>NW_026902398.1:10000-636648 GCF_027409185.1 Cynocephalus volans
TGACGCTTTTTCACAGAGATTTTGAAACTGAAATCTCCCATGCCGTTTCCACCATAGGCAGCAATGGGCTTCCCCATAGAACTTGCCAACCTGAATTCCTACAGGCTTAGATGTGAGTGGCACATTCTGCTGCTTCCTCCCTTAGAGTTAAACTTGCTTCTGAAAGCTCAACCTCCGGGTAGTCTGTTTGGCAGAGATATAGAACCCACTTTTCCAAGCCTGTGGAAGGCCTTTGCAGTGTCATTTCGCGTCTAATTTCCCAAACCAAACTGCTTGCAGCTCTAACTCCCTTCTAACTACCACTTCTTCGGTTCAGTGAGAGATGCTGGATTCTAAACGGGGAAGCTTCTCTAACTCTTTTTCACAGGAGATTTTGAAACTGAAATTTCCAAACCCGTTTCCAACGAAGGCGCCAATGGGCTTCCCCATAGAACTTGCCAACCTGAATTCCTACAGGCTAGATGTGAGAGGCACATTCTGCTGCTTCCTCCCTTAGAGTTAAACTTGCTTCTGAAAGCTCAACCTCCGGGGAGTCTGTTTGGCAGAGATATAGAACACACTTTTCCAAGCCTGTGGAAGGCCTTTGCAGTGTCATTTCGCGTCTAATTTCCCAAACCAAACTGCTTGCAGCTCTAACTCCCTTCTAACTACCACTTCTTCGGTTCAGGGAAATATGCTGGATTCTAAACGGAGAAGCTTCTCTGACGCTTTTTCACAGAGAGTTTGAAACTGAAATCTCCCATGCCGTTTCCACCATAGGCAGCAATGGGCTTCCCCATAGAACTTGACAACCTGAATTCTTACAGGCTAGATGTGAGAGGCACATTCTGCTGCTTCCTCCCTTAGAGTTAAACTAGCTTCTGAAAGCTCAACCTCCGGAGAGTCTGTTTGGCAGAGATATAGAACACACTTTTCCAAGCCTGTTGGAAGGCCTTTGCAGTGTCATTTCGCGTCTAATTTCCCAAACCAAACTGCTTGCAGCTCTAACTCCCTTCTAACTACCACTTCTTCGGTTCAGTGAGATATGCTGGATTCTAAACGGAGAAGCTTCTCTGACGCTTTTTCACAGAGATTTTGAAACTGAAATCTCCCATGCCGTTTCCCCCATAGGCAGCAATGGGCTTCCCCATAGAACTTGCCAACCTGAATTCCTACAGGCAAGATGTGAGAGGCACATTCTGCTGCTTCCTGCTTTAGAGTTAAACTAGCTTCTGAAAGCTCAACCTCCGGGGAGTCTGTTTGGCAGAGATATAGAACACACTTTTCCAAGCCTGTTGGAAGGCATTTGCAGTTTTATTTCGCGTCTAATTTCCCAAACCAAACTGCTTGCAGCTCTAACTCCCTTCTAACTACCACTTCTTCGGTTCAGTGAGATATGCTGGATTCTAAACGGAGAAGCTTCTCTGACGCTTTTTCACAGAGATTTTGAAACTGAAATCTCCCATGCCGTTTCCACCATAGGCAGCAATGGGCTTCCCCATAGAACTTGCCAACCTGAATTCCTACAGGCTTAGATGTGAGTGGCACATTCTGCTGCTTCCTCCCTTAGAGTTAAACTTGCTTCTGAAAGCTCAACCTCCGGGTAGTCTGTTTGGCAGAGATATAGAACCCACTTTTCCAAGCCTGTGGAAGGCCTTTGCAGTGTCATTTCGCGTCTAATTTCCCAAACCAAACTGCTTGCAGCTCTAACTCCCTTCTAACTACCTCTTCTTCGGTTCAGTGAGAGATGCTGGATTCTAAACGGGGAAGCTTCTCTAACTCTTTTTCACAGGAGATTTTGAAACTGAAATTTCCAAACCCGTTTCCAACGAAGGCGCCAATGGGCTTCCCCATAGAACTTGCCAACCTGAATTCCTACAGGCTAGATGTGAGAGGCACATTCTGCTGCTTCCTCCCTTAGAGTTAAACTTGCTTCTGAAAGCTCAACCTCCGGGGAGTCTGTTTGGCAGAGATATAGAACACACTTTTCCAAGCCTGTGGAAGGCCTTTGCAGTGTCATTTCGCGTCTAATTTCCCAAACCAAACTGCTTGCAGCTCTAACTCCCTTCTAACTACCACTTCTTCGGTTCAGGGAAATATGCTGGATTCTAAACGGAGAAGCTTCTCTGACGCTTTTTCACAGAGAGTTTGAAACTGAAATCTCCCATGCCGTTTCCACCATAGGCAGCAATGGGCTTCCCCATAGAACTTGACAACCTGAATTCTTACAGGCTAGATGTGAGAGGCACATTCTGCTGCTTCCTCCCTTAGAGTTAAACTAGCTTCTGAAAGCTCAACCTCCGGAGAGTCTGTTTGGCAGAGATATAGAACACACTTTTCCAAGCCTGTTGGAAGGCCTTTGCAGTGTCATTTCGCGTCTAATTTCCCAAACCAAACTGCTTGCAGCTCTAACTCCCTTCTAACTACCACTTCTTCGGTTCAGTGAGATATGCTGGATTCTAAACGGAGAAGCTTCTCTGACGCTTTTTCACAGAGATTTTGAAACTGAAATCTCCCATGCCGTTTCCCCCATAGGCAGCAATGGGCTTCCCCATAGAACTTGCCAACCTGAATTCCTACAGGCAAGATGTGAGAGGCACATTCTGCTGCTTCCTGCTTTAGAGTTAAACTAGCTTCTGAAAGCTCAACCTCCGGGGAGTCTGTTTGGCAGAGATATAGAACACACTTTTCCAAGCCTGTTAGAAGGCATTTGCAGTTTTATTTCGCGTCTAATTTCCCAAACCAAACTGCTTGCAGCTCTAACTCCCTTCTAACTACCACTTCTTCGGTTCAGTGAGATATGCTGGATTCTAAACGGAGAAGCTTCTCTGACGCTTTTTCACAGAGATTTTGAAACTGAAATCTCCCATGCCGTTTCCACCATAGGCAGCAAAGGGCTTCCCCTTAGAACTTGCCAACCTGAATTCCTACAGGCTAGATGTGAGAGGCACATTCTACGGCGTCCTCCCTTAGGGTTAAACTAGCTTCTGAAAGCTCAACCTCCGGGGAGTCTGTTTGGCAGAGATATAGAACACACTTTTCCAAGCCTGTTGGAAGGCACTTGCAGTTTCATTTCGCGTCTAATTTCCCAAACCAAACTGCTTGCAGCTCTAACTCCCTTCTAACTACCAATTCTTCGGTTCAGTGAGATATGCTGGATTCTAAACGGAGAAGCTTCTCTGACGCTTTTTCACAGAGATTTTGAAACTGAAATCTCCCATGCTGTTTCCACCATAGGCAGCAATGGGCTTCCCCATAGAACTTTCCAACCTGAATTCCTACAGGCTAGATATGAGAGGCACATTCTCCTGCTTCCTCCCTTAGAGTGAAACTAGCTTCTGAAAGCTCAACCTCCGGGGAGTCTGTTTGGCAGAGATATAGAACACACTTTTCCAAGCCTGTTGGAAGGCATTTGCAGTTTCATTTCGCGTCTAATTACCCAAACCAAACTGCTTGCAGCTCTAACTGCCTTCTAACTACCACTTCTTCGGTTCAGTGAGATATGCTGGATTCTAAAGGGAGAAGCTTTTCTGACGCTTTTTCACAGAGATTTTGAAACTGAAATCTCCCATGCCGTTTCCACCATAGGCAGCAATGGGCTTTCCCATAGAACTGGCCAACCTGAATTCCTACAGGCTAGATGTGAGAGGCACATTCTGCTGCTTCCTCCCTTAGAGTGAAACTAGCTTGTGAAAGCTCTATCTCCGGGGAGTCTGTTTGGCAGAGATATAGAACACACTTTTCCAAGCCTGTTGGAAGGCCTTTGCAGTGTCATTTCGCGTCTAATTTCCCAAACCAAACTGCTTGCAGCTCTAACTCCCTTCTAACTACCACTTCTTCGGTTCAGTGAGAGATGCTGGATTCTAAACGGAGAAGCTTCTCTGACGCTTTTTCACAGAGATTTTGAAACTGAAATCTCCCATGCCGTTTCCACCATAGGCAGCAATGGGCTTCCCCATAGAACTTGCCAACCTGAATTCTTACAGGCTAGATGTGAGAGGCACATTCTGCTGCTTCCTCCCTTAGAGTTAAACTAGCTTCTGAAAGCTCAACCTCCGGAGAGTCTGTTTGGCAGAGATATAGAAAACACTTTTCCAAGCCTGTTGGAAGGCCTTTGCAGTGTCATTTCGCGTCTAATTTCCCAAACCAAACTGCTTGCAGCTCTAACTCCCTTCTAACTACCACTTCTTCGGTTCAGTGAGATATGCTGGATTCTAAACGGAGAAGCTTCTCTGACGCTTTTTCACAGAGATTTTGAAACTGAAATCTCCCATGCCGTTTCCCCCATAGGCAGCAATGGGCTTCCCCATAGAACTTGCCAACCTGAATTCCTACAGGCAAGATGTGAGAGGCACATTCTGCTGCTTCCTGCTTTAGAGTTAAACTAGCTTCTGAAAGCTCAACCTCCGGGGAGTCTGTTTGGCAGAGATATAGAACACACTTTTCCAAGCCTGTTGGAAGGCATTTGCAGTTTTATTTCGCGTCTAATTTCCCAAACCAAACTGCTTGCAGCTCTAACTCCCTTCTAACTACCACTTCTTCGGTTCAGTGAGATATGCTGGATTCTAAACGGAGAAGCTTCTCTGACGCTTTTTCACAGAGATTTTGAAACTGAAATCTCCCATGCCGTTTCCACCATAGGCAGCGAAGGGCTTCCCCATAGAACTTGCCAACCTGAATTCCTACAGGCTAGATGTGAGAGGCACATTCTACGGCTTCCTCCCTTAGAGGTAAACTAGCTTCTGAAAGCTCAACCTCCGGGGAGTCTGTTTGGCAGAGATATAGAACACACTTTTCCAAGCCTGTTGGAAGGCACTTGCAGTTTCATTTCGCGTCTAATTTCCCAAACCAAACTGCTTGCAGCTCTAACTCCCTTCTAACTACCAATTCTTCGGTTCAGTGAGATATGCTGGATTCTAAACGGAGAAGCTTCTCTGACGCTTTTTCACAGAGATTTTGAAACTGAAATCTCCCATGCTGTTTCCACCATAGGCAGCAATGGGCTTCCCCATAGAACTTTCCAACCTGAATTCCTACAGGCTAGATATGAGAGGCACATTCTCCTGCTTCCTCCCTTAGAGTGAAACTAGCTTCTGAAAGCTCAACCTCCGGGGAGTCTGTTTGGCAGAGATATAGAACACACTTTTCCAAGCCTGTTGGAAGGCATTTGCAGTTTCATTTCGCGTCTAATTTCCCAAACCAAACTGCTTGCAGCTCTAACTGCCTTCTAACTACCACTTCTTCGGTTCAGTGAGATATGCTGGATTCTAAAGGGAGAAGCTTCTCTGACGCTTTTTCACAGAGATTTTGAAACTGAAATCTCCCATGCCGTTTCCACCATAGGCAGCAATGGGCTTTCCCATAGAACTGGCCAACCTGAATTCCTACAGGCTAGATATGAGATGCACATTCTCCTGCTTCCTCCCTTAGAGTGAAACTAGCTTCTGAAAGCTCAACCTCCGGGGAGTCTGTTTGGCAGAGATATAGAACACACTTTTCCAAGCCTGTTGGAAGGCATTTGCAGCTTCATTTCGCGTCTAATTACCCAAACCAAACTGCTTGCAGCTCTAACTGCCTTCTAACTACCACTTCTTCGGTTCAGTGAGATATGCTGGATTCTAAAGGGAGAAGCTTCTCTGACGCTTTTTCACAGAGATTTTGAAACTGAAATCTCCCATGCCGTTTCCACCATAGGCAGCAATGGGCTTTCCCATAGAACGGGCCAACCTGAATTCCTACAGGCTAGATGTGAGAGGCACATTCTGCTGCTTCCTCCCTTAGAGTGAAACTAGTTTCTGAAAGCTCTATCTCCGGGGAGTCTGTTTGGCAGAGATATAGAACACACTTTTCCAAGCCTGTTGGAAGGCCTTTGCAGTGTCATTTCGCGTCTAATTTCCCAAACCAAACTGCTTGCAGCTCTAACTCCATTCTAACTACCACTTCTTCGGTTCTGTGAGATATGCTGGATTCTAAACGGAGAAGCTTCTCTGACGCTTTTTCACAGAGAGTTTGAAACTGAAATCTCCCATGCCGTTTCCACCATAGGCAGCAATGGGCTTCCCCATAGAACTTGCCAACCTGAATTCCTACGGGCTAGATGTGAGAGGCACATTCTGCTGCTTCCTCCCTTAGAGTTAAACTAGCTTCTGAAAGCTCAACCTCCGGGGAGTCTGTTTGGCAGAGATATAGAACACACTTTTCCAAGCCTTTTGGAAGGCATTTGCAGTTTTATTTCGCGTATAATTTCCCAAACCAAACTGCTTGCAGCTCTAACTCCCTTCTAACTACCACTTCTTCGGTTCTGTGAGATATGCTGGATTCTAAACGGAGAAGCTTCTCTGACGCTTTTTCACAGAGATTTTGAAACTGAAATCTCCCATGCTGTTTCCACCATAGGCAGCAATGGGTTTCCCCATAGAACTTTCCAACCTGAATTCCTACAGGCTAGATGTGAGAGGCACATTCTGCTGCTTCCTCCCTTAGAGTTAAACTAGCTTCTGAAAGCTCAACCTCCGGGGAGTCTGTTTGGCAGAGATATAGAACACACTTTTCCAAGCCTGTTGGAAGGCACTTGCAGTTTCATTTCGCGTCTAATTTCCCAAACCAAACTGCTTGCAGCTCTAACTCCCTTCTAACTACCACTTCTTCGGTTCAGTGAGATATGCTGGATTCTAAACGGAGAAGCTTCTCTGACGCTTTTTCACAGAGATTTTGAAACTGAAATCTCCCATGCTGTTTCCACCATAGGCAGCAATGGGCTTCCCCATAGAACTTTCCAACCTGAATTCCTACAGGCTAGATATGAGAGGCACATTCTCCTGCTTCCTCCCTTAGAGTGAAACTAGCTTCTGAAAGCTCAACCTCCGGGGAGTCTGTTTGGCAGAGATATAGAACACACTTTTCCAAGCCTGTTGGAAGGCATTTGCAGTTTCATTTCGCGTCTAATTACCCAAACCAAACTGCTTGCAGCTCTAACTGCCTTCTAACTACCACTTCTTCGGTTCAGTGAGATATGCTGGATTCTAAAGGAGAAGCTTTTCTGACGCTTTTTCACAGAGATTTTGAAACTGAAATCTCCCATGCCGTTTCCACCATAGGCAGCAATGGGCTTTCCCATAGAACTGGCCAACCTGAATTCCTACAGGCTAGATGTGAGAGGCACATTCTGCTGCTTCCTCCCTTAGAGTGAAACTAGCTTCTGAAAGCTCTATCTCCGGGGAGTCTGTTTGGCAGAGATATAGAACACACTTTTCCAAGCCTGTTGGAAGGCCTTTGCAGTGTCATTTCGCGTCTAATTTCCCAAACCAAACTGCTTGCAGCTCTAACTCCCTTCTAACTACCACTTCTTCGGTTCAGTGAGAGATGCTGGATTCTAAACGGAGAAGCTTCTCTGACGCTTTTTCTCAGAGATTTTGAAACTGAAATCTCCCATGCCGTTTCCACCATAGGCAGCAATGGGCTTCCCCATAGAACTTGCCAACCTGAATTCTTACAGGCTAGATGTGAGAGGCACATTCTGCTGCTTCCTCCCTTAGAGTTAAACTAGCTTCTGAAAGCTCAACCTCCGGAGAGTCTGTTTGGCAGAGATATAGAACACACTTTTCCAAGCCTGTTGGAAGGCCTTTGCAGTGTCATTTCGCGTCTAATTTCCCAAACCAAACTGCTTGCAGCTCTAACTCCCTTCTAACTACCACTTCTTCGGTTCAGTGAGATATGCTGGATTCTAAACGGAGAAGCTTCTCTGACGCTTTTTCACAGAGATTTTGAAACTGAAATCTCCCATGCCGTTTCCCCCATAGGCAGCAATGGGCTTCCCCATAGAACTTGCCAACCTGAATTCCTACAGGCAAGATGTGAGAGGCACATTCTGCTGCTTCCTGCTTTAGAGTTAAACTAGCTTCTGAAAGCTCAACCTCCGGGGAGTCTGTTTGGCAGAGATATAGAACACACTTTTCCAAGCCTGTTGGAAGGCATTTGCAGTTTTATTTCGCGTCTAATTTCCCAAACCAAACTGCTTGCAGCTCTAACTCCCTTCTAACTATCACTTCTTCGGTTCAGTGAGATATGCTGGATTCTAAACGGAGAAGCTTCTCTGACACTTTTTCACAGAGATTTTGAAACTGAAATCTCCCATGCCGTTTCCACCATAGGCAGCAAAGGGCTTCCCCATAGAACTTGCCAACCTGAATTCCTACAGGCTAGATGTGAGAGGCACATTCTACGGCTTCCTCCCTTAGAGGTAAACTAGCTTCTGAAAGCTCAACCTCCGGGGAGTCTGTTTGGCAGAGATATAGAACACACTTTTCCAAGCCTGTTGGAAGGCACTTGCAGTTTCATTTCGCGTCTAATTTCCCAAACCAAACTGCTTGCAGCTCTAAAGCCCTTCTAACTACCACTTCTTCGGTTCAGTGAGATATGGTGGATTCTAAACGGAGAAGCTTCTCTGACGCTTTTTCACAGAGATTTTGAAACTGAAATCTCCCATGCCGTTTCCACCATAGGCAGCAATGGGCTTCCCCATAGAACTTTCCAACCTGAATTCTTACAGGCTAGATGTGAGAGGCACATTCTGCTGCTTCCTCCCTTAGAGTAAAACTTGCTTCTGAAAGCTCAACATCCCGGGAGTCTGTTTGGCAGAGATATAGAACACACTTTTCCAAGCCTGTTGGAAGGCCTTTGCAGTGTCATTTCGCGTCTAATTTCCCAAACCAAACTGCTTGCAGCTCTAACTGCCTTCTAACTACCACTTCTTCGGTTCTGTGAGATATGCTGGATTCTAAACGGAGAAGCTTCTCTGACGCTTTTTCACAGAGATTTTGAAACTGAAATCTCCCATGCTGTTTCCACCATAGGCAGCAATGGGTTTCCCCATAGAACTTTCCAACCTGAATTCCTACAGGCTAGATATGAGAGGCACATTCTGCTGCTTCCTCCCTTAGAGTTAAACTAGCTTCTGAAAGCTCAACCTCCGGGGAGTCTGTTTCGCAGAGATATAGAACACACTTTTCCAAGCCTGTTGGAAGGCATTTTCAGTTTCATTTCTCTTCTAATTTCCCAAACCAAACTGCTTGCAGCTCTAACTGCCTTCTAACTACCACTTCTTCGGTTCAGTGAGATATGCTGGATTCTAAACGAAGAAGCTTCTCTGACGCTTTTTCACAGGAGATTTTGAAACTGAAATTTCCAAACCTGTTTCCAACGAAGGCGCCAATGGGCTTCCCCATTGAACTTGCCAACCTGAATTCCTACAGGCTAGATGTGAGAGGCACATTCTCCTGCTTCCTCCCTTAGAGTTAAACTAGCTTCTGAAAGCTCAACCTCCGGGGAGTCTGTTTGGCAGAGATATAGAACACACTTTTCCAAGCCTGTTGGAAGGCATTTGCAGTTTCCTTGATCGTCTATTTTCCCAAACCAAACTGCTTGCAGCTCTAACTGCCTTCTAACTACCACTTCTTCGGTTCAGTGAGATATGCTGGATTCTAAACGGAGAAGCTTCTCTGACGCTTCTTCACAGAGATTTTGAAACTGAAATTTCCAAACCCGTTTCCAACGAAGGCGCCAATGGGCTTCCCCATAGAACTTGCCAACCTGAATTCCTACAGGCTAGATGTGAGAGGCACATTCTGCTGCTTCCTCCCTTAGAGTTAAACTAGCTTCTGAAAGCTCTACCTCCGGGGAGTCTGTTTGGCAGAGATATAGAACACACTTTTCCAAGCCTGTTGGAAGGCCTTTGCAGTGTCATTTCGCCTCTAATTTCCCAAACCAAACTGCTTGCAGCTCTAACTCCCTTCTAACTACCACTTCTTCGGTTCAGTGAGATATGCTGGATTCTAAACGGAGAAGCTTCTCTGACGCTTTTTCACAGAGATTTTGAAACTGAAATCTCCCATGCCGTTTCCACCATAGGCAGCAATGGGCTTCCCCATAGAACTTGCCAACCTGAATTCCTACAGGCTAGATGTGAGAGGCACATTCTGCTGCTTCCTCCCTTAGAGTTAAACTAGCTTCCGAAAGCTTAACCTCCGGGGAGTCTGTTTGGCAGAGATATAGAACACACTTTTCCAAGCCTGTTGGAAGGCATTTGCAGTTTCCTTGAGCGTCTATTTTCCCAAACCAAACTGCTTGCAGCTCTAACTGCCTTCTAACTACCACTTCTTCGGTTCTGTGAGATATGCTGGATTCTAAACGGAGAAGGTTCTCTGACGCTTTTTCACAGAGATTTTGAAACTGAAATCTCCCATGCCGTTTCCACCATAGGCAGCAATGGGTTCCCCATAGAACTTGCCAACCTGAATTCCTACAGGCTAGATGTGAGAGGCACATTCTGCTGCTTCCTCCCTTAGAGTTAAACTAGCTTCTGAAAGCTCAACCTCCGGGGAGTCTGTTTGGCAGAGATATAGAACACACTTTTCCAAGCCTGTTGGAAGGCATTTGCAGTTTCATTTCGCGTCTAATTTCCCAAACCAAACTGCTTGCAGCTCTAACTCCCTTCTATCTACCACTTCTTCGGTTCAGTGAGATATGCTGGATTCTAAACGGAGAAGCTTCTCTGACGCTTTTTCACAGAGATTTTGAAACTGAAATCTCCCATGCCGTTTCCACCATAGGCAGCAATGGGTTCCCCATAGAACTTGCCAACCTGAATTCCTACAGGCTAGATGTGAGAGGCACATTCTGCTGCTTCCTCCCTTAGAGTTAAACTAGCTTCTGAAAGCTCAACCTCCGGGGAGTCTGTTTGGCCGAGATATAGAACACACTTTTCCAAGCCTGTTGGAAGGCATTTGCAGTTTCATTTCGCGTCTAATTTCCCAAACCAAACTGCTTGCAGCTCTAACTCCCTTCTATCTACCACTTCTTCGGTTCAGTGAGATATGCTGGATTCTAAACGGAGAAGCTTCTCTGACGCTTTTTCACAGAGATTTTGAAACTGAAATCTCCCATGCTGTTTCCACCATAGGAAGCAATGGGCTTCCCCATAGAACTTGCCAACCTGAATTCCTACAGGCTAGATGTGAGAGGCACATTCTGCTGCTTCCTCCCTTAGAGTGAAACTAGCTTCTGAAAGCTCTATCTCCGGGGAGTCTGTTTGGCAGAGATATAGAACACACTTTTCCAAGCCTGTTGGAAGGCCTTTGCAGTGTCATTTCGCGTCTAATTTCCCAAACCAAACTGCTTGCAGCTCTAACTCCCTTCTAACTACCACTTCTTCGGTTCAGTGAGATATGCTGGATTCTAAACGGAGAAGCTTCTCTGACGCTTTTTCACAGAGATTTTGAAACTGAAATCTCCCATGCCGTTTTCACCATAGGCAGCAATGGGCTTCCCCATAGAACTTGCCATCCTGAATCCCTACAGGCTAGATGTGAGAGGCACATTCTGCTGCTTCCTCCCTTAGAGTTAAACTAGCTTCTGAAAGCTCAACCTCCGGGGAGTCTCTTTGGCAGTGATATCGAACACAATTTTCCAAGCCTGTTGGAAGGCATTTGCAGTTTCATTTCGCGTCTAATTTCCCAAACCAAACTGCTTGCAGCTCTAACTCCCTTCTAACTACCACTTCTTCGGTTCAGTGAGATATGCTGGATTCTAAACTAAGAAGCTTCTCTGACGCTTTTTCACAAGAGGTTTTGAAACTGAAATTTCCAAACCTGTTTGCAACGAAGGCGCGAATGGGCTTCCCCATTGAACTTGCCAACCTGAATTCCTACAGGCTAGATGTGAGAGGCACATTCTGCTGCTTCCTCCCTTAGAGTTAAACTAGCTTCTGAAAGCTCAACCTCCGGGGAGTCTGTTTGGCAGAGATATAGAACACACTTTTCCAAGCCTGTTTGAAGGCCTTTGCAGTTTCATTTCGCGTCTAATTTCCCAAACCAAACTGCTTGCAGCTCTAACTGCCTTCTAACTACCACTTCTTCGGTTCAGTGAGATATGCTGGATTCTAAACGGAGAAGCTTCTCTGACGCTTTTTCACAGAGATTTTGAAACTGAAATCTCCCATGCCGTTTCCACCATAGGCAGCAATGGGCTTCCCCATAGAACTTGCCAACCTGAATTCCTACAGGCTAGATGTGAGAGGCACATTCTGCTGCTTCCTCCCTTAGAGTTAAACTAGCTTCCGAAAGCTCAACTTCTGGGGAGTCTGTTTGGCAGAGATATAGAACACACTTTTCCAAGCCTGTTGGAAGGCATTTGCAGTTTCCTTGAGCGTCTAATTTCCCAAACCAAACTGCTTGCAGCTCTAACTCCCTTCTATCTACCACTTCTTCGGTTCAGTGAGATATGCTGGATTCTAAACGGAGAAGCTTCTCTGACGCTTTTTCACAGAGATTTTGAAACTGAAATTTCCAAACCCGTTTCCAACGAAGGCGCCAATGGGAATCCCCATAGAACTTGCCAACCTGAATTCCTACAGGCTAGATGTGAGAGGCACATTCTGCTGCTTCCTCCATTAGAGTTAAACTAGCTCCTGAAAGCTCTACCTCCGGGGAGTCTGTTTGGCAGAGATATAGAACACACTTTTCCAAGCCTGTTGGAAGGCATGTGCAGTGTCATTTCGCCTCTAATTTCCCAAACCAAACTGCTTGCAGCTCTAACTGCCTTCTAACTACCACTTCTTCGGTTCAGTGAGATATGCTGGATTCTAAACGGAGAAGCTTCTCTGACGCTTTTTCACAGAGATTTTGAAACTGAAATCTCCCATGCCGTTTCCACCATAGGCAGCAATGGGCTTCCCCATAGAACTTGCCAACCTGAATTCCTACAGGCTAGATGTGAGAGGCACATTCTGCTGCTTCCTCCCTTAGAGGTAAACTAGCTTCTGAAAGCTCAACCTCCGGGGAGTCTCTTTGGCAGAGATATAGAACACACTTTTCCAAGCCTGTTGGAAGGCATTTGCAGTTTCCTTGAGCGTCTATTTTCCCAAACCAAACTGCTTGCAGCTCTAACTGCCTTCTAACTACCACTTCTTCGGTTCTGTGAGATATGCTGGATTCTAAACGGAGAAGCTTCTCTGACGCTTTTTCACAGAGATTTTGAAACTGAAATCTCCCATGCCGTTTCCACCTTAGGCAGCAATGGGCTTCCCCATAGAACTTGCCAACCTGAATTCCTACAGGCTAGATGTGAGAGGCACATTCTGCTGCTTCCTCCCTTAGAGTTAAACTAGCTTCCGAAAGCTCAACCTCCGGGGAGTCTGTTTGGCAGAGATATAGAACACACTTTTCCAAGCCTGTTGGAAGGCATTTGCAGTTTCCTTGAGCGTCTATTTTCCCAAACCAAACTGCTTGCAGCTCTAACTGCCTTCTAACTACCACTTCTTCGGTTCTGTGAGATATGCTGGATTCTAAACGGAGAAGCTTCTCTGACGCTTTTTCACAGAGATTTTGAAACTGAAATCTCCCATGCCGTTTCCACCATAGGCAGCAATGGGTTCCCCATAGAACTTGCCAACCTGAATTCCTACAGGCTAGATGTGAGAGGCACATTCTGCTGCTTCCTCCCTTAGAGTTAAACTAGCTTCTGAAAGCTCAACCTCCGGGGAGTCTGTTTGGCAGAGATATAGAACACACTTTTCCAAGCCTGTTGGAAGGCATTTGCAGTTTCATTTCGCGTCTAATTTCCCAAACCAAACTGCTTGCAGCTCTAACTCCCTTCTATCTACCACTTCTTCGGTTCAGTGAGATATGCTGGATTCTAAACGGAGAAGCTTCTCTGACGCTTTTTCACAGAGATTTTGAAACTGAAATCTCCCATGCCGTTTTCACCATAGGCAGCAATGGGCTTCCCCATAGAACTTGCCATCCTGAATCCCTACAGGCTAGATGTGAGAGGCACATTCTGCTGCTTCCTCCCTTAGAGTTAAACTAGCTTCTGAAAGCTCAACCTCCGGGGAGTCTCTTTGGCAGTGATATCGAACACAATTTTCCAAGCCTGTTGGAAGGCATTTGCAGTTTCATTTCGCGTCTAATTTCCCAAACCAAACTGCTTGCAGCTCTAACTCCCTTCTAACTACCACTTCTTCGGTTCAGTGAGATATGCTGGATTCTAAACGAAGAAGCTTCTCTGACGCTTTTTCACAGGAGGTTTTGAAACTGAAATTTCCAAACCTGTTTGCAACGAAGGCGCCAATGGGCTTCCCCATTGAACTTGCCAACCTGAATTCCTACAGGCTAGATGTGAGAGGCACATTCTGCTGCTTCCTCCCTTAGAGTTAAACTAGCTTCTGAAAGCTCAACCTCCGGGGAGTCTGTTTGGCAGAGATATAGAACACACTTTTCCAAGCCTGTTGGAAGGCATTTGCAGTTTCATTTCGCGTCTAATTTCCCAAACCAAACTGCTTGCAGCTCTAACTCCCTTCTATCTACCACTTCTTCGGTTCAGTGAGATATGCTGGATTCTAAACGGAGAAGCTTCTCTGACGCTTTTTCACAGAGATTTTGAAACTGAAATCTCCCATGCTGTTTCCACCATAGGAAGCAATGGGCTTCCCCATAGAACTTGCCAACCTGAATTCCTACAGGCTAGATGTGAGAGGCACATTCTGCTGCTTCCTCCCTTAGAGTGAAACTAGCTTCTGAAAGCTCTATCTCCGGGGAGTCTGTTTGGCAGAGATATAGAACACACTTTTCCAAGCCTGTTGGAAGGCCTTTGCAGTGTCATTTCGCGTCTAATTTCCCAAACCAAACTGCTTGCAGCTCTAACTCCCTTCTATCTACCACTTCTTCGGTTCAGTGAGATATGCTGGATTCTAAACGGAGAAGCTTCTCTGACGCTTTTTCACAGAGATTTTGAAACTGAAATCTCCCATGCCGTTTTCACCGTAGGCAGCAATGGGCTTCCCCATAGAACTTGCCATCCTGAATCCCTACAGGCTAGATGTGAGAGGCACATTCTGCTGCTTCCTCCCTTAGAGTTAAACTAGCTTCTGAAAGCTCAACCTCCGGAGAGTCTGTTTGGCAGAGATATAGAACACACTTTTCCAAGCCTGTTGGAAGGCCTTTGCAGTGTCATTTCGCGTCTAATTTCCCAAACCAAACTGCTTGCAGCTCTAACTCCCTTCTAACTACCACTTCTTCGGTTCAGTGAGATATGCTGGATTCTAAACGGAGAAGCTTCTCTGACGCTTTTTCACAGAGATTTTGAAACTGAAATCTCCCATGCCGTTTCCCCCATAGGCAGCAATGGGCTTCCCCATAGAACTTGCCAACCTGAATTCCTACAGGCAAGATGTGAGAGGCACATTCTGCTGCTTCCTGCTTTAGAGTTAAACTAGCTTCTGAAAGCTCAACCTCCGGGGAGTCTGTTTGGCAGAGATATAGAACACACTTTTCCAAGTCTGTTGGAAGGCATTTGCAGTTTTATTTCGCGTCTAATTTCCCAAACCAAACTGCTTGCAGCTCTAACTCCCTTCTAACTACCACTTCTTCGGTTCAGTGAGATATGCTGGATTCTAAACGGAGAAGCTTCTCTGACGCTTTTTCACAGAGATTTTGAAACTGAAATCTCCCATGCCGTTTCCACCATAGGCAGCAAAGGGCTTCCCCATAGAACTTGCCAACCTGAATTCCTACAGGCTAGATATGAGAGGCACATTCTACGGCTTCCTCCCTTAGAGGTAAACTAGCTTCTGAAAGCTCAACCTCCGGGGAGTCTGTTTGGCAGAGATATAGAACACACTTTTCCAAGCCTGTTGGAAGGCATTTGCAGTGTCATTTCTCGTCTAATTTCCCAAACCAAACTGCTTGCAGCACTAACTGCCTTCTAACTACCACTTCTTCGGTTCAGGGAAATATGCTGGATTCTAAACGCAGAAGCTTCTCTGACGCTTTTTCACAGAGATTTTGAAACTGAAATTTCCAAACCCGTTTCCATCGAAGGTACCAATGGGCTTCCCCATAGAACTGGCCAACCTGAATTCCTACAGGCTAGATGTGAGAGGCACATTCTGCTGCTTCCACCCTAAGAGTAAAACTTGCTTCTGAAAGCTCAACCTCCCGGGAGTCTGTTTGGCAGAGATATAGAACACACTTTTCCAAGCCTGTTGGAAGGCCTTTGCAGTGTCATTTCGCGTCTAATTTCCCAAACCAAACTGCTTGCAGCTCTAACTGCCTTCTAACTACCACTCCTTCGGTTCAGTGAGATATGCTGGATTCTAAACGGGGAAGCTTCTCTGACGCTTTTTCACAGGAGATTTTGAAACTGAAATTTCCAAACCCGTTTCCAACGAAGGCGCCAATGGGCTTCCCCGTAGAACATGCCAACCTGAATTCCTAAGTCTAGATGTGAGAGGCACATTCGGCTGCTTCCTCCCTTAGAGTTAAACTAGCTTCTGAAAGCTCAACCTCCGGGGAGTCTGTTTGGCAGAGATATAGAACACACTTTTCCAAGCCTGTTGGAAGGCACTTGCAGTTTCATTTCGCGTCTAATTTCCCAAACCAAACTGCTTGCAGCTCTAACTCCCTTCTAACTACCACTTCTTCGGTTCAGTGAGATATGCTGGATTCTAAACGGAGAAGCTTCTCTGACGCTTTTTCACAGAGATTTTGAAACTGAAATCTCCCATGCTGTTTCCACCATAGGCAGCAATGGGCTTCCCCATAGAACTTTCCAACCTGAATTCCTACAGGCTAGATATGAGAGGCACATTCTCCTGCTTCCACCCTTAGAGTGAAACTAGCTTCTGAAAGCTCTATCTCCGCGGAGTCTGTTTGGCAGAGATATAGAACACACTTTTCCAAGCCTGTTGGAAGGCCTTTGCAGTGTCATTTCGCGTCTAATTTCCCAAACCAAACTGCTTGCAGCTCTAACTCCCTTCTAACTACCACTTCTTCGGTTCAGTGAGAGATGCTGGATTCTAAACGGAGAAGCTTCTCTGACGCTTTTTCTCAGAGATTTTGAAACTGAAATCTCCCATGCCGTTTCCACCATAGGCAGCAATGGGCTTCCCCATAGAACTTGCCAACCTGAATTCCTACAGGCTAGATGTGAGAGGCACATTCTACGGCTTCCTCCCTTAGAGGTAAACTAGCTTCTGAAAGCTCAACCTCCGGGGAGTCTGTTTGGCAGAGATATAGAACACACTTTTCCAAGCCTGTTGGAAGGCACTTGCAGTTTCATTTCGCGTCTAATTTCCCAAACCAAACTGCTTGCAGCTCTAACTCCCTTCTAACTACCACTTCTTCGGTTCAGTGAGATATGCTGGATTCTAAACGGAGAAGCTTCTCTGACGCTTTTTCACAGAGATTTTGAAACTGAAATCTCCCATGCCGTTTCCACCATAGGCAGCAATGGGCTTCCCCATAGAACTTTCCAACCTGAATTCTTACAGGCTAGATGTGAGAGGCACATTCTGCTGCTTCCTCCCTTAGAGTAAAACTTGCTTCTGAAAGCTCAACATCCCGGGAGTCTGTTTGGCAGAGATATAGAACACACTTTTCCAAGCCTGTTGGAAGGCCTTTGCAGTGTCATTTCGCGTCTAATTTCCCAAACCAAACTGCTTGCAGCTCTAACTGCCTTCTAACTACCACTTCTTCGGTTCTGTGAGATATGCTGGATTCTAAACGGAGAAGCTTCTCTGACGCTTTTTCACAGGAGATTTTGAAACTGAAATTTCCAAACCTGTTTCCAACGAAGGCGCCAATGGGCTTCCCCATTGAACTTGCCAACCTGAATTCCTACAGGCTAGATGTGAGAGGCACATTCTCCTGCTTCCTCCCTTAGAGTTAAACTAGCTTCTGAAAGCTCAACCTCCGGGGAGTCTGTTTGGCAGAGATATAGAACACACTTTTCCAAGCCTGTTGGAAGGCATTTGCAGTTTCCTTGATCGTCTATTTTCCCAAACCAAACTGCTTGCAGCTCTAACTGCCTTCTAACTACCACTTCTTCGGTTCAGTGAGATATGCTGGATTCTAAACGGAGAAGCTTCTCTGACGCTTCTTCACAGAGATTTTGAAACTGAAATTTCCAAACCCGTTTCCAACGAAGGCGCCAATGGGCTTCCCCATAGAACTTGCCAACCTGAATTCCTACAGGCTAGATGTGAGAGGCACATTCTGCTGCTTCCTCCCTTAGAGTTAAACTAGCTTCTGAAAGCTCTACCTCCGGGGAGTCTGTTTGGCAGAGATATAGAACACACTTTTCCAAACCTGTTGGAAGGCCTTTGCAGTGTCATTTCGCCTCTAATTTCCCAAACCAAACTGCTTGCAGCTCTAACTCCCTTCTAACTACCACTTCTTCGGTTCAGTGAGATATGCTGGATTCTAAACGGAGAAGCTTCTCTGACGCTTTTTCACAGAGATTTTGAAACTGAAATCTCCCATGCCGTTTCCACCATAGGCAGCAATGGGCTTCCCCATAGAACTTGCCAACCTGAATTCCTACAGGCTAGATGTGAGAGGCACATTCTGCTGCTTCCTCCCTTAGAGTTAAACTAGCTTCCGAAAGCTCAACCTCCGGGGAGTCTGTTTGGCAGAGATATAGAACACACTTTTCCAAGCCTGTTGGAAGGCATTTGCAGTTTCCTTGAGCGTCTATTTTCCCAAACCAAACTGCTTGCAGCTCTAACTGCCTTCTAACTACCACTTCTTCGGTTCTGTGACATATGCTGGATTCTAAACGGAGAAGCTTCTCTGACGCTTTTTCACAGAGATTTTGAAACTGAAATCTCCCATGCCGTTTCCACCATAGGCAGCAATGGGTTCCCCATAGAACTTGCCAACCTGAATTCCTACAGGCTAGATGTGAGAGGCACATTCTGCTGCTTCCTCCCTTAGAGTTAAACTAGCTTCTGAAAGCTCAACCTCCGGGGAGTCTGTTTGGCAGAGATATAGAACACACTTTTCCAAGCCTGTTGGAAGGCATTTGCAGTTTCATTTCGCGTCTAATTTCCCAAACCAAACTGCTTGCAGCTCTAACTCCCTTCTATCTACCATTTCTTCGGTTCAGTGAGATATGCTGGATTCTAAACGGAGAAGCTTCTCTGACGCTTTTTCACAGAGATTTTGAAACTGAAATCTCCCATGCTGTTTCCACCATAGGAAGCAATGGGCTTCCCCATAGAACTTGCCAACCTGAATTCCTACAGGCTAGATGTGAGAGGCACATTCTGCTGCTTCCTCCCTTCGAGTGAAACTAGCTTCTGAAAGCTCTATCTCCGGGGAGTCTGTTTGGCAGAGATATAGAACACACTTTTCCAAGCCTGTTGGAAGGCCTTTGCAGTGTCATTTCGCGTCTAATTTCCCAAACCAAACTGCTTGCAGCTCTAACTCCCTTCTAACTACCACTTCTTCGGTTCAGTGAGATATGCTGGATTCTAAACGGAGAAGCTTCTCTGACGCTTTTTCACAGAGATTTTGAAACTGAAATCTCCCATGCCGTTTTCACCATAGGCAGCAATGGGCTTCCCCATAGAACTTGCCATCCTGAATCCCTACAGGCTAGATGTGAGAGGCACATTCTGCTGCTTCCTCCCTTAGAGTTAAACTAGCTTCTGAAAGCTCAACCTCCGGGGAGTCTCTTTGGCAGTGATATCGAACACAATTTTCCAAGCCTGTTGGAAGGCATTTGCAGTTTCATTTCGCGTCTAATTTCCCAAACCAAACTGCTTGCAGCTCTAACTCCCTTCTAACTACCACTTCTTCAGTTCAGTGAGATATGCTGGATTCTAAACGCAGAAGCTTCTCTGACGCTTTTTCACAGAGATTTTGAAACTGAAATTTCCAAACCCGTTTCCATCGAAGGTACCAATGGGCTTCCCCATAGAACTGGCCAACCTGAATTCCTACAGGCTAGATGTGAGAGGCACATTCTGCTGCTTCCACCCTAAGAGTAAAACTTGCTTCTGAAAGCTCAACCTCCCGGGAGTCTGTTTGGCAGAGATATAGAACACACTTTTCCAAGCCTGTTGGAAGGCCTTTGCAGTGTCATTTCGCGTCTAATTTCCCAAACCAAACTGCTTGCAGCTCTAACTGCCTTCTAACTACCACTCCTTCGGTTCAGTGAGATATGCTGGATTCTAAACGGGGAAGCTTCTCTGACGCTTTTTCACAGGAGATTTTGAAACTGAAATTTCCAAACCCGTTTCCAACGAAGGCGCCAATGGGCTTCCCCGTAGAACATGCCAACCTGAATTCCTAAGTCTAGATGTGAGAGGCACATTCTGCTGCTTCCTCCCTTAGAGTTAAACTAGCTTCTGAAAGCTCAACCTCCGGGGAGTCTGTTTGGCAGAGATATAGAACACACTTTTCCAAGCCTGTTGGAAGGCACTTGCAGATTCATTTCGCGTCTAATTTCCCAAACCAAACTGCTTGCAGCTCTAACTCCCTTCTAACTACCACTTCTTCGGTTCAGTGAGATATGCTGGATTCTAAACGGAGAAGCTTCTCTGACGCTTTTTCACAGAGATTTTGAAACTGAAATCTCCCATGCTGTTTCCACCATAGGCAGCAATGGGCTTCCCCATAGAACTTTCCAACCTGAATTCCTACAGGCTAGATATGAGAGGCACATTCTCCTGCTTCCTCCCTTAGAGTGAAACTAGCTTCTGAAAGCTCTATCTCCGCGGAGTCTGTTTGGCAGAGATATAGAACACACTTTTCCAAGCCTGTTGGAAGGCCTTTGCAGTGTCATTTCGCGTCTAATTTCCCAAACCAAACTGCTTGCAGCTCTAACTCCCTTCTAACTACCACTTCTTCGGTTCAGTGAGAGATGCTGGATTCTAAACGGAGAAGCTTCTCTGACGCTTTTTCTCAGAGATTTTGAAACTGAAATCTCCCATGCCGTTTCCACCATAGGCAGCAATGGGCTTCCCCATAGAACTTGCCAACCTGAATTCTTACAGGCTAGATGTGAGAGGCACATTCTGCTGCTTCCTCCCTTAGAGTTAAACTAGCTTCTGAAAGCTCAACCTCCGGAGAGTCTGTTTGGCAGAGATATAGAACACACTTTTCCAAGCCTGTTGGAAGGACTTTGCAGTGTCATTTCGCGTCTAATTTCCCAAACCAAACTGCTTGTAGCTCTAACTCCCTTCTAACTACCACTTCTTCGGTTCAGTGAGATATGCTGGATTCTAAACGGAGAAGCTTCTCTGACGCTTTTTCACAGAGATTTTGAAACTGAAATCTCCCATGCCGTTTCCCCCATAGGCAGCAACGGGCTTCCCCATAGAACTTGCCAACCTGAATTCCTACAGGCTAGATGTGAGAGGCACATTCTACGGCTTCCTCCCTTAGAGGTAAACTAGCTTCTGAAAGCTCAACCTCCGGGGAGTCTGTTTGGCAGAGATATAGAACACACTTTTCCAAGCCTGTTGGAAGGCACTTGCAGTTTCATTTCGCGTCTAATTTCCCAAACCAAACTGCTTGCAGCTCTAACTCCCTTCTAACTACCACTTCTTCGGTTCAGTGAGATATGCTGGATTCTAAACGGAGAAGCTTCTCTGACGCTTTTTCACAGAGATTTTGAAACTGAAATCTCCCATGCCGTTTCCACCATAGGCAGCAATGGGCTTCCCCATAGAACTTTCCAACCTGAATTCTTACAGGCTAGATGTGAGAGGCACATTCTGCTGCTTCCTCCCTTAGAGTAAAACTTGCTTCTGAAAGCTCAACATCCCGGGAGTCTGTTTGGCAGAGATATAGAACACACTTTTCCAAGCCTGTTGGAAGGCCTTTGCAGTGTCATTTCGCGTCTAATTTCCCAAACCAAACTGCTTGCAGCTCTAACTGCCTTCTAACTACCACTTCTTCGGTTCTGTGAGATATGCTGGATTCTAAACGGAGAAGCTTCTCTGACGCTTTTTCACAGGAGATTTTGAAACTGAAATTTCCAAACCTGTTTCCAACGAAGGCGCCAATGGGCTTCCCCATTGAACTTGCCAACCTGAATTCCTACAGGCTAGATGTGAGAGGCACATTCTCCTGCTTCCTCCCTTAGAGTTAAACTAGCTTCTGAAAGCTCAACCTCCGGGGAGTCTGTTTGGCAGAGATATAGAACACACTTTTCCAAGCCTGTTGGAAGGCATTTGCAGTTTCCTTGATCGTCTATTTTCCCAAACCAAACTGCTTGCAGCTCTAACTGCCTTCTAACTACCACTTCTTCGGTTCAGTGAGATATGCTGGATTCTAAACGGAGAAGCTTCTCTGACGCTTCTTCACAGAGATTTTGAAACTGAAATTTCCAAACCCGTTTCCAACGAAGGCGCCAATGGGCTTCCCCATAGAACTTGCCAACCTGAATTCCTACAGGCTAGATGTGAGAGGCACATTCTGCTGCTTCCTCCCTTAGAGTTAAACTAGCTTCTGAAAGCTCTACCTCCGGGGAGTCTGTTTGGCAGAGATATAGAACACACTTTTCCAAACCTGTTGGAAGGCCTTTGCAGTGTCATTTCGCCTCTAATTTCCCAAACCAAACTGCTTGCAGCTCTAACTCCCTTCTAACTACCACTTCTTCGGTTCAGTGAGATATGCTGGATTCTAAACGGAGAAGCTTCTCTGACGCTTTTTCACAGAGATTTTGAAACTGAAATCTCCCATGCCGTTTCCACCATAGGCAGCAATGGGCTTCCCCATAGAACTTGCCAACCTGAATTCCTACAGGCTAGATGTGAGAGGCACATTCTGCTGCTTCCTCCCTTAGAGTTAAACTAGCTTCCGAAAGCTCAACCTCCGGGGAGTCTGTTTGGCAGAGATATAGAACACACTTTTCCAAGCCTGTTGGAAGGCATTTGCAGTTTCCTTGAGCGTCTATTTTCCCAAACCAAACTGCTTGCAGCTCTAACTGCCTTCTAACTACCACTTCTTCGGTTCTGTGAGATATGCTGGATTCTAAACGGAGAAGCTTCTCTGACGCTTTTTCACAGAGATTTTGAAACTGAAATCTCCCATGCCGTTTCCACCATAGGCAGCAATGGGTTCCCCATAGAACTTGCCAACCTGAATTCCTACAGGCTAGATGTGAGAGGCACATTCTGCTGCTTCCTCCCTTAGAGTTAAACTAGCTTCTGAAAGCTCAACCTCCGGGGAGTCTGTTTGGCAGAGATATAGAACACACTTTTCCAAGCCTGTTGGAAGGCATTTGCAGTTTCATTTCGCGTCTAATTTCCCAAACCAAACTGCTTGCAGCTCTAACTCCCTTCTATCTACCATTTCTTCGGTTCAGTGAGATATGCTGGATTCTAAACGGAGAAGCTTCTCTGACGCTTTTTCACAGAGATTTTGAAACTGAAATCTCCCATGCTGTTTCCACCATAGGAAGCAATGGGCTTCCCCATAGAACTTGCCAACCTGAATTCCTACAGGCTAGATGTGAGAGGCACATTCTGCTGCTTCCTCCCTTCGAGTGAAACTAGCTTCTGAAAGCTCTATCTCCGGGGAGTCTGTTTGGCAGAGATATAGAACACACTTTTCCAAGCCTGTTGGAAGGCCTTTGCAGTGTCATTTCGCGTCTAATTTCCCAAACCAAACTGCTTGCAGCTCTAACTCCCTTCTAACTACCACTTCTTCGGTTCAGTGAGATATGCTGGATTCTAAACGGAGAAGCTTCTCTGACGCTTTTTCACAGAGATTTTGAAACTGAAATCTCCCATGCCGTTTTCACCATAGGCAGCAATGGGCTTCCCCATAGAACTTGCCATCCTGAATCCCTACAGGCTAGATGTGAGAGGCACATTCTGCTGCTTCCTCCCTTAGAGTTAAACTAGCTTCTGAAAGCTCAACCTCCGGGGAGTCTCTTTGGCAGTGATATCGAACACAATTTTCCAAGCCTGTTGGAAGGCATTTGCAGTTTCATTTCGCGTCTAATTTCCCAAACCAAACTGCTTGCAGCTCTAACTCCCTTCTAACTACCACTTCTTCAGTTCAGTGAGATATGCTGGATTCTAAACGCAGAAGCTTCTCTGACGCTTTTTCACAGAGATTTTGAAACTGAAATTTCCAAACCCGTTTCCATCGAAGGTACCAATGGGCTTCCCCATAGAACTGGCCAACCTGAATTCCTACAGGCTAGATGTGAGAGGCACATTCTGCTGCTTCCACCCTAAGAGTAAAACTTGCTTCTGAAAGCTCAACCTCCCGGGAGTCTGTTTGGCAGAGATATAGAACACACTTTTCCAAGCCTGTTGGAAGGCCTTTGCAGTGTCATTTCGCGTCTAATTTCCCAAACCAAACTGCTTGCAGCTCTAACTGCCTTCTAACTACCACTCCTTCGGTTCAGTGAGATATGCTGGATTCTAAACGGGGAAGCTTCTCTGACGCTTTTTCACAGGAGATTTTGAAACTGAAATTTCCAAACCCGTTTCCAACGAAGGCGCCAATGGGCTTCCCCGTAGAACATGCCAACCTGAATTCCTAAGTCTAGATGTGAGAGGCACATTCTGCTGCTTCCTCCCTTAGAGTTAAACTAGCTTCTGAAAGCTCAACCTCCGGGGAGTCTGTTTGGCAGAGATATAGAACACACTTTTCCAAGCCTGTTGGAAGGCACTTGCAGTTTCATTTCGCGTCTAATTTCCCAAACCAAACTGCTTGCAGCTCTAACTCCCTTCTAACTACCACTTCTTCGGTTCAGTGAGATATGCTGGATTCTAAACGGAGAAGCTTCTCTGACACTTTTTCACAGAGATTTTGAAACTGAAATCTCCCATGCTGTTTCCACCATAGGCAGCAATGGGCTTCCCCATAGAACTTTCCAACCTGAATTCCTACAGGCTAGATATGAGAGGCACATTCTCCTGCTTCCTCCCTTAGAGTGAAACTAGCTTCTGAAAGCTCTATCTCCGCGGAGTCTGTTTGGCAGAGATATAGAACACACTTTTCCAAGCCTGTTGGAAGGCCTTTGCAGTGTCATTTCGCGTCTAATTTCCCAAACCAAACTGCTTGCAGCTCTAACTCCCTTCTAACTACCACTTCTTCGGTTCAGTGAGAGATGCTGGATTCTAAACGGAGAAGCTTCTCTGACGCTTTTTCTCAGAGATTTTGAAACTGAAATCTCCCATGCCGTTTCCACCATAGGCAGCAATGGGCTTCCCCATAGAACTTGCCAACCTGAATTCTTACAGGCTAGATGTGAGAGGCACATTCTGCTGCTTCCTCCCTTAGAGTTAAACTAGCTTCTGAAAGCTCAACCTCCGGAGAGTCTGTTTGGCAGAGATATAGAACACACTTTTCCAAGCCTGTTGGAAGGCACTTGCAGTTTCATTTCGCGTCTAATTTCCCAAACCAAACTGCTTGCAGCTCTAACTCCCTTCTAACTACCACTTCTTCGGTTCAGTGAGATATGCTGGATTCTAAACGGAGAAGCTTCTCTGACGCTTTTTCACAGAGATTTTGAAACTGAAATCTCCCATGCCGTTTCCACCATAGGCAGCAATGGGCTTCCCCATAGAACTTTCCAACCTGAATTCTTACAGGCTAGATGTGAGAGGCACATTCTGCTGCTTCCTCCCTTAGAGTAAAACTTGCTTCTGAAAGCTCAACATCCCGGGAGTCTGTTTGGCAGAGATATAGAACACACTTTTCCAAGCCTGTTGGAAGGCCTTTGCAGTGTCATTTCGCGTCTAATTTCCCAAACCAAACTGCTTGCAGCTCTAACTGCCTTCTAAGTACCACTTCTTCGGTTCTGTGAGATATGCTGGATTCTAAACGGAGAAGCTTCTCTGACGCTTTTTCACAGAGATTTTGAAACTGAAATCTCCCATGCTGTTTCCACCATAGGCAGCAATGGGTTTCCCCATAGAACTTTCCAACCTGAATTCCTACAGGCTAGATATGAGAGGCACATTCTGCTGCTTCCTCCCTTAGAGTTAAACTAGCTTCTGAAAGCTCAACCTCCGGGGAGTCTGTTTCGCAGAGATATAGAACACACTTTTCCAAGCCTGTTGGAAGGCATTTTCAGTTTCATTTCTCTTCTAATTTCCCAAACCAAACTGCTTGCAGCTCTAACTGCCTTCTAACTACCACTTCTTCGGTTCAGTGAGATATGCTGGATTCTAAACGAAGAAGCTTCTCTGACGCTTTTTCACAGGAGATTTTGAAACTGAAATTTCCAAACCTGTTTCCAACGAAGGCGCCAATGGGCTTCCCCATTGAACTTGCCAACCTGAATTCCTACAGGCTAGATGTGAGAGGCACATTCTCCTGCTTCCTCCCTTAGAGTTAAACTAGCTTCTGAAAGCTCAACCTCCGGGGAGTCTGTTTGGCAGAGATATAGAACACACTTTTCCAAGCCTGTTGGAAGGCATTTGCAGTTTCCTTGATCGTCTATTTTCCCAAACCAAACTGCTTGCAGCTCTAACTGCCTTCTAACTACCACTTCTTCGGTTCAGTGAGATATGCTGGATTCTAAACGGAGAAGCTTCTCTGACGCTTCTTCACAGAGATTTTGAAACTGAAATTTCCAAACCCGTTTCCAACGAAGGCGCCAATGGGCTTCCCCATAGAACTTGCCAACCTGAATTCCTACAGGCTAGATGTGAGAGGCACATTCTGCTGCTTCCTCCCTTAGAGTTAAACTAGCTTCTGAAAGCTCTACCTCCGGGGAGTCTGTTTGGCAGAGATATAGAACACACTTTTCCAAACCTGTTGGAAGGCCTTTGCAGTGTCATTTCGCCTCTAATTTCCCAAACCAAACTGCTTGCAGCTCTAACTCCCTTCTAACTACCACTTCTTCGGTTCAGTGAGATATGCTCGATTCTAAACGGAGAAGCTTCTCTGACGCTTTTTCACAGAGATTTTGAAACTGAAATCTCCCATGCCGTTTCCACCATAGGCAGCAATGGGCTTCCCCATAGAACTTGCCAACCTGAATTCCTACAGGCTAGATGTGAGAGGCACATTCTGCTGCTTCCTCCCTTAGAGTTAAACTAGCTTCCGAAAGCTCAACCTCCGGGGAGTCTGTTTGGCAGAGATATAGAACACACTTTTCCAAGCCTGTTGGAAGGCATTTGCAGTTTCCTTGAGCGTCTATTTTCCCAAACCAAACTGCTTGCAGCTCTAACTGCCTTCTAACTACCACTTCTTCGGTTCTGTGAGATATGCTGGATTCTAAACGGAGAAGCTTCTCTGACGCTTTTTCACAGAGATTTTGAAACTGAAATCTCCCATGCCGTTTCCACCATAGGCAGCAATGGGTTCCCCATAGAACTTGCCAACCTGAATTCCTACAGGCTAGATGTGAGAGGCACATTCTGCTGCTTCCTCCCTTAGAGTTAAACTAGCTTCTGAAAGCTCAACCTCCGGGGAGTCTGTTTGGCAGAGATATAGAACACACTTTTCCAAGCCTGTTGGAAGGCATTTGCAGTGTCATTTCGCGTCTAATTTCCCAAACCAAACTGCTTGCAGCTCTAACTCCCTTCTATCTACCATTTCTTCGGTTCAGTGAGATATGCTGGATTCTAAACGGAGAAGCTTCTCTGACGCTTTTTCACAGAGATTTTGAAACTGAAATCTCCCATGCTGTTTCCACTATAGGAAGCAATGGGCTTCCCCATAGAACTTGCCAACCTGAATTCCTACAGGCTAGATGTGAGAGGCACATTCTGCTGCTTCCTCCCTTCGAGTGAAACTAGCTTCTGAAAGCTCTATCTCCGGAGAGTCTGTTTGGCAGAGATATAGAACACACTTTTCCAAGCCTGTTGGAAGGCCTTTGCAGTGTCATTTCGCCTCTAATTTCCCAAACCAAACTGCTTGCAGCTCTAACTCCCTTCTAACTACCACTTCTTCGGTTCAGTGAGATATGCTGGATTCTAAACGGAGAAGCTTCTCTGACGCTTTTTCACAGAGATTTTGAAACTGAAATCTCCCATGCCGTTTTCACCATAGGCAGCAATGGGCTTCCCCATAGAACTTGCCATCCTGAATCCCTACAGGCTAGATGTGAGAGGCACATTCTGCTGCTTCCTCCCTTAGAGTTAAACTAGCTTCTGAAAGCTCAACCTCCGGGGAGTCTCTTTGGCAGTGATATCGAACACAATTTTCCAAGCCTGTTGGAAGGCATTTGAAGTTTCATTTCGCGTCTAATTTCCCAAACCAAACTGCTTGCAGCTCTAACTCCCTTCTAAATACCACTTCTTCAGTTCAGTGAGATATGCTGGATTCTAAACGAAGAAGCTTCTCTGACGCTTTTTCACAGGAGGTTTTGAAACTGAAATTTCCAAACCTGTTTGCAACGAAGGCGCCAATGGGCTTCCCCATTGAACTTGCCAACCTGAATTCCTACAGGCTAGATGTGAGAGGCACATTCTGCTGCTTCCTCCCTTAGAGTTAAACTAGCTTCTGAAAGCTCTACCTCCGGGGAGTCTGTTTGGCAGAGATATAGAACACACTTTTCCAAGCCTGTTGGAAGGCATTTGCAGTTTCCTTGATCGTCTATTTTCCCAAACCAAACTGCTTTCAGCCCTAACTGCCTTCTAACTACCACTTCTTCGGTTCAGTGAGATATGCTGGATTCTAAACGGAGAAGCTTCTCTGACGCTTCTTCACAGAGATTTTGAAACTGAAATTTCCAAACCCGTTTCCAACGAAGGCGCCAATGGGCTTCCCCATAGAACTTGCCAACCTGAATTCCTACAGGCTAGATGTGAGAGGCACATTCTGCTGCTTCCTCCCTTAGAGTTAAACTAGCTTCTGAAAGCTCTACCTCCGGGGAGTCTGTTTGGCAGAGATATAGAACACACTTTTCCAAACCTGTTGGAAGGCCTTTGCAGTGTCATTTCGCCTCTAATTTCCCAAACCAAACTGCTTGCAGCTCTAACTCCCTTCTAACTACCACTTCTTCGGTTCAGTGAGATATGCTGGATTCTAAACGGAGAAGCTTCTCTGACGCTTTTTCACAGAGATTTTGAAACTGAAATCTCCCATGCCGTTTCCACCATAGGCAGCAATGGGCTTCCCCATAGAACTTGCCAACCTGAATTCCTACAGGCTAGATGTGAGAGGCACATTCTGCTGCTTCCTCCCTTAGAGTTAAACTAGCTTCCGAAAGCTCAACCTCCGGGGAGTCTGTTTGGCAGAGATATAGAACACACTTTTCCAAGCCTGTTGGAAGGCATTTGCAGTTTCCTTGAGCGTCTATTTTCCCAAACCAAACTGCTTGCAGCTCTAACTGCCTTCTAACTACCACTTCTTCGGTTCTGTGACATATGCTGGATTCTAAACGGAGAAGCTTCTCTGACGCTTTTTCACAGAGATTTTGAAACTGAAATCTCCCATGCCGTTTCCACCATAGGCAGCAATGGGTTCCCCATAGAACTTGCCAACCTGAATTCCTACAGGCTAGATGTGAGAGGCACATTCTGCTGCTTCCTCCCTTAGAGTTAAACTAGCTTCTGAAAGCTCAACCTCCGGGGAGTCTGTTTGGCAGAGATATAGAACACACTTTTCCAAGCCTGTTGGAAGGCATTTGCAGTTTCATTTCGCGTCTAATTTCCCAAACCAAACTGCTTGCAGCTCTAACTCCCTTCTATCTACCACTTCTTCGGTTCAGTGAGATATGCTGGATTCTAAACGGAGAAGCTTCTCTGACGCTTTTTCACAGAGATTTTGAAACTGAAATCTCCCATGCTGTTTCCACCATAGGAAGCAATGGGCTTCCCCATAGAACTTGCCAACCTGAATTCCTACAGGCTAGATGTGAGATTCACATTCTGCTGCTTCCTCCCTTAGAGTGAAACTAGCTTCTGAAAGCTCTATCTCCGGGGAGTCTGTTTGGCAGAGATATAGAACACACTTTTCCAAGCCTGTTGGAAGGCCTTTGCAGTGTCATTTCGCGTCTAATTTCCCAAACCAAACTGCTTGCAGCTCTAACTCCCTTCTAACTACCACTTCTTCGGTTCAGTGAGATATGCTGGATTCTAAACGGAGAAGCTTCTCTGACGCTTTTTCACAGAGATTTTGAAACTGAAATCTCCCATGCCGTTTTCACCATAGGCAGCAAAGGGCTTCCCCATAGAACTTGCCATCCTGAATCCCTACAGGCTAGATGTGAGAGGCACATTCTGCTGCTTCCTCCCTTAGAGTTAAACTAGCTTCTGAAAGCTCAACCTCCGGGGAGTCTGTTTGGCAGAGATATAGAACACACTTTTCCAAGCCTGTTGGAAGGCCTTTGCAGTTTCATTTTGCGTCTAATTTCCCAAACCAAACTGCTTGCAGCTCTAACTGCCTTCTAACTACCACTTCTTCGGTTCAGTGAGATATGCTGGATTCTAAACGGAGAAGCTTCTCTGACGCTTTTTCACAGAGATTTTGAAACTGAAATCTCCCATGCCGTTTCCACCATAGGCAGCAATGGGCTTCCCCATAGAACTTGCCAACCTGAATTCCTACAGGCTAGATGTGAGAGGCACATTCTGCTGCTTCCTCCCTTAGAGTTAAACTAGCTTCCGAAAGCTCAACTTCTGGGGAGTCTGTTTGGCAGAGATATAGAACACACTTTTCCAAGCCTGTTGGAAGGCATTTGCAGTTTCCTTGAGCGTCTAATTTCCCAAACCAAACTGCTTGCAGCTCTAACTCCCTTCTATCTACCACTTCTTCGGTTCAGTGAGATATGCTGTATTCTAAACGGAGAAGCTTCTCTGACGCTTTTTCACAGAGATTTTGAAACTGAAATCTCCCATGTCGTTTCCACCATAGGCAGCAATGGGCTTCCCCATAGAACTTGCCAACCTGAATTCCTACAGGCTAGATGTGAGAGGCACATTCTGCTGCTTCCTCCATTAGAGTTAAACTAGCTTCTGAAAGCTCTACCTCCGGGGAGTCTGTTTGGCAGAGATATAGAACACAATTTTCCAAGCCTGTTGGAAGGCATGTGCAGTGTCATTTCGCCTCTAATTTCCCAAACCAAACTGCTTGCAGCTCTAACTGCCTTCTAACTACCACTTCTTCGGTTCAGTGAGATATGCTGGATTCTAAACGGAGAAGCTTCTCTGACGCTTTTTCACAGAGATTTTGAAACTGAAATCTCCCATGCCGTTTCCACCATAGGCAGCAATGGGCTTCCCCATAGAACTTGCCAACCTGAATTCCTACAGGCTAGATGTGAGAGGCACATTCTGCTGCTTCCTCCCTTAGAGGTAAACTAGCTTCTGAAAGCTCAACCTCCGGGGAGTCTGTTTGGCAGAGATATAGAACACACTTTTCCAAGCCTGTTGGAAGGCATTTGCAGTTTCCTTGAGCGTCTATTTTCCCAAACAAAACTGCGTGCAGCTCTAACTGCCTTCTAACTACCACTTCTTCGGTTCTGTGAGATATGCTGGATTCTAAACGGAGAAGCTTCTCTGACGCTTTTTCACAGAGATTTTGAAACTGAAATCTCCCATGCCGTTTCCACCATAGGCAGCAATGGGCTTCCCCATAGAACTTGCCAACCTGAATTCCTACAGGCTAGATGTGAGAGGCACATTCTGCTGCTTCCTCCCTTAGAGTTAAACTAGCTTCCGAAAGCTCAACCTCCGGGGAGTCTGTTTGGCAGAGATATAGAACACACTTTTCCAAGCCTGTTGGAAGGCATTTGCAGTTTCCTTGAGCGTCTATTTTCCCAAACCAAACTGCTTGCAGCTCTAACTGCCTTCTAACTACCACTTCTTCGGTTCTGTGAGATATGCTGGATTCTAAACGGAGAAGCTTCTCTGACGCTTTTTCACAGAGATTTTGAAACTGAAATCTCCCATGCCGTTTCCACCATAGGCAGCAATGGGCTTCCCCATAGAACTTGCCAACCTGAATTCCTACAGGCTAGATGTGAGAGGCACATTCTGCTGCTTCCTCCCTTAGAGTTAAACTAGCTTCCGAAAGCTCAACCTCTGGGGAGTCTGTTTGGCAGAGATATAGAACACACTTTTCCAATCCTGTTGGAAGGCATTTGCAGTTTCCGTGAGCGTCTATTTTCCCAAACCAAACTGCTTGCAGCTCTAACTGCCTTCTAACTACCACTTCTTCGGTTCTGTGAGATATGCTGGATTCTAAACGGAGAAGCTTCTCTGACGCTTTTTCACAGAGATTTTGAAACTGAAATCTCCCATGCCGTTTCCACCATAGGCAGCAATGGGTTCCCCATAGAACTTGCCAACCTGAATTCCTACAGGCTAGATGTGAGAGGCACATTCTGCTGCTTCCTCCCTTAGAGTTAAACTAGCTTCTGAAAGCTCAACCTCCGGGGAGTCTGTATGGCAGAGATATAGAACACACTTTTCCAAGCCTGTTGGAAGGCATTTGCAGTTTCATTTCGCGTCTAATTTCCCAAACCAAACTGCTTGCAGCTCTAACTCCCTTCTATCTACCACTTCTTCGGTTCAGTGAGATATGCTGGATTCTAAACGGAGAAGCTTCTCTGACGCTTTTTCACAGAGATTTTGAAACTGAAATCTCCCATGCTGTTTCCACCATAGGAAGCAATGGGCTTCCCCATAGAACTTGCCAACCTGAATCCCTACAGGCTAGATGTCAGAGGCACATTCTGCTGCTTCCTCCCTTAGAGTTAAACTAGCTTCTGAAAGCTCAACCTCCGGGGAGTCTCTTTGGCATTGATATCGAACACAATTTTCCAAGCCTGTTGGAAGGCATTTGCAGTTTCATTTCGCGTCTAATTTCCCAAACCAAACTGCTTGCAGCTCTAACTCCCTTCTAACTACCACTTCTTCGGTTCAGTGAGATATGCTGGATTCTAAACGAAGAAGCTTCTATGACGCTTTTTCACAGGAGGTTTTGAAACTGAAATTTCCAAACCTGTTTGCAACGAAGGCGCCAATGGGCTTCCCCATTGAACTTGCCAACCTGAATTCCTACAGGCTAGATGTGAGAGGCACATTCTGCTGCTTCCTCCCTTAGAGTTAAACTAGCTTCTGAAAGCTCAACCTCCGGGGAGTCTGTTTGGCAGAGATATAGAACACACTTTTCCAAGCCTGTTTGAAGGCCTTTGCAGTTTCATTTCGCGTCTAATTTCCCAAACCAAACTGCTTGCAGCTCTAACTGCCTTCTAACTACCACTTCTTCGGTTCAGTGAGATATGCTGGATTCTAAACGGAGAAGCTTCTCTGACGCTTTTTCACAGAGATTTTGAAACTGAAATCTCCCATGCCGTTTCCACCATAGGCAGCAATGGGCTTCCCCATAGAACTTGCCAACCTGAATTCCTACAGGCTAGATGTGAGAGGCACATTCTGCTGCTTCCTCCCTTAGAGTTAAACTAGCTTCTGAAAGCTAAACCTCCGGGGAGTCTGTTTGGCAGAGATATAGAACACACTTTTCCAAGCCTGTTGGAAGGCATTTGCAGTTTTATTTCGCGTCTAATTTCCCAAACCAAACTGCTTGCAGCTCTAACTCCCTTCTAACTACCACTTCTTCGGTTCAGTGAGATATGCTGTATTCTAAACAGAGAAGCTTCTCTGACGCTTTTTCACACAGATTTTGAAACTGAAATCTCCCATGCTGTTTCCACCATAGGCAGCAATGGGCTTCCCCATAGAACTTGCCAACCTGAATTCCTACAGGCTAGATATGAGAGGCACATTCTGCTGCTTCCTCCCTTAGAGTTAAACTAGCTTCTGAAAGCTCAACCTCCGGGGAGTCTGTTTGGCAGAGATATAGAACACACTTTTCCAAGCCTGTTGGAAGGCATTTTCAGTTTCATTTCTCGTCTAATTTCCCAAACCAAACTGCTTGCAGCTCTAACTGCCTTCTAACTACCACTTCTTCGGTTCAGTGAGATATGCTGGATTCTAAACGAGGAAGCTTCTCTGACGCTTTTTCACAGGAGATTTTGAAACTGAAATTTCCAAACCTGTTTCCAACGAAGGCGCCAATGGGCTTCCCCATTGAACTTGCCAACCTGAATTCCTACAGGCTAGATGTGAGAGGCACATTCTGCTGCTTCCTCCCTTAGAGTTAAACTAGCTTCTGAAAGCTCAACCTCCGGGGAGTCTGTTTGGCAGAGATATAGAACACACTTTTCCAAGCCTGTTGGAAGGCCTTTGCAGTTTCATTTCGCGTCTAATTTCCCAAACCAAACTGCTTGCAGCTCTAACTGCCTTCTAACTACCACTTCTTCGGTTCAGTGAGATATGCTGGATTCTAAACGGGGAAGCTTCTCTGACGCTTTTTCACAGAGATTTTGAAACTGAAATCTCCCATGCTGTTTCCACCATAGGCAGCAATGGGCTTCCCCATAGAACTTTCCAACCTGAATTCCTACAGGCTAGATATGAGAGGCACATTCTCCTGCTTCCTCCCTTAGAGTGAAACTAGCTTCTGAAAGCTCGACCTCCGGGGAGTCTGTTTGGCAGAGATATAGAACACACTTTTCCAAGCCTGTTGGAAGGCCTTTGCAGTGTCATTTCGCCTCTAATTTCCCAAACCAAACTGCTTGCAGCTCTAACTCCCTTCTAACTACCACTTCTTCGGTTCAGTGAGATATGCTGGATTCTAAACGGAGAAGCTTCTCTGACGCTTTTTCACAGAGATTTTGAAACTGAAATCTCCCATGCCGTTTCCCCCATAGGCAGCAATGGGCTTCCCCATAGAACTTGCCAAATTGAATTCCTACAGGCAAGATGTGAGAGGCACATTCTGCTGCTTCCTCCCTTAGAGTTAAACTAGCTTCTGAAAGCTCAACCTCCGGGGAGTCTGTTTGGCAGAGATATAGAACACACTTTTCCAAGCCTGTTGGAAGGCCTTTGCAGTTTTATTTCGCGTCTAATTTCCCAAACCAAACTGCTTGCAGCTCTAACTCCCTTCTAACTACCACTTCTTCGGTTTAGTGAGATATGCTGTATTCTAAACAGAGAAGCTTCTCTGACGCTTTTTCACAGAGATTTTGAAACTGAAATCTCCCATGCTGTTTCCACCATAGGCAGCAATGGGCTTCCCCATAGAACTTGCCAACCTGAATTCCTACAGGCTAGATGTGAGAGACACATTCTGCTGCTTCCACCCTAAGAGTTAAACTAGCTTCTGAAAGCTCAACCTCCGGGGAGTCTGTTTGGCAGAGATATAGAACACACTTTTCCAAGCCTGTTGGAAGGCCTTTGCAGTGTCATTTCGCCTCTAATTTCCCAAACCAAACTGCTTGCAGCTCTAACTCCCTTCTAACTACCACTTCTTCGGTTCAGTGAGATATGCTGGATTCTAAACGGAGAAGCTTCTCTGACGCTTTTTCACAGAGATTTTGAAACTGAAATCTCCCATGCCGTTTTCACCATAGGCAGCAATGGGCTTCCCAATAGAACTTGCCAACCTGAATTCCTACAGGCTAGATGTGAGAGGCACATTCTGCTGCTTCCTCCCTTAGAGTTAAACTAGCTTCTGAAAGCTCAACCTCCGGGGAGTCTGTTTGGCAGAGATATAGAACACACTTTTCCAAGCCTGTTTGAAGGCCTTTGCAGTTTCATTTCGCGTCTAATTTCCCAAACCTAACTGCTTGCAGCTCTAACTGCCTTCTAACTACCACTTCTTCGGTTCAGTGAGATATGCTGGATTCTAAACGGAGAAGCTTCTCTGACGCTTTTTCACAGAGATTTTGAAACTGAAATTTCCAAACCCGTTTCCAACGAAGGCGCCAATGGGCTTCCCCATAGAACTTGCCAACCTGAATTCCTACAGGCTAGATGTGAGAGGCACATTCTGCTGCTTCCTCCATTAGAGTTAAACTAGCTTCTGAAAGCTCTATCTCCGGGGAGTCTGTTTGGCAGAGATATAGAACACAATTTTCCAAGCCTGTTGGAAGGCCTTTGCAGTGTCATTTCGCCTCTAATTTCCCAAACCGAACTGCTTGCAGCTCTAACTCCCTTCTACCTACCACTTCTTCGGTTCAGTGAGATATGCTGGATTCTAAACGGAGAAGCTTCTCTGACGCTTTTTCACAGAGATTTTGAAACTGAAATTTCCAAACCAGTTTCAAACGAAGGCGCCAAAGGGCTTCCCCATAGAACTTGCCAACCTGAATTCCTACAGGCTAGATGTGAGAGGCACATTCTGCTGCTTCCTCCCTTAGAGTTAAACTAGCTTCTGAAAGCTCAACCTCCGGGGAGTCTGTTTGGCAGAGATATAGAACACACTTTTCCAAGCCTGTTTGAAGGCCTTTGCAGTGTCATTTCGCCTCTAATTTCCCAAACCAAACTGCTTGCAGCTCTAACTCCCTTCTATCTACCACTTCTTCGGTTCAGTGAGATATGCTGGATTCTAAACGGAGAAGCTTCTCTGACGCTTTTTCAGAGAGATTTTGAAACTGAAATCTCCCATGCTGTTTCCACCATAGGAAGCAATGGGCTTCCCCATAGAACTTGCCAACCTGAATTCCTACAGGCTAGATGTGAGAGGCACATTCTGCTGCTTCCTCCCTTAGAGTGAAACTAGCTTCTGAAAGCTCTATCTCCGGGGAGTCTGTTTGGCAGAGATATAGAACACACTTTTCCAAGCCTGTTGGAAGGCCTTTGCAGTGTCATTTCGCGTCTAATTTCCCAAACCAAACTGCTTGCAGCTCTAACTCCCTTCTAACTACCACTTCTTCGGTTCAGTGAGATATGCTGGATTCTAAACGGAGAAGCTTCTCTGACGCTTTTTCACAGAGATTTTGAAACTGAAATCTCCCATGCCGTTTTCACCATAGGCAGCATTGGGCTTCCCCATAGAACTTGCCATCCTGAATCCCTACAGGCTAGATGTCAGAGGCACATTCTGCTGCTTCCTCCCTTAGAGTTAAACTAGCTTCTGAAAGCTCAACCTCCGGGGAGTCTCTTTGGCAGTGATATCGAACACAATTTTCCAAGCCTGTTGGAAGGCATTTGCAGTTTCATTTCGCGTCTAATTTCCCAAACCAAACTGCTTGCAGCTCTAACTCCCTTCTAACTACCACTTCTTCGGTTCAGTGAGATATGCTGGATTCTAAACGAAGAAGCTTCTCTGACGCTTTTTCACAGGAGGTTTTGAAACTGAAATTTCCAAACCTGTTTGCAACGAAGGTGCCAATGGGCTTCCCCATTGAACTTGCCAACCTGAATTCCTACAGGCTAGATGTGAGAGGCACATTCTGCTGCTTCCTCCCTTAGAGTTAAACTAGCTTCTGAAAGCTCAACCTCCGGGGAGTCTGTTTGGCAGAGATATAGAACACACTTTTCCAAGCCTGTTTGAAGGCCTTTGCAGTTTCATTTCGCGTCTAATTTCCCAAACCAAACTGCTTGCAGCTCTAACTGCCTTCTAACTACCACTTCTTCGGTTCAGTGAGATATGCTGGATTCTAAACGGAGAAGCTTCTCTGACGCTTTTTCACAGAGATTTTGAAACTGAAATCTCCCATGCCGTTTCCACCATAGGCAGCAATGGGCTTCCCCATAGAACTTGCCAACCTGAATTCCTACAGGCTAGATGTGAGAGGCACATTCTGCTGCTTCCTCCCTTAGAGTTAAACTAGCTTCTGAAAGCTCAACCTCCGGGGAGTCTGTTTGGCAGAGATATAGAACACACTATTCCAAGCCTGTTGGAAGGCATTCGCAGTTTTATTTCGCGTCTAATTTCCCAAACCAAACTGCTTGCAGCTCTAACTCCCTTCTAACTACCACTTCTTCGGTTCAGTGAGATATGCTGTATTCTAAACAGAGAAGCTTCTCTGACGCTTTTTCACACAGATTTTGAAACTGAAATCTCCCATGCTGTTTCCACCATAGGCAGCAATGGGCTTCCCCATAGAACTTGCCAACCTGAATTCCTACAGGCTAGATATGAGAGGCACATTCTGCTGCTTCCTCCCTTAGAGTTAAACTAGCTTCTGAAAGCTCAACCTCCGGGGAGTCTGTTTGGCAGAGATATAGAACACACTTTTCCAAGCCTGTTGGAAGGCATTTTCAGTTTCATTTCTCGTCTAATTTCCCAAACCAAACTGCTTGCAGCTCTAACTGCCTTCTAACTACCACTTCTTCGGTTCAGTGAGATATGCTGGATTCTAAACGAGGAAGCTTCTCTGACGCTTTTTCACAGGAGATTTTGAAACTGAAATTTCCAAACCTGTTTCCAACGAAGGCGCCAATGGGCTTCCCCATTGAACTTGCCAACCTGAATTCCTACAGGCTAGATGTGAGAGGCACATTCTGCTGCTTCCTCCCTTAAAGTTAAACTAGCTTCTGAAAGCTCAACCTCCGGGGAGTCTGTTTGGCAGAGATATAGAACACACTTTTCCAAGCCTGTTGGAAGGCCTTTGCAGTTTCATTTCGCGTCTAATTTCCCAAACCAAACTGCTTGCAGCTCTAACTGCCTTCTAACTACCACTTCTTCGGTTCAGTGAGATATGCTGGATTCTAAACGGGGAAGCTTCTCTGACGCTTTTTCACAGAGATTTTGAAACTGAAATCTCCCATGCTGTTTCCACCATAGGCAGCAATGGGCTTCCCCATAGAACTTTCCAACCTGAATTCCTACAGGCTAGATATGAGAGGCACATTCTCCTGCTTCCTCCCTTAGAGTGAAACTAGCTTCTGAAAGCTCGACCTCCGGGGAGTCTGTTTGGCAGAGATATAGAACACAGTTTTCCAAGCCTGTTGGAAGGCCTTTGCAGTGTCATTTCGCCTCTAATTTCCCAAACCAAACTGCTTGCAGCTCTAACTCCCTTCTAACTACCACTTCTTCGGTTCAGTGAGATATGCTGGATTCTAAACGGAGAAGCTTCTCTGACGCTTTTTCCCAGAGATTTTGAAACTGAAATCTCCCATGCCGTTTCCCCCATAGGCAGCAATGGGCTTCCCCATAGAACTTGCCAAATTGAATTCCTACAGGCAAGATGTGAGAGGCACATTCTGCTGCTTCCTCCCTTAGAGTTAAACTAGCTTCTGAAAGCTCAACCTCCGGGGAGTCTGTTTGGCAGAGATATAGAACACACTTTTCCAAGCCTGTTGGAAGGCCTTTGCAGTTTTATTTCGCGTCTAATTTCCCAAACCAAACTGCTTGCAGCTCTAACTCCCTTCTAACTACCACTTCTTCGGTTTAGTGAGATATGCTGTATTCTAAACAGAGAAGCTTCTCTGACGCTTTTTCACAGAGATTTTGAAACTGAAATCTCCCATGCTGTTTCCACCATAGGCAGCAATGGGCTTCCCCATAGAACTTGCCAACCTGAATTCCTACAGGCTAGATGTGAGAGACACATTCTGCTGCTTCCACCCTAAGAGTTAAACTAGCTTCTGAAAGCTCAACCTCCGGGGAGTCTGTTTGGCAGAGATATAGAACACACTTTTCCAAGCCTGTTTTAAGGCCTTTGCAGTGTCATTTCGCCTCTAATTTCCCAAACCAAACTGCTTGCAGCTCTAACTCCCTTCTAACTACCACTTCTTCGGTTCAGTGAGATATGCTGGATTCTAAACGGAGAAGCTTCTCTGACGCTTTTTCACAGAGATTTTGAAACTGAAATCTCCCATGCCGTTTTCACCATAGGCAGCAATGGGCTTCCCAATAGAACTTGCCAACCTGAATTCCTACAGGCTAGATGTGAGAGGCACATTCTGCTGCTTCCTCCCTTAGAGTTAAACTAGCTTCTGAAAGCTCAACCTCCGGGGAGTCTGTTTGGCAGAGATATAGAACACACTTTTCCAAGCCTGTTGGAAGGCATTTGCAGTTTCATTTCGCGTCTAATTTCCCAAACCTAACTGCTTGCAGCTCTAACTGCCTTCTAACTACCACTTCTTCGGTTCAGTGAGATATGCTGGATTCTAAACGGAGAAGCTTCTCTGACGCTTTTTCACAGAGAATTTGAAACTGAAATTTCCAAACCCGTTTCCAACGAAGGCGCAAATGGGCTTCCCCATAGAACTTGCCAACCTGAATTCCTACAGGCTAGATGTGAGAGGCACATTCTGCTGCTTCCACCCTAAGAGTAAAACTTGCTTCTGAAAGCTCAACCTCCCGGGAGTCTGTTTCGCAGAGATATAGAACACACTTTTCCAAGCCTGTTGGAAGGCCTTTGCAGTGTCATTTCGCGTCTAATTTCCCAAACCAAACTGCTTGCAGCTCTAACTGCCTTCTAACTACCACTCCTTCGGTTCAGTGAGATATGCTGGATTCTAAACGGAGAAGCTTCTCTGACGCTTTTTCACAGAGATTTTGAAACTGAAATCTCCCATGCCGTTTCCACCATAGGCAGCAATGGGCTTCCCCATAGAACTTGCCAACCTGAATTCTTACAGGCAAGATGTGAGAGGCACATTCTGCTGCTTCCTCCCTTAGAGTTAAACTAGCTTCTGAAAGCTCAACCTCCGGGGAGTCTGTTTGGCAGAGATATAGAACACACTTTTCCAAGCCTGTTGGAAGGCCTTTGCAGTGTCATTTCGCCTCTAATTTCCCAAACCAAACTGCTTGCAGCTCTAACTCCCTTCTAACTACCACTTCTTCGGTTCAGTGAGATATGCTGGATTCTAAACGGAGAAGCTTCTCTGACGCTTTTTCACAGAGATTTTGAAACTGAAATCTCCCATGCCGTTTCCCCCATAGGCAGCAATGGGCTTCCCCATAGTACTTGCCAACCTGAATTCCTACAGGCAAGATGTAAGAGGCACATTCTGCTGCTTCCTCCCTTAGAGTTAAACTAGCTTCTGAAAGCTCAACCTCCGGGGAGTCTGTTTGGCAGATATATAGAACACACTTTTCCAAGCCTGTTGGAAGGCATTTGCAGTTTTATTTCGCGTCTAATTTCCCAAACCAAACTGCTTGCAGCTATAACTCCCTTCTAACTACCACTTCTTCGGTTCAGTGAGATATGCTGTATTCTAAACAGAGAAGCTTCTCTGACGCTTTTTCACAGAGATTTTGAAACTGAAATCTCCCATGCTGTTTCCACCATAGGCAGCAATGGGCTTCCCCATAGAACTTGCCAAGCTGAATTCCTACAGGCTAGATATGAGAGGCACATTCTGCTGCTTCCTCCCTTAGAGTTAAACTAGCTTCTGAAAGCTCAACCTCCGGGGAGTCTGTTTGGCAGAGATATAGAACACACTTTTCCAAGCCTGTTGGAAGGCCTTTGCAGTGTCATTTCGCGTCTAATTTCCCAAACCAAACTGCTTGCAGCTCTAACTCCCTTCTAACTACCACTTCTTCGGTTCAGTGAGATATGCTGGATTCTAAACGGAGAAGCTTCTCTGACGCTTTTTCACAGAGATTTTGAAACTGAAATCTCCCATGCCGTTTCCCCCATAGGCAGCAATGGGCTTCCCCATAGTACTTGCCAACCTGAATTCCTACAGGCAAGATGTAAGAGGCACATTCTGCTGCTTCCTCCCTTAGAGTTAAACTAGCTTCTGAAAGCTCAACCTCCGGGGAGTCTGTTTGGCAGAGATATAGAACACACTTTTCCAAGCCTGTTGGAAGGCATTTGCAGTTTTATTTCGCGTCTAATTTCCCAAACCAAACTGCTTGCAGCTATAACTCCCTTCTAACTACCACTTCTTCGGTTCAGTGAGATATGCTGTATTCTAAACAGAGAAGCTTCTCTGACGCTTTTTCACAGAGATTTTGAAACTGAAATCTCCCATGCTGTTTCCACCATAGGCAGCAATGGGCTTCCCCATAGAACTTGCCAAGCTGAATTCCTACAGGCTAGATATGAGAGGCACATTCTGCTGCTTCCTCCCTTAGAGTTAAACTAGCTTCTGAAAGCTCTACCACCGGGGAGTCTGTTTGGCAGAGATATAGAACACAGTTTTCCAAGCCTGTTTGAAGGCCTTTGCAGTGTCATTTCGCGTCTAATTTCCCAAACCAAACTGCTTGCAGCTCTAACTGCCTTCTAACTACCACTTCTTCGGTTCAGTGAGATATGCTGGATTTTAAACGGAGAAGCTTCTCTGACGCTTTTTCACAGAGATTTTGAAACTGAAATTTCCAAACCCGTTTCCAACGAAGGCGCCAATGGGCTTCCCCATAGAACTTGCCAACCTGAATTCCTACAGGGTAGATGTGAGAGGCACATTCCGCTGCTTCCACCCTAAGAGTTAAACTAGCTTCTGAAAGCTCTATCTCCGGGGAGTCTGTTTGGCAGAGATATAGAACACACTTTTCCAAGCCTGTTGGAAGGCCTTTGCAGTGTCATTTCGCCTCTAATTTCCCAAACCAAACTGCTTGCAGCTCTAACTCCCTTCTAACTACCACTTCTTCGGTTCAGTGAGATATGCTGGATTCTAAACGGAGAAGCTTCTCTGACGCTTTTTCACAGAGATTTTGAAACTGAAATCTCCCATGCCGTTTCCACCATAGGCAGCAATGGGCTTCCCCATAGAACTTGCCAACCTAAATTCCTACAGGCTAGATGTGAGAGGCACATTCTGCTGCTTCCTCCCTTAGAGTTAAACTAGCTTCTGAAAGCTCTACCACCGGGGAGTCTGTTTGGCAGAGATATAGAACACAGTTTTCCAAGCCTGTTTGAAGGCCTTTGCAGTGTCATTTCGCCTCTAATTTCCCAAACCAAACTGCTTGCAGCTCTAACTCCCTTCTAACTACCACTTCTTCGGTTCAGTGAGATATGCTGGATTCTAAACAGAGAAGCTTCTCTGACGCTTTTTCACAGAGATTTTGAAACTGAAATGTCCCATGCCGTTTCCACCATAGGCAGCAATGGGCTTTCCCATAGAACTGGCCGACCTGAATTCCTACAGGCTAGATGTGAGAGGCACATTCTGCTGCTTCCACCCTAAGAGTAAAACTTGCTTCTGAAAGCTCAACCTCCCGGGAGTCTGTTTGGCAGAGATATAGAACACACTTTTCCAAGCCTGTTGGAAGGCCTTTGCAGTGTCATTTCGCGTCTAATTTCCCAAACCAAACTGCTTGCAGCTCTAACTGCCTTCTAACTACCACTCCTTCGGTTCAGTGAGATATGCTGGATTCTAAACGGGGAAGCTTCTCTGACGCTTTTTCACAGGAGATTTTGAAACTGAAATTTCCAAACCCGTTTCCAACGAAGGCGCCAATGGGCTTCCCCGTAGAACTTGCCAACCTGAATTCCTAAGGCTAGATGTGAGAGGCACATTCTGCTGCTTCCTCCCTTAGAGTTTAACTAGCTTCTGAAAGCTCAACCTCCGGGGAGTCTGTTTGGCAGAGATATAGAACACACTTCTCCAAGCCTGTTGGAAGGCATTTGCAGTTTTATTTCGCGTATAATTTCCCAAACCAAACTGCTTGCAGCTCTAACTCCCTTCTAACTACCACTTCTTCGGTTCAGTGAGATATGCTGGATTCTAAACGGAGAAGCTTCTCTGACTCTTTTTCACAGAGATTTTGAAACTGAAATCTCCCATGCTGTTTCCACCATAGGCAGCAATGGGTTTCCCCATAGAACTTTCCAACCTGAATTCCTACAGGCTAGATGTGAGAGGCACATTCTGCTGCTTCCTCCCTTAGAGTTAAACTAGCTTCTGAAAGCTCAACCTCCGGGGAGTCTGTTTGGCAGAGATATAGAACACACTTTTCCAAGCCTGTTGGAAGGCATTTGCAGTGTCATTTCGCGTCTAATTTCCCAAACCAAACTGCTTGCAGCTATAACTCCCTTCTAACTACCACTTCTTCGGTTCAGTGAGATATGCTGTATTCTAAACAGAGAAGCTTCTCTGACGCTTTTTCACAGAGATTTTGAAACTGAAATCTCCCATGCTGTTTCCACCATAGGCAGCAATGGGCTTCCCCATAGAACTTGCCAACCTGAATTCCTACAGGCTAGATATGAGAGGCACATTCTGCTGCTTCCTCCCTTAGAGTTAAACTAGCTTGTGAAAGCTCAACCTCCTGGGAGTCTGTTTGGCAGAGATATAGAACACACTTTTCCAAGCCTGTTGGAAGGCATTTTCAGTTTCATTTCTCGTCTAATTTCCCAAACCAAACTGCTTGAAGCTCTAACTGCCTTCTAACTACCACTTCTTCGGTTCAGTGAGATATGCTGGATTCTAAACGAAGAAGCTTCTCTGACGCTTTTTCACAGGAGATTTTGAAACTGAAATTTCCAAACCTGTTTCCAACGAAGGCGCCAATGGGCTTCCCCATTGAACTTGCCAACCTGAATTCCTACAGGCTAGATGTGAGAGGCACATTCTGCTGCTTCCTCCCTTAGAGTTAAACTAGCTTCTGAAAGCTCAACCTCCGGGGAGTCTGTTTGGCAGAGATATAGAACACACTTTTCCAAGCCTGTTTAAAGGCCTTTGCAGTTTCATTTCGCGTCTAATTTCCCAAACCAAACTGCTTGCAGCTCTAACTGCCTTCTAACTACCACTTCTTCGGTTCAGTGAGATATGCTGGATTCTAAACGGAGAAGCTTCTCTGACGCTTTTTCACAGAGATTTTGAAACTGAAATTTCCAAACCCGTTTCCAACGAAGGCGCCAATGGGCTTCCCCATAGAACTTGCCAACCTGAATTCCTACAGGGTAGATGTGAGAGGCACATTCTGCTGCTTCCACCCTAAGAGTTAACCTAGCTTCTGAAAGCTCTATCTCCGGGGAGTCTGTTTGGCAGAGATATAGAACACACTTTTCCAAGCCTGTTGGAAGGCCTTTGCAGTGTCATTTCGCCTCTAATTTCCCAAACCAAACTGCTTGCAGCTCTAACTCCCTTCTAACTACCACTTCTTCGGTTCAGTGAGATATGCTGGATTCTAAACGGAGAAGCTTCTCTGACGCTTTTTCACAGAGATTTTGAAACTGAAATCTCCCATGCCGTTTCCACCATAGGCAGCAATGGGCTTCCCCATAGAACTTGCCAACCTGAATTCCTACAGGCTAGATGTGAGAGGCACATTCTCCTGCTTCCTCCCTTAGAGTTAAACTAGCTTCTGAAAGCTCAACCTCCGGGGAGTCTGTTTGTCAGAGATATAGAACACACTTTTCCAAGCCTGTTGGAAGGCATTTGCAGTTTCCTTGAGCGTCTATTTTCCCCTACCAAACTGCTTGCAGCTCTAACTGCCTTCTATCTACCACTTCTTCGGTTCTGTGAGATATGCTGGATTCTAAACGGAGAAGCTTCTCTGACGCTTTTTCACAGAGATTTTGAAACTGAAATCTCCCATGTCGTTTCCACCATAGGCAGCAATGGGCTTCCCCATAGAACTTGCCAACCTGAATTCCTACAGGCTAGATGTGAGAGGCACATTCTGCTGCTTCCTCCCTTAGAGTTAAACTAGCTTCTGAAAGCTCTACCTCCGGGGAATCTGTTTGGCAGAGATATAGAACACAGTTTTCCAAGCCTGTTTGAAGGCCTTTGCAGTGTCCTTTCGCCTCTAATTTCCCAAACCAAACTGCTTGCAGCTCTAACTCCCTTCTAACTACCACTTCTTCGGTTCAGTGAGATATGCTGGATTCTAAACAGAGAAGCTTCTCTGACGCTTTTTCACAGAGATTTTGAAACTGAAATTTCCAAACCCGTTTCCATCGAAGGCGCCAATGGGCTTCCCCATAGAACTTGCCAACCTGAATTCCTACAGGCTAGATGTGAGAGGCACATTCTGCTGCTTCCTCCCTTAGAGTTAAACTAGCTTCTGAAAGCTCAACCTCCGGGGAGACTGTTTGGTAGAGATATAGAACACACTTTTCCAAGCCTGTTGGAAGGCATTTGCAGTTCCATTTCGCGTCTAATTTCCCAAACCAAACTGCTTGCAGCTCTAACTCCCTTCTAACTACCACTTCTTCGGTTCAGTGAGATATGCTGGATTCTAAAGGGAGAAGCTTCTCTGACGCTTTTTCACAGAGATTTTGAAACTGAAATATCCCATGCCGTTTCCAGCATAGGCAGCAATGGGCTTCCCCATAGAACTTGCCAACCTGAATTCCTACAGGCTAGATGTCAGAGGCACATTCTGCTGCTACCTCCCTTAGAGTTAAACTAGCTTCTGAAAGCTCTACCTCCGGGGAGTATGTATGGCAGAGATATAGAACACACTTTTCCAAGCCTGTTGGAAGGCCTTTGCAGTGTCATTTCGCCTCTAATTTCCCAAACCAAACTGCTTGCAGCTCTAACTCCCTTCTAACTACCACTTCTTCGGTTCAGTGAGATATGCTGGATTCTAAACGGAGAAGCTTCTCTGACGCTTTTTCACAGAGGTTTTGAAACTGAAATCTCCCATGCCGTTTCCACCATAGGCAGCAATGGGTTCCCCATAGAACTTGCCAACCTGAATTCCTACAGGCTAGGTGTGAGAGGCACATTCTGCTGCTTCCTCCCTTAGACTTAAACTAGCTTCAGAAAGCTCAACCTCCGGGGAGTCTGTTTGGCAGAGATATAGAACACACTTTTCCAAGCCTGTTGGAAGGCATTTGCAGTTTCATTTCGTGTCTAATTTCCCAAACCAAACTGCTTGCAGCTCTAACTCCCTTCTATCTACCACTTCTTCGGTTCAGTGAGATATGCTGGATTCTAAACGGAGAAGCTTCTCTGACGCTTTTTCACAGAGATTTTGAAACTGAAATCTCCCATGCTGTTTCCACCATAGGAAGCAATGGGCTTCCCCATAGAACATGCCAACCTGAATTCCTACAGGCTAGATGTGAGAGGCACATTCTGCTGCTTCCTCCCTTAGAGTGAAACTAGCTTCTGAAAGCTCTATCTCCGGGGAGTCTGTTTGGCAGAGATATAGAACACACTTTTCCAAGCCTGTTGGAAGGCATTTGCAGTTTCCTTGATCGTCTATTTTCCCAAACCAAACTGCTTGCAGCTCTAACCGCCTTCTAACTACCACTTCATCGGTTCTGTGAGATATGCTGGATTCTAAACGGAGAAGCTTCTCTGGCGCTTTTTCACAGAGATTTTGAAACTGAAATCTCACATGCCGTTTTCACCATAGGCAGCAATGGGCTTCCCCATACAACTTGCCAACCTGAATTCCTACAGGCTAGATGTGAGAGGCACATTCTACTGCTTCCTCCCTTAGAGTTAAACTAGCTTCTGAAAGCTCAACCTCCGGGGAGTTTGTTTGGCAGAGATATAGAACACACTTTTCCAATCCTGTTGGAAGGCATTTGCAGTTTCATTTCGCGTCTAATTTCCCTAACCAAACTGCTTGCAGCTCTAACTCCCTTCTAACTACCACTTCTTCGGTTCAGTGAGATATGCTTGATTCTAAACGGAGAAGCTTCTCTGACGCTTTTTCACAGAGATTTTGAAACTGAAATTTCCAAACCCGTTTCCAACGAAGGCGCCAATGGGCTTCCCCATAGAACTTGCCAACCTGAATTCCTACAGGGTAGATGTGAGAGGCACATTCTGCTGCTTCCACCCTAAGAGTTAACCTAGCTTCTGAAAGCTCTATCTCCGGGGAGTCTGTTTGCCAGAGATATAGAACACACTTTTCCAAGCCTGTTGGAAGGCCTTTGCAGTGTCATTTCGCCTCTAATTTCCCAAACCAAACTGCTTGCAGCTCTAACTCCCTTCTAACTACCACTTCTTCGGTTCAGTGAGATATGCTGGATTCTAAACGGAGAAGCTTCTCTGACGCTTTTTCACAGAGATTTTGAAACTGAAATCTCCCATGCCGTTTCCACCATAGGCAGCAATGGGCTTCCCCATAGAACTTGCCAACCTGAATTCCTACAGGCTAGATGTGAGAGGCACATTCTCCTGCTTCCTCCCTTAGAGTTAAACTAGCTTCTGAAAGCTCAACCTCCGGGGAGTCTGTTTGTCAGAGATATAGAACACACTTTTCCAAGCCTGTTGGAAGGCATTTGCAGTTTCCTTGAGCGTCTATTTTCCCCTACCAAACTGCTTGCAGCTCTAACTGCCTTCTAACTACCACTTCTTCGGTTCTGTGAGATATGCTGGATTCTAAACGGAGAAGCTTCTCTGACGCTTTTTCACAGAGATTTTGAAACTGAAATCTCCCATGCCGTTTCCACCATAGGCAGCAATGGGCTTCCCCATAGAACTTGCCAACCTGAATTCCTACAGGCTAGATGTGAGAGGCACATTCTGCTGCTTCCTCCCTTAGAGTTAAACTAGCTTCTGAAAGCTCAACCTCCGGGGAGTCTGTTTGGCAGAGATATAGAACACACTTTTCCAAGCCTGTTGGAAGGCCTTTGCAGTGTCATTTCGCCTCTAATTTCCCAAACCAAACTGCTTGCAGCTCTAACTCCCTTCTAACTACCACTTCTTCGGTTCAGTGAGATATGCTGGATTCTAAACGAAGAAGCTTCTCTGACGCTTTTTCACAAGAGGTTTTGAAACTGAAATTTCCAAACCTGTTTGCAACGAAGGCGCCAATGGGCTTCCCCATTGAACTTGCCAACCTGAATTCCTACAGGCTAGATGTGAGAGGCACATTCTGCTGCTTCCTCCCTTAGAGTTAAACTAGCTTCTGAAAGCTCAACCTCCGGGGAGTCTGTTTGGCAGAGATATAGAACACACTTTTCCAAGCCTGTTTGAAGGCCTTTGCAGTTTCATTTCGCGTCTAATTTCCCAAACCAAACTGCTTGCAGCTCTAACTGCCTTCTAACTACCACTTCTTCGGTTCAGTGAGATATGCTGGATTCTAAACGGAGAAGCTTCTCTGACGCTTTTTCACAGAGATTTTGAAACTGAAATCTCCCATGCCGTTTCCACCATAGGCAGCAATGGGCTTCCCCATAGAACTTGCCAACCTGAATTCCTACAGGCTAGATGTGAGAGGCACATTCTGCTGCTTCCTCCCTTAGAGTTAAACTAGCTTCTGAAAGCTCAACCTCCGGGGAGTCTGTTTGGCAGAGATATAGAACACACTATTCCAAGCCTGTTGGAAGGCATTTGCAGTTTTATTTCGCGTCTAATTTCCCAAACCAAACTGCTTGCAGCTCTAACTCCCTTCTAACTACCACTTCTTCGGTTCAGTGAGATATGCTGTATTCTAAACAGAGAAGCTTCTCTGACGCTTTTTCACACAGATTTTGAAACTGAAATCTCCCATGCTGTTTCCACCATAGGCAGCAATGGGCTTCCCCATAGAACTTGCCAACCTGAATTCCTACAGGCTAGATATGAGAGGCACATTCTGCTGCTTCCTCCCTTAGAGTTAAACTAGCTTCTGAAAGCTCAACCTCCGGGGAGTCTGTTTGGCAGAGATATAGAACACACTTTTCCAAGCCTGTTGGAAGGCATTTTCAGTTTCATTTCTCGTCTAATTTCCCAAACCAAACTGCTTGCAGCTCTAACTCCCTTCTAACTACCACTTCTTCGGTTCAGTGAGATATGCTGGATTCTAAACGAGGAAGCTTCTCTGACGCTTTTTCACAGGAGATTTTGAAACTGAAATTTCCAAACCTGTTTCCAACGAAGGCGCCAATGGGCTTCCCCATTGAACTTGCCAACCTGAATTCCTACAGGCTAGATGTGAGAGGCACATTCTGCTGCTTCCTCCCTTAGAGTTAAACTAGCTTCTGAAAGCTCAACCTCCGGGGAGTCTGTTTGGCAGAGATATAGAACACACTTTTCCAAGCCTGTTGGAAGGCCTTTGCAGTTTCATTTCGCGTCTAATTTCGAAAACCAAACTGCTTGCAGCTCTAACTGCCTTCTAACTACCACTTCTTCGGTTCAGTGAGATATGCTGGATTCTAAACGGGGAAGCTTCTCTGACGCTTTTTCACAGAGATTTTGAAACTGAAATCTCCCATGCTGTTTCCACCATAGGCAGCAATGGGCTTCCCCATAGAACTTTCCAACCTGAATTCCTACAGGCTAGATATGAGAGGCACATTCTCCTGCTTCCTCCCTTAGAGTGAAACTAGCTTCTGAAAGCTCGACCTCCGGGGAGTCTGTTTGGCAGAGATATAGAACACACTTTTCCAAGCCTGTTGGAAGGCCTTTGCAGTGTCATTTCGCCTCTAATTTCCCAAACCAAACTGCTTGCAGCTCTAACTCCCTTCTAACTACCACTTCTTCGGTTCAGTGAGATATGCTGGATTCTAAACGGAGAAGCTTCTCTGACGCTTTTTCACAGAGATTTTGAAACTGAAATCTCCCATGCCGTTTCCCCCATAGGCAGCAATGGGCTTCCCCATAGAACTTGCCAAATTGAATTCCTACAGGCAAGATGTGAGAGGCACATTCTGCTGCTTCCTCCCTTAGAGTTAAACTAGCTTCTGAAAGCTCAACCTCCGGGGAGTCTGTTTGGCAGAGATATAGAACACACTTTTCCAAGCCTGTTGGAAGGCCTTTGCAGTTTTATTTCGCGTCTAATTTCCCAAACCAAACTGCTTGCAGCTCTAACTCCCTTCTAACTACCACTTCTTCGGTTTAGTGAGATATGCTGTATTCTAAACAGAGAAGCTTCTCTGACGCTTTTTCACAGAGATTTTGAAACTGAAATCTCCCATGCTGTTTCCACCATAGGCAGCAATGGGCTTCCCCATAGAACTTGCCAACCTGAATTCCTACAGGCTAGATGTGAGAGACACATTCTGCTGCTTCCACCCTAAGAGTTAAACTAGCTTCTGAAAGCTCAACCTCCGGGGAGTCTGTTTGGCAGAGATATAGAACACACTTTTCCAAGCCTGTTGGAAGGCCTTTGCAGTGTCATTTCGCCTCTAATTTCCCAAACCAAACTGCTTGCAGCTCTAACTCCCTTCTAACTACCACTTCTTCGGTTCAGTGAGATATGCTGGATTCTAAACGGAGAAGCTTCTCTGACGCTTTTTCACAGAGATTTTGAAACTGAAATCTCCCATGCCGTTTTCACCATAGGCAGCAATGGGCTTCCCAATAGAACTTGCCAACCTGAATTCCTACAGGCTAGATGTGAGAGGCACATTCTGCTGCTTCCTCCCTTAGAGTTAAACTAGCTTCTGAAAGCTCAACCTCCGGGGAGTCTGTTTGGCAGAGATATAGAACACACTTTTCCAAGCCTGTTTGAAGGCCTTTGCAGTTTCATTTCGCGTCTAATTTCCCAAACCTAACTGCTTGCAGCTCTAACTGCCTTCTAACTACCACTTCTTCGGTTCAGTGAGATATGCTGGATTCTAAACGGAGAAGCTTCTCTGACGCTTTTTCACAGAGATTTTGAAACTGAAATTTCCAAACCCGTTTCCAACGAAGGCGCCAATGGGCTTCCCCATAGAACTTGCCAACCTGAATTCCTACAGGCTAGATGTGAGAGGCACATTCTGCTGCTTCCACCCTAAGAGTAAAACTTGCTTCTGAAAGCTCAACCTCCCGGGAGTCTGTTTCGCAGAGATATAGAACACACTTTTCCAAGCCTGTTGGAAGGCCTTTGCAGTGTCATTTCGCGTCTAATTTCCCAAACCAAACTGCTTGCAGCTCTAACTGCCTTCTAACTACCACTCCTTCGGTTCAGTGAGATATGCTGGATTCTAAACGGGGAAGCTTCTCTGACGCTTTTTCACAGGAGATTTTGAAACTGAAATTTCCAAACCCGTTTCCAACGAAGGCACCAATGGGCTTCCCCGTAGAACTTGCCAACCTGAATTCCTAAGGCTAGATGTGAGAGGCACATTCTGCTGCTTCCTCCCATAGAGTTAAACTAGCTTCTGAAAGCTCAACCTCCGGGGAGTCTGTTTGGCAGAGATATAGAACACACTTTTCCAAGCCTGTTGGAAGGCATTTGCAGTTTTATTTCGCGTATAATTTCCCAAACCAAACTGCTTGCAGCTCTAACTCCCTTCTAACTACCACTTCTTCGGTTCAGTGAGATATGCTGGATTCTAAACGGAGAAGCTTCTCTGACGCTTTTTCACAGAGATTTTGAAACTGAAATCTCCCATGCTGTTTCCACCATAGGCAGCAATGGGTTTCCCCATAGAACTTTCCAACCTGAATTCCTACAGGCTAGATGTGAGAGGCACATTCTGCTGCTTCCTCCCTTAGAGTTAAACTAGCTTCTGACAGCTCAACCTCCGGGGAGTCTGTTTGGCAGAGATATAGAACACACTTTTCCAAGCCTGTTGGAAGGCATTTGCAGTGTCATTTCGCGTCTAATTTCCCAAACCAAACTGCTTGCAGCTCTAACTCCCTTCTAACTACCACTTCTTCGGTTCAGTGAGACATGCTGGATTCTAAACGGAGAAGCTTCTCTGACGCTTTTTCACAGAGATTTTGAAACTGAAATCTCCCATGCCGTTTCCACCATAGGCAGCAATGGGCTTCCCCATAGAACTTGCCAACCTGAATTCTTACAGGCAAGATGTGAGAGGCACATTCTGCTGCTTCCTCCCTTAGAGTTAAACTAGCTTCTGAAAGCTCAACCTCCGGGGAGTCTGTTTGGCAGAGATATAGAACACACTTTTCCAAGCCTGTTGGAAGGCCTTTGCAGTGTCATTTCGCCTCTAATTTCCCAAACCAAACTGCTTGCAGCTCTAACTCCCTTCTAACTACCACTTCTTCGGTTCAGTGAGATATGCTGGATTCTAAACGGAGAAGCTTCTCTGACGCTTTTTCACAGAGATTTTGAAACTGAAATCTCCCATGCCGTTTCCCCCATAGGCAGCAATGGGCTTCCCCATAGTACTTGCCAACCTGAATTCCTACAGGCAAGATGTAAGAGGCACATTCTGCTGCTTCCTCCCTTAGAGTTAAACTAGCTTCTGAAAGCTCAACCTCCGGGGAGTCTGTTTGGCAGAGATATAGAACACACTTTTCCAAGCCTGTTGGAAGGCATTTGCAGTTTTATTTCGCGTCTAATTTCCCAAACCAAACTGCTTGCAGCTCTAACTCCCTTCTAACTACCACTTCTTCGGTTCAGTGAGATATGCTGGATTCTAAACGAGGAAGCTTCTCTGACGCTTTTTCACAGGATATTTTGAAACTGAAATTTCCAAACCTGTTTCCAACGAAGGCGCCAATGGGCTTCCCCATTGAACTTGCCAACCTGAATTCCTACAGGCTACATGTGAGAGGCACATTCTGCTGCTTCCTCCCTTAGAGTTAAACTAGCTTCTGAAAGCTCAACCTCCGGGGAGTCTGTTTGGCAGAGATATAGAACACACTTTTCCAAGCCTGTTGGAAGGCCTTTGCAGTTTCATTTCGCGTCTAATTTCGAAAACCAAACTGCTTGCAGCTCTAACTGCCTTCTAACTACCACTTCTTCGGTTCAGTGAGATATGCTGGATTCTAAACGGGGAAGCTTCTCTGACGCTTTTTCACAGAGATTTTGAAACTGAAATCTCCCATGCTGTTTCCACCATAGGCAGCAATGGGCTTCCCCATAGAACTTTCCAACCTGAATTCCTACAGGCTAGATATGAGAGGCACATTCTCCTGCTTCCTCCCTTAGAGTGAAACTAGCTTCTGAAAGCTCGACCTCCGGGGAGTCTGTTTGGCAGAGATATAGAACACACTTTTCCAAGCCTGTTGGAAGGCCTTTGCAGTGTCATTTCGCCTCTAATTTCCCAAACCAAACTGCTTGCAGCTCTAACTCCCTTCTAACTACCACTTCTTCGGTTCAGTGAGATATGCTGGATTCTAAACGGAGAAGCTTCTCTGACGCTTTTTCACAGAGATTTTGAAACTGAAATCTCCCATGCCGTTTCCCCCATAGGCAGCAATGGGCTTCCCCATAGAACTTGCCAAATTGAATTCCTACAGGCAAGATGTGAGAGGCACATTCTGCTGCTTCCTCCCTTAGAGTTAAACTAGCTTCTGAAAGCTCAACCTCCGGGGAGTCTGTTTGGCAGAGATATAGAACACACTTTTCCAAGCCTGTTGGAAGGCCTTTGCAGTTTTATTTCGCGTCTAATTTCCCAAACCAAACTGCTTGCAGCTCTAACTCCCTTCTAACTACCACTTCTTCGGTTTAGTGAGATATGCTGTATTCTAAACAGAGAAGCTTCTCTGACGCTTTTTCACAGAGATTTTGAAACTGAAATCTCCCATGCTGTTTCCACCATAGGCAGCAATGGGCTTCCCCATAGAACTTGCCAACCTGAATTCCTACAGGCTAGATGTGAGAGACACATTCTGCTGCTTCCACCCTAAGAGTTAAACTAGCTTCTGAAAGCTCAACCTCCGGGGAGTCTGTTTGGCAGAGATATAGAACACACTTTTCCAAGCCTGTTGGAAGGCCTTTGCAGTGTCATTTCGCCTCTAATTTCCCAAACCAAACTGCTTGCAGCTCTAACTCCCTTCTAACTACCACTTCTTCGGTTCAGTGAGATATGCTGGATTCTAAACGGAGAAGCTTCTCTGACGCTTTTTCACAGAGATTTTGAAACTGAAATCTCCCATGCCGTTTTCACCATAGGCAGCAATGGGCTTCCCAATAGAACTTGCCAACCTGAATTCCTACAGGCTAGATGTGAGAGGCACATTCTGCTGCTTCCTCCTTTAGAGTTAAACTAGCTTCTGAAAGCTCAACCTCCGGGGAGTCTGTTTGGCAGAGATATAGAACACACTTTTCCAAGCCTGTTTGAAGGCCTTTGCAGTTTCATTTCGCGTCTAATTTCCCAAACCTAACTGCTTGCAGCTCTAACTGCCTTCTAACTACCACTTCTTCGGTTCAGTGAGATATGCTGGATTCTAAACGGAGAAGCTTCTCTGACGCTTTTTCACAGAGATTTTGAAACTGAAATTTCCAAACCCGTTTCCAACGAAGGCGCCAATGGGCTTCCCCATAGAACTTGCCAACCTGAATTCCTACAGGCTAAATGTGAGAGGCACATTCTGCTGCTTCCACCCTAAGAGTAAAACTTGCTTCTGAAAGCTCAACCTCCCGGGAGTCTGTTTCGCAGAGATATAGAACACACTTTTCCAAGCCTGTTGGAAGGCCTTTGCAGTGTCATTTCGCGTCTAATTTCCCAAACCAAACTGCTTGCAGCTCTAACTGCCTTCTAACTACCACTCCTTCGGTTCAGTGAGATATGCTGGATTCTAAACGGGGAAGCTTCTCTGACGCTTTTTCACAGGAGATTTTGAAACTGAAATTTCCAAACCCGTTTCCAACGAAGGCACCAATGGGCTTCCCCGTAGAACTTGCCAACCTGAATTCCTAAGGCTAGATGTGAGAGGCACATTCTGCTGCTTCCTCCCATAGAGTTAAACTAGCTTCTGAAAGCTCAACCTCCGGGGAGTCTGTTTGGCAGAGATATAGAACACACTTTTCCAAGCCTGTTGGAAGGCATTTGCAGTTTTATTTCGCGTATAATTTCCCAAACCAAACTGCTTGCAGCTCTAACTCCCTTCTAACTACCACTTCTTCGGTTCAGTGAGATATGCTGGATTCTAAACGGAGAAGCTTCTCTGACGCTTTTTCACAGAGATTTTGAAACTGAAATCTCCCATGCTGTTTCCACCATAGGCAGCAATGGGTTTCCCCATAGAACTTTCCAACCTGAATTCCTACAGGCTAGATGTGAGAGGCACATTCTGCTGCTTCCTCCCTTAGAGTTAAACTAGCTTCTGACAGCTCAACCTCCGGGGAGTCTGTTTGGCAGAGATATAGAACACACTTTTCCAAGCCTGTTGGAAGGCATTTGCAGTGTCATTTCGCGTCTAATTTCCCAAACCAAACTGCTTGCAGCTCTAACTCCCTTCTAACTACCACTTCTTCGGTTCAGTGAGACATGCTGGATTCTAAACGGAGAAGCTTCTCTGACGCTTTTTCACAGAGATTTTGAAACTGAAATCTCCCATGCCGTTTCCACCATAGGCAGCAATGGGCTTCCCCATAGAACTTGCCAACCTGAATTCTTACAGGCAAGATGTGAGAGGCACATTCTGCTGCTTCCTCCCTTAGAGTTAAACTAGCTTCTGAAAGCTCAACCTCCGGGGAGTCTGTTTGGCAGAGATATAGAACACACTTTTCCAAGCCTGTTGGAAGGCCTTTGCAGTGTCATTTCGCCTCTAATTTCCCAAACCAAACTGCTTGCAGCTCTAACTCCCTTCTAACTACCACTTCTTCGGTTCAGTGAGATATGCTGGATTCTAAACGGAGAAGCTTCTCTGACGCTTTTTCACAGAGATTTTGAAACTGAAATCTCCCATGCCGTTTCCCCCATAGGCAGCAATGGGCTTCCCCATAGTACTTGCCAACCTGAATTCCTACAGGCAAGATGTAAGAGGCACATTCTGCTGCTTCCTCCCTTAGAGTTAAACTAGCTTCTGAAAGCTCAACCTCCGGGGAGTCTGTTTGGCAGAGATATAGAACACACTTTTCCAAGCCTGTTGGAAGGCATTTGCAGTTTTATTTCGCGTCTAATTTCCCAAACCAAACTGCTTGCAGCTCTAACTCCCTTCTAACTACCACTTCTTCGGTTCAGTGAGATATGCTGGATTCTAAACGAGGAAGCTTCTCTGACGCTTTTTCACAGGAGATTTTGAAACTGAAATTTCCAAACCTGTTTCCAACGAAGGCGCCAATGGGCTTCCCCATTGAACTTGCCAACCTGAATTCCTACAGGCTACATGTGAGAGGCACATTCTGCTGCTTCCTCCCTTAGAGTTAAACTAGCTTCTGAAAGCTCAACCTCCGGGGAGTCTGTTTGGCAGAGATATAGAACACACTTTTCCAAGCCTGTTGGAAGGCCTTTGCAGTTTCATTTCGCGTCTAATTTCGAAAACCAAACTGCTTGCAGCTCTAACTGCCTTCTAACTACCACTTCTTCGGTTCAGTGAGATATGCTGGATTCTAAACGGGGAAGCTTCTCTGACGCTTTTTCACAGAGATTTTGAAACTGAAATCTCCCATGCTGTTTCCACCATAGGCAGCAATGGGCTTCCCCATAGAACTTTCCAACCTGAATTCCTACAGGCTAGATATGAGAGGCACATTCTCCTGCTTCCTCCCTTAGAGTGAAACTAGCTTCTGAAAGCTCGACCTCCGGGGAGTCTGTTTGGCAGAGATATAGAACACACTTTTCCAAGCCTGTTGGAAGGCCTTTGCAGTGTCATTTCGCCTCTAATTTCCCAAACCAAACTGCTTGCAGCTCTAACTCCCTTCTAACTACCACTTCTTCGGTTCAGTGAGATATGCTGGATTCTAAACGGAGAAGCTTCTCTGACGCTTTTTCACAGAGATTTTGAAACTGAAATCTCCCATGCCGTTTCCCCCATAGGCAGCAATGGGCTTCCCCATAGAACTTGCCAAATTGAATTCCTACAGGCAAGATGTGAGAGGCACATTCTGCTGCTTCCTCCCTTAGAGTTAAACTAGCTTCTGAAAGCTCAACCTCCGGGGAGTCTGTTTGGCAGAGATATAGAACACACTTTTCCAAGCCTGTTGGAAGGCCTTTGCAGTTTTATTTCGCGTCTAATTTCCCAAACCAAACTGCTTGCAGCTCTAACTCCCTTCTAACTACCACTTCTTCGGTTTAGTGAGATATGCTGTATTCTAAACAGAGAAGCTTCTCTGACGCTTTTTCACAGAGATTTTGAAACTGAAATCTCCCATGCTGTTTCCACCATAGGCAGCAATGGGCTTCCCCATAGAACTTGCCAACCTGAATTCCTACAGGCTAGATGTGAGAGACACATTCTGCTGCTTCCACCCTAAGAGTTAAACTAGCTTCTGAAAGCTCAACCTCCGGGGAGTCTGTTTGGCAGAGATATAGAACACACTTTTCCAAGCCTGTTGGAAGGCCTTTGCAGTGTCATTTCGCCTCTAATTTCCCAAACCAAACTGCTTGCAGCTCTAACTCCCTTCTAACTACCACTTCTTCGGTTCAGTGAGATATGCTGGATTCTAAACGGAGAAGCTTCTCTGACGCTTTTTCACAGAGATTTTGAAACTGAAATCTCCCATGCCGTTTTCACCATAGGCAGCAATGGGCTTCCCAATAGAACTTGCCAACCTGAATTCCTACAGGCTAGATGTGAGAGGCACATTCTGCTGCTTCCTCCTTTAGAGTTAAACTAGCTTCTGAAAGCTCAACCTCCGGGGAGTCTGTTTGGCAGAGATATAGAACACACTTTTCCAAGCCTGTTTGAAGGCCTTTGCAGTTTCATTTCGCGTCTAATTTCCCAAACCTAACTGCTTGCAGCTCTAACTGCCTTCTAACTACCACTTCTTCGGTTCAGTGAGATATGCTGGATTCTAAACGGAGAAGCTTCTCTGACGCTTTTTCACAGAGATTTTGAAACTGAAATTTCCAAACCCGTTTCCAACGAAGGCGCCAATGGGCTTCCCCATAGAACTTGCCAACCTGAATTCCTACAGGCTAGATGTGAGAGGCACATTCTGCTGCTTCCACCCTAAGAGTAAAACTTGCTTCTGAAAGCTCAACCTCCCGGGAGTCTGTTTCGCAGAGATATAGAACACACTTTTCCAAGCCTGTTGGAAGGCCTTTGCAGTGTCATTTCGCGTCTAATTTCCCAAACCAAACTGCTTGCAGCTCTAACTGCCTTCTAACTACCACTCCTTCGGTTCAGTGAGATATGCTGGATTCTAAACGGGGAAGCTTCTCTGACGCTTTTTCACAGGAGATTTTGAAACTGAAATTTCCAAACCCGTTTCCAACGAAGGCACCAATGGGCTTCCCCGTAGAACTTGCCAACCTGAATTCCTAAGGCTAGATGTGAGAGGCACATTCTGCTGCTTCCTCCCATAGAGTTAAACTAGCTTCTGAAAGCTCAACCTCCGGGGAGTCTGTTTGGCAGAGATATAGAACACACTTTTCCAAGCCTGTTGGAAGGCATTTGCAGTTTTATTTCGCGTATAATTTCCCAAACCAAACTGCTTGCAGCTCTAACTCCCTTCTAACTACCACTTCTTCGGTTCAGTGAGATATGCTGGATTCTAAACGGAGAAGCTTCTCTGACGCTTTTTCACAGAGATTTTGAAACTGAAATCTCCCATGCTGTTTCCACCATAGGCAGCAATGGGTTTCCCCATAGAACTTTCCAACCTGAATTCCTACAGGCTAGATGTGAGAGGCACATTCTGCTGCTTCCTCCCTTAGAGTTAAACTAGCTTCTGACAGCTCAACCTCCGGGGAGTCTGTTTGGCAGAGATATAGAACACACTTTTCCAAGCCTGTTGGAAGGCATTTGCAGTGTCATTTCGCGTCTAATTTCCCAAACCAAACTGCTTGCAGCTCTAACTCCCTTCTAACTACCACTTCTTCGGTTCAGTGAGACATGCTGGATTCTAAACGGAGAAGCTTCTCTGACGCTTTTTCACAGAGATTTTGAAACTGAAATCTCCCATGCCGTTTCCACCATAGGCAGCAATGGGCTTCCCCATAGAACTTGCCAACCTGAATTCTTACAGGCAAGATGTGAGAGGCACATTCTGCTGCTTCCTCCCTTAGAGTTAAACTAGCTTCTGAAAGCTCAACCTCCGGGGAGTCTGTTTGGCAGAGATATAGAACACACTTTTCCAAGCCTGTTGGAAGGCCTTTGCAGTGTCATTTCGCCTCTAATTTCCCAAACCAAACTGCTTGCAGCTCTAACTCCCTTCTAACTACCACTTCTTCGGTTCAGTGAGATATGCTGGATTCTAAACGGAGAAGCTTCTCTGACGCTTTTTCACAGAGATTTTGAAACTGAAATCTCCCATGCCGTTTCCCCCATAGGCAGCAATGGGCTTCCCCATAGTACTTGCCAACCTGAATTCCTACAGGCAAGATGTAAGAGGCACATTCTGCTGCTTCCTCCCTTAGAGTTAAACTAGCTTCTGAAAGCTCAACCTCCGGGGAGTCTGTTTGGCAGAGATATAGAACACACTTTTCCAAGCCTGTTGGAAGGCATTTGCAGTTTTATTTCGCGTCTAATTTCCCAAACCAAACTGCTTGCAGCTATAACTCCCTTCTAACTACCACTTCTTCGGTTCAGTGAGATATGCTGTATTCTAAACAGAGAAGCTTCTCTGACGCTTTTTCACAGAGCTTTTGAAACTGAAATCTCCCATGCTGTTTCCACCATAGGCAGCAATGGGCTTCCCCATAGAACTTGCCAAGCTGAATTCCTACAGGCTAGATATGAGAGGCACATTCTGCTGCTTCCTCCCTTAGAGTTAAACTAGCTTCTGAAAGCTCAACCTCCGGGGAGTCTGTTTGGCAGAGATATAGAACACACTTTTCCAAGCCTGTTGGAAGGCCTTTGCAGTGTCATTTCGCGTCTAATTTCCCAAACCAAACTGCTTGCAGCTCTAACTCCCTTCTAACTACCACTTCTTCGGTTCAGTGAGATATGCTGGATTCTAAACGGAGAAGCTTCTCTGACGCTTTTTCACAGAGATTTTGAAACTGAAATTTCCAAACCCGTTTCCATCGAAGGTGCCAATGGGCTTCCCCATAGAACTTGCCAACCTGAATTCCTACAGGCTAGATGTGAGAGGCACATTCTGCTGCTTCCTCCCTTAGAGTTAAACTAGCTTCTGAAAGCTCTACCACCGGGGAGTCTGTTTGGCAGAGATATAGAACACAGTTTTCCAAGCCTGGTTGAAGGCCTTTGCAGTGTCATTTCGCGTCTAATTTCCCAAACCAAACTGCTTGCAGCTCTAACTGCCTTCTAACTACCACTTCTTCGGTTCAGTGAGATATGCTGGATTTTAAACGGAGAAGCTTCTCTGACGCTTTTTCACAGAGATTTTGAAACTGAAATTTCCAAACCCGTTTCCAACGAAGGCGCCAATGGGCTTCCCCATAGAACTTGCCAACCTGAATTCCTACAGGGTAGATGTGAGAGGCACATTCCGCTGCTTCCACCCTAAGAGTTAAACTAGCTTCTGAAAGCTCTATCTCCGGGGAGTCTGTTTGGCAGAGATATAGAACACACTTTTCCAAGCCTGTTGGAAGGCCTTTGCAGTGTCATTTCGCCTCTAATTTCCCAAACCAAACTGCTTGCAGCTCTAACTCCCTTCTAACTACCACTTCTTCGGTTCAGTGAGATATGCTGGATTCTAAACGGAGAAGCTTCTCTGACGCTTTTTCACAGAGATTTTGAAACTGAAATCTCCCATGCCGTTTCCACCATAGGCAGCAATGGGCTTCCCCATAGAACTTGCCAACTTAAATTCCTACAGGCTAGATGTGAGAGGCACATTCTGCTGCTTCCTCCCTTAGAGTTAAACTAGCTTCTGAAAGCTCTACCACCGGGGAGTCTGTTTGGCAGAGATATAGAACACAGTTTTCCAAGCCTGTTTGAAGGCCTTTGCAGTGTCATTTCGCCTCTAATTTCCCAAACCAAACTGCTTGCAGCTCTAACTCCCTTCTAACTACCACTTCTTCGGTTCAGTGAGATATGCTGGATTCTAAACAGAGAAGCTTCTCTGACGCTTTTTCACAGAGATTTTGAAACTGAAATCTCCCATGCCGTTTCCACCATAGGCAGCAATGGGCTTTCCCATAGAACTGGCCAACCTGAATTCCTACAGGCTAGATGTGAGAGGCACATTCTGCTGCTTCCACCCTAAGAGTAAAACTTGCTTCTGAAAGCTCAACCTCCCGGGAGTCTGTTTGGCAGAGATATAGAACACACTTTTCCAAGCCTGTTGGAAGGCCTTTGCAGTGTCATTTCGCGTCTAATTTCCCAAACCAAACTGCTTGCAGCTCTAACTGCCTTCTAACTACCACTCCTTCGGTTCAGTGAGATATGCTGGATTCTAAACGGGGAAGCTTCTCTGACGCTTTTTCACAGGAGATTTTGAAACTGAAATTTCCAAACCCGTTTCCAACGAAGGCGCCAATGGGCTTCCCCGTAGAACTTGCCAACCTGAATTCCTAAGGCTAGATGTGAGAGGCACATTCTGCTGCTTCCTCCCTTAGAGTTTAACTAGCTTCTGAAAGCTCAACCTCCGGGGAGTCTGTTTGGCAGAGATATAGAACACACTTCTCCAAGCCTGTTGGAAGGCATTTGCAGTTTTATTTCGCGTATAATTTCCCAAACCAAACTGCTTGCAGCTCTAACTCCCTTCTAACTACCACTTCTTCGGTTCAGTGAGATATGCTGGATTCTAAACGGAGAAGCTTCTCTGACTCTTTTTCACAGAGATTTTGAAACTGAAATCTCCCATGCTGTTTCCACCATAGGCAGCAATGGGTTTCCCCATAGAACTTTCCAACCTGAATTCCTACAGGCTAGATGTGAGAGGCACATTCTGCTGCTTCCTTCCTTAGAGTTAAACTAGCTTCTGAAAGCTCAACCTCCGGGGAGTCTGTTTGGCAGAGATATAGAACACACTTTTCCAAGCCTGTTGGAAGGCATTTGCAGTGTCATTTCGCGTCTAATTTCCCAAACCAAACTGCTTGCAGCTATAACTCCCTTCTAACTACCACTTCTTCGGTTCAGTGAGATATGCTGTATTCTAAACAGAGAAGCTTCTCTGACGGTTTTTCACAGAGATTTTGAAACTGAAATCTCCCATGCTGTTTCCACCATAGGCAGCAATGGGCTTCCCCATAGAACTTGCCAACCTGAATTCCTACAGGCTAGATATGAGAGGCACATTCTGCTGCTTCCTCCCTTAGAGTTAAACTAGCTTCTGAAAGCTCAACCTCCTGGGAGTCTGTTTGGCAGAGATATAGAACACACTTTTCCAAGCCTGTTGGAAGGCATTTTCAGTTTCATTTCTCGTCTAATTTCCCAAACCAAACTGCTTGAAGCTCTAACTGCCTTCTAACTACCACTTCTTCGGTTCAGTGAGATATGCTGGATTCTAAACGAAGAAGCTTCTCTGACGCTTTTTCAAAGGAGATTTTGAAACTGAAATTTCCAAACCTGTTTCCAACGAAGGCGCCAATGGGCTTCCCCATTGAACTTGCCAACCTGAATTCCTACAGGCTAGATGTGAGAGGCACATTCTGCTGCTTCCTCCCTTAGAGTTAAACTAGCTTCTGAAAGCTCAACCTCCGGGGAGTCTGTTTGGCAGAGATATAGAACACACTTTTCCAAGCCTGTTTAAAGGCCTTTGCAGTTTCATTTCGCGTCTAATTTCCCAAACCAAACTGCTTGCAGCTCTAACTGCCTTCTAACTACCACTTCTTCGGTTCAGTGAGATATGCTGGATTCTAAACGGAGAAGCTTCTCTGACGCTTTTTCACAGAGATTTTGAAACTGAAATTTCCAAACCCGTTTCCAACGAAGGCGCCAATGGGCTTCCCCATAGAACTTGCCTACCTGAATTCCTACAGGGTAGATGTGAGAGGCACATTCTGCTGCTTCCACCCTAAGAGTTAACCTAGCTTCTGAAAGCTCTATCTCCGGGGAGTCTGTTTGGCAGAGATATAGAACACACTTTTCCAAGCCTGTTGGAAGGCCTTTGCAGTGTCATTTCGCCTCTAATTTCCCAAACCAAACTGCTTGCAGCTCTAACTCCCTTCTATCTACCACTTCTTCGGTTCAGTGAGATATGCTGGATTCTAAACGGAGAAGCTTCTCTGACGCTTTTTCACAGAGATTTTGAAACTGAAATCTCCCATGCCGTTTCCACCATAGGCAGCAATGGGCTTCCCCATAGAACTTGCCAACCTGAATTCCTACAGGCTAGATGTGAGAGGCACATTCTCCTGCTTCCTCCCTTAGAGTTAAACTAGCTTCTGAAAGCTCAACCTCCGGGGAGTCTGTTTGTCAGAGATATAGAACACACTTTTCCAAGCCTGTTGGAAGGCATTTGCAGTTTCCTTGAGCGTCTATTTTCCCCTACCAAACTGCTTGCAGCTCTAACTGCCTTCTAACTACCACTTCTTCGGTTCTGTGAGATATGCTGGATTCTAAACGGAGAAGCTTCTCTGACGCTTTTTCACAGAGATTTTGAAACTGAAATCTCCCATGTCGTTTCCACCATAGGCAGCAATGGGCTTCCCCATAGAACTTGCCAACCTGAATTCCTACAGGCTAGATGTGAGAGGCACATTCTGCTGCTTCCTCCCTTAGAGTTAAACTAGCTTCTGAAAGCTCTACCTCCGGGGAATCTGTTTGGCAGAGATATAGAACACAGTTTTCCAAGCCTGTTTGAAGGCCTTTGCAGTGTCCTTTCGCCTCTAATTTCCCAAACCAAACTGCTTGCAGCTCTAACTCCCTTCTAACTACCACTTCTTCGGTTCAGTGAGATATGCTGGATTCTAAACAGAGAAGCTTCTCTGACGCTTTTTCACAGAGATTTTGAAACTGAAATTTCCAAACCCGTTTCCATCGAAGGCGCCAATGGGCTTCCCCATAGAACTTGCCAACCTGAATTCCTACAGGCTAGATGTGAGAGGCACATTCTGCTGCTTCCTCCCTTAGAGTTAAACTAGCTTCTGAAAGCTCAACCTCCGGGGAGACTGTTTGGTAGAGATATAGAACACACTTTTCCAAGCCTGTTGGAAGGCATTTGCAGTTCCATTTCGCGTCTAATTTCCCAAACCAAACTGCTTGCAGCTCTAACTCCCTTCTAACTACCACTTCTTCGGTTCAGTGAGATATGCTGGATTCTAAAGGGAGAAGCTTCTCTGACGCTTTTTCACAGAGATTTTGAAACTGAAATCTCCCATGCTGTTTCCACCATAGGAAGCAATGGGCTTCCCCATAGAACATGCCAACCTGAATTCCTACAGGCTAGATGTGAGAGGCACATTCTGCTGCTTCCTCCCTTAGAGTGAAACTAGCTTCTGAAAGCTCTATCTCCGGGGAGTCTGTTTGGCAGAGATATAGAACACACTTTTCCAAGCCTGTTGGAAGGCATTTGCAGTTTCCTTGATCGTCTATTTTCCCAAACCAAACTGCTTGCAGCTCTAACCGCCTTCTAACTACCACTTCATCGGTTCTGTGAGATATGCTGGATTCTAAACGGAGAAGCTTCTCTGACGCTTTTTCACAGAGATTTTGAAACTGAAATCTCCCATGCCGTTTCCCCCATAGGCAGCAATGGGCTTCCCCATAGTACTTGCCAACCTGAATTCCTACAGGCAAGATGTAAGAGGCACATTCTGCTGCTTCCTCCCTTAGAGTTAAACTAGCTTCTGAAAGCTCAACCTCCGGGGAGTCTGTTTGGCAGAGATATAGAACACACTTTTCCAAGCCTGTTGGAAGGCATTTGCAGTTTTATTTCGCGTCTAATTTCCCAAACCAAACTGCTTGCAGCTATAACTCCCTTCTAACTACCACTTCTTCGGTTCAGTGAGATATGCTGTATTCTAAACAGAGAAGCTTCTCTGACGCTTTTTCACAGAGATTTTGAAACTGAAATCTCCCATGCTGTTTCCACCATAGGCAGCAATGGGCTTCCCCATAGAACTTGCCAAGCTGAATTCCTACAGGCTAGATATGAGAGGCACATTCTGCTGCTTCCTCCCTTAGAGTTAAACTAGCTTCTGAAAGCTCAACCTCCGGGGAGTCTGTTTGGCAGAGATATAGAACACACTTTTCCAAGCCTGTTGGAAGGCCTTTGCAGTGTCATTTCGCGTCTAATTTCCCAAACCAAACTGCTTGCAGCTCTAACTCCCTTCTAACTACCACTTCTTCGGTTCAGTGAGATATGCTGGATTCTAAACGGAGAAGCTTCTCTGACGCTTTTTCACAGAGATTTTGAAACTGAAATTTCCAAACCCGTTTCCATCGAAGGTGCCAATGGGCTTCCCCATAGAACTTGCCAACCTGAATTCCTACAGGCTAGATGTGAGAGGCACATTCTGCTGCTTCCTCCCTTAGAGTTAAACTAGCTTCTGAAAGCTCTACCACCGGGGAGTCTGTTTGGCAGAGATATAGAACACAGTTTTCCAAGCCTGGTTGAAGGCCTTTGCAGTGTCATTTCGCGTCTAATTTCCCAAACCAAACTGCTTGCAGCTCTAACTGCCTTCTAACTACCACTTCTTCGGTTCAGTGAGATATGCTGGATTTTAAACGGAGAAGCTTCTCTGACGCTTTTTCACAGAGATTTTGAAACTGAAATTTCCAAACCCGTTTCCAACGAAGGCGCCAATGGGCTTCCCCATAGAACTTGCCAACCTGAATTCCTACAGGGTAGATGTGAGAGGCACATTCCGCTGCTTCCACCCTAAGAGTTAAACTAGCTTCTGAAAGCTCTATCTCCGGGGAGTCTGTTTGGCAGAGATATAGAACACACTTTTCCAAGCCTGTTGGAAGGCCTTTGCAGTGTCATTTCGCCTCTAATTTCCCAAACCAAACTGCTTGCAGCTCTAACTCCCTTCTAACTACCACTTCTTCGGTTCAGTGAGATATGCTGGATTCTAAACGGAGAAGCTTCTCTGACGCTTTTTCACAGAGATTTTGAAACTGAAATCTCCCATGCCGTTTCCACCATAGGCAGCAATGGGCTTCCCCATAGAACTTGCCAACCTAAATTCCTACAGGCTAGATGTGAGAGGCACATTCTGCTGCTTCCTCCCTTAGAGTTAAACTAGCTTCTGAAAGCTCTACCACCGGGGAGTCTGTTTGGCAGAGATATAGAACACAGTTTTCCAAGCCTGTTTGAAGGCCTTTGCAGTGTCATTTCGCCTCTAATTTCCCAAACCAAACTGCTTGCAGCTCTAACTCCCTTCTAACTTCCACTTCTTCGGTTCAGTGAGATATGCTGGATTCTAAACAGAGAAGCTTCTCTGACGCTTTTTCACAGAGATTTTGAAACTGAAATCTCCCATGCCGTTTCCACCATAGGCAGCAATGGGCTTTCCCATAGAACTGGCCAACCTGAATTCCTACAGGCTAGATGTGAGAGGCACATTCTGCTGCTTCCACCCTAAGAGTAAAACTTGCTTCTGAAAGCTCAACCTCCCGGGAGTCTGTTTGGCAGAGATATAGAACACACTTTTCCAAGCCTGTTGGAAGGCCTTTGCAGTGTCATTTCGCGTCTAATTTCCCAAACCAAACTGCTTGCAGCTCTAACTGCCTTCTAACTACCACTCCTTCGGTTCAGTGAGATATGCTGGATTCTAAACGGGGAAGCTTCTCTGACGCTTTTTCACAGGAGATTTTGAAACTGAAATTTCCAAACCCGTTTCCAACGAAGGCGCCAATGGGCTTCCCCGTAGAACTTGCCAACCTGAATTCCTAAGGCTAGATGTGAGAGGCACATTCTGCTGCTTCCTCCCTTAGAGTTTAACTAGCTTCTGAAAGCTCAACCTCCGGGGAGTCTGTTTGGCAGAGATATAGAACACACTTCTCCAAGCCTGTTGGAAGGCATTTGCAGTTTTATTTCGCGTATAATTTCCCAAACCAAACTGCTTGCAGCTCTAACTCCCTTCTAACTACCACTTCTTCGGTTCAGTGAGATATGCTGGATTCTAAACGGAGAAGCTTCTCTGACTCTTTTTCACAGAGATTTTGAAACTGAAATCTCCCATGCTGTTTCCACCATAGGCAGCAATGGGTTTCCCCATAGAACTTTCCAACCTGAATTCCTACAGGCTAGATGTGAGAGGCACATTCTGCTGCTTCCTCCCTTAGAGTTAAACTAGCTTCTGAAAGCTCAACCTCCGGGGAGTCTGTTTGGCAGAGATATAGAACACACTTTTCCAAGCCTGTTGGAAGGCATTTGCAGTGTCATTTCGCGTCTAATTTCCCAAACCAAACTGCTTGCAGCTATAACTCCCTTCTAACTACCACTTCTTCGGTTCAGTGAGATATGCTGTATTCTAAACAGAGAAGCTTCTCTGACGGTTTTTCACAGAGATTTGGAAACTGAAATCTCCCATGCTGTTTCCACCATAGGCAGCAATGGGCTTCCCCATAGAACTTGCCAACCTGAATTCCTACAGGCTAGATATGAGAGGCACATTCTGCTGCTTCCTCCCTTAGAGTTAAACTAGCTTCTGAAAGCTCAACCTCCTGGGAGTCTGTTTGGCAGAGATATAGAACACACTTTTCCAAGCCTGTTGGAAGGCATTTTCAGTTTCATTTCTCGTCTAATTTCCCAAACCAAACTGCTTGAAGCTCTAACTGCCTTCTAACTACCACTTCTTCGGTTCAGTGAGATATGCTGGATTCTAAACGAAGAAGCTTCTCTGACGCTTTTTCACAGGAGATTTTGAAACTGAAATTTCCAAACCTGTTTCCAACGAAGGCGCCAATGGGCTTCCCCATTGAACTTGCCAACCTGAATTCCTACAGGCTAGATGTGAGAGGCACATTCTGCTGCTTCCTCCCTTAGAGTTAAACTAGCTTCTGAAAGCTCAACCTCCGGGGAGTCTGTTTGGCAGAGATATAGAACACACTTTTCCAAGCCTGTTTAAAGGCCTTTGCAGTTTCATTTCGCGTCTAATTTCCCAAACCAAACTGCTTGCAGCTCTAACTGCCTTCTAACTACCACTTCTTCGGTTCAGTGAGATATGCTGGATTCTAAACGGAGAAGCTTCTCTGACGCTTTTTCACAGAGATTTTGAAACTGAAATTTCCAAACCCGTTTCCAACGAAGGCGCCAATGGGCTTCCCCATAGAACTTGCCTACCTGAATTCCTACAGGGTAGATGTGAGAGGCACATTCTGCTGCTTCCACCCTAAGAGTTAACCTAGCTTCTGAAAGCTCTATCTCCGGGGAGTCTGTTTGGCAGAGATATAGAACACACTTTTCCAAGCCTGTTGGAAGGCCTTTGCAGTGTCATTTCGCCTCTAATTTCCCAAACCAAACTGCTTGCAGCTCTAACTCCCTTCTAACTACCACTTCTTCGGTTCAGTGAGATATGCTGGATTCTAAACGGAGAAGCTTCTCTGACGCTTTTTCACAGAGATTTTGAAACTGAAATCTCCCATGCCGTTTCCACCATAGGCAGCAATGGGCTTCCCCATAGAACTTGCCAACCTGAATTCCTACAGGCTAGATGTGAGAGGCACATTCTCCTGCTTCCTCCCTTAGAGTTAAACTAGCTTCTGAAAGCTCAACCTCCGGGGAGTCTGTTTGTCAGAGATATAGAACACACTTTTCCAAGCCTGTTGGAAGGCATTTGCAGTTTCCTTGAGCGTCTATTTTCCCCTACCAAACTGCTTGCAGCTCTAACTGCCTTCTAACTACCACTTCTTCGGTTCTGTGAGATATGCTGGATTCTAAACGGAGAAGCTTCTCTGACGCTTTTTCACAGAGATTTTGAAACTGAAATCTCCCATGTCGTTTCCACCATAGGCAGCAATGGGCTTCCCCATAGAACTTGCCAACCTGAATTCCTACAGGCTAGATGTGAGAGGCACATTCTGCTGCATCCTCCCTTAGAGTTAAACTAGCTTCTGAAAGCTCTACCTCCGGGGAATCTGTTTGGCAGAGATATAGAACACAGTTTTCCAAGCCTGTTTGAAGGCCTTTGCAGTGTCCTTTCGCCTCTAATTTCCCAAACCAAACTGCTTGCAGCTCTAACTCCCTTCTAACTACCACTTCTTCGGTTCAGTGAGATATGCTGGATTCTAAACAGAGAAGCTTCTCTGACGCTTTTTCACAGAGATTTTGAAACTGAAATTTCCAAACCCGTTTCCATCGAAGGCGCCAATGGGCTTCCCCATAGAACTTGCCAACCTGAATTCCTACAGGCTAGATGTGAGAGGCACATTCTGCTGCTTCCTCCCTTAGAGTTAAACTAGCTTCTGAAAGCTCAACCTCCGGGGAGACTGTTTGGTAGAGATATAGAACACACTTTTCCAAGCCTGTTGGAAGGCATTTGCAGTTCCATTTCGCGTCTAATTTCCCAAACCAAACTGCTTGCAGCTCTAACTCCCTTCTAACTACCACTTCTTCGGTTCAGTGAGATATGCTGGATTCTAAAGGGAGAAGCTTCTCTGACGCTTTTTCACAGAGATTTTGAAACTGAAATATCCCATGCCGTTTCCAGCATAGGCAGCAATGGGCTTCCCCATAGAACTTGCCAACCTGAATTCCTACAGGCTAGATGTCAGAGGCACATTCTGCTGCTACCTCCCTTAGAGTTAAACTAGCTTCTGAAAGCTCTACCTCCGGGGAGTATGTATGGCAGAGATATAGAACACACTTTTCCAAGCCTGTTGGAAGGCCTTTGCAGTGTCATTTCGCCTCTAATTTCCCAAACCAAACTGCTTGCAGCTCTAACTCCCTTCTAACTACCACTTCTTCGGTTCAGTGAGATATGCTGGATTCTAAACGGAGAAGCTTCTCTGACGCTTTTTCACAGAGATTTTGAAACTGAAATCTCCCATGCCGTTTCCACCATAGGCAGCAATGGGTTCCCCATAGAACTTGCCAACCTGAATTCCTACAGGCTAGATGTGAGAGGCACATTCTGCTGCTTCCTCCCTTAGAGTTAAACTAGCTTCAGAAAGCTCAACCTCCGGGGAGTCTGTTTGGCAGAGATATAGAACACACTTTTCCAAGCCTGTTGGAAGGCATTTGCAGTTTCATTTCGTGTCTAATTTCCCAAACCAAACTGCTTGCAGCTCTAACTCCCTTCTATCTACCACTTCTTCGGTTCAGTGAGATATGCTGGATTCTAAACGGAGAAGCTTCTCTGGCGCTTTTTCACAGAGATTTTGAAACTGAAATCTCCCATGCTGTTTCCACCATAGGAAGCAATGGGCTTCCCCATAGAACATGCCAACCTGAATTCCTACAGGCTAGATGTGAGAGGCACATTCTGCTGCTTCCTCCCTTAGAGTTAAACTAGCTTCTGAAAGCTCTATCTCCGGGGAGTCTGTTTGGCAGAGATATAGAACACACTTTTCCAAGCCTGTTGGAAGGCATTTGCAGTTTCCTTGATCGTCTATTTTCCCAAACCAAACTGCTTGCAGCTCTAACCGCCTTCTAACTACCACTTCATCGGTTCTGTGAGATATGCTGGATTCTAAACGGAGAAGCTTCTCTGGCGCTTTTTCACAGAGATTTTGAAACTGAAATCTCACATGCCGTTTTCACCATAGGCAGCAATGGGCTTCCCCATAGAACTTGCCAACCTGAATTCCTACAGGCTAGATGTGAGAGGCACATTCTACTGCTTCCTCCCTTAGAGTTAAACTAGCTTCTGAAAGCTCAACCTCCGGGGAGTTTGTTTGGCAGAGATATAGAACACACTTTTCCAATCCTGTTGGAAGGCATTTGCAGTTTCATTTCGCGTCTAATTTCCCTAACCAAACTGCTTGCAGCTCTAACTCCCTTCTAACTACCACTTCTTCGGTTCAGTGAGATATGCTTGATTCTAAACGGAGAAGCTTCTCTGACGCTTTTTCACAGAGATTTTGAAACTGAAATTTCCAAACCCGTTTCCAACGAAGGCGCCAATGGGCTTCCCCATAGAACTTGCCAACCTGAATTCCTACAGGGTAGATGTGAGAGGCACATTCTGCTGCTTCCACCCTAAGAGTTAACCTAGCTTCTGAAAGCTCTATCTCCGGGGAGTCTGTTTGCCAGAGATATAGAACACACTTTTCCAAGCCTGTTGGAAGGCCTTTGCAGTGTCATTTCGCCTCTAATTTCCCAAACAAAACTGCTTGCAGCTCTAACTCCCTTCTAACTACCACTTCTTCGATTCAGTGAGATATGCTGGATTCTAAACGGAGAAGCTTCTCTGACGCTTTTTCACAGAGATTTTGAAACTGAAATCTCCCATGCCGTTTCCACCATAGGCAGCAATGGGCTTCCCCATAGAACTTGCCAACCTGAATTCCTACAGGCTAGATGTGAGAGGCACATTCTGCTGCTTCCTCCCTTAGAGTTAAACTAGCTTCTGAAAGCTCAACCTCCGGGGAGTCTGTTTGGCAGAGATATAGAACACACTTTTCCAAGCCTGTTGGAAGGCCTTTGCAGTGTCATTTCGCCTCTAATTTCCCAAACCAAACTGCTTGCAGCTCTAACTCCCTTCTAACTACCACTTCTACGGTTCAGTGAGATATGCTGGATTCTAAACGGAGAAGCTTCTCTGACGCTTTTTCACAGAGATTTTGAAACTGAAATCTCCCATGCTGTTTCCACCATAGGAAGCAATGGGCTTCCCCATAGAACTTGCCAACCTGAATTCCTACAGGCTAGATGTGAGAGGCACATTCTGCTGCTTCCTCCCTTAGAGTGAAACTAGCTTCTGAAAGCTCTATCTCCGGGGAGTCTGTTTGGCAGAGATATAGAACACAGTTTTCCAAGCCTGTTGGAAGGCATTTGCAGTTTCCTTGATCGTCTATTTTCCCAAACCAAACTGCTTGCAGCTCTAACCGCCTTCTAACTACCACTTCATCGGTTCTGTGAGATATGCTGGATTCTAAACGGAGAAGCTTCTCTGGCGCTTTTTCACAGAGATTTTGAAACTGAAATCTCCCATGCCGTTTTCACCATAGGCAGCAAAGGGCTTCCCCATAGAACTTGCCAACCTGAATTCCTACAGGCTAGATGTGAGAGGCACATTCTGCTGCTTCCTCCCTAAGAGTTAAGCTTGCTTCTGAAAGCTCAACCTCCGGGGAGTCTGTTTGGCAGAGATATAGAACACACTTTTCCAAGCCTGTTGGAAGGCCTTTGCAGTGTCATTTCGCATCTAATTTCCCAAACCAAACTGCTTGCAGCTCTAACTCCCTTCTAACTACCACTTCTTCGGTTCAGTGAGATATGCTGGATTCTAAACGGAGAAGCTTCTCTGACGCTTTTTCACAGAGATTTTGAAACTGAAATCTCCCATGCCGTTTCCACCATAGGCAGCAATGGGCTTCCCCATAGAACTTGCCAACCTGAATTCCTACAGGCTAGATGTGAGAGGCACATTCTGCTGCTTCCTCCCTAACAGTTAAGCTTGATTCTGAAAGCTCAACCTCCGGGGACTCTGTTTGGCACAGATATAGAACACACTTTTCCAAGCCTGTTGGAAGGCCTTTGCAGTGTCATTTCGCGTCTAATTTCCCAAACCAAACTGCTTGCAGCTCTAACTGCCTTCTAACTACCACTTCTTCGGTTCAGTGAGATATGCTGGATTCTAAACGGAGAAGCTTCTCTGACGCTTTTTCACAGAGATTTTGAAACTGAAATTTCCAAACCCGTTTCCAACGAAGGCGCCAATGGGCTTCCCCATAGAACTTGCCAACCTGAATTCCTACAGGCTAGATGTGAGAGGCACATTCTGCTGCTTCCTCCCTTGGAGTTAAACTAGCCTCTGAAAGCTCAACCTCCGGGGAGTTTGTTTGGCAGAGATATAGAACACACTTTTCCAAGCCTGTTGGAAGGCATTTGCAGTTTCATTTCGCGTCTAATTTCCCAAACCAAACTGCTTGCAGCTCTAACTCCCTTCTAACTACCACTTCTTCGGTTCAGTGAGATATGCTGGATTCTAAACGGAGAAGCTTCTCTGACGCTTTTTCACAGAGATTTTGAAACTGAAATCTCCCATGCCGTTTCCACCATAGGCAGCAATGGGCTTCCCCATAGAACTTGCCAACCTGAATTCCTACAGGCTAGATGTGAGAGGCACATTCTGCTGCTTCCTCCGTAACAGTTAAGCTTGCTTCTGAAAGCTCAACCTCCGGGGAGTCTGTTTGGCACAGATATAGAACACACTTTTCCAAGCCTGTTGGAAGGCCTTTGCAGTGTCATTCCGCATCTAATTTCCCAAACCAAACTGCTTGCAGCTCTAACTCCCTTCTAACTACCACTTCTTCGGTTCAGTGAGATATGCTGGATTCTAAACGGAGAAGCTTCTCTGACGCTTTTTCACAGAGATTTTGAAACTGAAATCTCCCATGCCGTTTCCACCATAGGCAGCAATGGGCTTCCCCATAGAACTTGCCAACCTGAATTCCTATAGGCTAGATGTGAGAGGCACATTCTGCTGCTTCCTCCCTTAGAGTTAAACTTGCTTCTGAAAGCTCAACCTCCGGGGAGTTTGTTTGGCAGAGATATAGAACACACTTTTCCAATCCTGTTGGAAGGCATTTGCAGTTTCATTTCGCGTCTAATTTCCCTAACCAAACTGCTTGCAGCTCTAACTCCCTTCTAACTACCACTTCTTCGGTTCAGTGAGATATGCTTGATTCTAAACGGAGAAGCTTCTCTGACGCTTTTTCACAGAGATTTTGAAACTGAAATTTCCAAACCCGTTTCCAACGAAGGCGCCAATGGGCTTCCCCATAGAACTTGCCAACCTGAATTCCTACAGGCTAGATGTGAGAGGCACATTCTGCTGCTTCCACCCTAAGAGTAAAACTTGCTTCTGAAAGCTCAACCTCCCGGGAGTCTGTTTCGCAGAGATATAGAACACACTTTTCCAAGCCTGTTGGAAGGCCTTTGCAGTGTCATTTCGCGTCTAATTTCCCAAACCAAACTGCTTGCAGCTCTAACTGCCTCCTAACTACCACTCCTTCGGTTCAGTGAGATATGCTGGATTCTAAACGGGGAAGCTTCTCTGACGCTTTTTCACAGGAGATTTTGAAACTGAAATTTCCAAACCCGTTTCCAACGAAGGCACCAATGGGCTTCCCCGTAGAACTTGCCAACCTGAATTCCTAAGGCTAGATGTGAGAGGCACATTCTGCTGCTTCCTCCCATAGAGTTAAACTAGCTTCTGAAAGCTCAACCTCCGGGGAGTCTGTTTGGCAGAGATATAGAACACACTTTTCCAAGCCTGTTGGAAGGCATTTGCAGTTTTATTTCGCGTATAATTTCCCAAACCAAACTGCTTGCAGCTCTAACTCCCTTCTAACTACCACTTCTTCGGTTCAGTGAGATATGCTGGATTCTAAACGGAGAAGCTTCTCTGACGCTTTTTCACAGAGATTTTGAAACTGAAATCTCCCATGCTGTTTCCACCATAGGCAGCAATGGGTTTCCCCATAGAACTTTCCAACCTGAATTCCTACAGGCTAGATGTGAGAGGCACATTCTGCTGCTTCCTCCCTTAGAGTTAAACTAGCTTCTGACAGCTCAACCTCCGGGGAGTCTGTTTGGCAGAGATATAGAACACACTTTTCCAAGCCTGTTGGAAGGCATTTGCAGTGTCATTTCGCGTCTAATTTCCCAAACCAAACTGCTTGCAGCTCTAACTCCCTTCTAACTACCACTTCTTCGGTTCAGTGAGACATGCTGGATTCTAAACGGAGAAGCTTCTCTGACGCTTTTTCACAGAGATTTTGAAACTGAAATCTCCCATGCCGTTTCCACCATAGGCAGCAATGGGCTTCCCCATAGAACTTGCCAACCTGAATTCTTACAGGCAAGATGTGAGAGGCACATTCTGCTGCTTCCTCCCTTAGAGTTAAACTAGCTTCTGAAAGCTCAACCTCCGGGGAGTCTGTTTGGCAGAGATATAGAACACACTTTTCCAAGCCTGTTGGAAGGCCTTTGCAGTGTCATTTCGCCTCTAATTTCCCAAACCAAACTGCTTGCAGCTCTAACTCCCTTCTAACTACCACTTCTTCGGTTCAGTGAGATATGCTGGATTCTAAACGGAGAAGCTTCTCTGACGCTTTTTCACAGAGATTTTGAAACTGAAATCTCCCATGCCGTTTCCCCCATAGGCAGCAATGGGCTTCCCCATAGTACTTGCCAACCTGAATTCCTACAGGCAAGATGTAAGAGGCACATTCTGCTGCTTCCTCCCTTAGAGTTAAACTAGCTTCTGAAAGCTCAACCTCCGGGGAGTCTGTTTGGCAGAGATATAGAACACACTTTTCCAAGCCTGTTGGAAGGCATTTGCAGTTTTATTTCGCGTCTAATTTCCCAAACCAAACTGCTTGCAGCTCTAACTCCCTTCTAACTACCACTTCTTCGGTTCAGTGAGATATGCTGGATTCTAAACGAGGAAGCTTCTCTGACGCTTTTTCACAGGAGATTTTGAAACTGAAATTTCCAAACCTGTTTCCAACGAAGGCGCCAATGGGCTTCCCCATTGAACTTGCCAACCTGAATTCCTACAGGCTACATGTGAGAGGCACATTCTGCTGCTTCCTCCCTTAGAGTTAAACTAGCTTCTGAAAGCTCAACCTCCGGGGAGTCTGTTTGGCAGAGATATAGAACACACTTTTCCAAGCCTGTTGGAAGGCCTTTGCAGTTTCATTTCGCGTCTAATTTCGAAAACCAAACTGCTTGCAGCTCTAACTGCCTTCTAACTACCACTTCTTCGGTTCAGTGAGATATGCTGGATTCTAAACGGGGAAGCTTCTCTGACGCTTTTTCACAGAGATTTTGAAACTGAAATCTCCCATGCTGTTTCCACCATAGGCAGCAATGGGCTTCCCCATAGAACTTTCCAACCTGAATTCCTACAGGCTAGATATGAGAGGCACATTCTCCTGCTTCCTCCCTTAGAGTGAAACTAGCTTCTGAAAGCTCGACCTCCGGGGAGTCTGTTTGGCAGAGATATAGAACACACTTTTCCAAGCCTGTTGGAAGGCCTTTGCAGTGTCATTTCGCCTCTAATTTCCCAAACCAAACTGCTTGCAGCTCTAACTCCCTTCTAACTACCACTTCTTCGGTTCAGTGAGATATGCTGGATTCTAAACGGAGAAGCTTCTCTGACGCTTTTTCACAGAGATTTTGAAACTGAAATCTCCCATGCCGTTTCCCCCATAGGCAGCAATGGGCTTCCCCATAGAACTTGCCAAATTGAATTCCTACAGGCAAGATGTGAGAGGCACATTCTGCTGCTTCCTCCCTTAGAGTTAAACTAGCTTCTGAAAGCTCAACCTCCGGGGAGTCTGTTTGGCAGAGATATAGAACACACTTTTCCAAGCCTGTTGGAAGGCCTTTGCAGTTTTATTTCGCGTCTAATTTCCCAAACCAAACTGCTTGCAGCTCTAACTCCCTTCTAACTACCACTTCTTCGGTTTAGTGAGATATGCTGTATTCTAAACAGAGAAGCTTCTCTGACGCTTTTTCACAGAGATTTTGAAACTGAAATCTCCCATGCTGTTTCCACCATAGGCAGCAATGGGCTTCCCCATAGAACTTGCCAACCTGAATTCCTACAGGCTAGATGTGAGAGACACATTCTGCTGCTTCCACCCTAAGAGTTAAACTAGCTTCTGAAAGCTCAACCTCCGGGGAGTCTGTTTGGCAGAGATATAGAACACACTTTTCCAAGCCTGTTGGAAGGCCTTTGCAGTGTCATTTCGCCTCTAATTTCCCAAACCAAACTGCTTGCAGCTCTAACTCCCTTCTAACTACCACTTCTTCGGTTCAGTGAGATATGCTGGATTCTAAACGGAGAAGCTTCTCTGACGCTTTTTCACAGAGATTTTGAAACTGAAATCTCCCATGCCGTTTTCACCATAGGCAGCAATGGGCTTCCCAATAGAACTTGCCAACCTGAATTCCTACAGGCTAGATGTGAGAGGCACATTCTGCTGCTTCCTCCTTTAGAGTTAAACTAGCTTCTGAAAGCTCAACCTCCGGGGAGTCTGTTTGGCAGAGATATAGAACACACTTTTCCAAGCCTGTTTGAAGGCCTTTGCAGTTTCATTTCGCGTCTAATTTCCCAAACCTAACTGCTTGCAGCTCTAACTGCCTTCTAACTACCACTTCTTCGGTTCAGTGAGATATGCTGGATTCTAAACGGAGAAGCTTCTCTGACGCTTTTTCACAGAGATTTTGAAACTGAAATTTCCAAACCCGTTTCCAACGAAGGCGCCAATGGGCTTCCCCATAGAACTTGCCAACCTGAATTCCTACAGGCTAGATGTGAGAGGCACATTCTGCTGCTTCCACCCTAAGAGTAAAACTTGCTTCTGAAAGCTCAACCTCCCGGGAGTCTGTTTCGCAGAGATATAGAACACACTTTTCCAAGCCTGTTGGAAGGCCTTTGCAGTGTCATTTCGCGTCTAATTTCCCAAACCAAACTGCTTGCAGCTCTAACTGCCTTCTAACTACCACTCCTTCGGTTCAGTGAGATATGCTGGATTCTAAACGGGGAAGCTTCTCTGACGCTTTTTCACAGGAGATTTTGAAACTGAAATTTCCAAACCCGTTTCCAACGAAGGCACCAATGGGCTTCCCCGTAGAACTTGCCAACCTGAATTCCTAAGGCTAGATGTGAGAGGCACATTCTGCTGCTTCCTCCCATAGAGTTAAACTAGCTTCTGAAAGCTCAACCTCCGGGGAGTCTGTTTGGCAGAGATATAGAACACACTTTTCCAAGCCTGTTGGAAGGCATTTGCAGTTTTATTTCGCGTATAATTTCCCAAACCAAACTGCTTGCAGCTCTAACTCCCTTCTAACTACCACTTCTTCGGTTCAGTGAGATATGCTGGATTCTAAACGGAGAAGCTTCTCTGACGCTTTTTCACAGAGATTTTGAAACTGAAATCTCCCATGCTGTTTCCACCATAGGCAGCAATGGGTTTCCCCATAGAACTTTCCAACCTGAATTCCTACAGGCTAGATGTGAGAGGCACATTCTGCTGCTTCCTCCCTTAGAGTTAAACTAGCTTCTGACAGCTCAACCTCCGGGGAGTCTGTTTGGCAGAGATATAGAACACACTTTTCCAAGCCTGTTGGAAGGCATTTGCAGTGTCATTTCGCGTCTAATTTCCCAAACCAAACTGCTTGCAGCTCTAACTCCCTTCTAACTACCACTTCTTCGGTTCAGTGAGACATGCTGGATTCTAAACGGAGAAGCTTCTCTGACGCTTTTTCACAGAGATTTTGAAACTGAAATCTCCCATGCCGTTTCCACCATAGGCAGCAATGGGCTTCCCCATAGAACTTGCCAACCTGAATTCTTACAGGCAAGATGTGAGAGGCACATTCTGCTGCTTCCTCCCTTAGAGTTAAACTAGCTTCTGAAAGCTCAACCTCCGGGGAGTCTGTTTGGCAGAGATATAGAACACACTTTTCCAAGCCTGTTGGAAGGCCTTTGCAGTGTCATTTCGCCTCTAATTTCCCAAACCAAACTGCTTGCAGCTCTAACTCCCTTCTAACTACCACTTCTTCGGTTCAGTGAGATATGCTGGATTCTAAACGGAGAAGCTTCTCTGACGCTTTTTCACAGAGATTTTGAAACTGAAATCTCCCATGCCGTTTCCCCCATAGGCAGCAATGGGCTTCCCCATAGTACTTGCCAACCTGAATTCCTACAGGCAAGATGTAAGAGGCACATTCTGCTGCTTCCTCCCTTAGAGTTAAACTAGCTTCTGAAAGCTCAACCTCCGGGGAGTCTGTTTGGCAGAGATATAGAACACACTTTTCCAAGCCTGTTGGAAGGCATTTGCAGTTTTATTTCGCGTCTAATTTCCCAAACCAAACTGCTTGCAGCTCTAACTCCCTTCTAACTACCACTTCTTCGGTTCAGTGAGATATGCTGGATTCTAAACGAGGAAGCTTCTCTGACGCTTTTTCACAGGAGATTTTGAAACTGAAATTTCCAAACCTGTTTCCAACGAAGGCACCAATGGGCTTCCCCATTGAACTTGCCAACCTGAATTCCTACAGGCTACATGTGAGAGGCACATTCTGCTGCTTCCTCCCTTAGAGTTAAACTAGCTTCTGAAAGCTCAACCTCCGGGGAGTCTGTTTGGCAGAGATATAGAACACACTTTTCCAAGCCTGTTGGAAGGCCTTTGCAGTTTCATTTCGCGTCTAATTTCGAAAACCAAACTGCTTGCAGCTCTAACTGCCTTCTAACTACCACTTCTTCGGTTCAGTGAGATATGCTGGATTCTAAACGGGGAAGCTTCTCTGACGCTTTTTCACAGAGATTTTGAAACTGAAATCTCCCATGCTGTTTCCACCATAGGCAGCAATGGGCTTCCCCATAGAACTTTCCAACCTGAATTCCTACAGGCTAGATATGAGAGGCACATTCTCCTGCTTCCTCCCTTAGAGTGAAACTAGCTTCTGAAAGCTCGACCTCCGGGGAGTCTGTTTGGCAGAGATATAGAACACACTTTTCCAAGCCTGTTGGAAGGCCTTTGCAGTGTCATTTCGCCTCTAATTTCCCAAACCAAACTGCTTGCAGCTCTAACTCCCTTCTAACTACCACTTCTTCGGTTCAGTGAGATATGCTGGATTCTAAACGGAGAAGCTTCTCTGACGCTTTTTCACAGAGATTTTGAAACTGAAATCTCCCATGCCGTTTCCCCCATAGGCAGCAATGGGCTTCCCCATAGAACTTGCCAAATTGAATTCCTACAGGCAAGATGTGAGAGGCACATTCTGCTGCTTCCTCCCTTAGAGTTAAACTAGCTTCTGAAAGCTCAACCTCCGGGGAGTCTGTTTGGCAGAGATATAGAACACACTTTTCCAAGCCTGTTGGAAGGCCTTTGCAGTTTTATTTCGCGTCTAATTTCCCAAACCAAACTGCTTGCAGCTCTAACTGCCTTCTAACTACCACTCCTTCGGTTCAGTGAGATATGCTGGATTCTAAACGGGGAAGCTTCTCTGACGCTTTTTCACAGGAGATTTTGAAACTGAAATTTCCAAACCCGTTTCCAACGAAGGCACCAATGGGCTTCCCCGTAGAACTTGCCAACCTGAATTCCTAAGGCTAGATGTGAGAGGCACATTCTGCTGCTTCCTCCCATAGAGTTAAACTAGCTTCTGAAAGCTCAACCTCCGGGGAGTCTGTTTGGCAGAGATATAGAACACACTTTTCCAAGCCTGTTGGAAGGCATTTGCAGTTTTATTTCGCGTATAATTTCCCAAACCAAACTGCTTGCAGCTCTAACTCCCTTCTAACTACCACTTCTTCGGTTCAGTGAGATATGCTGGATTCTAAACGGAGAAGCTTCTCTGACGCTTTTTCACAGAGATTTTGAAACTGAAATCTCCCATGCTGTTTCCACCATAGGCAGCAATGGGTTTCCCCATAGAACTTTCCAACCTGAATTCCTACAGGCTAGATGTGAGAGGCACATTCTGCTGCTTCCTCCCTTAGAGTTAAACTAGCTTCTGACAGCTCAACCTCCGGGGAGTCTGTTTGGCAGAGATATAGAACACACTTTTCCAAGCCTGTTGGAAGGCATTTGCAGTGTCATTTCGCGTCTAATTTCCCAAACCAAACTGCTTGCAGCTCTAACTCCCTTCTAACTACCACTTCTTCGGTTCAGTGAGACATGCTGGATTCTAAACGGAGAAGCTTCTCTGACGCTTTTTCACAGAGATTTTGAAACTGAAATCTCCCATGCCGTTTCCACCATAGGCAGCAATGGGCTTCCCCATAGAACTTGCCAACCTGAATTCTTACAGGCAAGATGTGAGAGGCACATTCTGCTGCTTCCTCCCTTAGAGTTAAACTAGCTTCTGAAAGCTCAACCTCCGGGGAGTCTGTTTGGCAGAGATATAGAACACACTTTTCCAAGCCTGTTGGAAGGCCTTTGCAGTGTCATTTCGCCTCTAATTTCCCAAACCAAACTGCTTGCAGCTCTAACTCCCTTCTAACTACCACTTCTTCGGTTCAGTGAGATATGCTGGATTCTAAACGGAGAAGCTTCTCTGACGCTTTTTCACAGAGATTTTGAAACTGAAATCTCCCATGCCGTTTCCCCCATAGGCAGCAATGGGCTTCCCCATAGTACTTGCCAACCTGAATTCCTACAGGCAAGATGTAAGAGGCACATTCTGCTGCTTCCTCCCTTAGAGTTAAACTAGCTTCTGAAAGCTCAACCTCCGGGGAGTCTGTTTGGCAGAGATATAGAACACACTTTTCCAAGCCTGTTGGAAGGCATTTGCAGTTTTATTTCGCGTCTAATTTCCCAAACCAAACTGCTTGCAGCTCTAACTCCCTTCTAACTACCACTTCTTCGGTTCAGTGAGATATGCTGGATTCTAAACGAGGAAGCTTCTCTGACGCTTTTTCACAGGAGATTTTGAAACTGAAATTTCCAAACCTGTTTCCAACGAAGGCGCCAATGGGCTTCCCCATTGAACTTGCCAACCTGAATTCCTACAGGCTACATGTGAGAGGCACATTCTGCTGCTTCCTCCCTTAGAGTTAAACTAGCTTCTGAAAGCTCAACCTCCGGGGAGTCTGTTTGGCAGAGATATAGAACACACTTTTCCAAGCCTGTTGGAAGGCCTTTGCAGTTTCATTTCGCGTCTAATTTCGAAAACCAAACTGCTTGCAGCTCTAACTGCCTTCTAACTACCACTTCTTCGGTTCAGTGAGATATGCTGGATTCTAAACGGGGAAGCTTCTCTGACGCTTTTTCACAGAGATTTTGAAACTGAAATCTCCCATGCTGTTTCCACCATAGGCAGCAATGGGCTTCCCCATAGAACTTTCCAACCTGAATTCCTACAGGCTAGATATGAGAGGCACATTCTCCTGCTTCCTCCCTTAGAGTGAAACTAGCTTCTGAAAGCTCGACCTCCGGGGAGTCTGTTTGGCAGAGATATAGAACACACTTTTCCAAGCCTGTTGGAAGGCCTTTGCAGTGTCATTTCGCCTCTAATTTCCCAAACCAAACTGCTTGCAGCTCTAACTCCCTTCTAACTACCACTTCTTCGGTTCAGTGAGATATGCTGGATTCTAAACGGAGAAGCTTCTCTGACGCTTTTTCACAGAGATTTTGAAACTGAAATCTCCCATGCCGTTTCCCCCATAGGCAGCAATGGGCTTCCCCATAGAACTTGCCAAATTGAATTCCTACAGGCAAGATGTGAGAGGCACATTCTGCTGCTTCCTCCCTTAGAGTTAAACTAGCTTCTGAAAGCTCAACCTCCGGGGAGTCTGTTTGGCAGAGATATAGAACACACTTTTCCAAGCCTGTTGGAAGGCCTTTGCAGTTTTATTTCGCGTCTAATTTCCCAAACCAAACTGCTTGCAGCTCTAACTCCCTTCTAACTACCACTTCTTCGGTTTAGTGAGATATGCTGTATTCTAAACAGAGAAGCTTCTCTGACGCTTTTTCACAGAGATTTTGAAACTGAAATCTCCCATGCTGTTTCCACCATAGGCAGCAATGGGCTTCCCCATAGAACTTGCCAACCTGAATTCCTACAGGCTAGATGTGAGAGACACATTCTGCTGCTTCCACCCTAAGAGTTAAACTAGCTTCTGAAAGCTCAACCTCCGGGGAGTCTGTTTGGCAGAGATATAGAACACACTTTTCCAAGCCTGTTGGAAGGCCTTTGCAGTGTCATTTCGCCTCTAATTTCCCAAACCAAACTGCTTGCAGCTCTAACTCCCTTCTAACTACCACTTCTTCGGTTCAGTGAGATATGCTGGATTCTAAACGGAGAAGCTTCTCTGACGCTTTTTCACAGAGATTTTGAAACTGAAATCTCCCATGCCGTTTTCACCATAGGCAGCAATGGGCTTCCCAATAGAACTTGCCAACCTGAATTCCTACAGGCTAGATGTGAGAGGCACATTCTGCTGCTTCCTCCTTTAGAGTTAAACTAGCTTCTGAAAGCTCAACCTCCGGGGAGTCTGTTTGGCAGAGATATAGAACACACTTTTCCAAGCCTGTTTGAAGGCCTTTGCAGTTTCATTTCGCGTCTAATTTCCCAAACCTAACTGCTTGCAGCTCTAACTGCCTTCTAACTACCACTTCTTCGGTTCAGTGAGATATGCTGGATTCTAAACGGAGAAGCTTCTCTGACGCTTTTTCACAGAGATTTTGAAACTGAAATTTCCAAACCCGTTTCCAACGAAGGCGCCAATGGGCTTCCCCATAGAACTTGCCAACCTGAATTCCTACAGGCTAGATGTGAGAGGCACATTCTGCTGCTTCCACCCTAAGAGTAAAACTTGCTTCTGAAAGCTCAACCTCCCGGGAGTCTGTTTCGCAGAGATATAGAACACACTTTTCCAAGCCTGTTGGAAGGCCTTTGCAGTGTCATTTCGCGTCTAATTTCCCAAACCAAACTGCTTGCAGCTCTAACTGCCTTCTAACTACCACTCCTTCGGTTCAGTGAGATATGCTGGATTCTAAACGGGGAAGCTTCTCTGACGCTTTTTCACAGGAGATTTTGAAACTGAAATTTCCAAACCCGTTTCCAACGAAGGCACCAATGGGCTTCCCCGTAGAACTTGCCAACCTGAATTCCTAAGGCTAGATGTGAGAGGCACATTCTGCTGCTTCCTCCCATAGAGTTAAACTAGCTTCTGAAAGCTCAACCTCCGGGGAGTCTGTTTGGCAGAGATATAGAACACACTTTTCCAAGCCTGTTGGAAGGCATTTGCAGTTTTATTTCGCGTATAATTTCCCAAACCAAACTGCTTGCAGCTCTAACTCCCTTCTAACTACCACTTCTTCGGTTCAGTGAGATATGCTGGATTCTAAACGGAGAAGCTTCTCTGACGCTTTTTCACAGAGATTTTGAAACTGAAATCTCCCATGCTGTTTCCACCATAGGCAGCAATGGGTTTCCCCATAGAACTTTCCAACCTGAATTCCTACAGGCTAGATGTGAGAGGCACATTCTGCTGCTTCCTCCCTTAGAGTTAAACTAGCTTCTGACAGCTCAACCTCCGGGGAGTCTGTTTGGCAGAGATATAGAACACACTTTTCCAAGCCTGTTGGAAGGCATTTGCAGTGTCATTTCGCGTCTAATTTCCCAAACCAAACTGCTTGCAGCTCTAACTCCCTTCTAACTACCACTTCTTCGGTTCAGTGAGACATGCTGGATTCTAAACGGAGAAGCTTCTCTGACGCTTTTTCACAGAGATTTTGAAACTGAAATCTCCCATGCCGTTTCCACCATAGGCAGCAATGGGCTTCCCCATAGAACTTGCCAACCTGAATTCTTACAGGCAAGATGTGAGAGGCACATTCTGCTGCTTCCTCCCTTAGAGTTAAACTAGCTTCTGAAAGCTCAACCTCCGGGGAGTCTGTTTGGCAGAGATATAGAACACACTTTTCCAAGCCTGTTGGAAGGCCTTTGCAGTGTCATTTCGCCTCTAATTTCCCAAACCAAACTGCTTGCAGCTCTAACTCCCTTCTAACTACCACTTCTTCGGTTCAGTGAGATATGCTGGATTCTAAACGGAGAAGCTTCTCTGACGCTTTTTCACAGAGATTTTGAAACTGAAATCTCCCATGCCGTTTCCCCCATAGGCAGCAATGGGCTTCCCCATAGTACTTGCCAACCTGAATTCCTACAGGCAAGATGTAAGAGGCACATTCTGCTGCTTCCTCCCTTAGAGTTAAACTAGCTTCTGAAAGCTCAACCTCCGGGGAGTCTGTTTGGCAGAGATATAGAACACACTTTTCCAAGCCTGTTGGAAGGCATTTGCAGTTTTATTTCGCGTCTAATTTCCCAAACCAAACTGCTTGCAGCTCTAACTCCCTTCTAACTACCACTTCTTCGGTTCAGTGAGATATGCTGGATTCTAAACGAGGAAGCTTCTCTGACGCTTTTTCACAGGAGATTTTGAAACTGAAATTTCCAAACCTGTTTCCAACGAAGGCACCAATGGGCTTCCCCATTGAACTTGCCAACCTGAATTCCTACAGGCTACATGTGAGAGGCACATTCTGCTGCTTCCTCCCTTAGAGTTAAACTAGCTTCTGAAAGCTCAACCTCCGGGGAGTCTGTTTGGCAGAGATATAGAACACACTTTTCCAAGCCTGTTGGAAGGCCTTTGCAGTTTCATTTCGCGTCTAATTTCGAAAACCAAACTGCTTGCAGCTCTAACTGCCTTCTAACTACCACTTCTTCGGTTCAGTGAGATATGCTGGATTCTAAACGGGGAAGCTTCTCTGACGCTTTTTCACAGAGATTTTGAAACTGAAATCTCCCATGCTGTTTCCACCATAGGCAGCAATGGGCTTCCCCATAGAACTTTCCAACCTGAATTCCTACAGGCTAGATATGAGAGGCACATTCTCCTGCTTCCTCCCTTAGAGTGAAACTAGCTTCTGAAAGCTCGACCTCCGGGGAGTCTGTTTGGCAGAGATATAGAACACACTTTTCCAAGCCTGTTGGAAGGCCTTTGCAGTGTCATTTCGCCTCTAATTTCCCAAACCAAACTGCTTGCAGCTCTAACTCCCTTCTAACTACCACTTCTTCGGTTCAGTGAGATATGCTGGATTCTAAACGGAGAAGCTTCTCTGACGCTTTTTCACAGAGATTTTGAAACTGAAATCTCCCATGCCGTTTCCCCCATAGGCAGCAATGGGCTTCCCCATAGAACTTGCCAAATTGAATTCCTACAGGCAAGATGTGAGAGGCACATTCTGCTGCTTCCTCCCTTAGAGTTAAACTAGCTTCTGAAAGCTCAACCTCCGGGGAGTCTGTTTGGCAGAGATATAGAACACACTTTTCCAAGCCTGTTGGAAGGCCTTTGCAGTTTTATTTCGCGTCTAATTTCCCAAACCAAACTGCTTGCAGCTCTAACTCCCTTCTAACTACCACTTCTTCGGTTTAGTGAGATATGCTGTATTCTAAACAGAGAAGCTTCTCTGACGCTTTTTCACAGAGATTTTGAAACTGAAATCTCCCATGCTGTTTCCACCATAGGCAGCAATGGGCTTCCCCATAGAACTTGCCAACCTGAATTCCTACAGGCTAGATGTGAGAGACACATTCTGCTGCTTCCACCCTAAGAGTTAAACTAGCTTCTGAAAGCTCAACCTCCGGGGAGTCTGTTTGGCAGAGATATAGAACACACTTTTCCAAGCCTGTTGGAAGGCCTTTGCAGTGTCATTTCGCCTCTAATTTCCCAAACCAAACTGCTTGCAGCTCTAACTCCCTTCTAACTACCACTTCTTCGGTTCAGTGAGATATGCTGGATTCTAAACGGAGAAGCTTCTCTGACGCTTTTTCACAGAGATTTTGAAACTGAAATCTCCCATGCCGTTTTCACCATAGGCAGCAATGGGCTTCCCAATAGAACTTGCCAACCTGAATTCCTACAGGCTAGATGTGAGAGGCACATTCTGCTGCTTCCTCCTTTAGAGTTAAACTAGCTTCTGAAAGCTCAACCTCCGGGGAGTCTGTTTGGCAGAGATATAGAACACACTTTTCCAAGCCTGTTTGAAGGCCTTTGCAGTTTCATTTCGCGTCTAATTTCCCAAACCTAACTGCTTGCAGCTCTAACTGCCTTCTAACTACCACTTCTTCGGTTCAGTGAGATATGCTGGATTCTAAACGGAGAAGCTTCTCTGACGCTTTTTCACAGAGATTTTGAAACTGAAATTTCCAAACCCGTTTCCAACGAAGGCGCCAATGGGCTTCCCCATAGAACTTGCCAACCTGAATTCCTACAGGCTAGATGTGAGAGGCACATTCTGCTGCTTCCACCCTAAGAGTAAAACTTGCTTCTGAAAGCTCAACCTCCCGGGAGTCTGTTTCGCAGAGATATAGAACACACTTTTCCAAGCCTGTTGGAAGGCCTTTGCAGTGTCATTTCGCGTCTAATTTCCCAAACCAAACTGCTTGCAGCTCTAACTGCCTTCTAACTACCACTCCTTCGGTTCAGTGAGATATGCTGGATTCTAAACGGGGAAGCTTCTCTGACGCTTTTTCACAGGAGATTTTGAAACTGAAATTTCCAAACCCGTTTCCAACGAAGGCACCAATGGGCTTCCCCGTAGAACTTGCCAACCTGAATTCCTAAGGCTAGATGTGAGAGGCACATTCTGCTGCTTCCTCCCATAGAGTTAAACTAGCTTCTGAAAGCTCAACCTCCGGGGAGTCTGTTTGGCAGAGATATAGAACACACTTTTCCAAGCCTGTTGGAAGGCATTTGCAGTTTTATTTCGCGTATAATTTCCCAAACCAAACTGCTTGCAGCTCTAACTCCCTTCTAACTACCACTTCTTCGGTTCAGTGAGATATGCTGGATTCTAAACGGAGAAGCTTCTCTGACGCTTTTTCACAGAGATTTTGAAACTGAAATCTCCCATGCTGTTTCCACCATAGGCAGCAATGGGTTTCCCCATAGAACTTTCCAACCTGAATTCCTACAGGCTAGATGTGAGAGGCACATTCTGCTGCTTCCTCCCTTAGAGTTAAACTAGCTTCTGACAGCTCAACCTCCGGGGAGTCTGTTTGGCAGAGATATAGAACACACTTTTCCAAGCCTGTTGGAAGGCATTTGCAGTGTCATTTCGCGTCTAATTTCCCAAACCAAACTGCTTGCAGCTCTAACTCCCTTCTAACTACCACTTCTTCGGTTCAGTGAGACATGCTGGATTCTAAACGGAGAAGCTTCTCTGACGCTTTTTCACAGAGATTTTGAAACTGAAATCTCCCATGCCGTTTCCACCATAGGCAGCAATGGGCTTCCCCATAGAACTTGCCAACCTGAATTCTTACAGGCAAGATGTGAGAGGCACATTCTGCTGCTTCCTCCCTTAGAGTTAAACTAGCTTCTGAAAGCTCAACCTCCGGGGAGTCTGTTTGGCAGAGATATAGAACACACTTTTCCAAGCCTGTTGGAAGGCCTTTGCAGTTTCATTTCGCCTCTAATTTCCCAAACCAAACTGCTTGCAGCTCTAACTCCCTTCTAACTACCACTTCTTCGGTTCAGTGAGATATGCTGGATTCTAAACGGAGAAGCTTCTCTGACGCTTTTTCACAGAGATTTTGAAACTGAAATCTCCCATGCCGTTTCCCCCATAGGCAGCAATGGGCTTCCCCATAGTACTTGCCAACCTGAATTCCTACAGGCAAGATGTAAGAGGCACATTCTGCTGCTTCCTCCCTTAGAGTTAAACTAGCTTCTGAAAGCTCAACCTCCGGGGAGTCTGTTTGGCAGAGATATAGAACACACTTTTCCAAGCCTGTTGGAAGGCATTTGCAGTTTTATTTCGCGTCTAATTTCCCAAACCAAACTGCTTGCAGCTATAACTCCCTTCTAACTACCACTTCTTCGGTTCAGTGAGATATGCTGTATTCTAAACAGAGAAGCTTCTCTGACGCTTTTTCACAGAGATTTTGAAACTGAAATCTCCCATGCTGTTTCCACCATAGGCAGCAATGGGCTTCCCCATAGAACTTGCCAAGCTGAATTCCTACAGGCTAGATATGAGAGGCACATTCTGCTGCTTCCTCCCTTAGAGTTAAACTAGCTTCTGAAAGCTCAACCTCCGGGGAGTCTGTTTGGCAGAGATATAGAACACACTTTTCCAAGCCTGTTGGAAGGCCTTTGCAGTGTCATTTCGCGTCTAATTTCCCAAACCAAACTGCTTGCAGCTCTAACTCCCTTCTAACTACCACTTCTTCGGTTCAGTGAGATATGCTGGATTCTAAACGGAGAAGCTTCTCTGACGCTTTTTCACAGAGATTTTGAAACTGAAATTTCCAAACCCGTTTCCATCGAAGGTGCCAATGGGCTTCCCCATAGAACTTGCCAACCTGAATTCCTACAGGCTAGATGTGAGAGGCACATTCTGCTGCTTCCTCCCTTAGAGTTAAACTAGCTTCTGAAAGCTCTACCACCGGGGAGTCTGTTTGGCAGAGATATAGAACACAGTTTTCCAAGCCTGGTTGAAGGCCTTTGCAGTGTCATTTCGCGTCTAATTTCCCAAACCAAACTGCTTGCAGCTCTAACTGCCTTCTAACTACCACTTCTTCGGTTCAGTGAGATATGCTGGATTTTAAACGGAGAAGCTTCTCTGACGCTTTTTCACAGAGATTTTGAAACTGAAATTTCCAAACCCGTTTCCAACGAAGGCGCCAATGGGCTTCCCCATAGAACTTGCCAACCTGAATTCCTACAGGGTAGATGTGAGAGGCACATTCCGCTGCTTCCACCCTAAGAGTTAAACTAGCTTCTGAAAGCTCTATCTCCGGGGAGTCTGTTTGGCAGAGATATAGAACACACTTTTCCAAGCCTGTTGGAAGGCCTTTGCAGTGTCATTTCGCCTCTAATTTCCCAAACCAAACTGCTTGCAGCTCTAACTCCCTTCTAACTACCACTTCTTCGGTTCAGTGAGATATGCTGGATTCTAAACGGAGAAGCTTCTCTGACGCTTTTTCACAGAGATTTTGAAACTGAAATCTCCCATGCCGTTTCCACCATAGGCAGCAATGGGCTTCCCCATAGAACTTGCCAACTTAAATTCCTACAGGCTAGATGTGAGAGGCACATTCTGCTGCTTCCTCCCTTAGAGTTAAACTAGCTTCTGAAAGCTCTACCACCGGGGAGTCTGTTTGGCAGAGATATAGAACACAGTTTTCCAAGCCTGTTTGAAGGCCTTTGCAGTGTCATTTCGCCTCTAATTTCCCAAACCAAACTGCTTGCAGCTCTAACTCCCTTCTAACTACCACTTCTTCGGTTCAGTGAGATATGCTGGATTCTAAACAGAGAAGCTTCTCTGACGCTTTTTCACAGAGATTTTGAAACTGAAATCTCCCATGCCGTTTCCACCATAGGCAGCAATGGGCTTTCCCATAGAACTGGCCAACCTGAATTCCTACAGGCTAGATGTGAGAGGCACATTCTGCTGCTTCCACCCTAAGAGTAAAACTTGCTTCTGAAAGCTCAACCTCCCGGGAGTCTGTTTGGCAGAGATATAGAACACACTTTTCCAAGCCTGTTGGAAGGCCTTTGCAGTGTCATTTCGCGTCTAATTTCCCAAACCAAACTGCTTGCAGCTCTAACTGCCTTCTAACTACCACTCCTTCGGTTCAGTGAGATATGCTGGATTCTAAACGGGGAAGCTTCTCTGACGCTTTTTCACAGGAGATTTTGAAACTGAAATTTCCAAACCCGTTTCCAACGAAGGCGCCAATGGGCTTCCCCGTAGAACTTGCCAACCTGAATTCCTAAGGCTAGATGTGAGAGGCACATTCTGCTGCTTCCTCCCTTAGAGTTTAACTAGCTTCTGAAAGCTCAACCTCCGGGGAGTCTGTTTGGCAGAGATATAGAACACACTTCTCCAAGCCTGTTGGAAGGCATTTGCAGTTTTATTTCGCGTATAATTTCCCAAACCAAACTGCTTGCAGCTCTAACTCCCTTCTAACTACCACTTCTTCGGTTCAGTGAGATATGCTGGATTCTAAACGGAGAAGCTTCTCTGACTCTTTTTCACAGAGATTTTGAAACTGAAATCTCCCATGCTGTTTCCACCATAGGCAGCAATGGGTTTCCCCATAGAACTTTCCAACCTGAATTCCTACAGGCTAGATGTGAGAGGCACATTCTGCTGCTTCCTTCCTTAGAGTTAAACTAGCTTCTGAAAGCTCAACCTCCGGGGAGTCTGTTTGGCAGAGATATAGAACACACTTTTCCAAGCCTGTTGGAAGGCATTTGCAGTGTCATTTCGCGTCTAATTTCCCAAACCAAACTGCTTGCAGCTATAACTCCCTTCTAACTACCACTTCTTCGGTTCAGTGAGATATGCTGTATTCTAAACAGAGAAGCTTCTCTGACGGTTTTTCACAGAGATTTTGAAACTGAAATCTCCCATGCTGTTTCCACCATAGGCAGCAATGGGCTTCCCCATAGAACTTGCCAACCTGAATTCCTACAGGCTAGATATGAGAGGCACATTCTGCTGCTTCCTCCCTTAGAGTTAAACTAGCTTCTGAAAGCTCAACCTCCTGGGAGTCTGTTTGGCAGAGATATAGAACACACTTTTCCAAGCCTGTTGGAAGGCATTTTCAGTTTCATTTCTCGTCTAATTTCCCAAACCAAACTGCTTGAAGCTCTAACTGCCTTCTAACTACCACTTCTTCGGTTCAGTGAGATATGCTGGATTCTAAACGAAGAAGCTTCTCTGACGCTTTTTCAAAGGAGATTTTGAAACTGAAATTTCCAAACCTGTTTCCAACGAAGGCGCCAATGGGCTTCCCCATTGAACTTGCCAACCTGAATTCCTACAGGCTAGATGTGAGAGGCACATTCTGCTGCTTCCTCCCTTAGAGTTAAACTAGCTTCTGAAAGCTCAACCTCCGGGGAGTCTGTTTGGCAGAGATATAGAACACACTTTTCCAAGCCTGTTTAAAGGCCTTTGCAGTTTCATTTCGCGTCTAATTTCCCAAACCAAACTGCTTGCAGCTCTAACTGCCTTCTAACTACCACTTCTTCGGTTCAGTGAGATATGCTGGATTCTAAACGGAGAAGCTTCTCTGACGCTTTTTCACAGAGATTTTGAAACTGAAATTTCCAAACCCGTTTCCAACGAAGGCGCCAATGGGCTTCCCCATAGAACTTGCCTACCTGAATTCCTACAGGGTAGATGTGAGAGGCACATTCTGCTGCTTCCACCCTAAGAGTTAACCTAGCTTCTGAAAGCTCTATCTCCGGGGAGTCTGTTTGGCAGAGATATAGAACACACTTTTCCAAGCCTGTTGGAAGGCCTTTGCAGTGTCATTTCGCCTCTAATTTCCCAAACCAAACTGCTTGCAGCTCTAACTCCCTTCTATCTACCACTTCTTCGGTTCAGTGAGATATGCTGGATTCTAAACGGAGAAGCTTCTCTGACGCTTTTTCACAGAGATTTTGAAACTGAAATCTCCCATGCCGTTTCCACCATAGGCAGCAATGGGCTTCCCCATAGAACTTGCCAACCTGAATTCCTACAGGCTAGATGTGAGAGGCACATTCTCCTGCTTCCTCCCTTAGAGTTAAACTAGCTTCTGAAAGCTCAACCTCCGGGGAGTCTGTTTGTCAGAGATATAGAACACACTTTTCCAAGCCTGTTGGAAGGCATTTGCAGTTTCCTTGAGCGTCTATTTTCCCCTACCAAACTGCTTGCAGCTCTAACTGCCTTCTAACTACCACTTCTTCGGTTCTGTGAGATATGCTGGATTCTAAACGGAGAAGCTTCTCTGACGCTTTTTCACAGAGATTTTGAAACTGAAATCTCCCATGTCGTTTCCACCATAGGCAGCAATGGGCTTCCCCATAGAACTTGCCAACCTGAATTCCTACAGGCTAGATGTGAGAGGCACATTCTGCTGCTTCCTCCCTTAGAGTTAAACTAGCTTCTGAAAGCTCTACCTCCGGGGAATCTGTTTGGCAGAGATATAGAACACAGTTTTCCAAGCCTGTTTGAAGGCCTTTGCAGTGTCCTTTCGCCTCTAATTTCCCAAACCAAACTGCTTGCAGCTCTAACTCCCTTCTAACTACCACTTCTTCGGTTCAGTGAGATATGCTGGATTCTAAACAGAGAAGCTTCTCTGACGCTTTTTCACAGAGATTTTGAAACTGAAATTTCCAAACCCGTTTCCATCGAAGGCGCCAATGGGCTTCCCCATAGAACTTGCCAACCTGAATTCCTACAGGCTAGATGTGAGAGGCACATTCTGCTGCTTCCTCCCTTAGAGTTAAACTAGCTTCTGAAAGCTCAACCTCCGGGGAGACTGTTTGGTAGAGATATAGAACACACTTTTCCAAGCCTGTTGGAAGGCATTTGCAGTTCCATTTCGCGTCTAATTTCCCAAACCAAACTGCTTGCAGCTCTAACTCCCTTCTAACTACCACTTCTTCGGTTCAGTGAGATATGCTGGATTCTAAAGGGAGAAGCTTCTCTGACGCTTTTTCACAGAGATTTTGAAACTGAAATCTCCCATGCTGTTTCCACCATAGGAAGCAATGGGCTTCCCCATAGAACATGCCAACCTGAATTCCTACAGGCTAGATGTGAGAGGCACATTCTGCTGCTTCCTCCCTTAGAGTGAAACTAGCTTCTGAAAGCTCTATCTCCGGGGAGTCTGTTTGGCAGAGATATAGAACACACTTTTCCAAGCCTGTTGGAAGGCATTTGCAGTTTCCTTGATCGTCTATTTTCCCAAACCAAACTGCTTGCAGCTCTAACCGCCTTCTAACTACCACTTCATCGGTTCTGTGAGATATGCTGGATTCTAAACGGAGAAGCTTCTCTGACGCTTTTTCACAGAGATTTTGAAACTGAAATTTCCAAACCCGTTTCCAACGAAGGCGCCAATGGGCTTCCCCATAGAACTTGCCAACCTGAATTCCTACAGGCTAGATGTGAGAGGCACATTCTGCTGCTTCCACCCTAAGAGTAAAACTTGCTTCTGAAAGCTCAACCTCCCGGGAGTCTGTTTCGCAGAGATATAGAACACACTTTTCCAAGCCTGTTGGAAGGCCTTTGCAGTGTCATTTCGCGTCTAATTTCCCAAACCAAACTGCTTGCAGCTCTAACTGCCTTCTAACTACCACTCCTTCGGTTCAGTGAGATATGCTGGATTCTAAACGGGGAAGCTTCTCTGACGCTTTTTCACAGGAGATTTTGAAACTGAAATTTCCAAACCCGTTTCCAACGAAGGCACCAATGGGCTTCCCCGTAGAACTTGCCAACCTGAATTCCTAAGGCTAGATGTGAGAGGCACATTCTGCTGCTTCCTCCCATAGAGTTAAACTAGCTTCTGAAAGCTCAACCTCCGGGGAGTCTGTTTGGCAGAGATATAGAACACACTTTTCCAAGCCTGTTGGAAGGCATTTGCAGTTTTATTTCGCGTATAATTTCCCAAACCAAACTGCTTGCAGCTCTAACTCCCTTCTAACTACCACTTCTTCGGTTCAGTGAGATATGCTGGATTCTAAACGGAGAAGCTTCTCTGACGCTTTTTCACAGAGATTTTGAAACTGAAATCTCCCATGCTGTTTCCACCATAGGCAGCAATGGGTTTCCCCATAGAACTTTCCAACCTGAATTCCTACAGGCTAGATGTGAGAGGCACATTCTGCTGCTTCCTCCCTTAGAGTTAAACTAGCTTCTGACAGCTCAACCTCCGGGGAGTCTGTTTGGCAGAGATATAGAACACACTTTTCCAAGCCTGTTGGAAGGCATTTGCAGTGTCATTTCGCGTCTAATTTCCCAAACCAAACTGCTTGCAGCTCTAACTCCCTTCTAACTACCACTTCTTCGGTTCAGTGAGACATGCTGGATTCTAAACGGAGAAGCTTCTCTGACGCTTTTTCACAGAGATTTTGAAACTGAAATCTCCCATGCCGTTTCCACCATAGGCAGCAATGGGCTTCCCCATAGAACTTGCCAACCTGAATTCTTACAGGCAAGATGTGAGAGGCACATTCTGCTGCTTCCTCCCTTAGAGTTAAACTAGCTTCTGAAAGCTCAACCTCCGGGGAGTCTGTTTGGCAGAGATATAGAACACACTTTTCCAAGCCTGTTGGAAGGCCTTTGCAGTGTCATTTCGCCTCTAATTTCCCAAACCAAACTGCTTGCAGCTCTAACTCCCTTCTAACTACCACTTCTTCGGTTCAGTGAGATATGCTGGATTCTAAACGGAGAAGCTTCTCTGACGCTTTTTCACAGAGATTTTGAAACTGAAATCTCCCATGCCGTTTCCCCCATAGGCAGCAATGGGCTTCCCCATAGTACTTGCCAACCTGAATTCCTACAGGCAAGATGTAAGAGGCACATTCTGCTGCTTCCTCCCTTAGAGTTAAACTAGCTTCTGAAAGCTCAACCTCCGGGGAGTCTGTTTGGCAGAGATATAGAACACACTTTTCCAAGCCTGTTGGAAGGCATTTGCAGTTTTATTTCGCGTCTAATTTCCCAAACCAAACTGCTTGCAGCTATAACTCCCTTCTAACTACCACTTCTTCGGTTCAGTGAGATATGCTGTATTCTAAACAGAGAAGCTTCTCTGACGCTTTTTCACAGAGATTTTGAAACTGAAATCTCCCATGCTGTTTCCACCATAGGCAGCAATGGGCTTCCCCATAGAACTTGCCAAGCTGAATTCCTACAGGCAAGATGTGAGAGGCACATTCTGCTGCTTCCTCCCTTAGAGTTAAACTAGCTTCTGAAAGCTCAACCTCCGGGGAGTCTGTTTGGCAGAGATATAGAACACACTTTTCCAAGCCTGTTGGAAGGCCTTTGCAGTGTCATTTCACGTCTAATTTCCCAAACCAAACTGCTTGCAGCTCTAACTCCCTTCTAACTACCACTTCTTCGGTTCAGTGAGATATGCTGGATTCTAAACGGAGAAGCTTCTCTGACGCTTTTTCACAGAGATTTTGAAACTGAAATTTCCAAACCCGTTTCCATCGAAGGTGCCAATGGGCTTCCCCATAGAACTTGCCAACCTGAATTCCTACAGGCTAGATGTGAGAGGCACATTCTGCTGCTTCCTCCCTTAGAGTTAAACTAGCTTCTGAAAGCTCTACCACCGGGGAGTCTGTTTGGCAGAGATATAGAACACAGTTTTCCAAGCCTGGTTGAAGGCCTTTGCAGTGTCATTTCGCGTCTAATTTCCCAAACCAAACTGCTTGCAGCTCTAACTGCCTTCTAACTACCACTTCTTCGGTTCAGTGAGATATGCTGGATTTTAAACGGAGAAGCTTCTCTGACGCTTTTTCACAGAGATTTTGAAACTGAAATTTCCAAACCCGTTTCCAACGAAGGCGCCAATGGGCTTCCCCATAGAACTTGCCAACCTGAATTCCTACAGGGTAGATGTGAGAGGCACATTCCGCTGCTTCCACCCTAAGAGTTAAACTAGCTTCTGAAAGCTCTATCTCCGGGGAGTCTGTTTGGCAGAGATATAGAACACACTTTTCCAAGCCTGTTGGAAGGCCTTTGCAGTGTCATTTCGCCTCTAATTTCCCAAACCAAACTGCTTGCAGCTCTAACTCCCTTCTAACTACCACTTCTTCGGTTCAGTGAGATATGCTGGATTCTAAACGGAGAAGCTTCTCTGACGCTTTTTCACAGAGATTTTGAAACTGAAATCTCCCATGCCGTTTCCACCATAGGCAGCAATGGGCTTCCCCATAGAACTTGCCAACCTAAATTCCTACAGGCTAGATGTGAGAGGCACATTCTGCTGCTTCCTCCCTTAGAGTTAAACTAGCTTCTGAAAGCTCTACCACCGGGGAGTCTGTTTGGCAGAGATATAGAACACAGTTTTCCAAGCCTGTTTGAAGGCCTTTGCAGTGTCATTTCGCCTCTAATTTCCCAAACCAAACTGCTTGCAGCTCTAACTCCCTTCTAACTTCCACTTCTTCGGTTCAGTGAGATATGCTGGATTCTAAACAGAGAAGCTTCTCTGACGCTTTTTCACAGAGATTTTGAAACTGAAATCTCCCATGCCGTTTCCACCATAGGCAGCAATGGGCTTTCCCATAGAACTGGCCAACCTGAATTCCTACAGGCTAGATGTGAGAGGCACATTCTGCTGCTTCCACCCTAAGAGTAAAACTTGCTTCTGAAAGCTCAACCTCCCGGGAGTCTGTTTGGCAGAGATATAGAACACACTTTTCCAAGCCTGTTGGAAGGCCTTTGCAGTGTCATTTCGCGTCTAATTTCCCAAACCAAACTGCTTGCAGCTCTAACTGCCTTCTAACTACCACTCCTTCGGTTCAGTGAGATATGCTGGATTCTAAACGGGGAAGCTTCTCTGACGCTTTTTCACAGGAGATTTTGAAACTGAAATTTCCAAACCCGTTTCCAACGAAGGCGCCAATGGGCTTCCCCGTAGAACTTGCCAACCTGAATTCCTAAGGCTAGATGTGAGAGGCACATTCTGCTGCTTCCTCCCTTAGAGTTTAACTAGCTTCTGAAAGCTCAACCTCCGGGGAGTCTGTTTGGCAGAGATATAGAACACACTTCTCCAAGCCTGTTGGAAGGCATTTGCAGTTTTATTTCGCGTATAATTTCCCAAACCAAACTGCTTGCAGCTCTAACTCCCTTCTAACTACCACTTCTTCGGTTCAGTGAGATATGCTGGATTCTAAACGGAGAAGCTTCTCTGACTCTTTTTCACAGAGATTTTGAAACTGAAATCTCCCATGCTGTTTCCACCATAGGCAGCAATGGGTTTCCCCATAGAACTTTCCAACCTGAATTCCTACAGGCTAGATGTGAGAGGCACATTCTGCTGCTTCCTCCCTTAGAGTTAAACTAGCTTCTGAAAGCTCAACCTCCGGGGAGTCTGTTTGGCAGAGATATAGAACACACTTTTCCAAGCCTGTTGGAAGGCATTTGCAGTGTCATTTCGCGTCTAATTTCCCAAACCAAACTGCTTGCAGCTATAACTCCCTTCTAACTACCACTTCTTCGGTTCAGTGAGATATGCTGTATTCTAAACAGAGAAGCTTCTCTGACGGTTTTTCACAGAGATTTGGAAACTGAAATCTCCCATGCTGTTTCCACCATAGGCAGCAATGGGCTTCCCCATAGAACTTGCCAACCTGAATTCCTACAGGCTAGATATGAGAGGCACATTCTGCTGCTTCCTCCCTTAGAGTTAAACTAGCTTCTGAAAGCTCAACCTCCTGGGAGTCTGTTTGGCAGAGATATAGAACACACTTTTCCAAGCCTGTTGGAAGGCATTTTCAGTTTCATTTCTCGTCTAATTTCCCAAACCAAACTGCTTGAAGCTCTAACTGCCTTCTAACTACCACTTCTTCGGTTCAGTGAGATATGCTGGATTCTAAACGAAGAAGCTTCTCTGACGCTTTTTCACAGGAGATTTTGAAACTGAAATTTCCAAACCTGTTTCCAACGAAGGCGCCAATGGGCTTCCCCATTGAACTTGCCAACCTGAATTCCTACAGGCTAGATGTGAGAGGCACATTCTGCTGCTTCCTCCCTTAGAGTTAAACTAGCTTCTGAAAGCTCAACCTCCGGGGAGTCTGTTTGGCAGAGATATAGAACACACTTTTCCAAGCCTGTTTAAAGGCCTTTGCAGTTTCATTTCGCGTCTAATTTCCCAAACCAAACTGCTTGCAGCTCTAACTGCCTTCTAACTACCACTTCTTCGGTTCAGTGAGATATGCTGGATTCTAAACGGAGAAGCTTCTCTGACGCTTTTTCACAGAGATTTTGAAACTGAAATTTCCAAACCCGTTTCCAACGAAGGCGCCAATGGGCTTCCCCATAGAACTTGCCTACCTGAATTCCTACAGGGTAGATGTGAGAGGCACATTCTGCTGCTTCCACCCTAAGAGTTAACCTAGCTTCTGAAAGCTCTATCTCCGGGGAGTCTGTTTGGCAGAGATATAGAACACACTTTTCCAAGCCTGTTGGAAGGCCTTTGCAGTGTCATTTCGCCTCTAATTTCCCAAACCAAACTGCTTGCAGCTCTAACTCCCTTCTAACTACCACTTCTTCGGTTCAGTGAGATATGCTGGATTCTAAACGGAGAAGCTTCTCTGACGCTTTTTCACAGAGATTTTGAAACTGAAATCTCCCATGCCGTTTCCACCATAGGCAGCAATGGGCTTCCCCATAGAACTTGCCAACCTGAATTCCTACAGGCTAGATGTGAGAGGCACATTCTCCTGCTTCCTCCCTTAGAGTTAAACTAGCTTCTGAAAGCTCAACCTCCGGGGAGTCTGTTTGTCAGAGATATAGAACACACTTTTCCAAGCCTGTTGGAAGGCATTTGCAGTTTCCTTGAGCGTCTATTTTCCCCTACCAAACTGCTTGCAGCTCTAACTGCCTTCTAACTACCACTTCTTCGGTTCTGTGAGATATGCTGGATTCTAAACGGAGAAGCTTCTCTGACGCTTTTTCACAGAGATTTTGAAACTGAAATCTCCCATGTCGTTTCCACCATAGGCAGCAATGGGCTTCCCCATAGAACTTGCCAACCTGAATTCCTACAGGCTAGATGTGAGAGGCACATTCTGCTGCATCCTCCCTTAGAGTTAAACTAGCTTCTGAAAGCTCTACCTCCGGGGAATCTGTTTGGCAGAGATATAGAACACAGTTTTCCAAGCCTGTTTGAAGGCCTTTGCAGTGTCCTTTCGCCTCTAATTTCCCAAACCAAACTGCTTGCAGCTCTAACTCCCTTCTAACTACCACTTCTTCGGTTCAGTGAGATATGCTGGATTCTAAACAGAGAAGCTTCTCTGACGCTTTTTCACAGAGATTTTGAAACTGAAATTTCCAAACCCGTTTCCATCGAAGGCGCCAATGGGCTTCCCCATAGAACTTGCCAACCTGAATTCCTACAGGCTAGATGTGAGAGGCACATTCTGCTGCTTCCTCCCTTAGAGTTAAACTAGCTTCTGAAAGCTCAACCTCCGGGGAGACTGTTTGGTAGAGATATAGAACACACTTTTCCAAGCCTGTTGGAAGGCATTTGCAGTTCCATTTCGCGTCTAATTTCCCAAACCAAACTGCTTGCAGCTCTAACTCCCTTCTAACTACCACTTCTTCGGTTCAGTGAGATATGCTGGATTCTAAAGGGAGAAGCTTCTCTGACGCTTTTTCACAGAGATTTTGAAACTGAAATATCCCATGCCGTTTCCAGCATAGGCAGCAATGGGCTTCCCCATAGAACTTGCCAACCTGAATTCCTACAGGCTAGATGTCAGAGGCACATTCTGCTGCTACCTCCCTTAGAGTTAAACTAGCTTCTGAAAGCTCTACCTCCGGGGAGTATGTATGGCAGAGATATAGAACACACTTTTCCAAGCCTGTTGGAAGGCCTTTGCAGTGTCATTTCGCCTCTAATTTCCCAAACCAAACTGCTTGCAGCTCTAACTCCCTTCTAACTACCACTTCTTCGGTTCAGTGAGATATGCTGGATTCTAAACGGAGAAGCTTCTCTGACGCTTTTTCACAGAGATTTTGAAACTGAAATCTCCCATGCCGTTTCCACCATAGGCAGCAATGGGTTCCCCATAGAACTTGCCAACCTGAATTCCTACAGGCTAGATGTGAGAGGCACATTCTGCTGCTTCCTCCCTTAGAGTTAAACTAGCTTCAGAAAGCTCAACCTCCGGGGAGTCTGTTTGGCAGAGATATAGAACACACTTTTCCAAGCCTGTTGGAAGGCATTTGCAGTTTCATTTCGTGTCTAATTTCCCAAACCAAACTGCTTGCAGCTCTAACTCCCTTCTATCTACCACTTCTTCGGTTCAGTGAGATATGCTGGATTCTAAACGGAGAAGCTTCTCTGACGCTTTTTCACAGAGATTTTGAAACTGAAATCTCCCATGCTGTTTCCACCATAGGAAGCAATGGGCTTCCCCATAGAACATGCCAACCTGAATTCCTACAGGCTAGATGTGAGAGGCACATTCTGCTGCTTCCTCCCTTAGAGTTAAACTAGCTTCTGAAAGCTCTATCTCCGGGGAGTCTGTTTGGCAGAGATATAGAACACACTTTTCCAAGCCTGTTGGAAGGCATTTGCAGTTTCCTTGATCGTCTATTTTCCCAAACCAAACTGCTTGCAGCTCTAACCGCCTTCTAACTACCACTTCATCGGTTCTGTGAGATATGCTGGATTCTAAACGGAGAAGCTTCTCTGGCGCTTTTTCACAGAGATTTTGAAACTGAAATCTCACATGCCGTTTTCACCATAGGCAGCAATGGGCTTCCCCATAGAACTTGCCAACCTGAATTCCTACAGGCTAGATGTGAGAGGCACATTCTACTGCTTCCTCCCTTAGAGTTAAACTAGCTTCTGAAAGCTCAACCTCCGGGGAGTTTGTTTGGCAGAGATATAGAACACACTTTTCCAATCCTGTTGGAAGGCATTTGCAGTTTCATTTCGCGTCTAATTTCCCTAACCAAACTGCTTGCAGCTCTAACTCCCTTCTAACTACCACTTCTTCGGTTCAGTGAGATATGCTTGATTCTAAACGGAGAAGCTTCTCTGACGCTTTTTCACAGAGATTTTGAAACTGAAATTTCCAAACCCGTTTCCAACGAAGGCGCCAATGGGCTTCCCCATAGAACTTGCCAACCTGAATTCCTACAGGGTAGATGTGAGAGGCACATTCTGCTGCTTCCACCCTAAGAGTTAACCTAGCTTCTGAAAGCTCTATCTCCGGGGAGTCTGTTTGCCAGAGATATAGAACACACTTTTCCAAGCCTGTTGGAAGGCCTTTGCAGTGTCATTTCGCCTCTAATTTCCCAAACAAAACTGCTTGCAGCTCTAACTCCCTTCTAACTACCACTTCTTCGGTTCAGTGAGATATGCTGGATTCTAAACGGAGAAGCTTCTCTGACGCTTTTTCACAGAGATTTTGAAACTGAAATCTCCCATGCCGTTTCCACCATAGGCAGCAATGGGCTTCCCCATAGAACTTGCCAACCTGAATTCCTACAGGCTAGATGTGAGAGGCACATTCTGCTGCTTCCTCCCTTAGAGTTAAACTAGCTTCTGAAAGCTCAACCTCCGGGGAGTCTGTTTGGCAGAGATATAGAACACACTTTTCCAAGCCTGTTGGAAGGCCTTTGCAGTGTCATTTCGCCTCTAATTTCCCAAACCAAACTGCTTGCAGCTCTAACTCCCTTCTAACTACCACTTCTACGGTTCAGTGAGATATGCTGGATTCTAAACGGAGAAGCTTCTCTGACGCTTTTTCACAGAGATTTTGAAACTGAAATCTCCCATGCTGTTTCCACCATAGGAAGCAATGGGCTTCCCCATAGAACTTGCCAACCTGAATTCCTACAGGCTAGATGTGAGAGGCACATTCTGCTGCTTCCTCCCTTAGAGTGAAACTAGCTTCTGAAAGCTCTATCTCCGGGGAGTCTGTTTGGCAGAGATATAGAACACAGTTTTCCAAGCCTGTTGGAAGGCATTTGCAGTTTCCTTGATCGTCTATTTTCCCAAACCAAACTGCTTGCAGCTCTAACCGCCTACTAACTACCACTTCATCGGTTCTGTGAGATATGCTGGATTCTAAACGGAGAAGCTTCTCTGGCGCTTTTTCACAGAGATTTTGAAACTGAAATCTCCCATGCCGTTTTCACCATAGGCAGCAAAGGGCTTCCCCATAGAACTTGCCAACCTGTATTCCTACAGGCTAGATGTGAGAGGCACATTCTGCTGCTTCCTCCCTAAGAGTTAAGCTTGCTTCTGAAAGCTCAACCTCCGGGGAGTCTGTTTGGCAGAGATATAGAACACACTTTTCCAAGCCTGTTGGAAGGCCTTTGCAGTGTCATTTCGCATCTAATTTCCCAAACCAAACTGCTTGCAGCTCTAACTCCCTTCTAACTACCACTTCTTCGGTTCAGTGAGATATGCTGGATTCTAAACGGAGAAGCTTCTCTGACGCTTTTTCACAGAGATTTTGAAACTGAAATCTCCCATGCCGTTTCCACCATAGGCAGCAATGGGCTTCCCCATAGAACTTGCCAACCTGAATTCCTACAGGCTAGATGTGAGAGGCACATTCTGCTGCTTCCTCCCTAACAGTTAAGCTTGATTCTGAAAGCTCAACCTCCGGGGACTCTGTTTGGCACAGATATAGAACACACTTTTCCAAGCCTGTTGGAAGGCCTTTGCAGTGTCATTTCGCGTCTAATTTCCCAAACCAAACTGCTTGCAGCTCTAACTGCCTTCTAACTACCACTTCTTCGGTTCAGTGAGATATGCTGGATTCTAAACGGAGAAGCTTCTCTGACGCTTTTTCACAGAGATTTTGAAACTGAAATTTCCAAACCCGTTTCCAACGAAGGCGCCAATGGGCTTCCCCATAGAACTTGCCAACCTGAATTCCTACAGGCTAGATGTGAGAGGCACATTCTGCTGCTTCCTCCCTTGGAGTTAAACTAGCCTCTGAAAGCTCAACCTCCGGGGAGTTTGTTTGGCAGAGATATAGAACACACTTTTCCAAGCCTGTTGGAAGGCATTTGCAGTTTCATTTCGCGTCTAATTTCCCAAACCAAACTGCTTGCAGCTCTAACTCCCTTCTAACTACCACTTCTTCGGTTCAGTGAGATATGCTGGATTCTAAACGGAGAAGCTTCTCTGACGCTTTTTCACAGAGATTTTGAAACTGAAATCTCCCATGCCGTTTCCACCATAGGCAGCAATGGGCTTCCCCATAGAACTTGCCAACCTGAATTCCTACAGGCTAGATGTGAGAGGCACATTCTGCTGCTTCCTCCCTAACAGTTAAGCTTGCTTCTGAAAGCTCAACCTCCGGGGAGTCTGTTTGGCACAGATATAGAACACACTTTTCCAAGCCTGTTGGAAGGCCTTTGCAGTGTCATTCCGCATCTAATTTCCCAAACCAAACTGCTTGCAGCTCTAACTCCCTTCTAACTACCACTTCTTCGGTTCAGTGAGATATGCTGGATTCTAAACGGAGAAGCTTCTCTGACGCTTTTTCACAGAGATTTTGAAACTGAAATCTCCCATGCCGTTTCCACCATAGGCAGCAATGGGCTTCCCCATAGAACTTGCCAACCTGAATTCCTATAGGCTAGATGTGAGAGGCACATTCTGCTGCTTCCTCCCTTAGAGTTAAACTTGCTTCTGAAAGCTCAACCTCCGGGGAGTTTGTTTGGCAGAGATATAGAACACACTTTTCCAATCCTGTTGGAAGGCATTTGCAGTTTCATTTCGCGTCTAATTTCCCTAACCAAACTGCTTGCAGCTCTAACTCCCTTCTAACTACCACTTCTTCGGTTCAGTGAGATATGCTTGATTCTAAACGGAGAAGCTTCTCTGACGCTTTTTCACAGAGATTTTGAAACTGAAATTTCCAAACCCGTTTCCAACGAAGGCGCCAATGGGCTTCCCCATAGAACTTGCCAACCTGAATTCCTACAGGCTAGATGTGAGAGGCACATTCTGCTGCTTCCTCCCTTAGAGTTAAACTAGCTTCTGAAAGCTCAACCTCCGGGGAGTTTGTTTGGCAGAGATATAGAACACACTTTTCCAAGCCTGTTGGAAGGCATTTGCAGTTTCATTTCGCGTCTAATTTCCCAAACCAAACTGCTTGCAGCTCTAACTCCCTTCTAACTACCACTTCTTCGGTTCAGTGAGATATGCTGGATTCTAAACGGAGAAGCTTCTCTGACGCTTTTTCACAGAGATTTTGAAACTGAAATCTCCCATGCCGTTTCCACCATAGGCAGCAATGGGCTTCCCCATAGAACTTGCCAACCTGAATTCCTACAGGCTAGATGTGAGAGGCACATTCTGCTGCTTCCTCCCATAGAGTTAAACTTGCTTCTGAAAGCTCAACCTCCGGGGAGTTTGTTTGGCAGAGATATAGAACACACTTTTCCAAGCCTGTTGGAAGGCATTTGCAGTTTCATTTCGCGTCTAATTTCCCAAACCAAACTGCTTGCAGCTCTAACTCCCTTCTAACTACCACTTCTTCGGTTCAGTGAGATATGCTGGATTCTAAACGGAGAAGCTTCTCTGACGCTTTTTCACAGAGATTTTGAAACTGAAATCTCCCATGCCGTTTCCACCATAGGCAGCAATGGGCTTCCCCATAGAACTTGCCAACCTGAATTCCTACAGGCTAGATGTGAGAGGCACATTCTGCTGCTTCCTCCCTAAGAGTTAAGCTTGCTTCTGAAAGCTCAACCTCCGGGGAGTCTGTTTGGCAGAGATATAGAACACACTTTTCCAAGCCTGTTGGAAGGCCTTTGCAGTGTCATTTCGCATCTAATTTCCCAAACCAAACTGCTTGCAGCTCTAACTCCCTTCTAACTACCACTTCTTCGGTTCAGTGAGATATGCTGGATTCTAAACGGAGAAGCTTCTCTGACGCTTTTTCACAGAGATTTTGAAACTGAAATCTCCCATGCCGTTTCCACCATAGGCAGCAATGGGCTTCCCCATAGAACTTGCCAACCTGAATTCCTACAGGCTAGATGTGAGAGGCACATTCTGCTGCTTCCTCCCTAAGAGTTAAGCTTGCTTCTGAAAGCTCAACCTCCGGGGAGTCTGTTTGGCACAGATATAGAACACACTTTTCCAAGCCTGTTGGAAGGCCTTTGCAGTGTCATTTCGCATCTAATTTCCCAAACCAAACTGCTTGCAGCTCTAACTCCCTTCTAACTACCACTTCTTCGATTCAGTGAGATATGCTGGATTCTAAACGGAGAAGCTTCTCTGACGCTTTTTCACAGAGATTTTGAAACTGAAATTTCCAAACCCGTTTCCAACGAAGGCGCCAATGGGCTTCCCCATAGAACTTGCCAACCTGAATTCCTACAGGCTAGATGTGAGAGGCACATTCTGCTGCTTCCTCCCTTAGAGTTAAACTAGCTTCTGAAAGCTCAACCTCCAGGGAGTCTGTTTGGCAGAGATATAGAACACACTTTTCCAAGCCTGTTGGAAGGCATTTGCAGTTTCATTTCGCGTCTAATTTCCCAAACCAAACTGCTTGCAGCTCTAACTCCCTTCTAACTACCACTTCTTCGGTTCAGTGAGATATGCTGGATTCTAAACGGAGAAGCTTCTCTGATGCTTTTTCACAGAGATTTTGAAACTGAAATCTCCCATGCCGTTTCCACCATAGGCAGCAATGGGCTTCCCCATAGAACTTGCCAACCTGAATTCCAACAGGCTAGATGTGAGAGGCACATTCTGCTGCTTCCTCCCTAACAGTTAAGCTTGCTTCTGAAAGCTCAACCTCCAGGGACTCTGTTTGGCACAGATATAGAACACAATTTTCCAAGCCTGTTGGAAGGCCTTTGCAGTGTCATTTCGCGTCTAATTTCCCAAACCAAACTGCTTGCAGCTCTAACTCCCTTCTAACTACCACTTCTTCGGTTCAGTGAGATATGCTGGATTCTAAACGGAGAAGCTTCTCTGACGCTTTTTCACAGAGATTTTGAAACTGAAATTTCCAAACCCGTTTCCAACGAAGGCGCCAATGGGCTTCCCCATAGAACTTGCCAACCTGAATTCCTACAGGCTAGATGTGAGAGGCACATTCTGCTGCTTCCTCCCTAACAGTTAAGCTTGCTTCTGAAAGCTCAACCTCCGGGGACTCTGTTTGGCACAGATATAGAACACACTTTTCCAAGCCTGTTGGAAGGCCTTTGCAGTGTCATTCCGCATCTAATTTCCCAAACCAAACTGCTTGCAGATCTAACTCCCTTCTAACTACCACTTCTTCGGTTCAGTGAGATATGCTGGATTCTAAACGGAGAAGCTTCTCTGACGCTTTTTCACAGAGATTTTGAAACTGAAATCTCCCATGCCGTTTCCACCATAGGCAGCAATGGGCTTCCCCATAGAACTTGCCAACCTGAATTCCTATAGGCTAGATGTGAGAGGCACATTCTGCTGCTTCCTCCCTTAGAGTTAAACTTGCTTCTGAAAGCTCAACCTCCGGGGAGTTTGTTTGGCAGAGATATAGAACACACTTTTCCAATCCTGTTGGAAGGCATTTGCAGTTTCATTTCGCGTCTAATTTCCCTAACCAAACTGCTTGCAGCTCTAACTCCCTTCTAACTACCACTTCTTCGGTTCAGTGAGATATGCTTGATTCTAAACGGAGAAGCTTCTCTGACGCTTTTTCACAGAGATTTTGAAACTGAAATTTCCAAACCCGTTTCCAACGAAGGCGCCAATGGGCTTCCCCATAGAACTTGCCAACCTGAATTCCTACAGGCTAGATGTGAGAGGCACATTCTGCTGCTTCCTCCCTTAGAGTTAAACTAGCTTCTGAAAGCTCAACCTCCGGGGAGTTTGTTTGGCAGAGATATAGAACACACTTTTCCAAGCCTGTTGGAAGGCATTTGCAGTTTCATTTCGCGTCTAATTTCCCAAACCAAACTGCTTGCAGCTCTAACTCCCTTCTAACTACCACTTCTTCGGTTCAGTGAGATATGCTGGATTCTAAACGGAGAAGCTTCTCTGACGCTTTTTCACAGAGATTTTGAAACTGAAATCTCCCATGCCGTTTCCACCATAGGCAGCAATGGGCTTCCCCATAGAACTTGCCAACCTGAATTCCTACAGGCTAGATGTGAGAGGCACATTCTGCTGCTTCCTCCCTTAGAGTTAAACTTGCTTCTGAAAGCTCAACCTCCGGGGAGTTTGTTTGGCAGAGATATAGAACACACTTTTCCAAGCCTGTTGGAAGGCATTTGTAGTTTCATTTCGCGTCTAATTTCCCAAACCAAACTGCTTGCAGCTCTAACTCCCTTCTAACTACCACTTCTTCGGTTCAGTGAGATATGCTGGATTCTAAACGGAGAAGCTTCTCTGACGCTTTTTCACAGAGATTTTGAAACTGAAATCTCCCATGCCGTTTCCACCATAGGCAGCAATGGGCTTCCCCATAGAACTTGCCAACCTGAATTCCTACAGGCTTGATGTGAGAGGCACATTCTGCTGCTTCCTCCCTAAGAGTTAAGCTTGCTTCTGAAAGCTCAACCTCCGGGGAGTCTGTTTGGCAGAGATATAGAACACACTTTTCCAAGCCTTTTGGAAGGCCTTTGCAGTGTCATTTCGCATCTAATTTCCCAAACCAAACTGCTTGCAGCTCTAACTCCCTTCTAACTACCACTTCTTCGGTTCAGTGAGATATGCTGGATTCTAAACGGAGAAGCTTCTCTGACGCTTTTTCACAGAGATTTTGAAACTGAAATCTCCCATGCCGTTTCCACCATAGGCAGCAATGGGCTTCCCCATAGAACTTGCCAACCTAAATTCCTACAGGCTAGATGTGAGAGGCACATTCTGCTGCTTCCTCCCTTAGAGTTAAACTAGCTTCTGAAAGCTCTACCACCGGGGAGTCTGTTTGGCAGAGATATAGAACACAGTTTTCCAAGCCTGTTTGAAGGCCTTTGCAGTGTCATTTCGCCTCTAATTTCCCAAACCAAACTGCTTGCAGCTCTAACTCCCTTCTAACTTCCACTTCTTCGGTTCAGTGAGATATGCTGGATTCTAAACAGAGAAGCTTCTCTGACGCTTTTTCACAGAGATTTTGAAACTGAAATCTCCCATGCCGTTTCCACCATAGGCAGCAATGGGCTTTCCCATAGAACTGGCCAACCTGAATTCCTACAGGCTAGATGTGAGAGGCACATTCTGCTGCTTCCACCCTAAGAGTAAAACTTGCTTCTGAAAGCTCAACCTCCCGGGAGTCTGTTTGGCAGAGATATAGAACACACTTTTCCAAGCCTGTTGGAAGGCCTTTGCAGTGTCATTTCGCGTCTAATTTCCCAAACCAAACTGCTTGCAGCTCTAACTGCCTTCTAACTACCACTCCTTCGGTTCAGTGAGATATGCTGGATTCTAAACGGGGAAGCTTCTCTGACGCTTTTTCACAGGAGATTTTGAAACTGAAATTTCCAAACCCGTTTCCAACGAAGGCGCCAATGGGCTTCCCCGTAGAACTTGCCAACCTGAATTCCTAAGGCTAGATGTGAGAGGCACATTCTGCTGCTTCCTCCCTTAGAGTTTAACTAGCTTCTGAAAGCTCAACCTCCGGGGAGTCTGTTTGGCAGAGATATAGAACACACTTCTCCAAGCCTGTTGGAAGGCATTTGCAGTTTTATTTCGCGTATAATTTCCCAAACCAAACTGCTTGCAGCTCTAACTCCCTTCTAACTACCACTTCTTCGGTTCAGTGAGATATGCTGGATTCTAAACGGAGAAGCTTCTCTGACTCTTTTTCACAGAGATTTTGAAACTGAAATCTCCCATGCTGTTTCCACCATAGGCAGCAATGGGTTTCCCCATAGAACTTTCCAACCTGAATTCCTACAGGCTAGATGTGAGAGGCACATTCTGCTGCTTCCTCCCTTAGAGTTAAACTAGCTTCTGAAAGCTCAACCTCCGGGGAGTCTGTTTGGCAGAGATATAGAACACACTTTTCCAAGCCTGTTGGAAGGCATTTGCAGTGTCATTTCGCGTCTAATTTCCCAAACCAAACTGCTTGCAGCTATAACTCCCTTCTAACTACCACTTCTTCGGTTCAGTGAGATATGCTGTATTCTAAACAGAGAAGCTTCTCTGACGGTTTTTCACAGAGATTTGGAAACTGAAATCTCCCATGCTGTTTCCACCATAGGCAGCAATGGGCTTCCCCATAGAACTTGCCAACCTGAATTCCTACAGGCTAGATATGAGAGGCACATTCTGCTGCTTCCTCCCTTAGAGTTAAACTAGCTTCTGAAAGCTCAACCTCCTGGGAGTCTGTTTGGCAGAGATATAGAACACACTTTTCCAAGCCTGTTGGAAGGCATTTTCAGTTTCATTTCTCGTCTAATTTCCCAAACCAAACTGCTTGAAGCTCTAACTGCCTTCTAACTACCACTTCTTCGGTTCAGTGAGATATGCTGGATTCTAAACGAAGAAGCTTCTCTGACGCTTTTTCACAGGAGATTTTGAAACTGAAATTTCCAAACCTGTTTCCAACGAAGGCGCCAATGGGCTTCCCCATTGAACTTGCCAACCTGAATTCCTACAGGCTAGATGTGAGAGGCACATTCTGCTGCTTCCTCCCTTAGAGTTAAACTAGCTTCTGAAAGCTCAACCTCCGGGGAGTCTGTTTGGCAGAGATATAGAACACACTTTTCCAAGCCTGTTTAAAGGCCTTTGCAGTTTCATTTCGCGTCTAATTTCCCAAACCAAACTGCTTGCAGCTCTAACTGCCTTCTAACTACCACTTCTTCGGTTCAGTGAGATATGCTGGATTCTAAACGGAGAAGCTTCTCTGACGCTTTTTCACAGAGATTTTGAAACTGAAATTTCCAAACCCGTTTCCAACGAAGGCGCCAATGGGCTTCCCCATAGAACTTGCCTACCTGAATTCCTACAGGGTAGATGTGAGAGGCACATTCTGCTGCTTCCACCCTAAGAGTTAACCTAGCTTCTGAAAGCTCTATCTCCGGGGAGTCTGTTTGGCAGAGATATAGAACACACTTTTCCAAGCCTGTTGGAAGGCCTTTGCAGTGTCATTTCGCCTCTAATTTCCCAAACCAAACTGCTTGCAGCTCTAACTCCCTTCTAACTACCACTTCTTCGGTTCAGTGAGATATGCTGGATTCTAAACGGAGAAGCTTCTCTGACGCTTTTTCACAGAGATTTTGAAACTGAAATCTCCCATGCCGTTTCCACCATAGGCAGCAATGGGCTTCCCCATAGAACTTGCCAACCTGAATTCCTACAGGCTAGATGTGAGAGGCACATTCTCCTGCTTCCTCCCTTAGAGTTAAACTAGCTTCTGAAAGCTCAACCTCCGGGGAGTCTGTTTGTCAGAGATATAGAACACACTTTTCCAAGCCTGTTGGAAGGCATTTGCAGTTTCCTTGAGCGTCTATTTTCCCCTACCAAACTGCTTGCAGCTCTAACTGCCTTCTAACTACCACTTCTTCGGTTCTGTGAGATATGCTGGATTCTAAACGGAGAAGCTTCTCTGACGCTTTTTCACAGAGATTTTGAAACTGAAATCTCCCATGTCGTTTCCACCATAGGCAGCAATGGGCTTCCCCATAGAACTTGCCAACCTGAATTCCTACAGGCTAGATGTGAGAGGCACATTCTGCTGCATCCTCCCTTAGAGTTAAACTAGCTTCTGAAAGCTCTACCTCCGGGGAATCTGTTTGGCAGAGATATAGAACACAGTTTTCCAAGCCTGTTTGAAGGCCTTTGCAGTGTCCTTTCGCCTCTAATTTCCCAAACCAAACTGCTTGCAGCTCTAACTCCCTTCTAACTACCACTTCTTCGGTTCAGTGAGATATGCTGGATTCTAAACAGAGAAGCTTCTCTGACGCTTTTTCACAGAGATTTTGAAACTGAAATTTCCAAACCCGTTTCCATCGAAGGCGCCAATGGGCTTCCCCATAGAACTTGCCAACCTGAATTCCTACAGGCTAGATGTGAGAGGCACATTCTGCTGCTTCCTCCCTTAGAGTTAAACTAGCTTCTGAAAGCTCAACCTCCGGGGAGACTGTTTGGTAGAGATATAGAACACACTTTTCCAAGCCTGTTGGAAGGCATTTGCAGTTCCATTTCGCGTCTAATTTCCCAAACCAAACTGCTTGCAGCTCTAACTCCCTTCTAACTACCACTTCTTCGGTTCAGTGAGATATGCTGGATTCTAAAGGGAGAAGCTTCTCTGACGCTTTTTCACAGAGATTTTGAAACTGAAATATCCCATGCCGTTTCCAGCATAGGCAGCAATGGGCTTCCCCATAGAACTTGCCAACCTGAATTCCTACAGGCTAGATGTCAGAGGCACATTCTGCTGCTACCTCCCTTAGAGTTAAACTAGCTTCTGAAAGCTCTACCTCCGGGGAGTATGTATGGCAGAGATATAGAACACACTTTTCCAAGCCTGTTGGAAGGCCTTTGCAGTGTCATTTCGCCTCTAATTTCCCAAACCAAACTGCTTGCAGCTCTAACTCCCTTCTAACTACCACTTCTTCGGTTCAGTGAGATATGCTGGATTCTAAACGGAGAAGCTTCTCTGACGCTTTTTCACAGAGATTTTGAAACTGAAATCTCCCATGCCGTTTCCACCATAGGCAGCAATGGGTTCCCCATAGAACTTGCCAACCTGAATTCCTACAGGCTAGATGTGAGAGGCACATTCTGCTGCTTCCTCCCTTAGAGTTAAACTAGCTTCAGAAAGCTCAACCTCCGGGGAGTCTGTTTGGCAGAGATATAGAACACACTTTTCCAAGCCTGTTGGAAGGCATTTGCAGTTTCATTTCGTGTCTAATTTCCCAAACCAAACTGCTTGCAGCTCTAACTCCCTTCTATCTACCACTTCTTCGGTTCAGTGAGATATGCTGGATTCTAAACGGAGAAGCTTCTCTGACGCTTTTTCACAGAGATTTTGAAACTGAAATCTCCCATGCTGTTTCCACCATAGGAAGCAATGGGCTTCCCCATAGAACATGCCAACCTGAATTCCTACAGGCTAGATGTGAGAGGCACATTCTGCTGCTTCCTCCCTTAGAGTTAAACTAGCTTCTGAAAGCTCTATCTCCGGGGAGTCTGTTTGGCAGAGATATAGAACACACTTTTCCAAGCCTGTTGGAAGGCATTTGCAGTTTCCTTGATCGTCTATTTTCCCAAACCAAACTGCTTGCAGCTCTAACCGCCTTCTAACTACCACTTCATCGGTTCTGTGAGATATGCTGGATTCTAAACGGAGAAGCTTCTCTGGCGCTTTTTCACAGAGATTTTGAAACTGAAATCTCACATGCCGTTTTCACCATAGGCAGCAATGGGCTTCCCCATAGAACTTGCCAACCTGAATTCCTACAGGCTAGATGTGAGAGGCACATTCTACTGCTTCCTCCCTTAGAGTTAAACTAGCTTCTGAAAGCTCAACCTCCGGGGAGTTTGTTTGGCAGAGATATAGAACACACTTTTCCAATCCTGTTGGAAGGCATTTGCAGTTTCATTTCGCGTCTAATTTCCCTAACCAAACTGCTTGCAGCTCTAACTCCCTTCTAACTACCACTTCTTCGGTTCAGTGAGATATGCTTGATTCTAAACGGAGAAGCTTCTCTGACGCTTTTTCACAGAGATTTTGAAACTGAAATTTCCAAACCCGTTTCCAACGAAGGCGCCAATGGGCTTCCCCATAGAACTTGCCAACCTGAATTCCTACAGGGTAGATGTGAGAGGCACATTCTGCTGCTTCCACCCTAAGAGTTAACCTAGCTTCTGAAAGCTCTATCTCCGGGGAGTCTGTTTGCCAGAGATATAGAACACACTTTTCCAAGCCTGTTGGAAGGCCTTTGCAGTGTCATTTCGCCTCTAATTTCCCAAACAAAACTGCTTGCAGCTCTAACTCCCTTCTAACTACCACTTCTTCGGTTCAGTGAGATATGCTGGATTCTAAACGGAGAAGCTTCTCTGACGCTTTTTCACAGAGATTTTGAAACTGAAATCTCCCATGCCGTTTCCACCATAGGCAGCAATGGGCTTCCCCATAGAACTTGCCAACCTGAATTCCTACAGGCTAGATGTGAGAGGCACATTCTGCTGCTTCCTCCCTTAGAGTTAAACTAGCTTCTGAAAGCTCAACCTCCGGGGAGTCTGTTTGGCAGAGATATAGAACACACTTTTCCAAGCCTGTTGGAAGGCCTTTGCAGTGTCATTTCGCCTCTAATTTCCCAAACCAAACTGCTTGCAGCTCTAACTCCCTTCTAACTACCACTTCTACGGTTCAGTGAGATATGCTGGATTCTAAACGGAGAAGCTTCTCTGACGCTTTTTCACAGAGATTTTGAAACTGAAATCTCCCATGCTGTTTCCACCATAGGAAGCAATGGGCTTCCCCATAGAACTTGCCAACCTGAATTCCTACAGGCTAGATGTGAGAGGCACATTCTGCTGCTTCCTCCCTTAGAGTGAAACTAGCTTCTGAAAGCTCTATCTCCGGGGAGTCTGTTTGGCAGAGATATAGAACACAGTTTTCCAAGCCTGTTGGAAGGCATTTGCAGTTTCCTTGATCGTCTATTTTCCCAAACCAAACTGCTTGCAGCTCTAACCGCCTTCTAACTACCACTTCATCGGTTCTGTGAGATATGCTGGATTCTAAACGGAGAAGCTTCTCTGGCGCTTTTTCACAGAGATTTTGAAACTGAAATCTCCCATGCCGTTTTCACCATAGGCAGCAAAGTGCTTCCCCATAGAACTTGCCAACCTGTATTCCTACAGGCTAGATGTGAGAGGCACATTCTGCTGCTTCCTCCCTAAGAGTTAAGCTTGCTTCTGAAAGCTCAACCTCCGGGGAGTCTGTTTGGCAGAGATATAGAACACACTTTTCCAAGCCTGTTGGAAGGCCTTTGCAGTGTCATTTCGCATCTAATTTCCCAAACCAAACTGCTTGCAGCTCTAACTCCCTTCTAACTACCACTTCTTCGGTTCAGTGAGATATGCTGGATTCTAAACGGAGAAGCTTCTCTGACGCTTTTTCACAGAGATTTTGAAACTGAAATCTCCCATGCCGTTTCCACCATAGGCAGCAATGGGCTTCCCCATAGAACTTGCCAACCTGAATTCCTACAGGCTAGATGTGAGAGGCACATTCTGCTGCTTCCTCCCTAACAGTTAAGCTTGATTCTGAAAGCTCAACCTCCGGGGACTCTGTTTGGCACAGATATAGAACACACTTTTCCAAGCCTGTTGGAAGGCCTTTGCAGTGTCATTTCGCGTCTAATTTCCCAAACCAAACTGCTTGCAGCTCTAACTGCCTTCTAACTACCACTTCTTCGGTTCAGTGAGATATGCTGGATTCTAAACGGAGAAGCTTCTCTGACGCTTTTTCACAGAGATTTTGAAACTGAAATTTCCAAACCCGTTTCCAACGAAGGCGCCAATGGGCTTCCCCATAGAACTTGCCAACCTGAATTCCTACAGGCTAGATGTGAGAGGCACATTCTGCTGCTTCCTCCCTTGGAGTTAAACTAGCCTCTGAAAGCTCAACCTCCGGGGAGTTTGTTTGGCAGAGATATAGAACACACTTTTCCAAGCCTGTTGGAAGGCATTTGCAGTTTCATTTCGCGTCTAATTTCCCAAACCAAACTGCTTGCAGCTCTAACTCCCTTCTAACTACCACTTCTTCGGTTCAGTGAGATATGCTGGATTCTAAACGGAGAAGCTTCTCTGACGCTTTTTCACAGAGATTTTGAAACTGAAATCTCCCATGCCGTTTCCACCATAGGCAGCAATGGGCTTCCCCATAGAACTTGCCAACCTGAATTCCTACAGGCTAGATGTGAGAGGCACATTCTGCTGCTTCCTCCCTAACAGTTAAGCTTGCTTCTGAAAGCTCAACCTCCGGGGAGTCTGTTTGGCACAGATATAGAACACACTTTTCCAAGCCTGTTGGAAGGCCTTTGCAGTGTCATTCCGCATCTAATTTCCCAAACCAAACTGCTTGCAGCTCTAACTCCCTTCTAACTACCACTTCTTCGGTTCAGTGAGATATGCTGGATTCTAAACGGAGAAGCTTCTCTGACGCTTTTTCACAGAGATTTTGAAACTGAAATCTCCCATGCCGTTTCCACCATAGGCAGCAATGGGCTTCCCCATAGAACTTGCCAACCTGAATTCCTATAGGCTAGATGTGAGAGGCACATTCTGCTGCTTCCTCCCTTAGAGTTAAACTTGCTTCTGAAAGCTCAACCTCCGGGGAGTTTGTTTGGCAGAGATATAGAACACACTTTTCCAATCCTGTTGGAAGGCATTTGCAGTTTCATTTCGCGTCTAATTTCCCTAACCAAACTGCTTGCAGCTCTAACTCCCTTCTAACTACCACTTCTTCGGTTCAGTGAGATATGCTTGATTCTAAACGGAGAAGCTTCTCTGACGCTTTTTCACAGAGATTTTGAAACTGAAATTTCCAAACCCGTTTCCAACGAAGGCGCCAATGGGCTTCCCCATAGAACTTGCCAACCTGAATTCCTACAGGCTAGATGTGAGAGGCACATTCTGCTGCTTCCTCCCTTAGAGTTAAACTAGCTTCTGAAAGCTCAACCTCCGGGGAGTTTGTTTGGCAGAGATATAGAACACACTTTTCCAAGCCTGTTGGAAGGCATTTGCAGTTTCATTTCGCGTCTAATTTCCCAAACCAAACTGCTTGCAGCTCTAACTCCCTTCTAACTACCACTTCTTCGGTTCAGTGAGATATGCTGGATTCTAAACGGAGAAGCTTCTCTGACGCTTTTTCACAGAGATTTTGAAACTGAAATCTCCCATGCCGTTTCCACCATAGGCAGCAATGGGCTTCCCCATAGAACTTGCCAACCTGAATTCCTACAGGCTAGATGTGAGAGGCACATTCTGCTGCTTCCTCCCATAGAGTTAAACTTGCTTCTGAAAGCTCAACCTCCGGGGAGTTTGTTTGGCAGAGATATAGAACACACTTTTCCAAGCCTGTTGGAAGGCATTTGCAGTTTCATTTCGCGTCTAATTTCCCAAACCAAACTGCTTGCAGCTCTAACTCCCTTCTAACTACCACTTCTTCGGTTCAGTGAGATATGCTGGATTCTAAACGGAGAAGCTTCTCTGACGCTTTTTCACAGAGATTTTGAAACTGAAATCTCCCATGCCGTTTCCACCATAGGCAGCAATGGGCTTCCCCATAGAACTTGCCAACCTGAATTCCTACAGGCTAGATGTGAGAGGCACATTCTGCTGCTTCCTCCCTAAGAGTTAAGCTTGCTTCTGAAAGCTCAACCTCCGGGGAGTCTGTTTGGCAGAGATATAGAACACACTTTTCCAAGCCTGTTGGAAGGCCTTTGCAGTGTCATTTCGCATCTAATTTCCCAAACCAAACTGCTTGCAGCTCTAACTCCCTTCTAACTACCACTTCTTCGGTTCAGTGAGATATGCTGGATTCTAAACGGAGAAGCTTCTCTGACGCTTTTTCACAGAGATTTTGAAACTGAAATCTCCCATGCCGTTTCCACCATAGGCAGCAATGGGCTTCCCCATAGAACTTGCCAACCTGAATTCCTACAGGCTAGATGTGAGAGGCACATTCTGCTGCTTCCTCCCTAAGAGTTAAGCTTGCTTCTGAAAGCTCAACCTCCGGGGAGTCTGTTTGGCACAGATATAGAACACACTTTTCCAAGCCTGTTGGAAGGCCTTTGCAGTGTCATTTCGCATCTAATTTCCCAAACCAAACTGCTTGCAGCTCTAACTCCCTTCTAACTACCACTTCTTCGATTCAGTGAGATATGCTGGATTCTAAACGGAGAAGCTTCTCTGACGCTTTTTCACAGAGATTTTGAAACTGAAATTTCCAAACCCGTTTCCAACGAAGGCGCCAATGGGCTTCCCCATAGAACTTGCCAACCTGAATTCCTACAGGCTAGATGTGAGAGGCACATTCTGCTGCTTCCTCCCTTAGAGTTAAACTAGCTTCTGAAAGCTCAACCTCCAGGGAGTCTGTTTGGCAGAGATATAGAACACACTTTTCCAAGCCTGTTGGAAGGCATTTGCAGTTTCATTTCGCGTCTAATTTCCCAAACCAAACTGCTTGCAGCTCTAACTCCCTTCTAACTACCACTTCTTCGGTTCAGTGAGATATGCTGGATTCTAAACGGAGAAGCTTCTCTGATGCTTTTTCACAGAGATTTTGAAACTGAAATCTCCCATGCCGTTTCCACCATAGGTAGCAATGGGCTTCCCCATAGAACTTGCCAACCTGAATTCCAACAGGCTAGATGTGAGAGGCACATTCTGCTGCTTCCTCCCTAACAGTTAAGCTTGCTTCTGAAAGCTCAACCTCCAGGGACTCTGTTTGGCACAGATATAGAACACAATTTTCCAAGCCTGTTGGAAGGCCTTTGCAGTGTCATTTCGCGTCTAATTTCCCAAACCAAACTGCTTGCAGCTCTAACTCCCTTCTAACTACCACTTCTTCGGTTCAGTGAGATATGCTGGATTCTAAACGGAGAAGCTTCTCTGACGCTTTTTCACAGAGATTTTGAAACTGAAATTTCCAAACCCGTTTCCAACGAAGGCGCCAATGGGCTTCCCCATAGAACTTGCCAACCTGAATTCCTACAGGCTAGATGTGAGAGGCACATTCTGCTGCTTCCTCCCTAACAGTTAAGCTTGCTTCTGAAAGCTCAACCTCCGGGGACTCTGTTTGGCACAGATATAGAACACACTTTTCCAAGCCTGTTGGAAGGCCTTTGCAGTGTCATTCCGCATCTAATTTCCCAAACCAAACTGCTTGCAGATCTAACTCCCTTCTAACTACCACTTCTTCGGTTCAGTGAGATATGCTGGATTCTAAACGGAGAAGCTTCTCTGACGCTTTTTCACAGAGATTTTGAAACTGAAATCTCCCATGCCGTTTCCACCATAGGCAGCAATGGGCTTCCCCATAGAACTTGCCAACCTGAATTCCTATAGGCTAGATGTGAGAGGCACATTCTGCTGCTTCCTCCCTTAGAGTTAAACTTGCTTCTGAAAGCTCAACCTCCGGGGAGTTTGTTTGGCAGAGATATAGAACACACTTTTCCAATCCTGTTGGAAGGCATTTGCAGTTTCATTTCGCGTCTAATTTCCCTAACCAAACTGCTTGCAGCTCTAACTCCCTTCTAACTACCACTTCTTCGGTTCAGTGAGATATGCTTGATTCTAAACGGAGAAGCTTCTCTGACGCTTTTTCACAGAGATTTTGAAACTGAAATTTCCAAACCCGTTTCCAACGAAGGCGCCAATGGGCTTCCCCATAGAACTTGCCAACCTGAATTCCTACAGGCTAGATGTGAGAGGCACATTCTGCTGCTTCCTCCCTTAGAGTTAAACTAGCTTCTGAAAGCTCAACCTCCGGGGAGTTTGTTTGGCAGAGATATAGAACACACTTTTCCAAGCCTGTTGGAAGGCATTTGCAGTTTCATTTCGCGTCTAATTTCCCAAACGAAACTGCTTGCAGCTCTAACTCCCTTCTAACTACCACTTCTTCGGTTCAGTGAGATATGCTGGATTCTAAACGGAGAAGCTTCTCTGACGCTTTTTCACAGAGATTTTGAAACTGAAATCTCCCATGCCGTTTCCACCATAGGCAGCAATGGGCTTCCCCATAGAACTTGCCAACCTGAATTCCTACAGGCTAGATGTGAGAGGCACATTCTGCTGCTTCCTCCCTTAGAGTTAAACTTGCTTCTGAAAGCTCAACCTCCGGGGAGTTTGTTTGGCAGAGATATAGAACACACTTTTCCAAGCCTGTTGGAAGGCATTTGTAGTTTCATTTCGCGTCTAATTTCCCAAACCAAACTGCTTGCAGCTCTAACTCCCTTCTAACTACCACTTCTTCGGTTCAGTGAGATATGCTGGATTCTAAACGGAGAAGCTTCTCTGACGCTTTTTCACAGAGATTTTGAAACTGAAATCTCCCATGCCGTTTCCACCATAGGCAGCAATGGGCTTCCCCATAGAACTTGCCAACCTGAATTCCTACAGGCTTGATGTGAGAGGCACATTCTGCTGCTTCCTCCCTAAGAGTTAAGCTTGCTTCTGAAAGCTCAACCTCCGGGGAGTCTGTTTGGCAGAGATATAGAACACACTTTTCCAAGCCTTTTGGAAGGCCTTTGCAGTGTCATTTCGCATCTAATTTCCCAAACCAAACTGCTTGCAGCTCTAACTCCCTTCTAACTACCACTTCTTCGGTTCAGTGAGATATGCTGGATTCTAAACGGAGAAGCTTCTCTGACGCTTTTTCACAGAGATTTTGAAACTGAAATCTCCCATGCCGTTTCCACCATAGGCAGCAATGGGCTTCCCCATAGAACTTGCCAACCTGAATTCCTACAGGCTAGATGTGAGAGGCACATTCTGCTGCTTCCTCCCTAACAGTTAAGCTTGCTTCTGAAAGCTCAACCTCCGGGGACTCTGTTTGGCAGAGATATAGAACACACTTTTCCAAGCCTGTTGGAAGGCCTTTGCAGTGTCATTTCGCGTCTAATTTCCCAAACCAAACTGCTTGCAGCTCTAACTCCCTTCTAACTACCACTTCTTCGGTTCAGTGAGATATGCTGGATTCTAAACGGAGAAGCTTCTCTGACGCTTTTTCACAGAGATTTTGAAACTGAAATTTCCAAACCCGTTTCCAACGAAGGCGCCAATGGGCTTCCCCATAGAACTTGCCAACCTGAATTCCTACAGGCTAGATGTGAGAGGCACATTCTGCTGCTTCCTCTCTTAGAGTTAAACTAGCTTCTGAAAGCTCAACCTCCGGGGAGTTTGTTTGGCAGAGATATAGAACACACTTTTCCAAGCCTGTTGGAAGGCATTTGCAGTTTCATTTCGCGTCTAATTTCCCAAACCAAACTGCTTGCAGCTCTAACTCCCTTCTAACTACCACTTCTTCGGTTCAGTGAGATATGCTGGATTCTAAACGGAGAAGCTTCTCTGACGCTTCTTCACAGAGATTTTGAAACTGAAATCTCCCATGCCGTTTCCACCATAGGCAGCAATGGGCTTCCCCATAGAACTTGCCAACCTGAATTCCTACAGGCTAGATGTGAGAGGCACATTCTGCTGCTTCCTCCCTAACAGTTAAACTAGCTTCTGAAAGCTCAACCTCCGGGGACTCTGTTTGGCACAGATATAGAACACACTTTTCCAAGCCTGTTGGAAGGCCTTTGCAGTTTCATTTCGCGTCTAATTTCCCAAACCAAACTGCTTGCAGCTCTAACTCCCTTCTAACTACCACTTCTTCGGTTCAGTGAGATATGCTGGATTCTAAACGGAGAAGCTTCTCTGACGCTTTTTCACAGAGATTTTGAAACTGAAATCTCCCATGCCGTTTCCACCATAGGCAGCAATGGGCTTCCCCATAGAACTTGCCAACCTGAATTCCTACAGGCTAGATGTGAGAGGCACATTCTGCTGCTTCCTCCCTTAGAGTTAAACTTGCTTCTGAAAGCTCAACCTCCGGGGAGTTTGTTTGGCAGAGATATAGAACACACTTTTCCAATCCTGTTGGAAGGCATTTGCAGTTTCATTTCGCGTCTAATTTCCCTAACCAAACTGCTTGCAGCTCTAACTCCCTTCTAACTACCACTTCTTCGGTTCAGTGAGATATGCTGGATTCTAAACGGAGAAGCTTCTCTGACGCTTTTTCACAGAGATTTTGAAACTGAAATCTCCCATGCCGTTTCCAACGAAGGCGCCAATGGGCTTCCCCATAGAACTTGCCAACCTGAATTCCTACAGGCTAGATGTGAGAGGCACATTCTGCTGCTTCCTCCCTAACAGTTAAGCTTGCTTCTGAAAGCTCAACCTCCGGGGAGTCTGTTTGGCAGAGATATAGAACACACTTTTCCAAGCCTGTTGGAAGGCCTTTGCAGTGTCATTTCGCATCTAATTTCCCAAACCAAACTGCTTGCAGCTCTAACTCCCTTCTAACTACCACTTCTTCAGTTCAGTGAGATATGCTGGATTCTAAACGGAGAAGCTTCTCTGACGCTTTTTCACAGAGATTTTGAAACTGAAATCTCCCATGCCGTTTCCACCATAGGCAGCAATGGGCTTCCCCATAGAACTTGCCAACCTGAATTCCTACAGGCTAGATGTGAGAGGCACATTCTGCTGCTTCCTCCCTAACAGTTAAGCTTGCTTCTGAAAGCTCAACCTCCGGGGAGTCTGTTTGGCAGAGATATAGAACACACTTTTCCAAGCCTGTTCGAAGGCCTTTGCAGTGTCATTTCGCGTCTAATTTCCCAAACCAAACTGCTTGCAGCTCTAACTCCCTTCTAACTACCACTTCTTCGGTTCAGTGAGATATGCTGGATTCTAAACGGAGAAGCTTCTCTGACGCTTTTTCACAGAGATTTTGAAACTGAAATTTCCAAACCCGTTTCCAACGAAGGCGCCAATGGGCTTCCCCATAGAACTTGCCAACCTGAATTCCTACAGGCTAGATGTGAGAGGCACATTCTGCTGCTTCCTCCCTTAGAGTTAAACTTGCTTCTGAAAGCTCAACCTCCGGGGAGTTTGTTTGGCAGAGATAAAGAACACACTTTTCCAAGCCTGTTGGAAGGCATTTGCAGTTTCATTTCGCGTCTAATTTCCCAAACCAAACTGCTTGCAGCTCTAACTCCCTTCTAACTACCACTTCTTCGGTTCAGTGAGATATGCTGGATTCTAAACGGAGAAGCTTCTCTGACGCTTTTTCACAGAGATTTTGAAACTGAAATCTCCCATGCCGTTTCCACCATAGGCAGCAATGGGCTTCCCCATAGAACTTGCCAACCTGAATTCCTACAGTCTAGATGTGAGAGGCACATTCTGCTGCTTCCTCCCTAAGAGTTAAGCTTGCTTCTGAAAGCTCAACCTCCGGGGAGTCTGTTTGGCAGAGATATAGAACACACTTTTCCAAGCCTGTTGGAAGGCCTTTGCAGTGTCATTTCGCATCTAATTTCCCAAACCAAACTGCTTGCAGCTCTAACTCCCTTCTAACTACCACTTCTTCGGTTCAGTGAGATATGCTGGATTCTAAACGGAGAAGCTTCTCTGACGCTTTTTCACAGAGATTTTGAAACTGAAATCTCCCATGCCGTTTCCACCATAGGCAGCAATGGGCTTCCCCATAGAACTTGCCAACCTGAATTCCTACAGGCTAGATGTGAGAGGCACATTCTGCTGCTTCCTCCCTAACAGTTAAGCTTGCTTCTGAAAGCTCAACCTCCGGGGACTCTGTTTGGCAGAGATATAGAACACACTTTTCCAAGCCTGTTGGAAGGCCTTTGCAGTGTCATTTCGCGTCTAATTTCCCAAACCAAACTGCTTGCAGCTCTAACTCCCTTCTAACTACCACTTCTTCGGTTCAGTGAGATATGCTGGATTCTAAACGGAGAAGCTTCTCTGACGCTTTTTCACAGAGATTTTGAAACTGAAATTTCCAAACCCGTTTCCAACGAAGGCGCCAATGGGCTTCCCCATAGAACTTGCCAACCTGAATTCCTACAGGCTAGATGTGAGAGGCACATTCTGCTGCTTCCTCCCTTAGAGTTAAACTAGCTTCTGAAAGCTCAACCTCCGGGGAGTTTGTTTGGCAGAGATATAGAACACACTTTTCCAAGCCTGTTGGAAGGCATTTGCAGTTTCATTTCGCGTCTAATTTCCCAAACCAAACTGCTTGCAGCTCTAACTCCCTTCTAACTACCACTTCTTCGGTTCAGTGAGATATGCTGGATTCTAAACGGAGAAGCTTCTCTGACGCTTTTTCACAGAGATTTTGAAACTGAAATCTCCCATGCCGTTTCCACCATAGGCAGCAATGGGCTTCCCCATAGAACTTGCCAACCTGAATTCCTACAGGCTAGATGTGAGAGGCACATTCTGCTGCTTCCTCCCTAACAGTTAAGCTTGCTTCTGAAAGCTCAACCTCCGGGGAGTCTGTTTGGCAGAGATATAGAACACACTTTTCCAAGCCTGTTGGAAGGCCTTTGCAGTGTCATTTCGCATCTAATTTCCCAAACCAAACTGCTTGCAGCTCTAACTCCCTTCTAACTACCACTTCTTCGGTTCAGTGAGATATGCTGGATTCTAAACGGAGAAGCTTCTCTGACGCTTTTTCACAGAGATTTTGAAACTGAAATCTCCCATGCCGTTTCCACCATAGGCAGCAATGGGCTTCCCCATAGAACTTGCCAACCTGAATTCCTACAGGCTAGATGTGAGAGGCACATTCTGCTGCTTCCTCCCTAACAGTTAAGCTTGCTTCTGAAAGCTCAACCTCCGGGGAGTCTGTTTGGCAGAGATATAGAACACACTTTTCCAAGCCTGTTCGAAGGCCTTTGCAGTGTCATTTCGCGTCTAATTTCCCAAACCAAACTGCTTGCAGCTCTAACTCCCTTCTAACTACCACTTCTTCGGTTCAGTGAGATATGCTGGATTCTAAACGGAGAAGCTTCTCTGACGCTTTTTCACAGAGATTTTGAAACTGAAATTTCCAAACCCGTTTCCAACGAAGGCGCCAATGGGCTTCCCCATAGAACTTGCCAACCTGAATTCCTACAGGCTAGATGTGAGAGGCACATTCTGCTGCTTCCTCCCTTAGAGTTAAACTTGCTTCTGAAAGCTCAACCTCCGGGGAGTTTGTTTGGCAGAGATAAAGAACACACTTTTCCAAGCCTGTTGGAAGGCATTTGCAGTTTCATTTCGCGTCTAATTTCCCAAACCAAACTGCTTGCAGCTCTAACTCCCTTCTAACTACCACTTCTTCGGTTCAGTGAGATATGCTGGATTCTAAACGGAGAAGCTTCTCTGACGCTTTTTCACAGAGATTTTGAAACTGAAATCTCCCATGCCGTTTCCACCATAGGCAGCAATGGGCTTCCCCATAGAACTTGCCAACCTGAATTCCTACAGTCTAGATGTGAGAGGCACATTCTGCTGCTTCCTCCCTAAGAGTTAAGCTTGCTTCTGAAAGCTCAACCTCCGGGGAGTCTGTTTGGCAGAGATATAGAACACACTTTTCCAAGCCTGTTGGAAGGCCTTTGCAGTGTCATTTCGCATCTAATTTCCCAAACCAAACTGCTTGCAGCTCTAACTCCCTTCTAACTACCACTTCTTCGGTTCAGTGAGATATGCTGGATTCTAAACGGAGAAGCTTCTCTGACGCTTTTTCACAGAGATTTTGAAACTGAAATCTCCCATGACGTTTCCACCATAGGCAGCAATGGGCTTCCCCATAGAACTTGCCAACCTGAATTCCTACAGGCTAGATGTGAGAGGCACATTCTGCTGCTTCCTCCCTTAGAGTTAAACTAGCTTCTGAAAGCTCAACCTCCGGGGAGTTTGTTTGGCAGAGATATAGAACACACTTTTCCAAGCCTGTTGGAAGGCATTTGCAGTTTCATTTCGCGTCTAATTTCCCAAACCAAACTGCTTGCAGCTCTAACTCCCTTCTAACTACCACTTCTTCGGTTCAGTGAGATATGCTGGATTCTAAACGGAGAAGCTTCTCTGACGCTTTTTCACAGAGATTTTGAAACTGAAATTTCCAAACCCGTTTCCAACGAAGGCGCCAATGGGCTTCCCCATAGAACTTGCCAACCTGAATTCCTACAGGCTAGATGTGAGAGGCACATTCTGCTGCTTCCTCCCTTAGAGTTAAACTAGCTTCTGAAAGCTCAACCTCCGGGGAGTTTGTTTGGCAGAGATATAGAACACACTTTTCCAAGCCTGTTGGAAGGCATTTGCAGTTTCATTTCGCGTCTAATTTCCCAAACCAAACTGCTTGCAGCTCTAACTGCCTTCTAACTACCACTTCTTCGGTTCAGTGAGATATGCTGGATTCTAAACGGAGAAGCTTCTCTGACGCTTTTTCACAGAGATTTTGAAACTGAAATCTCCCATGCTGTTTCCACCATAGCCAGCAATGGGCTTCCCCTTAGAACTTGCCAACCTGAATTCCTACAGGCTAGATGTGAGAGGCACATTCTGCTGCTTCCTCCCTTAGAGTTAAACTAGCTTCTGAAAGCTCAACCTCCAGGGAGTCTGTTTGGCAGAGATATAGAACACACTTTTCCAAGCCTGTTGGAAGGCCTTTGCAGTGTCATTTCGCGTCTAATTTCCCAAACCAAACTGCTTGCAGCTCTAACTCCCTTCTAACTACCACTTCTTCGGTTCAGTGAGATATGCTGGATTCTAAACGGAGAAGCTTCTCTGACGCTTTTTCACAGAGATTTTGAAACTGAAATCTCCCATGCCGTTTCCACCATAGGCAGCAATGGGCTTCCCCATAGAACTTGCCAACCTGAATTCCTACAGGCTAGATGTGAGAGGCACATTCTGCTGCTTCCTCCCTGAGGGTTAAACTTGCTTCTGAAAGCTCAACCTCCGGGGAGTTTGTTTGGCAGAGATATAGAACACACTTTTCCAAGCCTGTTGGAAGGCATTTGCAGTTTCATTTCGCGTCTAATTTCCCAAACCAAACTGCTTGCAGCTCTAACTCCCTTCTAACTACCACTTCTTCGGTTCAGTGAGATATGCTGGATTCTAAACGGAGAAGCTTCTCTGACGCTTTTTCACAGAGATTTTGAAACTGAAATTTCCAAACCCGTTTCCAACGAAGGCGCCAATGGGCTTCCCCATAGAACTTGCCAACCTGAATTCCTACAGGCTAGATGTGAGAGGCACATTCTGCTGCTTCCTCCCTTAGAGTTAAACTTGCTTCTGAAAGCTCAACCTCCGGGGAGTTTGTTTGGCAGAGATATAGAACACACTTTTCCAAGCCTGTTGGAAGGCATTTGCAGTTTCATTTCGCGTCTAATTTCCCAAACCAAACTGCTTGCAGCTCTAACTGCCTTCTAACTACCACTTCTTCGGGTCAGTGAGATATGCTGGATTCTAAACGGAGAAGCTTCTCTGACGCTTTTTCACAGAGATTTTGAAACTGAAATCTCCCATGCCGTTTCCACCATAGGCAGCAATGGGCTTCCCCATAGAACTTGCCAACCTGAATTCCTACAGGCTAGATGTGAGAGGCACATTCTGCTGCTTCCTCCCTTAGAGTTAAACTAGCTTCTGAAAGCTCAACCTCCGGGGAGTTTGTTTGGCAGAGATATAGAACACACTTTTCCAAGCCTGTTGCAAGGCCTTTGCAGTGTCATTTCGCATCTAATTTCCCAAACCAAACTGCTTGCAGCTCTAACTCCCTTCTAACTACCACTTCTTCGGTTCAGTGAGATATGCTGGATTCTAAACGGAGAAGCTTCTCTGACGCTTTTTCACAGAGATTTTGAAACTGAAATCTCCCATGCCGTTTCCACCATAGGCAGCAATGGGCTTCCCCATAGAACTTGCCAACCTGAATTCCTACAGGCTAGATGTGAGAGGCACATTCTGCTGCTTCCTCCCTGAGGGTTAAACTTGCTTCTGAAATCTCAACCTCCGGGGAGTTTGTTTGGCAGAGATATAGAACACACTTTTCCAAGCCTGTTGGAAGGCATTTGCAGTTTCATTTCGCGTCTAATTTCCCAAACCAAACTGCTTGCAGCTCTAACTCCCTTCTAACTACCACTTCTTCGGTTCAGTGAGATATGCTGGATTCTAAAAGGAGAAGCTTCTCTGACGCTTTTTCACAGAGATTTTGAAACTGAAATCTCCCATGCCGTTTCCACCATAGGCAGCAATGGGCTTCCCCATAGAACTTGCCAACCTGAATTCCTACAGGTTAGATGTGAGAGGCACATTCTGCTGCTTCCTCCCTTAGAGTTAAACTTGCTTCTGAAAGCTCAACCTCCGGGGAGTTTGTTTGGCAGAGATATAGAACACACTTTTCCAAGCCTGTTGGAAGGCATTTGCAGTTTCATTTCGCGTCTAATTTCCCAAACCAAACTGCTTGCAGCTCTAACTGCCTTCTAACTACCACTTCTTCGGTTCAGTGAGATATGCTGGATTCTAAACGGAGAAGCTTCTCTGACGCTTTTTCACAGAGATTTTGAAACTGAAATCTCCCATGCTGTTTCCACCATAGCCAGCAATGGGCTGCCCCATAGAACTTGCCAACCTGAATTCCTACAGGCTAGATGTGAGAGGCACATTCTGCTGCTTCCTCCCTTAGAGTTAAACTTGCTTCTGAAAGCTCAACCTCCGGGGAGTTTGTTTGGCAGAGATATAGAACACACTTTTCCAAGCCTGTTGGAAGGCATTTGCAGTTTCATTTCGCGTCTAATTTCCCAAACCAAACTGCTTGTAGCTCTAACTGCCTTCTAACTACCACTTCTTCGGTTCAGTGAGATATGCTGGATTCTAAACGGAGAAGCTTCTCTGACGCTTTTTCACAGAGATTTTGAAACTGAAATCTCCCATGCTGTTTCCACCATAGCCAGCAATGGGCTTCCCCATAGAACTTGCCAACCTGAATTCCTACAGGCTAGATGTGAGAGGCACATTCTGCTGCTTCCTCCCTTAGAGTTAAACTAGCTTCTGAAAGCTCAACCTCCGGGGAGTTTGTTTGGCAGAGATATAGAACACACTTTTCCAAGCCTGTTGGAAGGCATTTGCAGTTTCATTTCGCGTCTAATTTCCCAAACCAAACTGCTTGCAGCTCTAACTGCCTTCTAACTACCACTTCTTCGGTTCAGTGAGATATGCTGGATTCTAAACGGAGAAGCTTCTCTGACCCTTTTTCACAGAGATTTTGAAACTGAATTCTCCCATGCCGTTTCCACCATAGGCAGCAATGGGCTTCCCCATAGAACTTGCCAACCTGAATTCCTACAGGCTAGATGTGAGAGGCACATTCTGCTGCTTCCTCCCTTAGAGTTAAACTAGCTTCTGAAAGCTCAACCTCCGGGGAGTCTGTTTGGCAGAGATATAGAACACATTTTTCCAAGCCTGTTGGAAGGCATTTGCAGTTTCATTTCGCGTCTAATTTCCCAAACCAAACTGCTTGCAGCTCTAACTGCCTTCTAACTACCACTTCTTCGGTTCAGTGAGATATGCTGGATTCTAAACGGAGAAGCTTCTCTGACGCTTTTTCACAGAGATTTTGAAACTGAAATCTCCCATGCCGTTTCCACCATAGGCAGCAATGGGCTTCCCCATAGAACTTGCCAACCTGAATTCCTACAGGCTAGATGTGAGAGGCACATTCTGCTGCTTCCTCCCTTAGAGTTAAACTAGCTTCTGAAAGCTCAACCTCCGGGGAGTCTGTTTGGCAGAGATATAGAACACATTTTTCCAAGCCTGTTGGAAGGCATTTGCAGTTTCATTTCGCGTCTAATTTCCCAAACCAAACTGCTTGCAGCTCTAACTCCCTTCTAACTACCACTTCTTCGGTTCAGTGAGATATGCTGGATTCTAAACGGAGAAGCTTCTCTGACGCTTTTTCACAGAGATTTTGAAACTGAAATCTCCCATGCCGTTTCCACCATAGGCAGCAATGGGCTTCCCCATAGAACTTGCCAACCTGAATTCCTACAGGCTAGATGTGAGAGGCACATTCTGCTGCTTCCTCCCTTAGAGTTAAACTTGCTTCTGAAAGCTCAACCTCCGGGGAGTTTGTTTGGCAGAGATATAGAACACACTTTTCCAAGCCTGTTGGAAGGCATTTGCAGTTTCATTTCGCGTCTAATTTCCCAAACCAAACTGCTTGCAGCTCTAACTGCCTTCTAACTACCACTTCTTCGGTTCAGTGAGATATGCTGGATTCTAAACGGAGAAGCTTCTCTGACGCTTTTTCACAGAGATTTTGAAACTGAAATCTCCCATGCCGTTTCCACCATAGGCAGCAATGGGCTTCCCCATAGAACTTGCCAACCTGAATTCCTACAGGCTAGATGTGAGAGGCACATTCTGCTGCTTCCTCCCTTAGAGTTAAACTAGCTTCTGAAAGCTCAACCTCCGGGGAGTTTGTTTGGCAGAGATATAGAACACACTTTTCCAAGCCTGTTGGAAGGCCTTTGCAGTGTCATTTCGCATCTAATTTCCCAAACCAAACTGCTTGCAGCTCTAACTCCCTTCTAACTACCACTTCTTCGGTTCAGTGAGATATGCTGGATTCTAAACGGAGAAGCTTCTCTGACGCTTTTTCACAGAGATTTTGAAACTGAAATCTCCCATGCCGTTTCCACCATAGGCAGCAAAGGGCTTCCCCATAGAACTTGCCAACCTGAATTCCTACAGGCTAGATGTGAGAGGCACATTCTGCTGCTTCCTCCCTGAGGGTTAAACTTGCTTCTGAAAGCTCATCCTCCGGGGAGTTTGTTTGGCAGAGATATAGAACACACTTTTCCAAGCCTGTTGGAAGGCATTTGCAGTTTCATTTCGCGTCTAATTTCCCAAACCAAACTGCTTGCAGCTCTAACTCCCTTCTAACTACCACTTCTTCGGTTCAGTGAGATATGCTGGATTCTAAACGGAGAAGCTTCTCTGACGCTTTTTCACAGAGATTTTGAAACTGAAATTTCCAAACCCGTTTCCAACGAAGGCGCCAATGGGCTTCCCCATAGAACTTGCCAACCTGAATTCCTACAGGCTAGATGTGAGAGGCACATTCTGCTGCTTCCTCCCTTAGAGTTAAACTAGCTTCTGAAAGCTCAACCTCCGGGGAGTTTGTTTGGCAGAGATATAGAACACACTTTTCCAAGCCTGTTGGAAGGCATTTGCAGTTTCATTTCGCGTCTAATTTCCCAAACCAAACTGCTTGCAGCTCTAACTGCCTTCTAACTACCACTTCTTCGGTTCAGTGAGATATGCTGGATTCTAAAGGGAGAAGCTTCTCTGACGCTTTTTCACAGAGATTTTGAAACTGAAATCTCCCATGCTGTTTCCACCATAGCCAGCAATGGGCTTCCCCATAGAACTTGCCAACCTGAATTCCTACAGGCTAGATGTGAGAGGCACATTCTGCTGCTTCCTCCCTTAGAGTTAAACTAGCTTCTGAAAGCTCAACCTCCAGGGAGTCTGTTTGGCAGAGATATAGAACACACTTTTCCAAGCCTGTTGGAAGGCCTTTGCAGTGTCATTTCGCATCTAATTTCCCAAACCAAACTGCTTGCAGCTCTAACTCCCTTCTAACTACCACTTCTTTGGTTCAGTGAGATATGCTGGATTCTAAACGGAGAAGCTTCTCTGACGCTTTTTCACAGAGATTTTGAAACTGAAATTTCCAAACCCGTTTCCAACGAAGGCGCCAATGGGCTTCCCCATAGAACTTGCCAACCTGAATTCCTACAGGCTAGATGTGAGAGGCACATTCTGCTGCTTCCTCCCTTAGAGTTAAACTTGCTTCTGAAAGCTCAACCTCCGGGGAGTTTGTTTGGCAGAGATATAGAACACACTTTTCCAAGCCTGTTGGAAGGCATTTGCAGTTTCATTTCGCGTCTAATTTCCCAAACCAACCTGCTTGCAGCTCTAACTGCCTTCTAACTATCACTTCTTCGGTTCAGTGAGATATGCTGGATTCTAAACGGAGAAGCTTCTCTGACGCTTTTTCACAGAGATTTTGAAACTGAAATCTCCCATGCCATTTCCACCATAGGCAGCAATGGGCTTCCCCATAGAACTTGCCAACCTGAATTCCTACAGGCTAGATGTGAGAGGCACATTCTGCTGCTTCCTCCCTTAGAGGTAAACTAGCTTCTGAAAGCTCAACCTCCGGGGAGTCTGTTTGGCAGAGATATAGAACAAATTTTTCCAAGCCTGTTGGAAGGCATTTGCAGTTTCATTTCGCGTCTAATTTCCCAAACCAAACTGCTTGCAGCTCTAACTCCCTTCTAACTACCACTTCTTCGGTTCAGTGAGATATGCTGGATTCTAAACGGAGAAGCTTCTCTGACGCTTTTTCACAGAGATTTTGAAACTGAAATCTCCCATGCCGTTTCCACCATAGGCAGCAATGGGCTTCCCCATAGAACTTGCCAACCTGAATTCCTACAGGCTAGATGTGAGAGGCACATTCTGCTGCTTCCTCCCTTAGAGTTAAACTTGCTTCTGAAAGCTCAACCTCCGGGGAGTTTGTTTGGCAGAGATATAGAACACACTTTTCCAAGCCTGTTGGAAGGCATTTGCAGTTTCATTTCGCGTCTAATTTCCCAAACCAAACTGCTTGCAGCTCTAACTCCCTTCTAACTACCACTTCTTCGGTTCAGTGAGATATGCTGGATTCTAAACGGAGAAGCTTCTCTGACGCTTTTTCACAGAGGTTTTGAAACTGAAATTTCCAAACCCGTTTCCAACGAAGGCGCCAATGGGCTTCCCCATAGAACTTGCCAACCTGAATTCCTACAGGCTAGATGTGAGAGGCACATTCTGCTGCTTCCTCCCTTAGAGTTAAACTAGCTTCTGAAAGCTCAACCTCCGGGGAGTTTGTTTGGCAGAGATATAGAACACACTTTTCCAAGCCTGTTGGAAGGCATTTGCAGTTTCATTTCGCGTCTAATTTCCCAAACCAAACTGCTTGCAGCTCTAACTGCCTTCTAACTACCACTTCTTCGGTTCAGTGAGATATGCTGGATTCTAAACGGAGAAGCTTCTCTGACGCTTTTTCACAGAGATTTTGAAACTGAAATCTCCCATGCTGTTTCCACCATAGCCAGCAATGGGCTTCCCCATAGAACTTGCCAACCTGAATTCCTACAGGCTAGATGTGAGAGGCACATTCTGCTGCTTCCTCCCTTAGAGTTAAACTAGGTTCTGAAAGCTCAACCTCCGGGGAGTCTGTTTGGCAGAGATATAGAACACACTTTTCCAAGCCTGTTGGAAGGCATTTGCAGTTTCATTTCGCGTCTAATTTCCCAAACCAAACTGCTTGCAGCTCTAACTGCCTTCTAACTACCACTTCTTCGGTTCAGTGAGATATGCTGGATTCTAAAGGGAGAAGCTTCTCTGACGCTTTTTCACAGAGATTTTGAAACTGAAATCTCCCATGCTGTTTCCACCATAGCCAGCAATGGGCTTCCCCATAGAACTTGCCAACCTGAATTCCTACAGGCTAGATGTGAGAGGCACATTCTGCTGCTTCCTCCCTTAGAGTTAAACTAGCTTCTGAAAGCTCAACCTCCAGGGAGTCTGTTTGGCAGAGATATAGAACACACTTTTCCAAGCCTGTTGGAAGGCCTTTGCAGTGTCATTTCGCATCTAATTTCCCAAACCAAACTGCTTGCAGCTCTAACTCCCTTCTAACTACCACTTCTTCGGTTCAGTGAGATATGCTGGATTCTAAACGGAGAAGCTTCTCTGACGCTTTTTCACAGAGATTTTGAAACTGAAATTTCCAAACCCGTTTCCAACGAAGGCGCCAATGGGCTTCCCCATAGAACTTGCCAACCTGAATTCCTACAGGCTAGATGTGAGAGGCACATTCTGCTGCTTCCTCCCTTAGAGTTAAACTTGCTTCTGAAAGCTCAACCTCCGGGGAGTTTGTTTGGCAGAGATATAGAACACACTTTTCCAAGCCTGTTGGAAGGCATTTGCAGTTTCATTTCGCGTCTAATTTCCCAAACCAAACTGCTTGCAGCTCTAACTGCCTTCTAACTATCACTTCTTCGGTTCAGTGAGATATGCTGGATTCTAAACGGAGAAGCTTCTCTGACGCTTTTTCACAGAGATTTTGAAACTGAAATCTCCCATGCCATTTCCACCATAGGCAGCAATGGGCTTCCCCATAGAACTTGCCAACCTGAATTCCTACAGGCTAGATGTGAGAGGCACATTCTGCTGCTTCCTCCCTTAGAGTTAAACTAGCTTCTGAAAGCTCAACCTCCGGGGAGTCTGTTTGGCAGAGATATAGAACACATTTTTCCAAGCCTGTTGGAAGGCATTTGCAGTTTCATTTCGCGTCTAATTTCCCAAACCAAACTGCTTGCAGCTCTAACTCCCTTCTAACTACCACTTCTTCGGTTCAGTGAGATATGCTGGATTCTAAACGGAGAAGCTTCTCTGACGCTTTTTCACAGAGATTTTGAAACTGAAATCTCCCATGCCGTTTCCACCATAGGCAGCAATGGGCTTCCCCATAGAACTTGCCAACCTGAATTCCTACAGGCTAGATGTGAGAGGCACATTCTGCTGCTTCCTCCCTTAGAGTTAAACTTGCTTCTGAAAGCTCAACCTCCGGGGAGTTTGTTTGGCAGAGATATAGAACACACTTTTCCAAGCCTGTTGGAAGGCATTTGCAGTTTCATTTCGCGTCTAATTTCCCAAACCAAACTGCTTGCAGCTCTAACTCCCTTCTAACTACCACTTCTTCGGTTCAGTGAGATATGCTGGATTCTAAACGGAGAAGCTTCTCTGACGCTTTTTCACAGAGATTTTGAAACTGAAATTTCCAAACCCGTTTCCAACGAAGGCGCCAATGGGCTTCCCCATAGAACTTGCCAACCTGAATTCCTACAGGCTAGATGTGAGAGGCACATTCTGCTGCTTCCTCCCTTAGAGTTAAACTAGCTTCTGAAAGCTCAACCTCCGGGGAGTCTGTTTGGCAGAGATATAGAACACACTTTTCCAAGCCTGTTGGAAGGCATTTGCAGTTTCATTTCGCGTCTAATTTCCCAAACCAAACTGCTTGCAGCTCTAACTGCCTTCTAACTACCACTTCTTCGGTTCAGTGAGATATGCTGGATTCTAAACGGAGAAGCTTCTCTGACGCTTTTTCACAGAGATTTTGAAACTGAAATCTCCCATGCCGTTTCCACCATAGGCAGCAATGGGCTTCCCCATAGAACTTGCCAACCTGAATTCCTACAGGCTAGATGTGAGAGGCACATTCTGCTGCTTCCTCCCTTAGAGTTAAACTAGCTTCTGAAAGCTCAACCTCCGGGGAGTTTGTTTGGCAGAGATATAGAACACACTTTTCCAAGCCTGTTGGAAGGCCTTTGCAGTGTCATTTCGCATCTAATTTCCCAAACCAAACTGCTTGCAGCTCTAACTCCCTTCTAACTACCACTTCTTCGGTTCAGTGAGATATGCTGGATTCTAAACGGAGAAGCTTCTCTGACGCTTTTTCACAGAGATTTTGAAACTGAAATCTCCCATGCCGTTTCCACCATAGGCAGCAATGGGCTTCCCCATAGAACTTGCCAACCTGAATTCCTACAGGCTAGATGTGAGAGGCACATTCTGCTGCTTCCTCCCTGAGGGTTAAACTTGCTTCTGAAAGCTCAACCTCCGGGGAGTTTGTTTGGCAGAGATATAGAACACACTTTTCCAAGCCTGTTGGAAGGCATTTGCAGTTTCATTTCGCGTCTAATTTCCCAAACCAAACTGCTTGCAGCTCTAACTCCCTTCTAACTACCACTTCTTCGGTTCAGTGAGATATGCTGGATTCTAAACGGAGAAGCTTCTCTGACGCTTTTTCACAGAGGTTTTGAAACTGAAATTTCCAAACCCGTTTCCAACGAAGGCGCCAATGGGCTTCCCCATAGAACTTGCCAACCTGAATTCCTACAGGCTAGATGTGAGAGGCACATTCTGCTGCTTCCTCCCTTAGAGTTAAACTAGCTTCTGAAAGCTCAACCTCCGGGGAGTTTGTTTGGCAGAGATATAGAACACACTTTTCCAAGCCTGTTGGAAGGCATTTGCAGTTTCATTTCGCGTCTAATTTCCCAAACCAAACTGCTTGCAGCTCTAACTGCCTTCTAACTACCACTTCTTCGGTTCAGTGAGATATGCTGGATTCTAAACGGAGAAGCTTCTCTGACGCTTTTTCACAGAGATTTTGAAACTGAAATCTCCCATGCTGTTTCCACCATAGCCAGCAATGGGCTTCCCCATAGAACTTGCCAACCTGAATTCCTACAGGCTAGATGTGAGAGGCACATTCTGCTGCTTCCTCCCTTAGAGTTAAACTAGGTTCTGAAAGCTCAACCTCCGGGGAGTCTGTTTGGCAGAGATATAGAACACACTTTTCCAAGCCTGTTGGAAGGCATTTGCAGTTTCATTTCGCGTCTAATTTCCCAAACCAAACTGCTTGCAGCTCTAACTGCCTTCTAACTACCACTTCTTCGGGTCAGTGAGATATGCTGGATTCTAAACGGAGAAGCTTCTCTGACGCTTTTTCACAGAGATTTTGAAACTGAAATCTCCCATGCCGTTTCCACCATAGGCAGCAATGGGCTTCCCCATAGAACTTGCCAACCTGAATTCCTACAGGCTAGATGTGAGAGGCACATTCTGCTGCTTCCTCCCTTAGAGTTAAACTAGCTTCTGAAAGCTCAACCTCCGGGGAGTTTGTTTGGCAGAGATATAGAACACACTTTTCCAAGCCTGTTGCAAGGCCTTTGCAGTGTCATTTCGCATCTAATTTCCCAAACCAAACTGCTTGCAGCTCTAACTCCCTTCTAACTACCACTTCTTCGGTTCAGTGAGATATGCTGGATTCTAAACGGAGAAGCTTCTCTGACGCTTTTTCACAGAGATTTTGAAACTGAAATCTCCCATGCCGTTTCCACCATAGGCAGCAATGGGCTTCCCCATAGAACTTGCCAACCTGAATTCCTACAGGCTAGATGTGAGAGGCACATTCTGCTGCTTCCTCCCTGAGGGTTAAACTTGCTTCTGAAAGCTCAACCTCCGGGGAGTTTGTTTGGCAGAGATATAGAACACACTTTTCCAAGCCTGTTGGAAGGCATTTGCAGTTTCATTTCGCGTCTAATTTCCCAAACCAAACTGCTTGCAGCTCTAACTCCCTTCTAACTACCACTTCTTCGGTTCAGTGAGATATGCTGGATTCTAAAAGGAGAAGCTTCTCTGACGCTTTTTCACAGAGATTTTGAAACTGAAATCTCCCATGCCGTTTCCACCATAGGCAGCAATGGGCTTCCCCATAGAACTTGCCAACCTGAATTCCTACAGGTTAGATGTGAGAGGCACATTCTGCTGCTTCCTCCCTTAGAGTTAAACTTGCTTCTGAAAGCTCAACCTCCGGGGAGTTTGTTTGGCAGAGATATAGAACACACTTTTCCAAGCCTGTTGGAAGGCATTTGCAGTTTCATTTCGCGTCTAATTTCCCAAACCAAACTGCTTGCAGCTCTAACTGCCTTCTAACTACCACTTCTTCGGTTCAGTGAGATATGCTGGATTCTAAACGGAGAAGCTTCTCTGACGCTTTTTCACAGAGATTTTGAAACTGAAATCTCCCATGCTGTTTCCACCATAGCCAGCAATGGGCTGCCCCATAGAACTTGCCAACCTGAATTCCTACAGGCTAGATGTGAGAGGCACATTCTGCTGCTTCCTCCCTTAGAGTTAAACTTGCTTCTGAAAGCTCAACCTCCGGGGAGTTTGTTTGGCAGAGATATAGAACACACTTTTCCAAGCCTGTTGGAAGGCATTTGCAGTTTCATTTCGCGTCTAATTTCCCAAACCAAACTGCTTGTAGCTCTAACTGCCTTCTAACTACCACTTCTTCGGTTCAGTGAGATATGCTGGATTCTAAACGGAGAAGCTTCTCTGACGCTTTTTCACAGAGATTTTGAAACTGAAATCTCCCATGCTGTTTCCACCATAGCCAGCAATGGGCTTCCCCATAGAACTTGCCAACCTGAATTCCTACAGGCTAGATGTGAGAGGCACATTCTGCTGCTTCCTCCCTTAGAGTTAAACTAGCTTCTGAAAGCTCAACCTCCGGGGAGTTTGTTTGGCAGAGATATAGAACACACTTTTCCAAGCCTGTTGGAAGGCATTTGCAGTTTCATTTCGCGTCTAATTTCCCAAACCAAACTGCTTGCAGCTCTAACTGCCTTCTAACTACCACTTCTTCGGTTCAGTGAGATATGCTGGATTCTAAACGGAGAAGCTTCTCTGACCCTTTTTCACAGAGATTTTGAAACTGAATTCTCCCATGCCGTTTCCACCATAGGCAGCAATGGGCTTCCCCATAGAACTTGCCAACCTGAATTCCTACAGGCTAGATGTGAGAGGCACATTCTGCTGCTTCCTCCCTTAGAGTTAAACTAGCTTCTGAAAGCTCAACCTCCGGGGAGTCTGTTTGGCAGAGATATAGAACACATTTTTCCAAGCCTGTTGGAAGGCATTTGCAGTTTCATTTCGCGTCTAATTTCCCAAACCAAACTGCTTGCAGCTCTAACTGCCTTCTAACTACCACTTCTTCGGTTCAGTGAGATATGCTGGATTCTAAACGGAGAAGCTTCTCTGACGCTTTTTCACAGAGATTTTGAAACTGAAATCTCCCATGCCGTTTCCACCATAGGCAGCAATGGGCTTCCCCATAGAACTTGCCAACCTGAATTCCTACAGGCTAGATGTGAGAGGCACATTCTGCTGCTTCCTCCCTTAGAGTTAAACTAGCTTCTGAAAGCTCAACCTCCGGGGAGTCTGTTTGGCAGAGATATAGAACACATTTTTCCAAGCCTGTTGGAAGGCATTTGCAGTTTCATTTCGCGTCTAATTTCCCAAACCAAACTGCTTGCAGCTCTAACTCCCTTCTAACTACCACTTCTTCGGTTCAGTGAGATATGCTGGATTCTAAACGGAGAAGCTTCTCTGACGCTTTTTCACAGAGATTTTGAAACTGAAATCTCCCATGCCGTTTCCACCATAGGCAGCAATGGGCTTCCCCATAGAACTTGCCAACCTGAATTCCTACAGGCTAGATGTGAGAGGCACATTCTGCTGCTTCCTCCCTTAGAGTTAAACTTGCTTCTGAAAGCTCAACCTCCGGGGAGTTTGTTTGGCAGAGATATAGAACACACTTTTCCAAGCCTGTTGGAAGGCATTTGCAGTTTCATTTCGCGTCTAATTTCCCAAACCAAACTGCTTGCAGCTCTAACTGCCTTCTAACTACCACTTCTTCGGTTCAGTGAGATATGCTGGATTCTAAACGGAGAAGCTTCTCTGACGCTTTTTCACAGAGATTTTGAAACTGAAATCTCCCATGCCGTTTCCACCATAGGCAGCAATGGGCTTCCCCATAGAACTTGCCAACCTGAATTCCTACAGGCTAGATGTGAGAGGCACATTCTGCTGCTTCCTCCCTTAGAGTTAAACTAGCTTCTGAAAGCTCAACCTCCGGGGAGTTTGTTTGGCAGAGATATAGAACACACTTTTCCAAGCCTGTTGGAAGGCCTTTGCAGTGTCATTTCGCATCTAATTTCCCAAACCAAACTGCTTGCAGCTCTAACTCCCTTCTAACTACCACTTCTTCGGTTCAGTGAGATATGCTGGATTCTAAACGGAGAAGCTTCTCTGACGCTTTTTCACAGAGATTTTGAAACTGAAATCTCCCATGCCGTTTCCACCATAGGCAGCAAAGGGCTTCCCCATAGAACTTGCCAACCTGAATTCCTACAGGCTAGATGTGAGAGGCACATTCTGCTGCTTCCTCCCTGAGGGTTAAACTTGCTTCTGAAAGCTCATCCTCCGGGGAGTTTGTTTGGCAGAGATATAGAACACACTTTTCCAAGCCTGTTGGAAGGCATTTGCAGTTTCATTTCGCGTCTAATTTCCCAAACCAAACTGCTTGCAGCTCTAACTCCCTTCTAACTACCACTTCTTCGGTTCAGTGAGATATGCTGGATTCTAAACGGAGAAGCTTCTCTGACGCTTTTTCACAGAGATTTTGAAACTGAAATTTCCAAACCCGTTTCCAACGAAGGCGCCAATGGGCTTCCCCATAGAACTTGCCAACCTGAATTCCTACAGGCTAGATGTGAGAGGCACATTCTGCTGCTTCCTCCCTTAGAGTTAAACTAGCTTCTGAAAGCTCAACCTCCGGGGAGTTTGTTTGGCAGAGATATAGAACACACTTTTCCAAGCCTGTTGGAAGGCATTTGCAGTTTCATTTCGCGTCTAATTTCCCAAACCAAACTGCTTGCAGCTCTAACTGCCTTCTAACTACCACTTCTTCGGTTCAGTGAGATATGCTGGATTCTAAAGGGAGAAGCTTCTCTGACGCTTTTTCACAGAGATTTTGAAACTGAAATCTCCCATGCTGTTTCCACCATAGCCAGCAATGGGCTTCCCCATAGAACTTGCCAACCTGAATTCCTACAGGCTAGATGTGAGAGGCACATTCTGCTGCTTCCTCCCTTAGAGTTAAACTAGCTTCTGAAAGCTCAACCTCCAGGGAGTCTGTTTGGCAGAGATATAGAACACACTTTTCCAAGCCTGTTGGAAGGCCTTTGCAGTGTCATTTCGCATCTAATTTCCCAAACCAAACTGCTTGCAGCTCTAACTCCCTTCTAACTACCACTTCTTTGGTTCAGTGAGATATGCTGGATTCTAAACGGAGAAGCTTCTCTGACGCTTTTTCACAGAGATTTTGAAACTGAAATTTCCAAACCCGTTTCCAACGAAGGCGCCAATGGGCTTCCCCATAGAACTTGCCAACCTGAATTCCTACAGGCTAGATGTGAGAGGCACATTCTGCTGCTTCCTCCCTTAGAGTTAAACTTGCTTCTGAAAGCTCAACCTCCGGGGAGTTTGTTTGGCAGAGATATAGAACACACTTTTCCAAGCCTGTTGGAAGGCATTTGCAGTTTCATTTCGCGTCTAATTTCCCAAACCAACCTGCTTGCAGCTCTAACTGCCTTCTAACTATCACTTCTTCGGTTCAGTGAGATATGCTGGATTCTAAACGGAGAAGCTTCTCTGACGCTTTTTCACAGAGATTTTGAAACTGAAATCTCCCATGCCATTTCCACCATAGGCAGCAATGGGCTTCCCCATAGAACTTGCCAACCTGAATTCCTACAGGCTAGATGTGAGAGGCACATTCTGCTGCTTCCTCCCTTAGAGGTAAACTAGCTTCTGAAAGCTCAACCTCCGGGGAGTCTGTTTGGCAGAGATATAGAACAAATTTTTCCAAGCCTGTTGGAAGGCATTTGCAGTTTCATTTCGCGTCTAATTTCCCAAACCAAACTGCTTGCAGCTCTAACTCCCTTCTAACTACCACTTCTTCGGTTCAGTGAGATATGCTGGATTCTAAACGGAGAAGCTTCTCTGACGCTTTTTCACAGAGATTTTGAAACTGAAATCTCCCATGCCGTTTCCACCATAGGCAGCAATGGGCTTCCCCATAGAACTTGCCAACCTGAATTCCTACAGGCTAGATGTGAGAGGCACATTCTGCTGCTTCCTCCCTTAGAGTTAAACTTGCTTCTGAAAGCTCAACCTCCGGGGAGTTTGTTTGGCAGAGATATAGAACACACTTTTCCAAGCCTGTTGGAAGGCATTTGCAGTTTCATTTCGCGTCTAATTTCCCAAACCAAACTGCTTGCAGCTCTAACTCCCTTCTAACTACCACTTCTTCGGTTCAGTGAGATATGCTGGATTCTAAACGGAGAAGCTTCTCTGACGCTTTTTCACAGAGGTTTTGAAACTGAAATTTCCAAACCCGTTTCCAACGAAGGCGCCAATGGGCTTCCCCATAGAACTTGCCAACCTGAATTCCTACAGGCTAGATGTGAGAGGCACATTCTGCTGCTTCCTCCCTTAGAGTTAAACTAGCTTCTGAAAGCTCAACCTCCGGGGAGTTTGTTTGGCAGAGATATAGAACACACTTTTCCAAGCCTGTTGGAAGGCATTTGCAGTTTCATTTCGCGTCTAATTTCCCAAACCAAACTGCTTGCAGCTCTAACTGCCTTCTAACTACCACTTCTTCGGTTCAGTGAGATATGCTGGATTCTAAACGGAGAAGCTTCTCTGACGCTTTTTCACAGAGATTTTGAAACTGAAATCTCCCATGCTGTTTCCACCATAGCCAGCAATGGGCTTCCCCATAGAACTTGCCAACCTGAATTCCTACAGGCTAGATGTGAGAGGCACATTCTGCTGCTTCCTCCCTTAGAGTTAAACTAGGTTCTGAAAGCTCAACCTCCGGGGAGTCTGTTTGGCAGAGATATAGAACACACTTTTCCAAGCCTGTTGGAAGGCATTTGCAGTTTCATTTCGCGTCTAATTTCCCAAACCAAACTGCTTGCAGCTCTAACTGCCTTCTAACTACCACTTCTTCGGTTCAGTGAGATATGCTGGATTCTAAAGGGAGAAGCTTCTCTGACGCTTTTTCACAGAGATTTTGAAACTGAAATCTCCCATGCTGTTTCCACCATAGCCAGCAATGGGCTTCCCCATAGAACTTGCCAACCTGAATTCCTACAGGCTAGATGTGAGAGGCACATTCTGCTGCTTCCTCCCTTAGAGTTAAACTAGCTTCTGAAAGCTCAACCTCCAGGGAGTCTGTTTGGCAGAGATATAGAACACACTTTTCCAAGCCTGTTGGAAGGCCTTTGCAGTGTCATTTCGCATCTAATTTCCCAAACCAAACTGCTTGCAGCTCTAACTCCCTTCTAACTACCACTTCTTCGGTTCAGTGAGATATGCTGGATTCTAAACGGAGAAGCTTCTCTGACGCTTTTTCACAGAGATTTTGAAACTGAAATTTCCAAACCCGTTTCCAACGAAGGCGCCAATGGGCTTCCCCATAGAACTTGCCAACCTGAATTCCTACAGGCTAGATGTGAGAGGCACATTCTGCTGCTTCCTCCCTTAGAGTTAAACTTGCTTCTGAAAGCTCAACCTCCGGGGAGTTTGTTTGGCAGAGATATAGAACACACTTTTCCAAGCCTGTTGGAAGGCATTTGCAGTTTCATTTCGCGTCTAATTTCCCAAACCAAACTGCTTGCAGCTCTAACTGCCTTCTAACTATCACTTCTTCGGTTCAGTGAGATATGCTGGATTCTAAACGGAGAAGCTTCTCTGACGCTTTTTCACAGAGATTTTGAAACTGAAATCTCCCATGCCATTTCCACCATAGGCAGCAATGGGCTTCCCCATAGAACTTGCCAACCTGAATTCCTACAGGCTAGATGTGAGAGGCACATTCTGCTGCTTCCTCCCTTAGAGTTAAACTAGCTTCTGAAAGCTCAACCTCCGGGGAGTCTGTTTGGCAGAGATATAGAACACATTTTTCCAAGCCTGTTGGAAGGCATTTGCAGTTTCATTTCGCGTCTAATTTCCCAAACCAAACTGCTTGCAGCTCTAACTCCCTTCTAACTACCACTTCTTCGGTTCAGTGAGATATGCTGGATTCTAAACGGAGAAGCTTCTCTGACGCTTTTTCACAGAGATTTTGAAACTGAAATCTCCCATGCCGTTTCCACCATAGGCAGCAATGGGCTTCCCCATAGAACTTGCCAACCTGAATTCCTACAGGCTAGATGTGAGAGGCACATTCTGCTGCTTCCTCCCTTAGAGTTAAACTTGCTTCTGAAAGCTCAACCTCCGGGGAGTTTGTTTGGCAGAGATATAGAACACACTTTTCCAAGCCTGTTGGAAGGCATTTGCAGTTTCATTTCGCGTCTAATTTCCCAAACCAAACTGCTTGCAGCTCTAACTCCCTTCTAACTACCACTTCTTCGGTTCAGTGAGATATGCTGGATTCTAAACGGAGAAGCTTCTCTGACGCTTTTTCACAGAGATTTTGAAACTGAAATTTCCAAACCCGTTTCCAACGAAGGCGCCAATGGGCTTCCCCATAGAACTTGCCAACCTGAATTCCTACAGGCTAGATGTGAGAGGCACATTCTGCTGCTTCCTCCCTTAGAGTTAAACTAGCTTCTGAAAGCTCAACCTCCGGGGAGTTTGGTTGGCAGAGATATAGAACACACTTTTCCAAGCCTGTTGGAAGGCATTTGCAGTTTCATTTCGCGTCTAATTTCCCAAACCAAACTGCTTGCAGCTCTAACTGCCTTCTAACTACCACTTCTACGGTTCAGTGAGATATGCTGGATTCTAAACGGAGAAGCTTCTCTGACGCTTTTTCACAGAGATTTTGAAACTGAAATCTCCCATGCTGTTTCCACCATAGCCAGCAATGGGCTTCCCCATAGAACTTGCCAACCTGAATTCCTACAGGCTAGATGTGAGAGGCACATTCTGCTGCTTCCTCCCTTACAGTTAAACTAGCTTCTGAAAGCTCAACCTCCGGGGAGTCTGTTTGGCAGAGATATAGAACACACTTTTCCAAGCCTGTTGGAAGGCATTTGCAGTTTCATTTCGCGTCTAATTTCCCAAACCAAACTGCTTGCAGCTCTAACTGCCTTCTAACTACCACTTCTTCGGTTCAGTGAGATATGCTGGATTCTAAACGGAGAAGCTTCTCTGACGCTTTTTCACAGAGATTTTGAAACTGAAATCTCCCATGCCGTTTCCACCATAGGCAGCAATGGGCTTCCCCATAGAACTTGCCAACCTGAATTCCTACAGGCTAGATGTGAGAGGCACATTCTGCTGCTTCCTCCCTTAGAGTTAAACTAGCTTCTGAAAGCTCAACCTCCGGGGAGTTTGTTTGGCAGAGATATAGAACACACTTTTCCAAGCCTGTTGGAAGGCCTTTGCAGTGTCATTTCGCATCTAATTTCCCAAACCAAACTGCTTGCAGCTCTAACTCCCTTCTAACTACCACTTCTTCGGTTCAGTGAGATATGCTGGATTCTAAACGGAGAAGCTTCTCTGACGCTTTTTCACAGAGATTTTGAAACTGAAATCTCCCATGCCGTTTCCACCATAGGCAGCAATGGGCTTCCCCATAGAACTTGCCAACCTGAATTCCTACAGGCTAGATGTGAGAGGCACATTCTGCTGCTTCCTCCCTGAGGGTTAAACTTGCTTCTGAAAGCTCAACCTCCGGGGAGTTTGTTTGGCAGAGATATAGAACACACTTTTCCAAGCCTGTTGGAAGGCATTTGCAGTTTCATTTCGCGTCTAATTTCCCAAACCAAACTGCTTGCAGCTCTAACTCCCTTCTAACTACCACTTCTTCGGTTCAGTGAGATATGCTGGATTCTAAACGGAGAAGCTTCTCTGACGCTTTTTCACAGAGGTTTTGAAACTGAAATTTCCAAACCCGTTTCCAACGAAGGCGCCAATGGGCTTCCCCATAGAACTTGCCAACCTGAATTCCTACAGGCTAGATGTGAGAGGCACATTCTGCTGCTTCCTCCCTTAGAGTTAAACTAGCTTCTGAAAGCTCAACCTCCGGGGAGTTTGTTTGGCAGAGATATAGAACACACTTTTCCAAGCCTGTTGGAAGGCATTTGCAGTTTCATTTCGCGTCTAATTTCCCAAACCAAACTGCTTGCAGCTCTAACTGCCTTCTAACTACCACTTCTTCGGTTCAGTGAGATATGCTGGATTCTAAACGGAGAAGCTTCTCTGACGCTTTTTCACAGAGATTTTGAAACTGAAATCTCCCATGCTGTTTCCACCATAGCCAGCAATGGGCTTCCCCATAGAACTTGCCAACCTGAATTCCTACAGGCTAGATGTGAGAGGCACATTCTGCTGCTTCCTCCCTTAGAGTTAAACTAGGTTCTGAAAGCTCAACCTCCGGGGAGTCTGTTTGGCAGAGATATAGAACACACTTTTCCAAGCCTGTTGGAAGGCATTTGCAGTTTCATTTCGCGTCTAATTTCCCAAACCAAACTGCTTGCAGCTCTAACTGCCTTCTAACTACCACTTCTTCGGTTCAGTGAGATATGCTGGATTCTAAAGGGAGAAGCTTCTCTGACGCTTTTTCACAGAGATTTTGAAACTGAAATCTCCCATGCTGTTTCCACCATAGCCAGCAATGGGCTTCCCCATAGAACTTGCCAACCTGAATTCCTACAGGCTAGATGTGAGAGGCACATTCTGCTGCTTCCTCCCTTAGAGTTAAACTAGCTTCTGAAAGCTCAACCTCCAGGGAGTCTGTTTGGCAGAGATATAGAACACACTTTTCCAAGCCTGTTGGAAGGCCTTTGCAGTGTCATTTCGCATCTAATTTCCCAAACCAAACTGCTTGCAGCTCTAACTCCCTTCTAACTACCACTTCTTCGGTTCAGTGAGATATGCTGGATTCTAAACGGAGAAGCTTCTCTGACGCTTTTTCACAGAGATTTTGAAACTGAAATTTCCAAACCCGTTTCCAACGAAGGCGCCAATGGGCTTCCCCATAGAACTTGCCAACCTGAATTCCTACAGGCTAGATGTGAGAGGCACATTCTGCTGCTTCCTCCCTTAGAGTTAAACTTGCTTCTGAAAGCTCAACCTCCGGGGAGTTTGTTTGGCAGAGATATAGAACACACTTTTCCAAGCCTGTTGGAAGGCATTTGCAGTTTCATTTCGCGTCTAATTTCCCAAACCAAACTGCTTGCAGCTCTAACTGCCTTCTAACTATCACTTCTTCGGTTCAGTGAGATATGCTGGATTCTAAACGGAGAAGCTTCTCTGACGCTTTTTCACAGAGATTTTGAAACTGAAATCTCCCATGCCATTTCCACCATAGGCAGCAATGGGCTTCCCCATAGAACTTGCCAACCTGAATTCCTACAGGCTAGATGTGAGAGGCACATTCTGCTGCTTCCTCCCTTAGAGTTAAACTAGCTTCTGAAAGCTCAACCTCCGGGGAGTCTGTTTGGCAGAGATATAGAACACATTTTTCCAAGCCTGTTGGAAGGCATTTGCAGTTTCATTTCGCGTCTAATTTCCCAAACCAAACTGCTTGCAGCTCTAACTCCCTTCTAACTACCACTTCTTCGGTTCAGTGAGATATGCTGGATTCTAAACGGAGAAGCTTCTCTGACGCTTTTTCACAGAGATTTTGAAACTGAAATCTCCCATGCCGTTTCCACCATAGGCAGCAATGGGCTTCCCCATAGAACTTGCCAACCTGAATTCCTACAGGCTAGATGTGAGAGGCACATTCTGCTGCTTCCTCCCTTAGAGTTAAACTTGCTTCTGAAAGCTCAACCTCCGGGGAGTTTGTTTGGCAGAGATATAGAACACACTTTTCCAAGCCTGTTGGAAGGCATTTGCAGTTTCATTTCGCGTCTAATTTCCCAAACCAAACTGCTTGCAGCTCTAACTCCCTTCTAACTACCACTTCTTCGGTTCAGTGAGATATGCTGGATTCTAAACGGAGAAGCTTCTCTGACGCTTTTTCACAGAGATTTTGAAACTGAAATTTCCAAACCCGTTTCCAACGAAGGCGCCAATGGGCTTCCCCATAGAACTTGCCAACCTGAATTCCTACAGGCTAGATGTGAGAGGCACATTCTGCTGCTTCCTCCCTTAGAGTTAAACTAGCTTCTGAAAGCTCAACCTCCGGGGAGTTTGGTTGGCAGAGATATAGAACACACTTTTCCAAGCCTGTTGGAAGGCATTTGCAGTTTCATTTCGCGTCTAATTTCCCAAACCAAACTGCTTGCAGCTCTAACTGCCTTCTAACTACCACTTCTACGGTTCAGTGAGATATGCTGGATTCTAAACGGAGAAGCTTCTCTGACGCTTTTTCACAGAGATTTTGAAACTGAAATCTCCCATGCTGTTTCCACCATAGCCAGCAATGGGCTTCCCCATAGAACTTGCCAACCTGAATTCCTACAGGCTAGATGTGAGAGGCACATTCTGCTGCTTCCTCCCTTACAGTTAAACTAGCTTCTGAAAGCTCAACCTCCGGGGAGTCTGTTTGGCAGAGATATAGAACACACTTTTCCAAGCCTGTTGGAAGGCATTTGCAGTTTCATTTCGCGTCTAATTTCCCAAACCAAACTGCTTGCAGCTCTAACTCCCTTCTAACTACCACTTCTTCGGTTCAGTGAGATATGCTGGATTCTAAACGGAGAAGCTTCTCTGACGCTTTTTCACAGAGATTTTGAAACTGAAATCTCCCATGCCGTTTCCACCATAGGCAGCAATGGGCTTCCCCATAGAACTTGCCAACCTGAATTCCTACAGGCTAGATGTGAGAGGCACATTCTGCTGCTTCCTCCCTTAGAGTTAAACTAGCTTCTGAAAGCTCAACCTCCGGGGAGTTTGTTTGGCAGAGATATAGAACACACTTTTCCAAGCCTGTTGGAAGGCCTTTGCAGTGTCATTTCGCATCTAATTTCCCAAACCAAACTGCTTGCAGCTCTAACTCCCTTCTAACTACCACTTCTTCGGTTCAGTGAGATATGCTGGATTCTAAACGGAGAAGCTTCTCTGACGCTTTTTCACAGAGATTTTGAAACTGAAATCTCCCATGCCGTTTCCACCATAGGCAGCAATGGGCTTCCCCATAGAACTTGCCAACCTGAATTCCTACAGGCTAGATGTGAGAGGCACATTCTGCTGCTTCCTCCCTGAGGGTTAAACTTGCTTCTGAAAGCTCAACCTCCGGGGAGTTTGTTTGGCAGAGATATAGAACACACTTTTCCAAGCCTGTTGGAAGGCATTTGCAGTTTCATTTCGCGTCTAATTTCCCAAACCAAACTGCTTGCAGCTCTAACTCCCTTCTAACTACCACTTCTTCGGTTCAGTGAGATATGCTGGATTCTAAACGGAGAAGCTTCTCTGACGCTTTTTCACAGAGATTTTGAAACTGAAATCTCCCATGCCGTTTCCACCATAGGCAGCAATGGGCTTCCCCATAGAACTTGCCAACCTGAATTCCTACAGGCTAGATGTGAGAGGCACATTCTGCTGCTTCCTCCCTGAGGGTTAAACTTGCTTCTGAAAGCTCAACCTCCGGGGAGTTTGTTTGGCAGAGATATAGAACACACTTTTCCAAGCCTGTTGGAAGGCATTTGCAGTTTCATTTCGCGTCTAATTTCCCAAACCAAACTGCTTGCAGCTCTAACTCCCTTCTAACTACCACTTCTTCGGTTCAGTGAGATATGCTGGATTCTAAACGGAGAAGCTTCTCTGACGCTTTTTCACAGAGATTTTGAAACTGAAATTTCCAAACCCGTTTCCAACGAAGGCGCCAATGGGCTTCCCCATAGAACTTGCCAACCTGAATTCCTACAGGCTAGATGTGAGAGGCACATTCTGCTGCTTCCTCCCTTAGAGTTAAACTAGCTTCTGAAAGCTCAACCTCCGGGGAGTTTGTTTGGCAGAGATATAGAACACACTTTTCCAAGCCTGTTGGAAGGCATTTGCAGTTTCATTTCGCGTCTAATTTCCCTAACCAAACTGCTTGCAGCTCTAACTCCCTTCTAACTACCACTTCTTCGGTTCAGTGAGATATGCTGGATTCTAAACGGAGAAGCTTCTCTGACGCTTTTTCACAGAGATTTTGAAACTGAAATTTCCAAACCCGTTTCCAACGAAGGCGCCAATGGGCTTCCCCATAGAACTTGCCAACCTGAATTCCTACAGGCTAGATGTGAGAGGCACATTCTGCTGCTTCCTCCCTTAGAGTTAAACTTGCTTCTGAAAGCTCAACCTCCGGGGAGTTTGTTTGGCAGAGATATAGAACACACTTTTCCAAGCCTGTTGGAAGGCATTTGCAGTTTCATTTCGCGTCTAATTTCCCAAACCAAACTGCTTGCAGCTCTAACTGCCTTCTTACTACCACTTCTTCGGTTCAGTGAGATATGCTGGATTCTAAACGGAGAAGCTTCTCTGACGCTTTTTCACAGAGATTTTGAAACTGAAATCTCCCATGCTGTTTCCACCATAGGCAGCAATGGGCTTCCCCATAGAACTTGCCAACCTGAATTCCTACAGGCTAGATGTGAGAGGCACATTCTGCTGCTTCCTCCCTTAGAGTTAAACTAGCTTCTGAAAGCTCAACCTCCGGGGAGTTTGTTTGGCAGAGATATAGAACACACTTTTCCAAGCCTGTTGGAAGGCATTTGCAGTTTCATTTCGCGTCTAATTTCCCAAACCAAACTGCTTGCAGCTCTAACTCCCTTCTAACTACCACTTCTTCGGTTCAGTGAGATATGCTGGATTCTAAACGGAGAAGCTTCTCTGAAGCTTTTTCACAGAGATTTTGAAACTGAAATTTCCAAACCCGTTTCCAACGAAGGCGCCAATGGGCTTCCCCATAGAACTTGCCAACCTGAATTCCTACAGGCTAGATGTGAGAGGCACATTCTGCTGCTTCCTCCCTTAGAGTTAAACTAGCTTCTGAAAGCTCAACCTCCAGGGAGTCTGTTTGGCAGAGATATAGAACACACTTTTCCAAGCCTGTTGGAAGGCCTTTGCAGTGTCATTTCGCATCTAATTTCCCAAACCAAACTGCTTGCAGCTCTAACTCCCTTCTAACTACAACTTCTTCGGTTCTGTGAGATATGCTGGATTCTAAACGGAGAAGCTTCTCTGACGCTTTTTCACAGAGATTTTGAAACTGAAATTTCCAAACCCGTTTCCAACGAAGGCGCCAATGGGCTTCCCCATAGAACTTGCCAACCTGAATTCCTACAGGCTAGATGTGAGAGGCACATTCTGCTGCTTCCTCCCTTAGAGTTAAACTAGCTTCTGAAAGCTCAACCTCCGGGGAGTTTGTTTGGCAGAGATATAGAACACACTTTTCCAAGCCTGTTGGAAGGCATTTGCAGTTTCATTTCGCGTCTAATTTCCCAAACCAAACTGCTTGCAGCTCTAACTGCCTTCTAACTACCACTTCTTCGGTTCAGTGAGATATGCTGGATTCTAAACGGAGAAGCTTCTCTGACGCTTTTTCACAGAGATTTTGAAACTGAAATCTCCCATGCCGTTTCCACCATAGGCAGCAATGGGCTTCCCCATAGAACTTGCCAACCTGAATTCCTACAGGCTAGATGTGAGAGGCACATTCTGCTGCTTCCTCCCTTAGAGTTAAACTAGCTTCTGAAAGCTCAACCTCCGGGGAGTCTGTTTGGCAGAGATATAGAACACATTTTTCCAAGCCTGTTGGAAGGCATTTGCAGATTCATTTCGCGTCTAATTTCCCAAACCAAACTGCTTGCAGCTCTAACTGCCTTCTAACTACCACTTCTTCGGTTCAGTGAGATATGCTGGATTCTAAACGGAGAAGCTTCTCTGACGCTTTTTCACAGAGATTTTGAAACTGAAATCTCCCATGCCGTTTCCACCATAGGCAGCAATGGGCTTCCCCATAGAACTTGCCAACCTGAATTCCTACAGGCTAGATGTGAGAGGCACATTCTGCTGCTTCCCCCCTTAGAGTTAAACTTGCTTCTGAAAGCTCAACCTCCGGGGAGTTTGTTTGGCAGAGATATAGAACACACTTTTCCAAGCCTGTTGGAAGGCATTTGCAGTTTCATTTCGCGTCTAATTTCCCAAACCAAACTGCTTGCAGCTCTAACTGCCTTCTAAGTACCACTTCTTCGGTTCAGTGAGATATGCTGGATTCTAAACGGAGAAGCTTCTCTGACGCTTTTTCACAGAGATTTTGAAACAAATCTCCCATGCTGTTTCCACCATAGCCAGCAATGGGCTTCCCCATAGAACTTGCCAACCTGAATTCCTACAGGCTAGATGTGAGAGGCACATTCTGCTGCTTCCTCCCTTAGAGTTAAACTAGCTTCTGAAAGCTCAACCTCCAGGGAGTCTGTTTGGCAGTGATATAGAACACACTTTTCCAAGCCTGTTGGAAGGCCTTTGCAGTGTCATTTCGCATCTAATTTCCCAAACCAAACTGCTTGCAGCTCTAACTCCCTTCTAACTACCACTTCTTCGGTTCAGTGAGATATGCTGGATTCTAAACGGAGAAGCTTCTCTGACGCTTTTTCACAGAGATTTTGAAACTGAAATTTCCAAACCCGTTTCCAACGAAGGCGCCAATGGGCTTCCCCATAGAACTTGCCAACCTGAATTCCTACAGGCTAGATGTGAGAGGCACATTCTGCTGCTTCCTCCCTTAGAGTTAAACTAGCTTCTGAAAGCTCAACCTCCGGGGAGTTTGTTTGGCAGAGATATAGAACACACTTTTCCAAGCCTGTTGGAAGGCATTTGCAGTTTCATTTCGCGTCTAATTTCCCAAACCAAACTGCTTGCAGCTCTAACTGCCTTCTAACTACCACTTCTTCGGTTCAGTGAGATATGCTGGATTCTAAACGGAGAAGCTTCTCTGACGCTTTTTCACAGAGATTTTGAAACTGAAATTTCCAAACCCGTTTCCAACGAAGGCGCCAATGGGCTTCCCCATAGAACTTGCCAACCTGAATTCCTACAGGCTAGATGTGAGAGGCACATTCTGCTGCTTCCTCCCTTAGAGTTAAACTAGCTTCTGAAAGCTCAACCTCCGGGGAGTTTGTTTGGCAGAGATATAGAACACACTTTTCCAAGCCTGTTGGAAGGCATTTGCAGTTTCATTTCGCGTCTAATTACCCAAACCAAACTGCTTGCAGCTCTAACTGCCTTCTAACTACCACTTCTTCGGTTCAGTGAGATATGCTGGATTCTAAACGGAGAAGCTTCTCTGACGCTTTTTCACAGAGATTTTGAAACTGAAATCTCCCATGCCGTTTCCACCATAGGCAGCAATGGGCTTCCCCATAGAACTTGCCAACCTGAATTCCTACAGGCTAGATGTGAGAGGCACATTCTGCTGCTTCCTCCCTTAGAGTTAAACTTGCTTCTGAAAGCTCAACCTCCGGGGAGTTTGTTTGGCAGAGATATAGAACACACTTTTCCAAGCCTGTTGGAAGGCATTTGCAGTTTCATTTCGCGTCTAATTTCCCAAACCAAACTGCTTGCAGCTCTAACTCCCTTCTAACTACCACTTCTTCGGTTCAGTGAGATATGCTGGATTCTAAACGGAGAAGCTTCTCTGACGCTTTTTCACAGAGATTTTGAAACTGAAATTTCCAAACCCGTTTCCAACGAAGGCGCCAATGGGCTTCCCCATAGAACTTGCCAACCTGAATTCCTACAGGCTAGATGTGAGAGGCACATTCTGCTGCTTCCTCCCTTAGAGTTAAACTAGCTTCTGAAAGCTCAACCTCCGGGGAGTTTGTTTGGCAGAGATATAGAACACACTTTTCCAAGCCTGTTGGAAGGCATTTGCAGTTTCATTTCGCGTCTAATTTCCCAAACCAAACTGCTTGCAGCTCTAACTGCCTTCTAACTACCACTTCTTCGGTTCAGTGAGATATGCTGGATTCTAAACGGAGAAGCTTCTCTGACGCTTTTTCACAGAGATTTTGAAACTGAAATCTCCCATGCCGTTTCCACCATAGCCAGCAATGGGCTTCCCCATAGAACTTGCCAACCTGAATTCCTACAGGCTAGATGTGAGAGGCACATTCTACTGCTTCCTCCCTTAGAGTTAAACTAGCTTCTGAAAGCTCAACCTCCAGGGAGTCTGTTTGGCAGAGATATAGAACACACTTTTCCAAGCCTGTTGGAAGGCATTTGCAGTTTCATTTCGCGTCTAATTTCCCAAACCAAACTGCTTGCAGCTCTAACTGCCTTCTAACTACCACTTCTTCGGTTCAGTGAGATATGCTGGATTCTAAACGGAGAAGCTTCTCTGACGCTTTTTCACAGAGATTTTGAAACTGAAATCTCCCATGCCGTTTCCACCATAGGCAGCAAAGGGCTTCCCCATAGAACTTGCCAACCTGAATTCCTACAGGCTAGATGTGAGAGGCACATTCTGCTGCTTCCTCCCTGAGGGTTAAACTTGCTTCTGAAAGCTCATCCTCCGGGGAGTTTGTTTGGCAGAGATATAGAACACACTTTTCCAAGCCTGTTGGAAGGCATTTGCAGTTTCATTTCGCGTCTAATTTCCCAAACCAAACTGCTTGCAGCTCTAACTCCCTTCTAACTACCACTTCTTCGGTTCAGTGAGATATGCTGGATTCTAAACGGAGAAGCTTCTCTGACGCTTTTTCACAGAGATTTTGAAACTGAAATTTCCAAACCCGTTTCCAACGAAGGCGCCAATGGGCTTCCCCATAAAACTTGCCAACCTGAATTCCTACAGGCTAGATGTGAGAGGCACATTCTGCTGCTTCCTCCCTTAGAGTTAAACTAGCTTCTGAAAGCTCAACCTCCGGGGAGTTTGTTTGGCAGAGATATAGAACACACTTTTCCAAGCCTGTTGGAAGGCATTTGCAGTTTCATTTCGCGTCTAATTTCCCAAACCAAACTGCTTGCAGCTCTAACTGCCTTCTAACTACCACTTCTTCGGTTCAGTGAGATATGCTGGATTCTAAACGGAGAAGCTTCTCTGACGCTTTTTCACAGAGATTTTGAAACTGAAATCTCCCATGCTGTTTCCACCATAGCCAGCAATGGGCTTCCCCTTAGAACTTGCCAACCTGAATTCCTACAGGCTAGATGTGAGAGGCACATTCTGCTGCTTCCTCCCTTAGAGTTAAACTAGCTTCTGAAAGCTCAACCTCCAGGGAGTCTGTTTGGCAGAGATATAGAACACACTTTTCCAAGCCTGTTGGAAGGCCTTTGCAGTGTCATTTCGCGTCTAATTTCCCAAACCAAACTGCTTGCAGCTCTAACTCCCTTCTAACTACCACTTCTTCGGTTCAGTGAGATATGCTGGATTCTAAACGGAGAAGCTTCTCTGACGCTTTTTCACAGAGATTTTGAAACTGAAATCTCCCATGCCGTTTCCACCATAGGCAGCAATGGGCTTCCCCATAGAACTTGCCAACCTGAATTCCTACAGGCTAGATGTGAGAGGCACATTCTGCTGCTTCCTCCCTGAGGGTTAAACTTGCTTCTGAAAGCTCAACCTCCGGGGAGTTTGTTTGGCAGAGATATAGAACACACTTTTCCAAGCCTGTTGGAAGGCATTTGCAGTTTCATTTCGCGTCTAATTTCCCAAACCAAACTGCTTGCAGCTCTAACTCCCTTCTAACTACCACTTCTTCGGTTCAGTGAGATATGCTGGATTCTAAACGGAGAAGCTTCTCTGACGCTTTTTCACAGAGATTTTGAAACTGAAATTTCCAAACCCGTTTCCAACGAAGGCGCCAATGGGCTTCCCCATAGAACTTGCCAACCTGAATTCCTACAGGCTAGATGTGAGAGGCACATTCTGCTGCTTCCTCCCTTAGAGTTAAACTTGCTTCTGAAAGCTCAACCTCCGGGGAGTTTGTTTGGCAGAGATATAGAACACACTTTTCCAAGCCTGTTGGAAGGCATTTGCAGTTTCATTTCGCGTCTAATTTCCCAAACCAAACTGCTTGCAGCTCTAACTGCCTTCTAACTACCACTTCTTCGGGTCAGTGAGATATGCTGGATTCTAAACGGAGAAGCTTCTCTGACGCTTTTTCACAGAGATTTTGAAACTGAAATCTCCCATGCCGTTTCCACCATAGGCAGCAATGGGCTTCCCCATAGAACTTGCCAACCTGAATTCCTACAGGCTAGATGTGAGAGGCACATTCTGCTGCTTCCTCCCTTAGAGTTAAACTAGCTTCTGAAAGCTCAACCTCCGGGGAGTTTGTTTGGCAGAGATATAGAACACACTTTTCCAAGCCTGTTGCAAGGCCTTTGCAGTGTCATTTCGCATCTAATTTCCCAAACCAAACTGCTTGCAGCTCTAACTCCCTTCTAACTACCACTTCTTCGGTTCAGTGAGATATGCTGGATTCTAAACGGAGAAGCTTCTCTGACGCTTTTTCACAGAGATTTTGAAACTGAAATCTCCCATGCCGTTTCCACCATAGGCAGCAATGGGCTTCCCCATAGAACTTGCCAACCTGAATTCCTACAGGTTAGATGTGAGAGGCACATTCTGCTGCTTCCTCCCTGAGGGTTAAACTTGCTTCTGAAAGCTCAACCTCCGGGGAGTTTGTTTGGCAGAGATATAGAACACACTTTTCCAAGCCTGTTGGAAGGCATTTGCAGTTTCATTTCGCGTCTAATTTCCCAAACCAAACTGCTTGCAGCTCTAACTCCCTTCTAACTACCACTTCTTCGGTTCAGTGAGATATGCTGGATTCTAAAAGGAGAAGCTTCTCTGACGCTTTTTCACAGAGATTTTGAAACTGAAATTTCCAAACCCTTTTCCAACGAAGGCGCCAATGGGCTTCCCCATAGAACTTGCCAACCTGAATTCCTACAGGCTAGATGTGAGAGGCACATTCTGCTGCTTCCTCCCTTAGAGTTAAACTTGCTTCTGAAAGCTCAACCTCCGGGGAGTTTGTTTGGCAGAGATATAGAACACACTTTTCCAAGCCTGTTGGAAGGCATTTGCAGTTTCATTTCGCGTCTAATTTCCCAAACCAAACTGCTTGCAGCTCTAACTGCCTTCTTACTACCACTTCTTCGGTTCAGTGAGATATGCTGGATTCTAAACGGAGAAGCTTCTCTGACGCTTTTTCACAGAGATTTTGAAACTGAAATCTCCCATGCTGTTTCCACCATAGGCAGCAATGGGCTTCCCCATAGAACTTGCCAACCTGAATTCCTACAGGCTAGATGTGAGAGGCACATTCTGCTGCTTCCTCCCTAACAGTTAAGCTTGCTTCTGAAAGCTCAACCTCCGGGGAGTTTGTTTGGCAGAGATATAGAACACACTTTTCCAAGCCTGTTGGAAGGCATTTGCAGTTTCATTTCGCGTCTAATTTCCCAAACCAAACTGCTTGCAGCTCTAACTCCCTTCTAACTACCACTTCTTCGGATCAGTGAGATATGCTGGATTCTAAACGGAGAAGCTTCTCTGACGCTTTTTCACAGAGATTTTGAAACTGAAATCTCCCATGCCGTTTCCACCATAGGCAGCAATGGGCTTCCCCATAGAACTTGCCAACCTGAATTCCTACAGGTTAGATGTGAGAGGCACATTCTGCTGCTTCCTCCCTTAGAGTTAAACTTGCTTCTGAAAGCTCAACCTCCGGGGAGTTTGTTTGGCAGAGATATAGAACACACTTTTCCAAGCCTGTTGGAAGGCATTTGCAGTTTCATTTCGCGTCTAATTTCCCAAACCAAACTGCTTGCAGCTCTAACTGCCTTCTAACTACCACTTCTTCGGTTCAGTGAGATATGCTGGATTCTAAACGGAGAAGCTTCTCTGACGCTTTTTCACAGAGATTTTGAAACTGAAATCTCCCATGCTGTTTCCACCATAGCCAGCAATGGGCTGCCCCATAGAACTTGCCAACCTGAATTCCTACAGGCTAGATGTGAGAGGCACATTCTGCTGCTTCCTCCCTTAGAGTTAAACTTGCTTCTGAAAGCTCAGCCTCCGGGGAGTTTGTTTGGCAGAGATATAGAACACACTTTTCCAAGCCTGTTGGAAGGCATTTGCAGTTTCATTTCGCGTCTAATTTCCCAAACCAAACTGCTTGTAGCTCTAACTGCCTTCTAACTACCACTTCTTCGGTTCAGTGAGATATGCTGGATTCTAAACGGAGAAGCTTCTCTGACGCTTTTTCACAGAGATTTTGAAACTGAAATCTCCCATGCTGTTTCCACCATAGCCAGCAATGGGCTTCCCCATAGAACTTGCCAACCTGAATTCCTACAGGCTAGATGTGAGAGGCACATTCTGCTGCTTCCTCCCTTAGAGTTAAACTAGCTTCTGAAAGCTCAACCTCCGGGGAGTTTGTTTGGCAGAGATATAGAACACACTTTTCCAAGCCTGTTGGAAGGCATTTGCAGTTTCATTTCGCGTCTAATTTCCCAAACCAAACTGCTTGCAGCTCTAACTGCCTTCTAACTACCACTTCTTCGGTTCAGTGAGATATGCTGGATTCTAAACGGAGAAGCTTCTCTGACCCTTTTTCACAGAGATTTTGAAACTGAATTCTCCCATGCCGTTTCCACCATAGGCAGCAATGGGCTTCCCCATAGAACTTGCCAACCTGAATTCCTACAGGCTAGATGTGAGAGGCACATTCTGCTGCTTCCTCCCTTAGAGTTAAACTAGCTTCTGAAAGCTCAACCTCCGGGGAGTCTGTTTGGCAGAGATATAGAACACATTTTTCCAAGCCTGTTGGAAGGCATTTGCAGTTTCATTTCGCGTCTAATTTCCCAAACCAAACTGCTTGCAGCTCTAACTGCCTTCTAACTACCACTTCTTCGGTTCAGTGAGATATGCTGGATTCTAAACGGAGAAGCTTCTCTGACGCTTTTTCACAGAGATTTTGAAACTGAAATCTCCCATGCCGTTTCCACCATAGGCAGCAATGGGCTTCCCCATAGAACTTGCCAACCTGAATTCCTACAGGCTAGATGTGAGAGGCACATTCTGCTGCTTCCTCCCTTAGAGTTAAACTAGCTTCTGAAAGCTCAACCTCCGGGGAGTCTGTTTGGCAGAGATATAGAACACATTTTTCCAAGCCTGTTGGAAGGCATTTGCAGTTTCATTTCGCTTCTAATTTCCCAAACCAAACTGCTTGCAGCTCTAACTCCCTTCTAACTACCACTTCTTCGGTTCAGTGAGATATGCTGGATTCTAAACGGAGAAGCTTCTCTGACGCTTTTTCACAGAGATTTTGAAACTGAAATCTCCCATGCCGTTTCCACCATAGGCAGCAATGGGCTTCCCCATAGAACTTGCCAACCTGAATTCCTACAGGCTAGATGTGAGAGGCACATTCTGCTGCTTCCTCCCTTAGAGTTAAACTAGCTTCTGAAAGCTCAACCTCCGGGGAGTTTGTTTGGCAGAGATATAGAACACACTTTTCCAAGCCTGTTGGAAGGCCTTTGCAGTGTCATTTCGCATCTAATTTCCCAAACCAAACTGCTTGCAGCTCTAACTCCCTTCTAACTACCACTTCTTCGGTTCAGTGAGATATGCTGGATTCTAAACGGAGAAGCTTCTCTGACGCTTTTTCACAGAGATTTTGAAACTGAAATCTCCCATGCCGTTTCCACCATAGGCAGCAAAGGGCTTCCCCATAGAACTTGCCAACCTGAATTCCTACAGGCTAGATGTGAGAGGCACATTCTGCTGCTTCCTCCCTGAGGGTTAAACTTGCTTCTGAAAGCTCATCCTCCGGGGAGTTTGTTTGGCAGAGATATAGAACACACTTTTCCAAGCCTGTTGGAAGGCATTTGCAGTTTCATTTCGCGTCTAATTTCCCAAACCAAACTGCTTGCAGCTCTAACTCCCTTCTAACTACCACTTCTTCGGTTCAGTGAGATATGCTGGATTCTAAACGGAGAAGCTTCTCTGACGCTTTTTCACTAGGATTTTGAAACTGAAATTTCCAAACCCGTTTCCAACGAAGGCGCCAATGGGCTTCCCCATAAAACTTGCCAACCTGAATTCCTACAGGCTAGATGTGAGAGGCACATTCTGCTGCTTCCTCCCTTAGAGTTAAACTAGCTTCTGAAAGCTCAACCTCCGGGGAGTTTGTTTGGCAGAGATATAGAACACACTTTTCCAAGCCTGTTGGAAGGCATTTGCAGTTTCATTTCGCGTCTAATTTCCCAAACCAAACTGCTTGCAGCTCTAACTGCCTTCTAACTACCACTTCTTCGGTTCAGTGAGATATGCTGGATTCTAAACGGAGAAGCTTCTCTGACGCTTTTTCACAGAGATTTTGAAACTGAAATCTCCCATGCTGTTTCCACCATAGCCAGCAATGGGCTTCCCCTTAGAACTTGCCAACCTGAATTCCTACAGGCTAGATGTGAGAGGCACATTCTGCTGCTTCCTCCCTTAGAGTTAAACTAGCTTCTGAAAGCTCAACCTCCAGGGAGTCTGTTTGGCAGAGATATAGAACACACTTTTCCAAGCCTGTTGGTAGGCCTTTGCAGTGTCATTTCGCGTCTAATTTCCCAAACCAAACTGCTTGCAGCTCTAACTCCCTTCTAACTACCACTTCTTCGGTTCAGTGAGATATGCTGGATTCTAAACGGAGAAGCTTCTCTGACGCTTTTTCACAGAGATTTTGAAACTGAAATCTCCCATGCCGTTTCCACCATAGGCAGCAATGGGCTTCCCCATAGAACTTGCCAACCTGAATTCCTACAGGCTAGATGTGAGAGGCACATTCTGCTGCTTCCTCCCTGAGGGTTAAACTTGCTTCTGAAAGCTCAACCTCCGGGGAGTTTGTTTGGCAGAGATATAGAACACACTTTTCCAAGCCTGTTGGAAGGCATTTGCAGTTTCATTTCGCGTCTAATTTCCCAAACCAAACTGCTTGCAGCTCTAACTCCCTTCTAACTACCACTTCTTCGGTTCAGTGAGATATGCTGGATTCTAAACGGAGAAGCTTCTCTGACGCTTTTTCACAGAGATTTTGAAACTGAAATTTCCAAACCCGTTTCCAACGAAGGCGCCAATGGGCTTCCCCATAGAACTTGCCAACCTGAATTCCTACAGGCTAGATGTGAGAGGCACATTCTGCTGCTTCCTCCCTTAGAGTTAAACTTGCTTCTGAAAGCTCAACCTCCGGGGAGTTTGTTTGGCAGAGATATAGAACACACTTTTCCAAGCCTGTTGGAAGGCATTTGCAGTTTCATTTCGCGTCTAATTTCCCAAACCAAACTGCTTGCAGCTCTAACTGCCTTCTAACTACCACTTCTTCGGGTCAGTGAGATATGCTGGATTCTAAACGGAGAAGCTTCTCTGACGCTTTTTCACAGAGATTTTGAAACTGAAATCTCCCATGCCGTTTCCACCATAGGCAGCAATGGGCTTCCCCATAGAACTTGCCAACCTGAATTCCTACAGGCTAGATGTGAGAGGCACATTCTGCTGCTTCCTCCCTTAGAGTTAAACTAGCTTCTGAAAGCTCAACCTCCGGGGAGTTTGTTTGGCAGAGATATAGAACACACTTTTCCAAGCCTGTTGCAAGGCCTTTGCAGTGTCATTTCGCATCTAATTTCCCAAACCAAACTGCTTGCAGCTCTAACTCCCTTCTAACTACCACTTCTTCGGTTCAGTGAGATATGCTGGATTCTAAACGGAGAAGCTTCTCTGACGCTTTTTCACAGAGATTTTGAAACTGAAATCTCCCATGCCGTTTCCACCATAGGCAGCAAAGGGCTTCCCCATAGAACTTGCCAACCTGAATTCCTACAGGCTAGATGTGAGAGGCACATTCTGCTGCTTCCTCCCTGAGGGTTAAACTTGCTTCTGAAAGCTCATCCTCCGGGGAGTTTGTTTGGCAGAGATATAGAACACACTTTTCCAAGCCTGTTGGAAGGCATTTGCAGTTTCATTTCGCGTCTAATTTCCCAAACCAAACTGCTTGCAGCTCTAACTCCCTTCTAACTACCACTTCTTCGGTTCAGTGAGATATGCTGGATTCTAAACGGAGAAGCTTCTCTGACGCTTTTTCGCAGAGATTTTGAAACTGAAATTTCCAAACCCGTTTCCAACGAAGGCGCCAATGGGCTTCCCCATAAAACTTGCCAACCTGAATTCCTACAGGCTAGATGTGAGAGGCACATTCTGCTGCTTCCTCCCTTAGAGTTAAACTAGCTTCTGAAAGCTCAACCTCCGGGGAGTTTGTTTGGCAGAGATATAGAACACACTTTTCCAAGCCTGTTGGAAGGCATTTGCAGTTTCATTTCGCGTCTAATTTCCCAAACCAAACTGCTTGCAGCTCTAACTGCCTTCTAACTACCACTTCTTCGGTTCAGTGAGATATGCTGGATTCTAAACGGAGAAGCTTCTCTGACGCTTTTTCACAGAGATTTTGAAACTGAAATCTCCCATGCTGTTTCCACCATAGCCAGCAATGGGCTTCCCCTTAGAACTTGCCAACCTGAATTCCTACAGGCTAGATGTGAGAGGCACATTCTGCTGCTTCCTCCCTTAGAGTTAAACTAGCTTCTGAAAGCTCAACCTCCAGGGAGTCTGTTTGGCAGAGATATAGAACACACTTTTCCAAGCCTGTTGGAAGGCCTTTGCAGTGTCATTTCGCGTCTAATTTCCCAAACCAAACTGCTTGCAGCTCTAACTCCCTTCTAACTACCACTTCTTCGGTTCAGTGAGATATGCTGGATTCTAAACGGAGAAGCTTCTCTGACGCTTTTTCACAGAGATTTTGAAACTGAAATCTCCCATGCCGTTTCCACCATAGGCAGCAATGGGCTTCCCCATAGAACTTGCCAACCTGAATTCCTACAGGCTAGATGTGAGAGGCACATTCTGCTGCTTCCTCCCTGAGGGTTAAACTTGCTTCTGAAAGCTCAACCTCCGGGGAGTTTGTTTGGCAGAGATATAGAACACACTTTTCCAAGCCTGTTGGAAGGCATTTGCAGTTTCATTTCGCGTCTAATTTCCCAAACCAAACTGCTTGCAGCTCTAACTCCCTTCTAACTACCACTTCTTCGGTTCAGTGAGATATGCTGGATTCTAAACGGAGAAGCTTCTCTGACGCTTTTTCACAGAGATTTTGAAACTGAAATTTCCAAACCCGTTTCCAACGAAGGCGCCAATGGGCTTCCCCATAGAACTTGCCAACCTGAATTCCTACAGGCTAGATGTGAGAGGCACATTCTGCTGCTTCCTCCCTTAGAGTTAAACTTGCTTCTGAAAGCTCAACCTCCGGGGAGTTTGTTTGGCAGAGATATAGAACACACTTTTCCAAGCCTGTTGGAAGGCATTTGCAGTTTCATTTCGCGTCTAATTTCCCAAACCAAACTGCTTGCAGCTCTAAGTGCCTTCTAACTACCACTTCTTCGGGTCAGTGAGATATGCTGGATTCTAAACGGAGAAGCTTCTCTGACGCTTTTTCACAGAGATTTTGAAACTGAAATCTCCCATGCCGTTTCCACCATAGGCAGCAATGGGCTTCCCCATAGAACTTGCCAACCTGAATTCCTACAGGCTAGATGTGAGAGGCACATTCTGCTGCTTCCTCCCTTAGAGTTAAACTAGCTTCTGAAAGCTCAACCTCCGGGGAGTTTGTTTGGCAGAGATATAGAACACACTTTTCCAAGCCTGTTGCAAGGCCTTTGCAGTGTCATTTCGCATCTAATTTCCCAAACCAAACTGCTTGCAGCTCTAACTCCCTTCTAACTACCACTTCTTCGGTTCAGTGAGATATGCTGGATTCTAAACGGAGAAGCTTCTCTGACGCTTTTTCACAGAGATTTTGAAACTGAAATCTCCCATGCCGTTTCCACCATAGGCAGCAATGGGCTTCCCCATAGAACTTGCCAACCTGAATTCCTACAGGTTAGATGTGAGAGGCACATTCTGCTGCTTCCTCCCTGAGGGTTAAACTTGCTTCTGAAAGCTCAACCTCCGGGGAGTTTGTTTGGCAGAGATATAGAACACACTTTTCCAAGCCTGTTGGAAGGCATTTGCAGTTTCATTTCGCGTCTAATTTCCCAAACCAAACTGCTTGCAGCTCTAACTCCCTTCTAACTACCACTTCTTCGGTTCAGTGAGATATGCTGGATTCTAAAAGGAGAAGCTTCTCTGACGCTTTTTCACAGAGATTTTGAAACTGAAATTTCCAAACCCGTTTCCAACGAAGGCGCCAATGGGCTTCCCCATAGAACTTGCCAACCTGAATTCCTACAGGCTAGATGTGAGAGGCACATTCTGCTGCTTCCTCCCTTAGAGTTAAACTTGCTTCTGAAAGCTCAACCTCCGGGGAGTTTGTTTGGCAGAGATATAGAACACACTTTTCCAAGCCTGTTGGAAGGCATTTGCAGTTTCATTTCGCGTCTAATTTCCCAAACCAAACTGCTTGCAGCTCTAACTGCCTTCTAACTACCACTTCTTCGGTTCAGTGAGATATGCTGGATTCTAAACGGAGAAGCTTCTCTGACGCTTTTTCACAGAGATTTTGAAACTGAAATCTCCCATGCCGTTTCCACCATAGGCAGCAATGGGCTTCCCCATAGAACTTGCCAACCTGAATTCCTACAGGCTAGATGTGAGAGGCACATTCTGCTGCTTCCTCCCTTAGAGTTAAACTAGCTTCTGAAAGCTCAACCTCCGGGGAGTTTGTTTGGCAGAGATATAGAACACACTTTTCCAAGCCTGTTGGAAGGCCTTTGCAGTGTCATTTCGCATCTAATTTCCCAAACCAAACTGCTTGCAGCTCTAACTCCCTTCTAACTACCACTTCTTCGGTTCAGTGAGATATGCTGGATTCTAAACGGAGAAGCTTCTCTGACGCTTTTTCACAGAGATTTTGAAACTGAAATCTCCCATGCCGTTTCCACCATAGGCAGCAAAGGGCTTCCCCATAGAACTTGCCAACCTGAATTCCTACAGGCTAGATGTGAGAGGCACATTCTGCTGCTTCCTCCCTGAGGGTTAAACTTGCTTCTGAAAGCTCATCCTCCGGGGAGTTTGTTTGGCAGAGATATAGAACACACTTTTCCAAGCCTGTTGGAAGGCATTTGCAGTTTCATTTCGCGTCTAATTTCCCAAACCAAACTGCTTGCAGCTCTAACTCCCTTCTAACTACCACTTCTTCGGTTCAGTGAGATATGCTGGATTCTAAACGGAGAAGCTTCTCTGACGCTTTTTCACAGAGATTTTGAAACTGAAATTTCCAAACCCGTTTCCAACGAAGGCGCCAATGGGCTTCCCCATAAAACTTGCCAACCTGAATTCCTACAGGCTAGATGTGAGAGGCACATTCTGCTGCTTCCTCCCTTAGAGTTAAACTAGCTTCTGAAAGCTCAACCTCCGGGGAGTTTGTTTGGCAGAGATATAGAACACACTTTTCCAAGCCTGTTGGAAGGCATTTGCAGTTTCATTTCGCGTCTAATTTCCCAAACCAAACTGCTTGCAGCTCTAACTGCCTTCTAACTACCACTTCTTCGGTTCAGTGAGATATGCTGGATTCTAAACGGAGAAGCTTCTCTGACGCTTTTTCACAGAGATTTTGAAACTGAAATCTCCCATGCCGTTTCCACCATAGGCAGCAATGGGCTTCCCCATAGAACTTGCCAACCTGAATTCCTACAGGCTAGATGTGAGAGGCACATTCTGCTGCTTCCTCCCTTAGAGTTAAACTAGCTTCTGAAAGCTCAACCTCCGGGGAGTCTGTTTGGCAGAGATATAGAACACATTTTTCCAAGCCTGTTGGAAGGCATTTGCAATTTCATTTCGCGTCTAATTTCCCAAACCAAACTGCTTGCAGCTCTAACTGCCTTCTAACTACCACTTCTTCGGTTCAGTGAGATATGCTGGATTCTAAAGGGAGAAGCTTCTCTGACGCTTTTTCACAGAGATTTTGAAACTGAAATCTCCCATGCTGTTTCCACCATAGCCAGCAATGGGCTTCCCCATAGAACTTGCCAACCTGAATTCCTACAGGCTAGATGTGAGAGGCACATTCTGCTGCTTCCTCCCTTAGAGTTAAACTAGCTTCTGAAAGCTCAACCTCCAGGGAGTCTGTTTGGCAGAGATATAGAACACACTTTTCCAGGCCTGTTGGAAGGCCTTTGCAGTGTCATTTCGCATCTAATTTCCCAAACCAAACTGCTTGCAGCTCTAACTCCCTTCTAACTACCACTTCTTTGGTTCAGTGAGATATGCTGGATTCTAAACGGAGAAGCTTCTCTGACGCTTTTTCACAGAGATTTTGAAACTGAAATTTCCAAACCCGTTTCCAACGAAGGCGCCAATGGGCTTCCCCATAGAACTTGCCAACCTGAATTCCTACAGGCTAGATGTGAGAGGCACATTCTGCTGCTTCCTCCCTTAGAGTTAAACTTGCTTCTGAAAGCTCAACCTCCGGGGAGTTTGTTTGGCAGAGATATAGAACACACTTTTCCAAGCCTGTTGGAAGGCATTTGCAGTTTCATTTCGCGTCTAATTTCCCAAACCAACCTGCTTGCAGCTCTAACTGCCTTCTAACTATCACTTCTTCGGTTCAGTGAGATATGCTGGATTCTAAACGGAGAAGCTTCTCTGACGCTTTTTCACAGAGATTTTGAAACTGAAATCTCCCATGCCATTTCCACCATAGGCAGCAATGGGCTTCCCCATAGAACTTGCCAACCTGAATTCCTACAGGCTAGATGTGAGAGGCACATTCTGCTGCTTCCTCCCTTAGAGTTAAACTAGCTTCTGAAAGCTCAACCTCCGGGGAGTTTGTTTGGCAGAGATATAGAACACACTTTTCCAAGCCTGTTGGAAGGCATTTGCAGTTTCATTTCGCGTCTAATTTCCCAAACCAAACTGCTTGCAGCTCTAACTCCCTTCTAACTACCACTTCTTCGGTTCAGTGAGATATGCTGGATTCTAAACGGAGAAGCTTCTCTGACGCTTTTTCACAGAGATTTTGAAACTGAAATTTCCAAACCCGTTTCCAACGAAGGCGCCAATGGGCTTCCCCATAGAACTTGTCAACCTGAATTCCTACAGGCTAGATGTGAGAGGCACATTCTGCTGCTTCCTCCCTTAGAGTTAAACTAGCTTCTGAAAGCTCAACCTCCGGGGAGTTTGTTTGGCAGAGATATAGAACACACTTTTCCAAGCCTGTTGGAAGGCATTTGCAGTTTCATTTCGCGTCTAATTTCCCAAACCAAACTGCTTGCAGCTCTAACTGCCTTCTAACTACCACTTCTTCGGTTCAGTGAGATATGCTGGATTCTAAACGGAGAAGCTTCTCTGACGCTTTTTCACAGAGATTTTGAAACTGAAATCTCCCATGCTGTTTCCACCATAGCCAGCAATGGGCTTCCCCTTAGAACTTGCCAACCTGAATTCCTACAGGCTAGATGTGAGAGGCACATTCTGCTGCTTCCTCCCTTAGAGTTAAACTAGCTTCTGAAAGCTCAACCTCCAGGGAGTCTGTTTGGCAGAGATATAGAACACACTTTTCCAAGCCTGTTGGAAGGCCTTTGCAGTGTCATTTCGCGTCTAATTTCCCAAACCAAACTGCTTGCAGCTCTAACTCCCTTCTAACTACCACTTCTTCGGTTCAGTGAGATATGCTGGATTCTAAACGGAGAAGCTTCTCTGACGCTTTTTCACAGAGATTTTGAAACTGAAATCTCCCATGCCGTTTCCACCATAGGCAGCAATGGGCTTCCCCATAGAACTTGCCAACCTGAATTCCTACAGGCTAGATGTGAGAGGCACATTCTGCTGCTTCCTCCCTGAGGGTTAAACTTGCTTCTGAAAGCTCAACCTCCGGGGAGTTTGTTTGGCAGAGATATAGAACACACTTTTCCAAGCCTGTTGGAAGGCATTTGCAGTTTCATTTCGCGTCTAATTTCCCAAACCAAACTGCTTGCAGCTCTAACTCCCTTCTAACTACCACTTCTTCGGTTCAGTGAGATATGCTGGATTCTAAACGGAGAAGCTTCTCTGACGCTTTTTCACAGAGATTTTGAAACTGAAATTTCCAAACCCGTTTCCAACGAAGGCGCCAATGGGCTTCCCAAAGAACTTGCCAACCTGAATTCCTACAGGCTAGATGTGAGAGGCACATTCTGCTGCTTCCTCCCTTAGAGTTAAACTTGCTTCTGAAAGCTCAACCTCCGGGGAGTTTGTTTGGCAGAGATATAGAACACACTTTTCCAAGCCTGTTGGAAGGCATTTGCAGTTTCATTTCGCGTCTAATTTCCCAAACCAAACTGCTTGCAGCTCTAACTGCCTTCTAACTACCACTTCTTCGGGTCAGTGAGATATGCTGGATTCTAAACGGAGAAGCTTCTCTGACGCTTTTTCACAGAGATTTTGAAACTGAAATCTCCCATGCCGTTTCCACCATAGGCAGCAATGGGCTTCCCCATAGAACTTGCCAACCTGAATTCCTACAGGCTAGATGTGAGAGGCACATTCTGCTGCTTCCTCCCTTAGAGTTAAACTAGCTTCTGAAAGCTCAACCTCCGGGGAGTTTGTTTGGCAGAGATATAGAACACACTTTTCCAAGCCTGTTGCAAGGCCTTTGCAGTGTCATTTCGCATCTAATTTCCCAAACCAAACTGCTTGCAGCTCTAACTCCCTTCTAACTACCACTTCTTCGGTTCAGTGAGATATGCTGGATTCTAAACGGAGAAGCTTCTCTGACGCTTTTTCACAGAGATTTTGAAACTGAAATCTCCCATGCCGTTTCCACCATAGGCAGCAATGGGCTTCCCCATAGAACTTGCCAACCTGAATTCCTACAGGCTAGATGTGAGAGGCACATTCTGCTGCTTCCTCCCTGAGGGTTAAACTTGCTTCTGAAAGCTCAACCTCCGGGGAGTTTGTTTGGCAGAGATATAGAACACACTTTTCCAAGCCTGTTGGAAGGCATTTGCAGTTTCATTTCGCGTCTAATTTCCCAAACCAAACTGCTTGCAGCTCTAACTCCCTTCTAACTACCACTTCTTCGGTTCAGTGAGATATGCTGGATTCTAAAAGGAGAAGCTTCTCTGACGCTTTTTCACAGAGATTTTGAAACTGAAATTTCCAAACCCGTTTCCAACGAAGGCGCCAATGGGCTTCCCCATAGAACTTGCCAACCTGAATTCCTACAGGCTAGATGTGAGAGGCACATTCTGCTGCTTCCTCCCTTAGAGTTAAACTTGCTTCTGAAAGCTCAACCTCCGGGGAGTTTGTTTGGCAGAGATATAGAACACACTTTTCCAAGCCTGTTGGAAGGCATTTGCAGTTTCATTTCGCGTCTAATTTCCCAAACCAAACTGCTTGCAGCTCTAACTGCCTTCTTACTACCACTTCTTCGGTTCAGTGAGATATGCTGGATTCTAAACGGAGAAGCTTCTCTGACGCTTTTTCACAGAGATTTTGAAACTGAAATCTCCCATGCTGTTTCCACCATAGGCAGCAATGGGCTTCCCCATAGAACTTGCCAACCTGAATTCCTACAGGCTAGATGTGAGAGGCACATTCTGCTGCTTCCTCCCTAACAGTTAAGCTTGCTTCTGAAAGCTCAACCTCCGGGGAGTTTGTTTGGCAGAGATATAGAACACACTTTTCCAAGCCTGTTGGAAGGCATTTGCAGTTTCATTTCGCGTCTAATTTCCCAAACCAAACTGCTTGCAGCTCTAACTCCCTTCTAACTACCACTTCTTCGGATCAGTGAGATATGCTGGATTCTAAACGGAGAAGCTTCTCTGACGCTTTTTCACAGAGATTTTGAAACTGAAATCTCCCATGCCGTTTCCACCATAGGCAGCAATGGGCTTCCCCATAGAACTTGCCAACCTGAATTCCTACAGGTTAGAAGTGAGAGGCACATTCTGCTGCTTCCTCCCTTAGAGTTAAACTTGCTTCTGAAAGCTCAACCTCCGGGGAGTTTGTTTGGCAGAGATATAGAACACACTTTTCCAAGCCTGTTGGAAGGCATTTGCAGTTTCATTTCGCGTCTAATTTCCCAAACCAAACTGCTTGCAGCTCTAACTGCCTTCTAACTACCACTTCTTCGGTTCAGTGAGATATGCTGGATTCTAAACGGAGAAGCTTCTCTGACGCTTTTTCACAGAGATTTTGAAACTGAAATCTCCCATGCTGTTTCCACCATAGCCAGCAATGGGCTGCCCCATAGAACTTGCCAACCTGAATTCCTACAGGCTAGATGTGAGAGGCACATTCTGCTGCTTCCTCCCTTAGAGTTAAACTTGCTTCTGAAAGCTCAACCTCCGGGGAGTTTGTTTGGCAGAGATATAGAACACACTTTTCCAAGCCTGTTGGAAGGCATTTGCAGTTTCATTTCGCGTCTAATTTCCCAAACCAAACTGCTTGTAGCTCTAACTGCCTTCTAACTACCACTTCTTCGGTTCAGTGAGATATGCTGGATTCTAAACGGAGAAGCTTCTCTGACGCTTTTTCACAGAGATTTTGAAACTGAAATCTCCCATGCTGTTTCCACCATAGCCAGCAATGGGCTTCCCCATAGAACTTGCCAACCTGAATTCCTACAGGCTAGATGTGAGAGGCACATTCTGCTGCTTCCTCCCTTAGAGTTAAACTAGCTTCTGAAAGCTCAACCTCCGGGGAGTTTGTTTGGCAGAGATATAGAACACACTTTTCCAAGCCTGTTGGAAGGCATTTGCAGTTTCATTTCGCGTCTAATTTCCCAAACCAAACTGCTTGCAGCTCTAACTGCCTTCTAACTACCACTTCTTCGGTTCAGTGAGATATGCTGGATTCTAAACGGAGAAGCTTCTCTGACCCTTTTTCACAGAGATTTTGAAACTGAATTCTCCCATGCCGTTTCCACCATAGGCAGCAATGGGCTTCCCCATAGAACTTGCCAACCTGAATTCCTACAGGCTAGATGTGAGAGGCACATTCTGCTGCTTCCTCCCTTAGAGTTAAACTAGCTTCTGAAAGCTCAACCTCCGGGGAGTCTGTTTGGCAGAGATATAGAACACATTTTTCCAAGCCTGTTGGAAGGCATTTGCAGTTTCATTTCGCGTCTAATTTCCCAAACCAAACTGCTTGCAGCTCTAACTGCCTTCTAACTACCACTTCTTCGGTTCAGTGAGATATGCTGGATTCTAAACGGAGAAGCTTCTCTGACGCTTTTTCACAGAGATTTTGAAACTGAAATCTCCCATGCCGTTTCCACCATAGGCAGCAATGGGCTTCCCCATAGAACTTGCCAACCTGAATTCCTACAGGCTAGATGTGAGAGGCACATTCTGCTGCTTCCTCCCTTAGAGTTAAACTTGCTTCTGAAAGCTCAACCTCCGGGGAGTTTGTTTGGCAGAGATATAGAACACACTTTTCCAAGCCTGTTGGAAGGCATTTGCAGTTTCATTTCGCGTCTAATTTCCCAAACCAAACTGCTTGCAGCTCTAACTGCCTTCTAACTACCACTTCTTCGGTTCAGTGAGATATGCTGGATTCTAAACGGAGAAGCTTCTCTGACGCTTTTTCACAGAGATTTTGAAACTGAAATCTCCCATGCCGTTTCCACCATAGGCAGCAATGGGCTTCCCCATAGAACTTGCCAACCTGAATTCCTACAGGCTAGATGTGAGAGGCACATTCTGCTGCTTCCTCCCTTAGAGTTAAACTAGCTTCTGAAAGCTCAACCTCCGGGGAGTTTGTTTGGCAGAGATATAGAACACACTTTTCCAAGCCTGTTGGAAGGCCTTTGCAGTGTCATTTCGCATCTAATTTCCCAAACCAAACTGCTTGCAGCTCTAACTCCCTTCTAACTACCACTTCTTCGGTTCAGTGAGATATGCTGGATTCTAAACGGAGAAGCTTCTCTGACGCTTTTTCACAGAGATTTTGAAACTGAAATCTCCCATGCCGTTTCCACCATAGGCAGCAAAGGGCTTCCCCATAGAACTTGCCAACCTGAATTCCTACAGGCTAGATGTGAGAGGCACATTCTGCTGCTTCCTCCCTGAGGGTTAAACTTGCTTCTGAAAGCTCATCCTCCGGGGAGTTTGTTTGGCAGAGATATAGAACACACTTTTCCAAGCCTGTTGGAAGGCATTTGCAGTTTCATTTCGCGTCTAATTTCCCAAACCAAACTGCTTGCAGCTCTAACTCCCTTCTAACTACCACTTCTTCGGTTCAGTGAGATATGCTGGATTCTAAACGGAGAAGCTTCTCTGACGCTTTTTCACAGAGATTTTGAAACTGAAATTTCCAAACCCGTTTCCAACGAAGGCGCCAATGGGCTTCCCCATAGAACTTGCCAACCTGAATTCCTACAGGCTAGATGTGAGAGGCACATTCTGCTGCTTCCTCCCTTAGAGTTAAACTAGCTTCTGAAAGCTCAACCTCCGGGGAGTTTGTTTGGCAGAGATATAGAACACACTTTTCCAAGCCTGTTGGAAGGCATTTGCAGTTTCATTTCGCGTCTAATTTCCCAAACCAAACTGCTTGCAGCTCTAACTGCCTTCTAACTACCACTTCTTCGGTTCAGTGAGATATGCTGGATTCTAAACGGAGAAGCTTCTCTGACGCTTTTTCACAGAGATTTTGAAACTGAAATCTCCCATGCCGTTTCCACCATAGGCAGCAATGGGCTTCCCCATAGAACTTGCCAACCTGAATTCCTACAGGCTAGATGTGAGAGGCACATTCTGCTGCTTCCTCCCTTAGAGTTAAACTAGCTTCTGAAAGCTCAACCTCCGGGGAGTCTGTTTGGCAGAGATATAGAACACATTTTTCCAAGCCTGTTGGAAGGCATTTGCAATTTCATTTCGCGTCTAATTTCCCAAACCAAACTGCTTGCAGCTCTAACTGCCTTCTAACTACCACTTCTTCGGTTCAGTGAGATATGCTGGATTCTAAAGGGAGAAGCTTCTCTGACGCTTTTTCACAGAGATTTTGAAACTGAAATCTCCCATGCTGTTTCCACCATAGCCAGCAATGGGCTTCCCCATAGAACTTGCCAACCTGAATTCCTACAGGCTAGATGTGAGAGGCACATTCTGCTGCTTCCTCCCTTAGAGTTAAACTAGCTTCTGAAAGCTCAACCTCCAGGGAGTCTGTTTGGCAGAGATATAGAACACACTTTTCCAAGCCTGTTGGAAGGCCTTTGCAGTGTCATTTCGCATCTAATTTCCCAAACCAAACTGCTTGCAGCTCTAACTCCCTTCTAACTACCACTTCTTTGGTTCAGTGAGATATGCTGGATTCTAAACGGAGAAGCTTCTCTGACGCTTTTTCACAGAGATTTTGAAACTGAAATTTCCAAACCCGTTTCCAACGAAGGCGCCAATGGGCTTCCCCATAGAACTTGCCAACCTGAATTCCTACAGGCTAGATGTGAGAGGCACATTCTGCTGCTTCCTCCCTTAGAGTTAAACTTGCTTCTGAAAGCTCAACCTCCGGGGAGTTTGTTTGGCAGAGATATAGAACACACTTTTCCAAGCCTGTTGGAAGGCATTTGCAGTTTCATTTCGCGTCTAATTTCCCAAACCAACCTGCTTGCAGCTCTAACTGCCTTCTAACTATCACTTCTTCGGTTCAGTGAGATATGCTGGATTCTAAACGGAGAAGCTTCTCTGACGCTTTTTCACAGAGATTTTGAAACTGAAATCTCCCATGCCATTTCCACCATAGGCAGCAATGGGCTTCCCCATAGAACTTGCCAACCTGAATTCCTACAGGCTAGATGTGAGAGGCACATTCTGCTGCTTCCTCCCTTAGAGGTAAACTAGCTTCTGAAAGCTCAACCTCCGGGGAGTCTGTTTGGCAGAGATATAGAACAAATTTTTCCAAGCCTGTTGGAAGGCATTTGCAGTTTCATTTCGCGTCTAATTTCCCAAACCAAACTGCTTGCAGCTCTAACTCCCTTCTAACTACCACTTCTTCGGTTCAGTGAGATATGCTGGATTCTAAACGGAGAAGCTTCTCTGACGCTTTTTCACAGAGATTTTGAAACTGAAATCTCCCATGCCGTTTCCACCATAGGCAGCAATGGGCTTCCCCATAGAACTTGCCAACCTGAATTCCTACAGGCTAGATGTGAGAGGCACATTCTGCTGCTTCCTCCCTTAGAGTTAAACTTGCTTCTGAAAGCTCAACCTCCGGGGAGTTTGTTTGGCAGAGATATAGAACACACTTTTCCAAGCCTGTTGGAAGGCATTTGCAGTTTCATTTCGCGTCTAATTTCCCAAACCAAACTGCTTGCAGCTCTAACTGCCTTCTTACTACCACTTCTTCGGTTCAGTGAGATATGCTGGATTCTAAACGGAGAAGCTTCTCTGACGCTTTTTCACAGAGATTTTGAAACTGAAATCTCCCATGCTGTTTCCACCATAGGCAGCAATGGGCTTCCCCATAGAACTTGCCAACCTGAATTCCTACAGGCTAGATGTGAGAGGCACATTCTGCTGCTTCCTCCCTAACAGTTAAGCTTGCTTCTGAAAGCTCAACCTCCGGGGAGTTTGTTTGGCAGAGATATAGAACACACTTTTCCAAGCCTGTTGGAAGGCATTTGCAGTTTCATTTCGCGTCTAATTTCCCAAACCAAACTGCTTGCAGCTCTAACTCCCTTCTAACTACCACTTCTTCGGATCAGTGAGATATGCTGGATTCTAAACGGAGAAGCTTCTCTGACGCTTTTTCACAGAGATTTTGAAACTGAAATCTCCCATGCCGTTTCCACCATAGGCAGCAATGGGCTTCCCCATAGAACTTGCCAACCTGAATTCCTACAGGTTAGAAGTGAGAGGCACATTCTGCTGCTTCCTCCCTTAGAGTTAAACTTGCTTCTGAAAGCTCAACCTCCGGGGAGTTTGTTTGGCAGAGATATAGAACACACTTTTCCAAGCCTGTTGGAAGGCATTTGCAGTTTCATTTCGCGTCTAATTTCCCAAACCAAACTGCTTGCAGCTCTAACTGCCTTCTAACTACCACTTCTTCGGTTCAGTGAGATATGCTGGATTCTAAACGGAGAAGCTTCTCTGACGCTTTTTCACAGAGATTTTGAAACTGAAATCTCCCATGCTGTTTCCACCATAGCCAGCAATGGGCTGCCCCATAGAACTTGCCAACCTGAATTCCTACAGGCTAGATGTGAGAGGCACATTCTGCTGCTTCCTCCCTTAGAGTTAAACTTGCTTCTGAAAGCTCAACCTCCGGGGAGTTTGTTTGGCAGAGATATAGAACACACTTTTCCAAGCCTGTTGGAAGGCATTTGCAGTTTCATTTCGCGTCTAATTTCCCAAACCAAACTGCTTGTAGCTCTAACTGCCTTCTAACTACCACTTCTTCGGTTCAGTGAGATATGCTGGATTCTAAACGGAGAAGCTTCTCTGACGCTTTTTCACAGAGATTTTGAAACTGAAATCTCCCATGCTGTTTCCACCATAGCCAGCAATGGGCTTCCCCATAGAACTTGCCAACCTGAATTCCTACAGGCTAGATGTGAGAGGCACATTCTGCTGCTTCCTCCCTTAGAGTTAAACTAGCTTCTGAAAGCTCAACCTCCGGGGAGTTTGTTTGGCAGAGATATAGAACACACTTTTCCAAGCCTGTTGGAAGGCATTTGCAGTTTCATTTCGCGTCTAATTTCCCAAACCAAACTGCTTGCAGCTCTAACTGCCTTCTAACTACCACTTCTTCGGTTCAGTGAGATATGCTGGATTCTAAACGGAGAAGCTTCTCTGACCCTTTTTCACAGAGATTTTGAAACTGAATTCTCCCATGCCGTTTCCACCATAGGCAGCAATGGGCTTCCCCATAGAACTTGCCAACCTGAATTCCTACAGGCTAGATGTGAGAGGCACATTCTGCTGCTTCCTCCCTTAGAGTTAAACTAGCTTCTGAAAGCTCAACCTCCGGGGAGTCTGTTTGGCAGAGATATAGAACACATTTTTCCAAGCCTGTTGGAAGGCATTTGCAGTTTCATTTCGCGTCTAATTTCCCAAACCAAACTGCTTGCAGCTCTAACTGCCTTCTAACTACCACTTCTTCGGTTCAGTGAGATATGCTGGATTCTAAACGGAGAAGCTTCTCTGACGCTTTTTCACAGAGATTTTGAAACTGAAATCTCCCATGCCGTTTCCACCATAGGCAGCAATGGGCTTCCCCATAGAACTTGCCAACCTGAATTCCTACAGGCTAGATGTGAGAGGCACATTCTGCTGCTTCCTCCCTTAGAGTTAAACTTGCTTCTGAAAGCTCAACCTCCGGGGAGTTTGTTTGGCAGAGATATAGAACACACTTTTCCAAGCCTGTTGGAAGGCATTTGCAGTTTCATTTCGCGTCTAATTTCCCAAACCAAACTGCTTGCAGCTCTAACTGCCTTCTAACTACCACTTCTTCGGTTCAGTGAGATATGCTGGATTCTAAACGGAGAAGCTTCTCTGACGCTTTTTCACAGAGATTTTGAAACTGAAATCTCCCATGCCGTTTCCACCATAGGCAGCAATGGGCTTCCCCATAGAACTTGCCAACCTGAATTCCTACAGGCTAGATGTGAGAGGCACATTCTGCTGCTTCCTCCCTTAGAGTTAAACTAGCTTCTGAAAGCTCAACCTCCGGGGAGTTTGTTTGGCAGAGATATAGAACACACTTTTCCAAGCCTGTTGGAAGGCCTTTGCAGTGTCATTTCGCATCTAATTTCCCAAACCAAACTGCTTGCAGCTCTAACTCCCTTCTAACTACCACTTCTTCGGTTCAGTGAGATATGCTGGATTCTAAACGGAGAAGCTTCTCTGACGCTTTTTCACAGAGATTTTGAAACTGAAATCTCCCATGCCGTTTCCACCATAGGCAGCAAAGGGCTTCCCCATAGAACTTGCCAACCTGAATTCCTACAGGCTAGATGTGAGAGGCACATTCTGCTGCTTCCTCCCTGAGGGTTAAACTTGCTTCTGAAAGCTCATCCTCCGGGGAGTTTGTTTGGCAGAGATATAGAACACACTTTTCCAAGCCTGTTGGAAGGCATTTGCAGTTTCATTTCGCGTCTAATTTCCCAAACCAAACTGCTTGCAGCTCTAACTCCCTTCTAACTACCACTTCTTCGGTTCAGTGAGATATGCTGGATTCTAAACGGAGAAGCTTCTCTGACGCTTTTTCACAGAGATTTTGAAACTGAAATTTCCAAACCCGTTTCCAACGAAGGCGCCAATGGGCTTCCCCATAGAACTTGCCAACCTGAATTCCTACAGGCTAGATGTGAGAGGCACATTCTGCTGCTTCCTCCCTTAGAGTTAAACTAGCTTCTGAAAGCTCAACCTCCGGGGAGTTTGTTTGGCAGAGATATAGAACACACTTTTCCAAGCCTGTTGGAAGGCATTTGCAGTTTCATTTCGCGTCTAATTTCCCAAACCAAACTGCTTGCAGCTCTAACTGCCTTCTAACTACCACTTCTTCGGTTCAGTGAGATATGCTGGATTCTAAACGGAGAAGCTTCTCTGACGCTTTTTCACAGAGATTTTGAAACTGAAATCTCCCATGCCGTTTCCACCATAGGCAGCAATGGGCTTCCCCATAGAACTTGCCAACCTGAATTCCTACAGGCTAGATGTGAGAGGCACATTCTGCTGCTTCCTCCCTTAGAGTTAAACTAGCTTCTGAAAGCTCAACCTCCGGGGAGTCTGTTTGGCAGAGATATAGAACACATTTTTCCAAGCCTGTTGGAAGGCATTTGCAATTTCATTTCGCGTCTAATTTCCCAAACCAAACTGCTTGCAGCTCTAACTGCCTTCTAACTACCACTTCTTCGGTTCAGTGAGATATGCTGGATTCTAAAGGGAGAAGCTTCTCTGACGCTTTTTCACAGAGATTTTGAAACTGAAATCTCCCATGCTGTTTCCACCATAGCCAGCAATGGGCTTCCCCATAGAACTTGCCAACCTGAATTCCTACAGGCTAGATGTGAGAGGCACATTCTGCTGCTTCCTCCCTTAGAGTTAAACTAGCTTCTGAAAGCTCAACCTCCAGGGAGTCTGTTTGGCAGAGATATAGAACACACTTTTCCAAGCCTGTTGGAAGGCCTTTGCAGTGTCATTTCGCATCTAATTTCCCAAACCAAACTGCTTGCAGCTCTAACTCCCTTCTAACTACCACTTCTTTGGTTCAGTGAGATATGCTGGATTCTAAACGGAGAAGCTTCTCTGACGCTTTTTCACAGAGATTTTGAAACTGAAATTTCCAAACCCGTTTCCAACGAAGGCGCCAATGGGCTTCCCCATAGAACTTGCCAACCTGAATTCCTACAGGCTAGATGTGAGAGGCACATTCTGCTGCTTCCTCCCTTAGAGTTAAACTTGCTTCTGAAAGCTCAACCTCCGGGGAGTTTGTTTGGCAGAGATATAGAACACACTTTTCCAAGCCTGTTGGAAGGCATTTGCAGTTTCATTTCGCGTCTAATTTCCCAAACCAACCTGCTTGCAGCTCTAACTGCCTTCTAACTATCACTTCTTCGGTTCAGTGAGATATGCTGGATTCTAAACGGAGAAGCTTCTCTGACGCTTTTTCACAGAGATTTTGAAACTGAAATCTCCCATGCCATTTCCACCATAGGCAGCAATGGGCTTCCCCATAGAACTTGCCAACCTGAATTCCTACAGGCTAGATGTGAGAGGCACATTCTGCTGCTTCCTCCCTTAGAGGTAAACTAGCTTCTGAAAGCTCAACCTCCGGGGAGTCTGTTTGGCAGAGATATAGAACAAATTTTTCCAAGCCTGTTGGAAGGCATTTGCAGTTTCATTTCGCGTCTAATTTCCCAAACCAAACTGCTTGCAGCTCTAACTCCCTTCTAACTACCACTTCTTCGGTTCAGTGAGATATGCTGGATTCTAAACGGAGAAGCTTCTCTGACGCTTTTTCACAGAGATTTTGAAACTGAAATCTCCCATGCCGTTTCCACCATAGGCAGCAATGGGCTTCCCCATAGAACTTGCCAACCTGAATTCCTACAGGCTAGATGTGAGAGGCACATTCTGCTGCTTCCTCCCTTAGAGTTAAACTTGCTTCTGAAAGCTCAACCTCCGGGGAGTTTGTTTGGCAGAGATATAGAACACACTTTTCCAAGCCTGTTGGAAGGCATTTGCAGTTTCATTTCGCGTCTAATTTCCCAAACCAAACTGCTTGCAGCTCTAACTCCCTTCTAACTACCACTTCTTCGGTTCAGTGAGATATGCTGGATTCTAAACGGAGAAGCTTCTCTGACGCTTTTTCACAGAGGTTTTGAAACTGAAATTTCCAAACCCGTTTCCAACGAAGGCGCCAATGGGCTTCCCCATAGAACTTGCCAACCTGAATTCCTACAGGCTAGATGTGAGAGGCACATTCTGCTGCTTCCTCCCTTAGAGTTAAACTAGCTTCTGAAAGCTCAACCTCCGGGGAGTTTGTTTGGCAGAGATATAGAACACACTTTTCCAAGCCTGTTGGAAGGCATTTGCAGTTTCATTTCGCGTCTAATTTCCCAAACCAAACTGCTTGCAGCTCTAACTGCCTTCTAACTACCACTTCTTCGGTTCAGTGAGATATGCTGGATTCTAAACGGAGAAGCTTCTCTGACGCTTTTTCACAGAGATTTTGAAACTGAAATCTCCCATGCTGTTTCCACCATAGCCAGCAATGGGCTTCCCCATAGAACTTGCCAACCTGAATTCCTACAGGCTAGATGTGAGAGGCACATTCTGCTGCTTCCTCCCTTAGAGGTAAACTAGCTTCTGAAAGCTCAACCTCCGGGGAGTCTGTTTGGCAGAGATATAGAACAAATTTTTCCAAGCCTGTTGGAAGGCATTTGCAGTTTCATTTCGCGTCTAATTTCCCAAACCAAACTGCTTGCAGCTCTAACTCCCTTCTAACTACCACTTCTTCGGTTCAGTGAGATATGCTGGATTCTAAACGGAGAAGCTTCTCTGACGCTTTTTCACAGAGATTTTGAAACTGAAATCTCCCATGCCGTTTCCACCATAGGCAGCAATGGGCTTCCCCATAGAACTTGCCAACCTGAATTCCTACAGGCTAGATGTGAGAGGCACATTCTGCTGCTTCCTCCCTTAGAGTTAAACTTGCTTCTGAAAGCTCAACCTCCGGGGAGTTTGTTTGGCAGAGATATAGAACACACTTTTCCAAGCCTGTTGGAAGGCATTTGCAGTTTCATTTCGCGTCTAATTTCCCAAACCAAAGTGCTTGCAGCTCTAACTCCCTTCTAACTACCACTTCTTCGGTTCAGTGAGATATGCTGGATTCTAAACGGAGAAGCTTCTCTGACGCTTTTTCACAGAGGTTTTGAAACTGAAATTTCTAAACCCGTTTCCAACGAAGGCGCCAATGGGCTTCCCCATAGAACTTGCCAACCTGAATTCCTACAGGCTAGATGTGAGAGGCACATTCTGCTGCTTCCTCCCTTAGAGTTAAACTAGCTTCTGAAAGCTCAACCTCCGGGGAGTTTGTTTGGCAGAGATATAGAACACACTTTTCCAAGCCTGTTGGAAGGCATTTGCAGTTTCATTTCGCGTCTAATTTCCCAAACCAAACTGCTTGCAGCTCTAACTGCCTTCTAACTACCACTTCTTCGGTTCAGTGAGATATGCTGGATTCTAAACGGAGAAGCTTCTCTGACGCTTTTTCACAGAGATTTTGAAACTGAAATCTCCCATGCTGTTTCCACCATAGCCAGCAATGGGCTTCCCCATAGAACTTGCCAACCTGAATTCCTACAGGCTAGATGTGAGAGGCACATTCTGCTGCTTCCTCCCTTAGAGTTAAACTAGGTTCTGAAAGCTCAACCTCCGGGGAGTCTGTTTGGCAGAGATATAGAACACACTTTTCCAAGCCTGTTGGAAGGCATTTGCAGTTTCATTTCGCGTCTAATTTCCCAAACCAAACTGCTTGCAGCTCTAACTGCCTTCTAACTACCACTTCTTCGGTTCAGTGAGATATGCTGGATTCTAAAGGGAGAAGCTTCTCTGACGCTTTTTCACAGAGATTTTGAAACTGAAATCTCCCATGCTGTTTCCACCATAGCCAGCAATGGGCTTCCCCATAGAACTTGCCAACCTGAATTCCTACAGGCTAGATGTGAGAGGCACATTCTGCTGCTTCCTCCCTTAGAGTTAAACTAGCTTCTGAAAGCTCAACCTCCAGGGAGTCTGTTTGGCAGAGATATAGAACACACTTTTCCAAGCCTGTTGGAAGGCCTTTGCAGTGTCATTTCGCATCTAATTTCCCAAACCAAACTGCTTGCAGCTCTAACTCCCTTCTAACTACCACTTCTTCGGTTCAGTGAGATATGCTGGATTCTAAACGGAGAAGCTTCTCTGACGCTTTTTCACAGAGATTTTGAAACTGAAATTTCCAAACCCGTTTCCAACGAAGGCGCCAATGGGCTTCCCCATAGAACTTGCCAACCTGAATTCCTACAGGCTAGATGTGAGAGGCACATTCTGCTGCTTCCTCCCTTAGAGTTAAACTTGCTTCTGAAAGCTCAACCTCCGGGGAGTTTGTTTGGCAGAGATATAGAACACACTTTTCCAAGCCTGTTGGAAGGCATTTGCAGTTTCATTTCGCGTCTAATTTCCCAAACCAAACTGCTTGCAGCTCTAACTGCCTTCTAACTATCACTTCTTCGGTTCAGTGAGATATGCTGGATTCTAAACGGAGAAGCTTCTCTGACGCTTTTTCACAGAGATTTTGAAACTGAAATCTCCCATGCCATTTCCACCATAGGCAGCAATGGGCTTCCCCATAGAACTTGCCAACCTGAATTCCTACAGGCTAGATGTGAGAGGCACATTCTGCTGCTTCCTCCCTTAGAGTTAAACTAGCTTCTGAAAGCTCAACCTCCGGGGAGTCTGTTTGGCAGAGATATAGAACACATTTTTCCAAGCCTGTTGGAAGGCATTTGCAGTTTCATTTCGCGTCTAATTTCCCAAACCAAACTGCTTGCAGCTCTAACTCCCTTCTAACTACCACTTCTTCGGTTCAGTGAGATATGCTGGATTCTAAACGGAGAAGCTTCTCTGACGCTTTTTCACAGAGATTTTGAAACTGAAATCTCCCATGCCGTTTCCACCATAGGCAGCAATGGGCTTCCCCATAGAACTTGCCAACCTGAATTCCTACAGGCTAGATGTGAGAGGCACATTCTGCTGCTTCCTCCCTTAGAGTTAAACTTGCTTCTGAAAGCTCAACCTCCGGGGAGTTTGTTTGGCAGAGATATAGAACACACTTTTCCAAGCCTGTTGGAAGGCATTTGCAGTTTCATTTCGCGTCTAATTTCCCAAACCAAACTGCTTGCAGCTCTAACTCCCTTCTAACTACCACTTCTTCGGTTCAGTGAGATATGCTGGATTCTAAACGGAGAAGCTTCTCTGACGCTTTTTCACAGAGATTTTGAAACTGAAATTTCCAAACCCGTTTCCAACGAAGGCGCCAATGGGCTTCCCCATAGAACTTGCCAACCTGAATTCCTACAGGCTAGATGTGAGAGGCACATTCTGCTGCTTCCTCCCTTAGAGTTAAACTAGCTTCTGAAAGCTCAACCTCCGGGGAGTTTGTTTGGCAGAGATATAGAACACACTTTTCCAAGCCTGTTGGAAGGCATTTGCAGTTTCATTTCGCGTCTAATTTCCCAAACCAAACTGCTTGCAGCTCTAACTGCCTTCTAACTACCACTTCTTCGGTTCAGTGAGATATGCTGGATTCTAAACGGAGAAGCTTCTCTGACGCTTTTTCACAGAGATTTTGAAACTGAAATCTCCCATGCTGTTTCCACCATAGCCAGCAATGGGCTTCCCCATAGAACTTGCCAACCTGAATTCCTACAGGCTAGATGTGAGAGGCACACTCTGCTGCTTCCTCCCTTAGAGTTAAACTAGCTTCTGAAAGCTCAACCTCCGGGGAGTCTGTTTGGCAGAGATATAGAACACACTTTTCCAAGCCTGTTGGAAGGCATTTGCAGTTTCATTTCGCGTCTAATTTCCCAAACCAAACTGCTTGCAGCTCTAACTGCCTTCTAACTACCACTTCTTCGGTTCAGTGAGATATGCTGGATTCTAAACGGAGAAGCTTCTCTGACGCTTTTTCACAGAGATTTTGAAACTGAAATCTCCCATGCCGTTTCCACCATAGGCAGCAATGGGCTTCCCCATAGAACTTGCCAACCTGAATTCCTACAGGCTAGATGTGAGAGGCACATTCTGCTGCTTCCTCCCTTAGAGTTAAACTAGCTTCTGAAAGCTCAACCTCCGGGGAGTTTGTTTGGCAGAGATATAGAACACACTTTTCCAAGCCTGTTGGAAGGCCTTTGCAGTGTCAATTCGCATCTAATTTCCCAAACCAAACTGCTTGCAGCTCTAACTCCCTTCTAACTACCACTTCTTCGGTTCAGTGAGATATGCTGGATTCTAAACGGAGAAGCTTCTCTGACGCTTTTTCACAGAGATTTTGAAACTGAAATCTCCCATGCCGTTTCCACCATAGGCAGCAATGGGCTTCCCCATAGAACTTGCCAACCTGAATTCCTACAGGCTAGATGTGAGAGGCACATTCTGCTGCTTCCTCCCTGAGGGTTAAACTTGCTTCTGAAAGCTCAACCTCCGGGGAGTTTGTTTGGCAGAGATATAGAACACACTTTTCCAAGCCTGTTGGAAGGCATTTGCAGTTTCATTTCGCGTCTAATTTCCCAAACCAAACTGCTTGCAGCTCTAACTCCCTTCTAACTACCACTTCTTCGGTTCAGTGAGATATGCTGGATTCTAAACGGAGAAGCTTCTCTGACGCTTTTTCACAGAGATTTTGAAACTGAAATCTCCCATGCCGTTTCCACCATAGGCAGCAATGGGCTTCCCCATAGAACTTGCCAACCTGAATTCCTACAGGCTAGATGTGAGAGGCACATTCTGCTGCTTCCTCCCTGAGGGTTAAACTTGCTTCTGAAAGCTCAACCTCCGGGGAGTTTGTTTGGCAGAGATATAGAACACACTTTTCCAAGCCTGTTGGAAGGCATTTGCAGTTTCATTTCGCGTCTAATTTCCCAAACCAAACTGCTTGCAGCTCTAACTCCCTTCTAACTACCACTTCTTCGGTTCAGTGAGATATGCTGGATTCTAAACGGAGAAGCTTCTCTGACGCTTTTTCACAGAGATTTTGAAACTGAAATTTCCAAACCCGTTTCCAACGAAGGCGCCAATGGGCTTCCCCATAGAACTTGCCAACCTGAATTCCTACAGGCTAGATGTGAGAGGCACATTCTGCTGCTTCCTCCCTTAGAGTTAAACTAGCTTCTGAAAGCTCAACCTCCGGGGAGTTTGTTTGGCAGAGATATAGAACACACTTTTCCAAGCCTGTTGGAAGGCATTTGCAGTTTCATTTCGCGTCTAATTTCCCAAACCAAACTGCTTGCAGCTCTAACTGCCTTCTAACTACCACTTCTTCGGTTCAGTGAGATATGCTGGATTCTAAACGGAGAAGCTTCTCTGACGCTTTTTCACAGAGATTTTGAAACTGAAATCTCCCATGCTGTTTCCACCATAGCCAGCAATGGGCTTCCCCATAGAACTTGCCAACCTGAATTCCTACAGGCTAGATGTGAGAGGCACATTCTGCTGCTTCCTCCCTTAGAGTTAAACTAGCTTCTGAAAGCTCAACCTCCAGGGAGTCTGTTTGGCAGAGATATAGAACACACTTTTCCAAGCCTGTTGGAAGGCCTTTGCAGTGTCATTTCGCATCTAATTTCCCAAACCAAACTGCTTGCAGCTCTAACTCCCTTCTAACTACAACTTCTTCGGTTCTGTGAGATATGCTGGATTCTAAACGGAGAAGCTTCTCTGACGCTTTTTCACAGAGATTTTGAAACTGAAATTTCCAAACCCGTTTCCAACGAAGGCGCCAATGGGCTTCCCCATAGAACTTGCCAACCTGAATTCCTACAGGCTAGATGTGAGAGGCACATTCTGCTGCTTCCTCCCTTAGAGTTAAACTAGCTTCTGAAAGCTCAACCTCCGGGGAGTTTGTTTGGCAGAGATATAGAACACACTTTTCCAAGCCTGTTGGAAGGCATTTGCAGTTTCATTTCGCGTCTAATTTCCCAAACCAAACTGCTTGCAGCTCTAACTGCCTTCTAACTACCACTTCTTCGGTTCAGTGAGATATGCTGGATTCTAAACGGAGAAGCTTCTCTGACGCTTTTTCACAGAGATTTTGAAACTGAAATCTCCCATGCCGTTTCCACCATAGGCAGCAATGGGCTTCCCCATAGAACTTGCCAACCTGAATTCCTACAGGCTAGATGTGAGAGGCACATTCTGCTGCTTCCTCCCTTAGAGTTAAACTAGCTTCTGAAAGCTCAACCTCCGGGGAGTCTGTTTGGCAGAGATATAGAACACATTTTTCCAAGCCTGTTGGAAGGCATTTGCAGATTCATTTCGCGTCTAATTTCCCAAACCAAACTGCTTGCAGCTCTAACTGCCTTCTAACTACCACTTCTTCGGTTCAGTGAGATATGCTGGATTCTAAACGGAGAAGCTTCTCTGACGCTTTTTCACAGAGATTTTGAAACTGAAATCTCCCATGCCGTTTCCACCATAGGCAGCAATGGGCTTCCCCATAGAACTTGCCAACCTGAATTCCTACAGGCTAGATGTGAGAGGCACATTCTGCTGCTTCCCCCCTTAGAGTTAAACTTGCTTCTGAAAGCTCAACCTCCGGGGAGTTTGTTTGGCAGAGATATAGAACACACTTTTCCAAGCCTGTTGGAAGGCATTTGCAGTTTCATTTCGCGTCTAATTTCCCAAACCAAACTGCTTGCAGCTCTAACTGCCTTCTAAGTACCACTTCTTCGGTTCAGTGAGATATGCTGGATTCTAAACGGAGAAGCTTCTCTGACGCTTTTTCACAGAGATTTTGAAACAAATCTCCCATGCTGTTTCCACCATAGCCAGCAATGGGCTTCCCCATAGAACTTGCCAACCTGAATTCCTACAGGCTAGATGTGAGAGGCACATTCTGCTGCTTCCTCCCTTAGAGTTAAACTAGCTTCTGAAAGCTCAACCTCCAGGGAGTCTGTTTGGCAGTGATATAGAACACACTTTTCCAAGCCTGTTGGAAGGCCTTTGCAGTGTCATTTCGCATCTAATTTCCCAAACCAAACTGCTTGCAGCTCTAACTCCCTTCTAACTACCACTTCTTCGGTTCAGTGAGATATGCTGGATTCTAAACGGAGAAGCTTCTCTGACGCTTTTTCACAGAGATTTTGAAACTGAAATTTCCAAACCCGTTTCCAACGAAGGCGCCAATGGGCTTCCCCATAGAACTTGCCAACCTGAATTCCTACAGGCTAGATGTGAGAGGCACATTCTGCTGCTTCCTCCCTTAGAGTTAAACTAGCTTCTGAAAGCTCAACCTCCGGGGAGTTTGTTTGGCAGAGATATAGAACACACTTTTCCAAGCCTGTTGGAAGGCATTTGCAGTTTCATTTCGCGTCTAATTTCCCAAACCAAACTGCTTGCAGCTCTAACTGCCTTCTAACTACCACTTCTTCGGTTCAGTGAGATATGCTGGATTCTAAACGGAGAAGCTTCTCTGACGCTTTTTCACAGAGATTTTGAAACTGAAATCTCCCATGCTGTTTCCACCATAGCCAGCAATGGGCTTCCCCATAGAACTTGCCAACCTGAATTCCTACAGGCTAGATGTGAGAGGCACATTCTGCTGCTTCCTCCCTTAGAGTTAAACTAGCTTCTGAAAGCTCAACCTCCAGGGAGTCTGTTTGGCAGAGATATAGAACACACTTTTCCAACCCTGTTGGAAGGCATTTGCAGTTTCATTTCGCGTCTAATTTCCCAAACCAAACTGCTTGCAGCTCTAACTGCCTTCTAACTACCACTTCTTCGGTTCAGTGAGATATGCTGGATTCTAAACGGAGAAGCTTCTCTGACGCTTTTTCACAGAGATTTTGAAACAAATCTCCCATGCTGTTTCCACCATAGCCAGCAATGGGCTTCCCCATAGAACTTGCCAACCTGAATTCCTACAGGCTAGATGTGAGAGGCACATTCTGCTGCTTCCTCCCTTAGAGTTAAACTAGCTTCTGAAAGCTCAACCTCCAGGGAGTCTGTTTGGCAGTGATATAGAACACACTTTTCCAAGCCTGTTGGAAGGCCTTTGCAGTGTCATTTCGCATCTAATTTCCCAAACCAAACTGCTTGCAGCTCTAACTCCCTTCTAACTACCACTTCTTCGGTTCAGTGAGATATGCTGGATTCTAAACGGAGAAGCTTCTCTGACGCTTTTTCACAGAGATTTTGAAACTGAAATTTCCAAACCCGTTTCCAACGAAGGCGCCAATGGGCTTCCCCATAGAACTTGCCAACCTGAATTCCTACAGGCTAGATGTGAGAGGCACATTCTGCTGCTTCCTCCCTTAGAGTTAAACTAGCTTCTGAAAGCTCAACCTCCGGGGAGTTTGTTTGGCAGAGATATAGAACACACTTTTCCAAGCCTGTTGGAAGGCATTTGCAGTTTCATTTCGCGTCTAATTTCCCAAACCAAACTGCTTGCAGCTCTAACTGCCTTCTAACTACCACTTCTTCGGTTCAGTGAGATATGCTGGATTCTAAACCGAGAAGCTTCTCTGACGCTTTTTCACAGAGATTTTGAAACTGAAATCTCCCATGCCGTTTCCACCATAGGCAGCAATGGGCTTCCCCATAGAACTTGCCAACCTGAATTCCTACAGGCTAGATGTGAGAGGCACATTCTGCTGCTTCCTCCCTTAGAGTTAAACTAGCTTCTGAAAGCTCAACCTCCAGGGAGTCTGTTTGGCAGAGATATAGAACACACTTTTCCAAGCCTGTTGGAAGGCATTTGCAGTTTCATTTCGCGTCTAATTTCCCAAACCAAACTGCTTGCAGCTCTAACTCCCTTCTAACTACCACTTCTTCGGTTCAGTGAGATATGCTGGATTCTAAACGGAGAAGCTTCTCTGACGCTTTTTCACAGAGATTTTGAAACTGAAATCTCCCATGCCGTTTCCACCATAGGCAGCAATGGGCTTCCCCATAGAACTTGCCAACCTGAATTCCTACAGGCTAGATGTGAGAGGCACATTCTGCTGCTTCTTCCCGAACAGTTAAGCTTGCTTCTGAAAGCTCAACCTCCGGGGAGTCTGTTTGGCAGAGATATAGAACACACTTTTCCAAGCCTGTTGGAAGGCCTTTGCAGTGTCATTTCGCATCTAATTTCCCAAACCAAACTGCTTGCAGCTCTAACTCCCTTCTAACTACCACTTCTTCGGTTCAGTGAGATATGCTGGATTCTAAACGGAGAAGCTTCTCCGATGCTTTTTCACAGAGATTTTGAAACTGAAATCTCCCATGCCGTTTCCACCATAGGCAGCAATGGGCTTCCCCATAGAACTTGCCAACCTGAATTCCTAAAGGCTAGATGTGAGAGGCACATTCTGCTGCTTCCTCCCTTAGAGTTAAACTTGCTTCTGAAAGCTCAACCTCCGGGGAGTTTGTTTGGCAGAGATATAGAACACACTTTTCCAAGCCTGTTGGAAGGCATTTGCAGTTTCATTTCGCGTCTAATTTCCCAAACCAAACTGCTTGCAGCTCTAACTGCCTTCTAAGTACCACTTCTTCGGTTCAGTGAGATATGCTGGATTCTAAACGGAGAAGCTTCTCTGACGCTTTTTCACAGAGATTTTGAAACAAATCTCCCATGCTGTTTCCACCATAGCCAGCAATGGGCTTCCCCATAGAACTTGCCAACCTGAATTCCTACAGGCTAGATGTGAGAGGCACATTCTGCTGCTTCCTCCCTTAGAGTTAAACTAGCTTCTGAAAGCTCAACCTCCAGGGAGTCTGTTTGGCAGTGATATAGAACACACTTTTCCAAGCCTGTTGGAAGGCCTTTGCAGTGTCATTTCGCATCTAATTTCCCAAACCAAACTGCTTGCAGCTCTAACTCCCTTCTAACTACCACTTCTTCGGTTCAGTGAGATATGCTGGATTCTAAACGGAGAAGCTTCTCTGACGCTTTTTCACAGAGATTTTGAAACTGAAATTTCCAAACCCGTTTCCAACGAAGGCGCCAATGGGCTTCCCCATAGAACTTGCCAACCTGAATTCCTACAGGCTAGATGTGAGAGGCACATTCTGCTGCTTCCTCCCTTAGAGTTAAACTAGCTTCTGAAAGCTCAACCTCCGGGGAGTTTGTTTGGCAGAGATATAGAACACACTTTTCCAAGCCTGTTGGAAGGCATTTGCAGTTTCATTTCGCGTCTAATTTCCCAAACCAAACTGCTTGCAGCTCTAACTGCCTTCTAACTACCACTTCTTCGGTTCAGTGAGATATGCTGGATTCTAAACGGAGAAGCTTCTCTGACGCTTTTTCACAGAGATTTTGAAACTGAAATCTCCCATGCTGTTTCCACCATAGCCAGCAATGGGCTTCCCCATAGAACTTGCCAACCTGAATTCCTACAGGCTAGATGTGAGAGGCACATTCTGCTGCTTCCTCCCTTAGAGTTAAACTAGCTTCTGAAAGCTCAACCTCCAGGGAGTCTGTTTGGCAGAGATATAGAACACACTTTTCCAAGCCTGTTGGAAGGCATTTGCAGTTTCATTTCGCGTCTAATTTCCCAAACCAAACTGCTTGCAGCTCTAACTGCCTTCTAACTACCACTTCTTCGGTTCAGTGAGATATGCTGGATTCTAAACGGAGAAGCTTCTCTGACGCTTTTTCACAGAGATTTTGAAACAAATCTCCCATGCTGTTTCCACCATAGCCAGCAATGGGCTTCCCCATAGAACTTGCCAACCTGAATTCCTACAGGCTAGATGTGAGAGGCACATTCTGCTGCTTCCTCCCTTAGAGTTAAACTAGCTTCTGAAAGCTCAACCTCCAGGGAGTCTGTTTGGCAGTGATATAGAACACACTTTTCCAAGCCTGTTGGAAGGCCTTTGCAGTGTCATTTCGCATCTAATTTCCCAAACCAAACTGCTTGCAGCTCTAACTCCCTTCTAACTACCACTTCTTCGGTTCAGTGAGATATGCTGGATTCTAAACGGAGAAGCTTCTCTGACGCTTTTTCACAGAGATTTTGAAACTGAAATTTCCAAACCCGTTTCCAACGAAGGCGCCAATGGGCTTCCCCATAGAACTTGCCAACCTGAATTCCTACAGGCTAGATGTGAGAGGCACATTCTGCTGCTTCCTCCCTTAGAGTTAAACTAGCTTCTGAAAGCTCAACCTCCGGGGAGTTTGTTTGGCAGAGATATAGAACACACTTTTCCAAGCCTGTTGGAAGGCATTTGCAGTTTCATTTCGCGTCTAATTTCCCAAACCAAACTGCTTGCAGCTCTAACTGCCTTCTAACTACCACTTCTTCGGTTCAGTGAGATATGCTGGATTCTAAACCGAGAAGCTTCTCTGACGCTTTTTCACAGAGATTTTGAAACTGAAATCTCCCATGCCGTTTCCACCATAGGCAGCAATGGGCTTCCCCATAGAACTTGCCAACCTGAATTCCTACAGGCTAGATGTGAGAGGCACATTCTGCTGCTTCCTCCCTTAGAGTTAAACTAGCTTCTGAAAGCTCAACCTCCAGGGAGTCTGTTTGGCAGAGATATAGAACACACTTTTCCAAGCCTGTTGGAAGGCATTTGCAGTTTCATTTCGCGTCTAATTTCCCAAACCAAACTGCTTGCAGCTCTAACTCCCTTCTAACTACCACTTCTTCGGTTCAGTGAGATATGCTGGATTCTAAACGGAGAAGCTTCTCTGACGCTTTTTCACAGAGATTTTGAAACTGAAATCTCCCATGCCGTTTCCACCATAGGCAGCAATGGGCTTCCCCATAGAACTTGCCAACCTGAATTCCTACAGGCTAGATGTGAGAGGCACATTCTGCTGCTTCTTCCCGAACAGTTAAGCTTGCTTCTGAAAGCTCAACCTCCGGGGAGTCTGTTTGGCAGAGATATAGAACACACTTTTCCAAGCCTGTTGGAAGGCCTTTGCAGTGTCATTTCGCATCTAATTTCCCAAACCAAACTGCTTGCAGCTCTAACTCCCTTCTAACTACCACTTCTTCGGTTCAGTGAGATATGCTGGATTCTAAACGGAGAAGCTTCTCCGATGCTTTTTCACAGAGATTTTGAAACTGAAATCTCCCATGCCGTTTCCACCATAGGCAGCAATGGGCTTCCCCATAGAACTTGCCAACCTGAATTCCTACAGGCTAGATGTGAGAGGCACATTCTGCTGCTTCCTCCCTTAGAGTTAAACTAGCTTCTGAAAGCTCAACCTCCGGGGAGTCTGTTTGGCAGAGATATAGAACACATTTTTCCAAGCCTGTTGGAAGGCATTTGCAGTTTCATTTCGCTTCTAATTTCCCAAACCAAACTGCTTGCAGCTCTAACTCCCTTCTAACTACCACTTCTTCGGTTCAGTGAGATATGCTGGATTCTAAACGGAGAAGCTTCTCTGACGCTTTTTCACAGAGATTTTGAAACTGAAATCTCCCATGCCGTTTCCACCATAGGCAGCAATGGGCTTCCCCATAGAACTTGCCAACCTGAATTCCTACAGGCTAGATGTGAGAGGCACATTCTGCTGCTTCCTCCCTTAGAGTTAAACTTGCTTCTGAAAGCTCAACCTCCGGGGAGTTTGTTTGGCAGAGATATAGAACACACTTTTCCAAGCCTGTTGGAAGGCATTTGCAGTTTCATTTCGCGTCTAATTTCCCAAACCAAACTGCTTGCAGCTCTAACTGCCTTCTAACTACGACTTCTTCGGTTCAGTGAGATATGCTGGATTCTAAACGGAGAAGCTTCTCTGACGCTTTTTCACAGAGATTTTGAAACTGAAATCTCCCATGCCGTTTCCACCATAGGCAGCAATGGGCTTCCCCATAGAACTTGCCAACCTGAATTCCTACAGGCTAGATGTGAGAGGCACATTCTGCTGCTTCCTCCCTTAGAGTTAAACTAGCTTCTGAAAGCTCAACCTCCGGGGAGTTTGTTTGGCAGAGATATAGAACACACTTTTCCAAGCCTGTTGGAAGGCCTTTGCAGTGTCATTTCGCATCTAATTTCCCAAACCAAACTGCTTGCAGCTCTAACTCCCTTCTAACTACCACTTCTTCGGTTCAGTGAGATATGCTGGATTCTAAACGGAGAAGCTTCTCTGACGCTTTTTCACAGAGATTTTGAAACTGAAATCTCCCATGCCGTTTCCACCATAGGCAGCAAAGGGCTTCCCCATAGAACTTGCCAACCTGAATTCCTACAGGCTAGATGTGAGAGGCACATTCTGCTGCTTCCTCCCTGAGGGTTAAACTTGCTTCTGAAAGCTCATCCTCCGGGGAGTTTGTTTGGCAGAGATATAGAACACACTTTTCCAAGCCTGTTGGAAGGCATTTGCAGTTTCATTTCGCGTCTAATTTCCCAAACCAAACTGCTTGCAGCTCTAACTCCCTTCTAACTACCACTTCTTCGGTTCAGTGAGATATGCTGGATTCTAAACGGAGAAGCTTCTCTGACGCTTTTTCACAGAGATTTTGAAACTGAAATTTCCAAACCCGTTTCCAACGAAGGCGCCAATGGGCTTCCCCATAGAACTTGCCAACCTGAATTCCTACAGGCTAGATGTGAGAGGCACATTCTGCTGCTTCCTCCCTTAGAGTTAAACTAGCTTCTGAAAGCTCAACCTCCGGGGAGTTTGTTTGGCAGAGATATAGAACACACTTTTCCAAGCCTGTTGGAAGGCATTTGCAGTTTCATTTCGCGTCTAATTTCCCAAACCAAACTGCTTGCAGCTCTAACTGCCTTCTAACTACCACTTCTTCGGTTCAGTGAGATATGCTGGATTCTAAACGGAGAAGCTTCTCTGACGCTTTTTCACAGAGATTTTGAAACTGAAATCTCCCATGCCGTTTCCACCATAGGCAGCAATGGGCTTCCCCATAGAACTTGCCAACCTGAATTCCTACAGGCTAGATGTGAGAGGCACATTCTGCTGCTTCCTCCCTTAGAGTTAAACTAGCTTCTGAAAGCTCAACCTCCGGGGAGTCTGTTTGGCAGAGATATAGAACACATTTTTCCAAGCCTGTTGGAAGGCATTTGCAATTTCATTTCGCGTCTAATTTCCCAAACCAAACTGCTTGCAGCTCTAACTGCCTTCTAACTACCACTTCTTCGGTTCAGTGAGATATGCTGGATTCTAAAGGGAGAAGCTTCTCTGACGCTTTTTCACAGAGATTTTGAAACTGAAATCTCCCATGCTGTTTCCACCATAGCCAGCAATGGGCTTCCCCATAGAACTTGCCAACCTGAATTCCTACAGGCTAGATGTGAGAGGCACATTCTGCTGCTTCCTCCCTTAGAGTTAAACTAGCTTCTGAAAGCTCAACCTCCAGGGAGTCTGTTTGGCAGAGATATAGAACACACTTTTCCAAGCCTGTTGGAAGGCCTTTGCAGTGTCATTTCGCATCTAATTTCCCAAACCAAACTGCTTGCAGCTCTAACTCCCTTCTAACTACCACTTCTTTGGTTCAGTGAGATATGCTGGATTCTAAACGGAGAAGCTTCTCTGACGCTTTTTCACAGAGATTTTGAAACTGAAATTTCCAAACCCGTTTCCAACGAAGGCGCCAATGGGCTTCCCCATAGAACTTGCCAACCTGAATTCCTACAGGCTAGATGTGAGAGGCACATTCTGCTGCTTCCTCCCTTAGAGTTAAACTTGCTTCTGAAAGCTCAACCTCCGGGGAGTTTGTTTGGCAGAGATATAGAACACACTTTTCCAAGCCTGTTGGAAGGCATTTGCAGTTTCATTTCGCGTCTATTTTCCCAAACCAACCTGCTTGCAGCTCTAACTGCCTTCTAACTATCACTTCTTCGGTTCAGTGAGATATGCTGGATTCTAAACGGAGAAGCTTCTCTGACGCTTTTTCACAGAGATTTTGAAACTGAAATCTCCCATGCCATTTCCACCATAGGCAGCAATGGGCTTCCCCATAGAACTTGCCAACCTGAATTCCTACAGGCTAGATGTGAGAGGCACATTCTGCTGCTTCCTCCCTTAGAGGTAAACTAGCTTCTGAAAGCTCAACCTCCGGGGAGTCTGTTTGGCAGAGATATAGAACAAATTTTTCCAAGCCTGTTGGAAGGCATTTGCAGTTTCATTTCGCGTCTAATTTCCCAAACCAAACTGCTTGCAGCTCTAACTCCCTTCTAACTACCACTTCTTCGGTTCAGTGAGATATGCTGGATTCTAAACGGAGAAGCTTCTCTGACGCTTTTTCACAGAGATTTTGAAACTGAAATCTCCCATGCCGTTTCCACCATAGGCAGCAATGGGCTTCCCCATAGAACTTGCCAACCTGAATTCCTACAGGCTAGATGTGAGAGGCACATTCTGCTGCTTCCTCCCTTAGAGTTAAACTTGCTTCTGAAAGCTCAACCTCCGGGGAGTTTGTTTGGCAGAGATATAGAACACACTTTTCCAAGCCTGTTGGAAGGCATTTGCAGTTTCATTTCGCGTCTAATTTCCCAAACCAAACTGCTTGCAGCTCTAACTCCCTTCTAACTACCACTTCTTCGGTTCAGTGAGATATGCTGGATTCTAAACGGAGAAGCTTCTCTGACGCTTTTTCACAGAGGTTTTGAAACTGAAATTTCCAAACCCGTTTCCAACGAAGGCGCCAATGGGCTTCCCCATAGAACTTGCCAACCTGAATTCCTACAGGCTAGATGTGAGAGGCACATTCTGCTGCTTCCTCCCTTAGAGTTAAACTAGCTTCTGAAAGCTCAACCTCCGGGGAGTTTGTTTGGCAGAGATATAGAACACACTTTTCCAAGCCTGTTGGAAGGCATTTGCAGTTTCATTTCGCGTCTAATTTCCCAAACCAAACTGCTTGCAGCTCTAACTGCCTTCCAACTACCACTTCTTCGGTTCAGTGAGATATGCTGGATTCTAAACGGAGAAGCTTCTCTGACGCTTTTTCACAGAGATTTTGAAACTGAAATCTCCCATGCTGTTTCCACCATAGCCAGCAATGGGCTTCCCCATAGAACTTGCCAACCTGAATTCCTACAGGCTAGATGTGAGAGGCACATTCTGCTGCTTCCTCCCTTAGAGGTAAACTAGCTTCTGAAAGCTCAACCTCCGGGGAGTCTGTTTGGCAGAGATATAGAACAAATTTTTCCAAGCCTGTTGGAAGGCATTTGCAGTTTCATTTCGCGTCTAATTTCCCAAACCAAACTGCTTGCAGCTCTAACTCCCTTCTAACTACCACTTCTTCGGTTCAGTGAGATATGCTGGATTCTAAACGGAGAAGCTTCTCTGACGCTTTTTCACAGAGATTTTGAAACTGAAATCTCCCATGCCGTTTCCACCATAGGCAGCAATGGGCTTCCCCATAGAACTTGCCAACCTGAATTCCTACAGGCTAGATGTGAGAGGCACATTCTGCTGCTTCCTCCCTTAGAGTTAAACTTGCTTCTGAAAGCTCAACCTCCGGGGAGTTTGTTTGGCAGAGATATAGAACACACTTTTCCAAGCCTGTTGGAAGGCATTTGCAGTTTCATTTCGCGTCTAATTTCCCAAACCAAACTGCTTGCAGCTCTAACTCCCTTCTAACTACCACTTCTTCGGTTCAGTGAGATATGCTGGATTCTAAACGGAGAAGCTTCTCTGACGCTTTTTCACAGAGGTTTTGAAACTGAAATTTCCAAACCCGTTTCCAACGAAGGCGCCAATGGGCTTCCCCATAGAACTTGCCAACCTGAATTCCTACAGGCTAGATGTGAGAGGCACATTCTGCTGCTTCCTCCCTTAGAGTTAAACTAGGTTCTGAAAGCTCAACCTCCGGGGAGTCTGTTTGGCAGAGATATAGAACACACTTTTCCAAGCCTGTTGGAAGGCATTTGCAGTTTCATTTCGCGTCTAATTTCCCAAACCAAACTGCTTGCAGCTCTAACTGCCTTCTAACTACCACTTCTTCGGTTCAGTGAGATATGCTGGATTCTAAAGGGAGAAGCTTCTCTGACGCTTTTTCACAGAGATTTTGAAACTGAAATCTCCCATGCTGTTTCCACCATAGCCAGCAATGGGCTTCCCCATAGAACTTGCCAACCTGAATTCCTACAGGCTAGATGTGAGAGGCACATTCTGCTGCTTCCTCCCTTAGAGTTAAACTAGCTTCTGAAAGCTCAACCTCCAGGGAGTCTGTTTGGCAGAGATATAGAACACACTTTTCCAAGCCTGTTGGAAGGCCTTTGCAGTGTCATTTCGCATCTAATTTCCCAAACCAAACTGCTTGCAGCTCTAACTCCCTTCTAACTACCACTTCTTCGGTTCAGTGAGATATGCTGGATTCTAAACGGAGAAGCTTCTCTGACGCTTTTTCACAGAGATTTTGAAACTGAAATTTCCAAACCCGTTTCCAACGAAGGCGCCAATGGGCTTCCCCATAGAACTTGCCAACCTGAATTCCTACAGGCTAGATGTGAGAGGCACATTCTGCTGCTTCCTCCCTTAGAGTTAAACTTGCTTCTGAAAGCTCAACCTCCGGGGAGTTTGTTTGGCAGAGATATAGAACACACTTTTCCAAGCCTGTTGGAAGGCATTTGCAGTTTCATTTCGCGTCTAATTTCCCAAACCAAACTGCTTGCAGCTCTAACTGCCTTCTAACTATCACTTCTTCGGTTCAGTGAGATATGCTGGATTCTAAACGGAGAAGCTTCTCTGACGCTTTTTCACAGAGATTTTGAAACTGAAATCTCCCATGCCATTTCCACCATAGGCAGCAATGGGCTTCCCCATAGAACTTGCCAACCTGAATTCCTACAGGCTAGATGTGAGAGGCACATTCTGCTGCTTCCTCCCTTAGAGTTAAACTAGCTTCTGAAAGCTCAACCTCCGGGGAGTCTGTTTGGCAGAGATATAGAACACATTTTTCCAAGCCTGTTGGAAGGCATTTGCAGTTTCATTTCGCGTCTAATTTCCCAAACCAAACTGCTTGCAGCTCTAACTCCCTTCTAACTACCACTTCTTCGGTTCAGTGAGATATGCTGGATTCTAAACGGAGAAGCTTCTCTGACGCTTTTTCACAGAGATTTTGAAACTGAAATCTCCCATGCCGTTTCCACCATAGGCAGCAATGGGCTTCCCCATAGAACTTGCCAACCTGAATTCCTACAGGCTAGATGTGAGAGGCACATTCTGCTGCTTCCTCCCTTAGAGTTAAACTTGCTTCTGAAAGCTCAACCTCCGGGGAGTTTGTTTGGCAGAGATATAGAACACACTTTTCCAAGCCTGTTGGAAGGCATTTGCAGTTTCATTTCGCGTCTAATTTCCCAAACCAAACTGCTTGCAGCTCTAACTCCCTTCTAACTACCACTTCTTCGGTTCAGTGAGATATGCTGGATTCTAAACGGAGAAGCTTCTCTGACGCTTTTTCACAGAGATTTTGAAACTGAAATTTCCAAACCCGTTTCCAACGAAGGCGCCAATGGGCTTCCCCATAGAACTTGCCAACCTGAATTCCTACAGGCTAGATGTGAGAGGCACATTCTGCTGCTTCCTCCCTTAGAGTTAAACTAGCTTCTGAAAGCTCAACCTCCGGGGAGTTTGTTTGGCAGAGATATAGAACACACTTTTCCAAGCCTGTTGGAAGGCATTTGCAGTTTCATTTCGCGTCTAATTTCCCAAACCAAACTGCTTGCAGCTCTAACTGCCTTCTAACTACCACTTCTTCGGTTCAGTGAGATATGCTGGATTCTAAACGGAGAAGCTTCTCTGACGCTTTTTCACAGAGATTTTGAAACTGAAATCTCCCATGCCGTTTCCACCATAGCCAGCAATGGGCTTCCCCATAGAACTTGCCAACCTGAATTCCTACAGGCTAGATGTGAGAGGCACATTCTGCTGCTTCCTCCCTTAGAGTTAAACTAGCTTCTGAAAGCTCAACCTCCGGGGAGTCTGTTTGGCAGAGATATAGAACACACTTTTCCAAGCCTGTTGGAAGGCATTTGCAGTTTCATTTCGCGTCTAATTTCCCAAACCAAACTGCTTGCAGCTCTAACTGCCTTCTAACTACCACTTCTTCGGTTCAGTGAGATATGCTGGATTCTAAACGGAGAAGCTTCTCTGACGCTTTTTCACAGAGATTTTGAAACTGAAATCTCCCATGCCGTTTCCACCATAGGCAGCAATGGGCTTCCCCATAGAACTTGCCAACCTGAATTCCTACAGGCTAGATGTGAGAGGCACATTCTGCTGCTTCCTCCCTTAGAGTTAAACTAGCTTCTGAAAGCTCAACCTCCGGGGAGTTTGTTTGGCAGAGATATAGAACACACTTTTCCAAGCCTGTTGGAAGGCCTTTGCAGTGTCAATTCGCATCTAATTTCCCAAACCAAACTGCTTGCAGCTCTAACTCCCTTCTAACTACCACTTCTTCGGTTCAGTGAGATATGCTGGATTCTAAACGGAGAAGCTTCTCTGACGCTTTTTCACAGAGATTTTGAAACTGAAATCTCCCATGCCGTTTCCACCATAGGCAGCAATGGGCTTCCCCATAGAACTTGCCAACCTGAATTCCTACAGGCTAGATGTGAGAGGCACATTCTGCTGCTTCCTCCCTGAGGGTTAAACTTGCTTCTGAAAGCTCAACCTCCGGGGAGTTTGTTTGGCAGAGATATAGAACACACTTTTCCAAGCCTGTTGGAAGGCATTTGCAGTTTCATTTCGCGTCTAATTTCCCAAACCAAACTGCTTGCAGCTCTAACTCCCTTCTAACTACCACTTCTTCGGTTCAGTGAGATATGCTGGATTCTAAACGGAGAAGCTTCTCTGACGCTTTTTCACAGAGATTTTGAAACTGAAATCTCCCATGCCGTTTCCACCATAGGCAGCAATGGGCTTCCCCATAGAACTTGCCAACCTGAATTCCTACAGGCTAGATGTGAGAGGCACATTCTGCTGCTTCCTCCCTGAGGGTTAAACTTGCTTCTGAAAGCTCAACCTCCGGGGAGTTTGTTTGGCAGAGATATAGAACACACTTTTCCAAGCCTGTTGGAAGGCATTTGCAGTTTCATTTCGCGTCTAATTTCCCAAACCAAACTGCTTGCAGCTCTAACTCCCTTCTAACTACCACTTCTTCGGTTCAGTGAGATATGCTGGATTCTAAACGGAGAAGCTTCTCTGACGCTTTTTCACAGAGATTTTGAAACTGAAATTTCCAAACCCGTTTCCAACGAAGGCGCCAATGGGCTTCCCCATAGAACTTGCCAACCTGAATTCCTACAGGCTAGATGTGAGAGGCACATTCTGCTGCTTCCTCCCTTAGAGTTAAACTAGCTTCTGAAAGCTCAACCTCCGGGGAGTTTGTTTGGCAGAGATATAGAACACACTTTTCCAAGCCTGTTGGAAGGCATTTGCAGTTTCATTTCGCGTCTAATTTCCCAAACCAAACTGCTTGCAGCTCTAACTCCCTTCTAACTACCACTTCTTCGGTTCAGTGAGATATGCTGGATTCTAAACGGAGAAGCTTCTCTGAAGCTTTTTCACAGAGATTTTGAAACTGAAATTTCCAAACCCGTTTCCAACGAAGGCGCCAATGGGCTTCCCCATAGAACTTGCCAACCTGAATTCCTACAGGCTAGATGTGAGAGGCACATTCTGCTGCTTCCTCCCTTAGAGTTAAACTAGCTTCTGAAAGCTCAACCTCCGGGGAGTTTGTTTGGCAGAGATATAGAACACACTTTTCCAAGCCTGTTGGAAGGCATTTGCAGTTTCATTTCGCGTCTAATTTCCCAAACCAAACTGCTTGCAGCTCTAACTGCCTTCTAACTACCACTTCTTCGGTTCAGTGAGATATGCTGGATTCTAAACGGAGAAGCTTCTCTGACGCTTTTTCACAGAGATTTTGAAACTGAAATCTCCCATGCTGTTTCCACCATAGCCAGCAATGGGCTTCCCCATAGAACTTGCCAACCTGAATTCCTACAGGCTAGATGTGAGAGGCACATTCTGCTGCTTCCTCCCTTAGAGTTAAACTAGCTTCTGAAAGCTCAACCTCCAGGGAGTCTGTTTGGCAGAGATATAGAACACACTTTTCCAACCCTGTTGGAAGGCATTTGCAGTTTCATTTCGCGTCTAATTTCCCAAACCAAACTGCTTGCAGCTCTAACTGCCTTCTAACTACCACTTCTTCGGTTCAGTGAGATATGCTGGATTCTAAACGGAGAAGCTTCTCTGACGCTTTTTCACAGAGATTTTGAAACAAATCTCCCATGCTGTTTCCACCATAGCCAGCAATGGGCTTCCCCATAGAACTTGCCAACCTGAATTCCTACAGGCTAGATGTGAGAGGCACATTCTGCTGCTTCCTCCCTTAGAGTTAAACTAGCTTCTGAAAGCTCAACCTCCAGGGAGTCTGTTTGGCAGTGATATAGAACACACTTTTCCAAGCCTGTTGGAAGGCCTTTGCAGTGTCATTTCGCATCTAATTTCCCAAACCAAACTGCTTGCAGCTCTAACTCCCTTCTAACTACCACTTCTTCGGTTCAGTGAGATATGCTGGATTCTAAACGGAGAAGCTTCTCTGACGCTTTTTCACAGAGATTTTGAAACTGAAATTTCCAAACCCGTTTCCAACGAAGGCGCCAATGGGCTTCCCCATAGAACTTGCCAACCTGAATTCCTACAGGCTAGATGTGAGAGGCACATTCTGCTGCTTCCTCCCTTAGAGTTAAACTAGCTTCTGAAAGCTCAACCTCCGGGGAGTTTGTTTGGCAGAGATATAGAACACACTTTTCCAAGCCTGTTGGAAGGCATTTGCAGTTTCATTTCGCGTCTAATTTCCCAAACCAAACTGCTTGCAGCTCTAACTGCCTTCTAACTACCACTTCTTCGGTTCAGTGAGATATGCTGGATTCTAAACCGAGAAGCTTCTCTGACGCTTTTTCACAGAGATTTTGAAACTGAAATCTCCCATGCCGTTTCCACCATAGGCAGCAATGGGCTTCCCCATAGAACTTGCCAACCTGAATTCCTACAGGCTAGATGTGAGAGGCACATTCTGCTGCTTCCTCCCTTAGAGTTAAACTAGCTTCTGAAAGCTCAACCTCCAGGGAGTCTGTTTGGCAGAGATATAGAACACACTTTTCCAAGCCTGTTGGAAGGCATTTGCAGTTTCATTTCGCGTCTAATTTCCCAAACCAAACTGCTTGCAGCTCTAACTCCCTTCTAACTACCACTTCTTCGGTTCAGTGAGATATGCTGGATTCTAAACGGAGAAGCTTCTCTGACGCTTTTTCACAGAGATTTTGAAACTGAAATCTCCCATGCCGTTTCCACCATAGGCAGCAATGGGCTTCCCCATAGAACTTGCCAACCTGAATTCCTACAGGCTAGATGTGAGAGGCACATTCTGCTGCTTCTTCCCGAACAGTTAAGCTTGCTTCTGAAAGCTCAACCTCCGGGGAGTCTGTTTGGCAGAGATATAGAACACACTTTTCCAAGCCTGTTGGAAGGCCTTTGCAGTGTCATTTCGCATCTAATTTCCCAAACCAAACTGCTTGCAGCTCTAACTCCCTTCTAACTACCACTTCTTCGGTTCAGTGAGATATGCTGGATTCTAAACGGAGAAGCTTCTCCGATGCTTTTTCACAGAGATTTTGAAACTGAAATCTCCCATGCCGTTTCCACCATAGGCAGCAATGGGCTTCCCCATAGAACTTGCCAACCTGAATTCCTAAAGGCTAGATGTGAGAGGCACATTCTGCTGCTTCCTCCCTTAGAGTTAAACTTGCTTCTGAAAGCTCATCCTCCGGGGAGTTTGTTTGGCAGAGATATAGAACACACTTTTCCAAGCCTGTTGGAAGGCATTTGCAGTTTCATTTCGCGTCTAATTTCCCAAACCAAACTGCTTGCAGCTCTAACTGCCTTCTAAGTACCACTTCTTCGGTTCAGTGAGATATGCTGGATTCTAAACGGAGAAGCTTCTCTGACGCTTTTTCACAGAGATTTTGAAACAAATCTCCCATGCTGTTTCCACCATAGCCAGCAATGGGCTTCCCCATAGAACTTGCCAACCTGAATTCCTACAGGCTAGATGTGAGAGGCACATTCTGCTGCTTCCTCCCTTAGAGTTAAACTAGCTTCTGAAAGCTCAACCTCCAGGGAGTCTGTTTGGCAGTGATATAGAACACACTTTTCCAAGCCTGTTGGAAGGCCTTTGCAGTGTCATTTCGCATCTAATTTCCCAAACCAAACTGCTTGCAGCTCTAACTCCCTTCTAACTACCACTTCTTCGGTTCAGTGAGATATGCTGGATTCTAAACGGAGAAGCTTCTCTGACGCTTTTTCACAGAGATTTTGAAACTGAAATTTCCAAACCCGTTTCCAACGAAGGCGCCAATGGGCTTCCCCATAGAACTTGCCAACCTGAATTCCTACAGGCTAGATGTGAGAGGCACATTCTGCTGCTTCCTCCCTTAGAGTTAAACTAGCTTCTGAAAGCTCAACCTCCGGGGAGTTTGTTTGGCAGAGATATAGAACACACTTTTCCAAGCCTGTTGGAAGGCATTTGCAGTTTCATTTCGCGTCTAATTTCCCAAACCAAACTGCTTGCAGCTCTAACTGCCTTCTAACTACCACTTCTTCGGTTCAGTGAGATATGCTGGATTCTAAACGGAGAAGCTTCTCTGACGCTTTTTCACAGAGATTTTGAAACTGAAATCTCCCATGCTGTTTCCACCATAGCCAGCAATGGGCTTCCCCATAGAACTTGCCAACCTGAATTCCTACAGGCTAGATGTGAGAGGCACATTCTGCTGCTTCCTCCCTTAGAGTTAAACTAGCTTCTGAAAGCTCAACCTCCAGGGAGTCTGTTTGGCAGAGATATAGAACACACTTTTCCAAGCCTGTTGGAAGGCATTTGCAGTTTCATTTCGCGTCTAATTTCCCAAACCAAACTGCTTGCAGCTCTAACTGCCTTCTAACTACCACTTCTTCGGTTCAGTGAGATATGCTGGATTCTAAACGGAGAAGCTTCTCTGACGCTTTTTCACAGAGATTTTGAAACAAATCTCCCATGCTGTTTCCACCATAGCCAGCAATGGGCTTCCCCATAGAACTTGCCAACCTGAATTCCTACAGGCTAGATGTGAGAGGCACATTCTGCTGCTTCCTCCCTTAGAGTTAAACTAGCTTCTGAAAGCTCAACCTCCAGGGAGTCTGTTTGGCAGTGATATAGAACACACTTTTCCAAGCCTGTTGGAAGGCCTTTGCAGTGTCATTTCGCATCTAATTTCCCAAACCAAACTGCTTGCAGCTCTAACTCCCTTCTAACTACCACTTCTTCGGTTCAGTGAGATATGCTGGATTCTAAACGGAGAAGCTTCTCTGACGCTTTTTCACAGAGATTTTGAAACTGAAATTTCCAAACCCGTTTCCAACGAAGGCGCCAATGGGCTTCCCCATAGAACTTGCCAACCTGAATTCCTACAGGCTAGATGTGAGAGGCACATTCTGCTGCTTCCTCCCTTAGAGTTAAACTAGCTTCTGAAAGCTCAACCTCCGGGGAGTTTGTTTGGCAGAGATATAGAACACACTTTTCCAAGCCTGTTGGAAGGCATTTGCAGTTTCATTTCGCGTCTAATTTCCCAAACCAAACTGCTTGCAGCTCTAACTGCCTTCTAACTACCACTTCTTCGGTTCAGTGAGATATGCTGGATTCTAAACCGAGAAGCTTCTCTGACGCTTTTTCACAGAGATTTTGAAACTGAAATCTCCCATGCCGTTTCCACCATAGGCAGCAATGGGCTTCCCCATAGAACTTGCCAACCTGAATTCCTACAGGCTAGATGTGAGAGGCACATTCTGCTGCTTCCTCCCTTAGAGTTAAACTAGCTTCTGAAAGCTCAACCTCCAGGGAGTCTGTTTGGCAGAGATATAGAACACACTTTTCCAAGCCTGTTGGAAGGCATTTGCAGTTTCATTTCGCGTCTAATTTCCCAAACCAAACTGCTTGCAGCTCTAACTCCCTTCTAACTACCACTTCTTCGGTTCAGTGAGATATGCTGGATTCTAAACGGAGAAGCTTCTCTGACGCTTTTTCACAGAGATTTTGAAACTGAAATCTCCCATGCCGTTTCCACCATAGGCAGCAATGGGCTTCCCCATAGAACTTGCCAACCTGAATTCCTACAGGCTAGATGTGAGAGGCACATTCTGCTGCTTCTTCCCGAACAGTTAAGCTTGCTTCTGAAAGCTCAACCTCCGGGGAGTCTGTTTGGCAGAGATATAGAACACACTTTTCCAAGCCTGTTGGAAGGCCTTTGCAGTGTCATTTCGCATCTAATTTCCCAAACCAAACTGCTTGCAGCTCTAACTCCCTTCTAACTACCACTTCTTCGGTTCAGTGAGATATGCTGGATTCTAAACGGAGAAGCTTCTCCGATGCTTTTTCACAGAGATTTTGAAACTGAAATCTCCCATGCCGTTTCCACCATAGGCAGCAATGGGCTTCCCCATAGAACTTGCCAACCTGAATTCCTACAGGCTAGATGTGAGAGGCACATTCTGCTGCTTCCTCCCTTAGAGTTAAACTAGCTTCTGAAAGCTCAACCTCCGGGGAGTCTGTTTGGCAGAGATATAGAACACATTTTTCCAAGCCTGTTGGAAGGCATTTGCAGTTTCATTTCGCTTCTAATTTCCCAAACCAAACTGCTTGCAGCTCTAACTCCCTTCTAACTACCACTTCTTCGGTTCAGTGAGATATGCTGGATTCTAAACGGAGAAGCTTCTCTGACGCTTTTTCACAGAGATTTTGAAACTGAAATCTCCCATGCCGTTTCCACCATAGGCAGCAATGGGCTTCCCCATAGAACTTGCCAACCTGAATTCCTACAGGCTAGATGTGAGAGGCACATTCTGCTGCTTCCTCCCTTAGAGTTAAACTTGCTTCTGAAAGCTCAACCTCCGGGGAGTTTGTTTGGCAGAGATATAGAACACACTTTTCCAAGCCTGTTGGAAGGCATTTGCAGTTTCATTTCGCGTCTAATTTCCCAAACCAAACTGCTTGCAGCTCTAACTGCCTTCTAACTACCACTTCTTCGGTTCAGTGAGATATGCTGGATTCTAAACGGAGAAGCTTCTCTGACGCTTTTTCACAGAGATTTTGAAACTGAAATCTCCCATGCCGTTTCCACCATAGGCAGCAATGGGCTTCCCCATAGAACTTGCCAACCTGAATTCCTACAGGCTAGATGTGAGAGGCACATTCTGCTGCTTCCTCCCTTAGAGTTAAACTAGCTTCTGAAAGCTCAACCTCCGGGGAGTTTGTTTGGCAGAGATATAGAACACACTTTTCCAAGCCTGTTGGAAGGCCTTTGCAGTGTCATTTCGCATCTAATTTCCCAAACCAAACTGCTTGCAGCTCTAACTCCCTTCTAACTACCACTTCTTCGGTTCAGTGAGATATGCTGGATTCTAAACGGAGAAGCTTCTCTGACGCTTTTTCACAGAGATTTTGAAACTGAAATCTCCCATGCCGTTTCCACCATAGGCAGCAAAGGGCTTCCCCATAGAACTTGCCAACCTGAATTCCTACAGGCTAGATGTGAGAGGCACATTCTGCTGCTTCCTCCCTGAGGGTTAAACTTGCTTCTGAAAGCTCATCCTCCGGGGAGTTTGTTTGGCAGAGATATAGAACACACTTTTCCAAGCCTGTTGGAAGGCATTTGCAGTTTCATTTCGCGTCTAATTTCCCAAACCAAACTGCTTGCAGCTCTAACTCCCTTCTAACTACCACTTCTTCGGTTCAGTGAGATATGCTGGATTCTAAACGGAGAAGCTTCTCTGACGCTTTTTCACAGAGATTTTGAAACTGAAATTTCCAAACCCGTTTCCAACGAAGGCGCCAATGGGCTTCCCCATAGAACTTGCCAACCTGAATTCCTACAGGCTAGATGTGAGAGGCACATTCTGCTGCTTCCTCCCTTAGAGTTAAACTAGCTTCTGAAAGCTCAACCTCCGGGGAGTTTGTTTGGCAGAGATATAGAACACACTTTTCCAAGCCTGTTGGAAGGCATTTGCAGTTTCATTTCGCGTCTAATTTCCCAAACCAAACTGCTTGCAGCTCTAACTGCCTTCTAACTACCACTTCTTCGGTTCAGTGAGATATGCTGGATTCTAAACGGAGAAGCTTCTCTGACGCTTTTTCACAGAGATTTTGAAACTGAAATCTCCCATGCCGTTTCCACCATAGGCAGCAATGGGCTTCCCCATAGAACTTGCCAACCTGAATTCCTACAGGCTAGATGTGAGAGGCACATTCTGCTGCTTCCTCCCTTAGAGTTAAACTAGCTTCTGAAAGCTCAACCTCCGGGGAGTCTGTTTGGCAGAGATATAGAACACATTTTTCCAAGCCTGTTGGAAGGCATTTGCAATTTCATTTCGCGTCTAATTTCCCAAACCAAACTGCTTGCAGCTCTAACTGCCTTCTAACTACCACTTCTTCGGTTCAGTGAGATATGCTGGATTCTAAAGGGAGAAGCTTCTCTGACGCTTTTTCACAGAGATTTTGAAACTGAAATCTCCCATGCTGTTTCCACCATAGCCAGCAATGGGCTTCCCCATAGAACTTGCCAACCTGAATTCCTACAGGCTAGATGTGAGAGGCACATTCTGCTGCTTCCTCCCTTAGAGTTAAACTAGCTTCTGAAAGCTCAACCTCCAGGGAGTCTGTTTGGCAGAGATATAGAACACACTTTTCCAAGCCTGTTGGAAGGCCTTTGCAGTGTCATTTCGCATCTAATTTCCCAAACCAAACTGCTTGCAGCTCTAACTCCCTTCTAACTACCACTTCTTTGGTTCAGTGAGATATGCTGGATTCTAAACGGAGAAGCTTCTCTGACGCTTTTTCACAGAGATTTTGAAACTGAAATTTCCAAACCCGTTTCCAACGAAGGCGCCAATGGGCTTCCCCATAGAACTTGCCAACCTGAATTCCTACAGGCTAGATGTGAGAGGCACATTCTGCTGCTTCCTCCCTTAGAGTTAAACTTGCTTCTGAAAGCTCAACCTCCGGGGAGTTTGTTTGGCAGAGATATAGAACACACTTTTCCAAGCCTGTTGGAAGGCATTTGCAGTTTCATTTCGCGTCTATTTTCCCAAACCAACCTGCTTGCAGCTCTAACTGCCTTCTAACTATCACTTCTTCGGTTCAGTGAGATATGCTGGATTCTAAACGGAGAAGCTTCTCTGACGCTTTTTCACAGAGATTTTGAAACTGAAATCTCCCATGCCATTTCCACCATAGGCAGCAATGGGCTTCCCCATAGAACTTGCCAACCTGAATTCCTACAGGCTAGATGTGAGAGGCACATTCTGCTGCTTCCTCCCTTAGAGGTAAACTAGCTTCTGAAAGCTCAACCTCCGGGGAGTCTGTTTGGCAGAGATATAGAACAAATTTTTCCAAGCCTGTTGGAAGGCATTTGCAGTTTCATTTCGCGTCTAATTTCCCAAACCAAACTGCTTGCAGCTCTAACTCCCTTCTAACTACCACTTCTTCGGTTCAGTGAGATATGCTGGATTCTAAACGGAGAAGCTTCTCTGACGCTTTTTCACAGAGATTTTGAAACTGAAATCTCCCATGCCGTTTCCACCATAGGCAGCAATGGGCTTCCCCATAGAACTTGCCAACCTGAATTCCTACAGGCTAGATGTGAGAGGCACATTCTGCTGCTTCCTCCCTTAGAGTTAAACTTGCTTCTGAAAGCTCAACCTCCGGGGAGTTTGTTTGGCAGAGATATAGAACACACTTTTCCAAGCCTGTTGGAAGGCATTTGCAGTTTCATTTCGCGTCTAATTTCCCAAACCAAACTGCTTGCAGCTCTAACTCCCTTCTAACTACCACTTCTTCGGTTCAGTGAGATATGCTGGATTCTAAACGGAGAAGCTTCTCTGACGCTTTTTCACAGAGGTTTTGAAACTGAAATTTCCAAACCCGTTTCCAACGAAGGCGCCAATGGGCTTCCCCATAGAACTTGCCAACCTGAATTCCTACAGGCTAGATGTGAGAGGCACATTCTGCTGCTTCCTCCCTTAGAGTTAAACTAGCTTCTGAAAGCTCAACCTCCGGGGAGTTTGTTTGGCAGAGATATAGAACACACTTTTCCAAGCCTGTTGGAAGGCATTTGCAGTTTCATTTCGCGTCTAATTTCCCAAACCAAACTGCTTGCAGCTCTAACTGCCTTCCAACTACCACTTCTTCGGTTCAGTGAGATATGCTGGATTCTAAACGGAGAAGCTTCTCTGACGCTTTTTCACAGAGATTTTGAAACTGAAATCTCCCATGCTGTTTCCACCATAGCCAGCAATGGGCTTCCCCATAGAACTTGCCAACCTGAATTCCTACAGGCTAGATGTGAGAGGCACATTCTGCTGCTTCCTCCCTTAGAGGTAAACTAGCTTCTGAAAGCTCAACCTCCGGGGAGTCTGTTTGGCAGAGATATAGAACAAATTTTTCCAAGCCTGTTGGAAGGCATTTGCAGTTTCATTTCGCGTCTAATTTCCCAAACCAAACTGCTTGCAGCTCTAACTCCCTTCTAACTACCACTTCTTCGGTTCAGTGAGATATGCTGGATTCTAAACGGAGAAGCTTCTCTGACGCTTTTTCACAGAGATTTTGAAACTGAAATCTCCCATGCCGTTTCCACCATAGGCAGCAATGGGCTTCCCCATAGAACTTGCCAACCTGAATTCCTACAGGCTAGATGTGAGAGGCACATTCTGCTGCTTCCTCCCTTAGAGTTAAACTTGCTTCTGAAAGCTCAACCTCCGGGGAGTTTGTTTGGCAGAGATATAGAACACACTTTTCCAAGCCTGTTGGAAGGCATTTGCAGTTTCATTTCGCGTCTAATTTCCCAAACCAAACTGCTTGCAGCTCTAACTCCCTTCTAACTACCACTTCTTCGGTTCAGTGAGATATGCTGGATTCTAAACGGAGAAGCTTCTCTGACGCTTTTTCACAGAGGTTTTGAAACTGAAATTTCCAAACCCGTTTCCAACGAAGGCGCCAATGGGCTTCCCCATAGAACTTGCCAACCTGAATTCCTACAGGCTAGATGTGAGAGGCACATTCTGCTGCTTCCTCCCTTAGAGTTAAACTAGGTTCTGAAAGCTCAACCTCCGGGGAGTCTGTTTGGCAGAGATATAGAACACACTTTTCCAAGCCTGTTGGAAGGCATTTGCAGTTTCATTTCGCGTCTAATTTCCCAAACCAAACTGCTTGCAGCTCTAACTGCCTTCTAACTACCACTTCTTCGGTTCAGTGAGATATGCTGGATTCTAAAGGGAGAAGCTTCTCTGACGCTTTTTCACAGAGATTTTGAAACTGAAATCTCCCATGCTGTTTCCACCATAGCCAGCAATGGGCTTCCCCATAGAACTTGCCAACCTGAATTCCTACAGGCTAGATGTGAGAGGCACATTCTGCTGCTTCCTCCCTTAGAGTTAAACTAGCTTCTGAAAGCTCAACCTCCAGGGAGTCTGTTTGGCAGAGATATAGAACACACTTTTCCAAGCCTGTTGGAAGGCCTTTGCAGTGTCATTTCGCATCTAATTTCCCAAACCAAACTGCTTGCAGCTCTAACTCCCTTCTAACTACCACTTCTTCGGTTCAGTGAGATATGCTGGATTCTAAACGGAGAAGCTTCTCTGACGCTTTTTCACAGAGATTTTGAAACTGAAATTTCCAAACCCGTTTCCAACGAAGGCGCCAATGGGCTTCCCCATAGAACTTGCCAACCTGAATTCCTACAGGCTAGATGTGAGAGGCACATTCTGCTGCTTCCTCCCTTAGAGTTAAACTTGCTTCTGAAAGCTCAACCTCCGGGGAGTTTGTTTGGCAGAGATATAGAACACACTTTTCCAAGCCTGTTGGAAGGCATTTGCAGTTTCATTTCGCGTCTAATTTCCCAAACCAAACTGCTTGCAGCTCTAACTGCCTTCTAACTATCACTTCTTCGGTTCAGTGAGATATGCTGGATTCTAAACGGAGAAGCTTCTCTGACGCTTTTTCACAGAGATTTTGAAACTGAAATCTCCCATGCCATTTCCACCATAGGCAGCAATGGGCTTCCCCATAGAACTTGCCAACCTGAATTCCTACAGGCTAGATGTGAGAGGCACATTCTGCTGCTTCCTCCCTTAGAGTTAAACTAGCTTCTGAAAGCTCAACCTCCGGGGAGTCTGTTTGGCAGAGATATAGAACACATTTTTCCAAGCCTGTTGGAAGGCATTTGCAGTTTCATTTCGCGTCTAATTTCCCAAACCAAACTGCTTGCAGCTCTAACTCCCTTCTAACTACCACTTCTTCGGTTCAGTGAGATATGCTGGATTCTAAACGGAGAAGCTTCTCTGACGCTTTTTCACAGAGATTTTGAAACTGAAATCTCCCATGCCGTTTCCACCATAGGCAGCAATGGGCTTCCCCATAGAACTTGCCAACCTGAATTCCTACAGGCTAGATGTGAGAGGCACATTCTGCTGCTTCCTCCCTTAGAGTTAAACTTGCTTCTGAAAGCTCAACCTCCGGGGAGTTTGTTTGGCAGAGATATAGAACACACTTTTCCAAGCCTGTTGGAAGGCATTTGCAGTTTCATTTCGCGTCTAATTTCCCAAACCAAACTGCTTGCAGCTCTAACTCCCTTCTAACTACCACTTCTTCGGTTCAGTGAGATATGCTGGATTCTAAACGGAGAAGCTTCTCTGACGCTTTTTCACAGAGATTTTGAAACTGAAATTTCCAAACCCGTTTCCAACGAAGGCGCCAATGGGCTTCCCCATAGAACTTGCCAACCTGAATTCCTACAGGCTAGATGTGAGAGGCACATTCTGCTGCTTCCTCCCTTAGAGTTAAACTAGCTTCTGAAAGCTCAACCTCCGGGGAGTTTGTTTGGCAGAGATATAGAACACACTTTTCCAAGCCTGTTGGAAGGCATTTGCAGTTTCATTTCGCGTCTAATTTCCCAAACCAAACTGCTTGCAGCTCTAACTGCCTTCTAACTACCACTTCTTCGGTTCAGTGAGATATGCTGGATTCTAAACGGAGAAGCTTCTCTGACGCTTTTTCACAGAGATTTTGAAACTGAAATCTCCCATGCCGTTTCCACCATAGCCAGCAATGGGCTTCCCCATAGAACTTGCCAACCTGAATTCCTACAGGCTAGATGTGAGAGGCACATTCTGCTGCTTCCTCCCTTAGAGTTAAACTAGCTTCTGAAAGCTCAACCTCCGGGGAGTCTGTTTGGCAGAGATATAGAACACACTTTTCCAAGCCTGTTGGAAGGCATTTGCAGTTTCATTTCGCGTCTAATTTCCCAAACCAAACTGCTTGCAGCTCTAACTGCCTTCTAACTACGACTTCTTCGGTTCAGTGAGATATGCTGGATTCTAAACGGAGAAGCTTCTCTGACGCTTTTTCACAGAGATTTTGAAACTGAAATCTCCCATGCCGTTTCCACCATAGGCAGCAATGGGCTTCCCCATAGAACTTGCCAACCTGAATTCCTACAGGCTAGATGTGAGAGGCACATTCTGCTGCTTCCTCCCTTAGAGTTAAACTAGCTTCTGAAAGCTCAACCTCCGGGGAGTTTGTTTGGCAGAGATATAGAACACACTTTTCCAAGCCTGTTGGAAGGCCTTTGCAGTGTCAATTCGCATCTAATTTCCCAAACCAAACTGCTTGCAGCTCTAACTCCCTTCTAACTACCACTTCTTCGGTTCAGTGAGATATGCTGGATTCTAAACGGAGAAGCTTCTCTGACGCTTTTTCACAGAGATTTTGAAACTGAAATCTCCCATGCCGTTTCCACCATAGGCAGCAATGGGCTTCCCCATAGAACTTGCCAACCTGAATTCCTACAGGCTAGATGTGAGAGGCACATTCTGCTGCTTCCTCCCTGAGGGTTAAACTTGCTTCTGAAAGCTCAACCTCCGGGGAGTTTGTTTGGCAGAGATATAGAACACACTTTTCCAAGCCTGTTGGAAGGCATTTGCAGTTTCATTTCGCGTCTAATTTCCCAAACCAAACTGCTTGCAGCTCTAACTCCCTTCTAACTACCACTTCTTCGGTTCAGTGAGATATGCTGGATTCTAAACGGAGAAGCTTCTCTGACGCTTTTTCACAGAGATTTTGAAACTGAAATCTCCCATGCCGTTTCCACCATAGGCAGCAATGGGCTTCCCCATAGAACTTGCCAACCTGAATTCCTACAGGCTAGATGTGAGAGGCACATTCTGCTGCTTCCTCCCTGAGGGTTAAACTTGCTTCTGAAAGCTCAACCTCCGGGGAGTTTGTTTGGCAGAGATATAGAACACACTTTTCCAAGCCTGTTGGAAGGCATTTGCAGTTTCATTTCGCGTCTAATTTCCCAAACCAAACTGCTTGCAGCTCTAACTCCCTTCTAACTACCACTTCTTCGGTTCAGTGAGATATGCTGGATTCTAAACGGAGAAGCTTCTCTGACGCTTTTTCACAGAGATTTTGAAACTGAAATTTCCAAACCCGTTTCCAACGAAGGCGCCAACGGGCTTCCCCATAGAACTTGCCAACCTGAATTCCTACAGGCTAGATGTGAGAGGCACATTCTGCTGCTTCCTCCCTTAGAGTTAAACTAGCTTCTGAAAGCTCAACCTCCGGGGAGTTTGTTTGGCAGAGATATAGAACACACTTTTCCAAGCCTGTTGGAAGGCATTTGCAGTTTCATTTCGCGTCTAATTTCCCAAACCAAACTGCTTGCAGCTCTAACTCCCTTCTAACTACCACTTCTTCGGTTCAGTGAGATATGCTGGATTCTAAACGGAGAAGCTTCTCTGAAGCTTTTTCACAGAGATTTTGAAACTGAAATTTCCAAACCCGTTTCCAACGAAGGCGCCAATGGGCTTCCCCATAGAACTTGCCAACCTGAATTCCTACAGGCTAGATGTGAGAGGCACATTCTGCTGCTTCCTCCCTTAGAGTTAAACTAGCTTCTGAAAGCTCAACCTCCGGGGAGTTTGTTTGGCAGAGATATAGAACACACTTTTCCAAGCCTGTTGGAAGGCATTTGCAGTTTCATTTCGCGTCTAATTTCCCAAACCAAACTGCTTGCAGCTCTAACTGCCTTCTAACTACCACTTCTTCGGTTCAGTGAGATATGCTGGATTCTAAACGGAGAAGCTTCTCTGACGCTTTTTCACAGAGATTTTGAAACTGAAATCTCCCATGCTGTTTCCACCATAGCCAGCAATGGGCTTCCCCATAGAACTTGCCAACCTGAATTCCTACAGGCTAGATGTGAGAGGCACATTCTGCTGCTTCCTCCCTTAGAGTTAAACTAGCTTCTGAAAGCTCAACCTCCAGGGAGTCTGTTTGGCAGAGATATAGAACACACTTTTCCAAGCCTGTTGGAAGGCCTTTGCAGTGTCATTTCGCATCTAATTTCCCAAACCAAACTGCTTGCAGCTCTAACTCCCTTCTAACTACAACTTCTTCGGTTCTGTGAGATATGCTGGATTCTAAACGGAGAAGCTTCTCTGACGCTTTTTCACAGAGATTTTGAAACTGAAATTTCCAAACCCGTTTCCAACGAAGGCGCCAATGGGCTTCCCCATAGAACTTGCCAACCTGAATTCCTACAGGCTAGATGTGAGAGGCACATTCTGCTGCTTCCTCCCTTAGAGTTAAACTAGCTTCTGAAAGCTCAACCTCCGGGGAGTTTGTTTGGCAGAGATATAGAACACACTTTTCCAAGCCTGTTGGAAGGCATTTGCAGTTTCATTTCGCGTCTAATTTCCCAAACCAAACTGCTTGCAGCTCTAACTGCCTTCTAACTACCACTTCTTCGGTTCAGTGAGATATGCTGGATTCTAAACGGAGAAGCTTCTCTGACGCTTTTTCACAGAGATTTTGAAACTGAAATCTCCCATGCCGTTTCCACCATAGGCAGCAATGGGCTTCCCCATAGAACTTGCCAACCTGAATTCCTACAGGCTAGATGTGAGAGGCACATTCTGCTGCTTCCTCCCTTAGAGTTAAACTAGCTTCTGAAAGCTCAACCTCCGGGGAGTCTGTTTGGCAGAGATATAGAACACATTTTTCCAAGCCTGTTGGAAGGCATTTGCAGATTCATTTCGCGTCTAATTTCCCAAACCAAACTGCTTGCAGCTCTAACTGCCTTCTAACTACCACTTCTTCGGTTCAGTGAGATATGCTGGATTCTAAACGGAGAAGCTTCTCTGACGCTTTTTCACAGAGATTTTGAAACTGAAATCTCCCATGCCGTTTCCACCATAGGCAGCAATGGGCTTCCCCATAGAACTTGCCAACCTGAATTCCTACAGGCTAGATGTGAGAGGCACATTCTGCTGCTTCCCCCCTTAGAGTTAAACTTGCTTCTGAAAGCTCAACCTCCGGGGAGTTTGTTTGGCAGAGATATAGAACACACTTTTCCAAGCCTGTTGGAAGGCATTTGCAGTTTCATTTCGCGTCTAATTTCCCAAACCAAACTGCTTGCAGCTCTAACTGCCTTCTAAGTACCACTTCTTCGGTTCAGTGAGATATGCTGGATTCTAAACGGAGAAGCTTCTCTGACGCTTTTTCACAGAGATTTTGAAACAAATCTCCCATGCTGTTTCCACCATAGCCAGCAATGGGCTTCCCCATAGAACTTGCCAACCTGAATTCCTACAGGCTAGATGTGAGAGGCACATTCTGCTGCTTCCTCCCTTAGAGTTAAACTAGCTTCTGAAAGCTCAACCTCCAGGGAGTCTGTTTGGCAGTGATATAGAACACACTTTTCCAAGCCTGTTGGAAGGCCTTTGCAGTGTCATTTCGCATCTAATTTCCCAAACCAAACTGCTTGCAGCTCTAACTCCCTTCTAACTACCACTTCTTCGGTTCAGTGAGATATGCTGGATTCTAAACGGAGAAGCTTCTCTGACGCTTTTTCACAGAGATTTTGAAACTGAAATTTCCAAACCCGTTTCCAACGAAGGCGCCAATGGGCTTCCCCATAGAACTTGCCAACCTGAATTCCTACAGGCTAGATGTGAGAGGCACATTCTGCTGCTTCCTCCCTTAGAGTTAAACTAGCTTCTGAAAGCTCAACCTCCGGGGAGTTTGTTTGGCAGAGATATAGAACACACTTTTCCAAGCCTGTTGGAAGGCATTTGCAGTTTCATTTCGCGTCTAATTTCCCAAACCAAACTGCTTGCAGCTCTAACTGCCTTCTAACTACCACTTCTTCGGTTCAGTGAGATATGCTGGATTCTAAACGGAGAAGCTTCTCTGACGCTTTTTCACAGAGATTTTGAAACTGAAATCTCCCATGCCGTTTCCACCATAGGCAGCAATGGGCTTCCCCATAGAACTTGCCAACCTGAATTCCTACAGGCTAGATGTGAGAGGCACATTCTGCTGCTTCCTCCCTTAGAGTTAAACTAGCTTCTGAAAGCTCAACCTCCGGGGAGTCTGTTTGGCAGAGATATAGAAGACATTTTTCCAAGCCTGTTGGAAGGCATTTGCAGTTTCATTTCGCGTCTAATTTCCCAAACCAAACTGCTTGCAGCTCTAACTGCCTTCTAACTACCACTTCTTCGGTTCAGTGAGATATGCTGGATTCTAAACGGAGAAGCTTCTCTGACGCTTTTTCACAGAGATTTTGAAACTGAAATCTCCCATGCCGTTTCCACCATAGGCAGCAATGGGCTTCCCCATAGAACTTGCCAACCTGAATTCCTACAGGCTAGATGTGAGAGGCACATTCTGCTGCTTCCTCCCTTAGAGTTAAACTAGCTTCTGAAAGCTCAACCTCCAGGGAGTCTGTTTGGCAGAGATATAGAACACATTTTTCCAAGCCTGTTGGAAGGCATTTGCAGTTTCATTTCGCGTCTAATTTCCCAAACCAAACTGCTTGCAGCTCTAACTCCCTTCTAACTACCACTTCTTCGGTTCAGTGAGATATGCTGGATTCTAAACGGAGAAGCTTCTCTGACGCTTTTTCACAGAGATTTTGAAACTGAAATCTCCCATGCCGTTTCCACCATAGGCAGCAATGGGCTTCCCCATAGAACTTGCCAACCTGAATTCCTACAGGCTAGATGTGAGAGGCACATTCTGCTGCTTCCTCCCTTAGAGTTAAACTTGCTTCTGAAAGCTCAACCTCCGGGGAGTTTGTTTGGCAGAGATATAGAACACACTTTTCCAAGCCTGTTGAAAGGCATTTGCAGTTTCATTTCGCGTCTAATTTTCCAAACCAAACTGCTTGCAGCTCTAACTCCCTTCTAACTACCACTTCTTCGGTTCAGTGAGATATGCTGGATTCTAAACGGAGAAGCTTCTCTGACGCTTTTTCACAGAGATTTTGAAACTGAAATTTCCAAACCCGTTTCCAACGAAGGCGCCAATGGGCTTCCCCATAGAACTTGCCAACCTGAATTCCTACAGGCTAGATGTGAGAGGCACATTCTGCTGCTTCCTCCCTTAGAGTTAAACTAGCTTCTGAAAGCTCAACCTCCGGGGAGTTTGTTTGGCAGAGATATAGAACACACTTTTCCAAGCCTGTTGGAAGGCATTTGCAGTTTCATTTCGCGTCTAATTTCCCAAACCAAACTGCTTGCAGCTCTAACTGCCTTCTAACTACCACTTCTTCGGTTCAGTGAGATATGCTGGATTCTAAACGGAGAAGCTTCTCTGACGCTTTTTTACAGAGATTTTGAAACTGAAATCTCCCATGCTGTTTCCACCATAGCCAGCAATGGGCTTCCCCATAGAACTTGCCAACCTGAATTCCTACAGGCTAGATGTGAGAGGCACATTCTGCTGCTTCCTCCCTTAGAGTTAAACTAGCTTCTGAAAGCTCAACCTCCAGGGAGTCTGTTTGGCAGAGATATAGAACACACTTTTCCAAGCCTGTTGGAAGGCATTTGCAGTTTCATTTCGCGTCTAATTTCCCAAACCAAACTGCTTGCATATCTAACTGCCTTCTAACTACCACTTCTTCGGTTCAGTGAGATATGCTGGATTCTAAACGGAGAAGCTTCTCTGACGCTTTTTCACAGAGATTTTGAAACTGAAATCTCCCATGCCGTTTCCACCATAGGCAGCAATGGGCTTCCCCATAGAACTTGCCAACCTGAATTCCTACAGGCTAGATGTGAGAGGCACATTCTGCTGCTTCCTCCCTTAGAGTTAAACTAGCTTCTGAAAGCTCAACCTCCGGGGAGTTTGTTTGGCAGAGATATAGAACACACTTTTCCAAGCCTGTTGGAAGGCCTTTGCAGTGTCATTTCGCATCTAATTTCCCAAACCAAACTGCTTGCAGCTCTAACTCCCTTCTAACTACCACTTCTTCGGTTCAGTGAGATATGCTGGATTCTAAACGGAGAAGCTTCTCTGACGCTTTTTCACAGAGATTTTGAAACTGAAATCTCCCATGCCGTTTCCACCATAGGCAGCAATGGGCTTCCCCATAGAACTTGCCAACCTGAATTCCTACAGGCTAGATGTGAGAGGCACATTCTGCTGCTTCCTCCCTTAGAGTTAAACTTGCTTCTGAAAGCTCAACCTCCGGGGAGTTTGTTTGGCAGAGATATAGAACACACTTTTCCAAGCCTGTTGGAAGGCATTTGCAGTTTCATTTCGCGTCTAATTTCCCAAACCAAACTGCTTGCAGCTCTAACTGCCTTCTAACTACCACTTCTTCGGTTCAGTGAGATATGCTGGATTCTAAACGGAGAAGCTTCTCTGACGCTTTTTCACAGAGATTTTGAAACTGAAATCTCCCATGCTGTTTCCACCATAGGCAGCAATGGGCTTCCCCATAGAACTTGCCAACCTGAATTCCTACAGGCTAGATGTGAGAGGCACATTCTGCTGCTTCCTCCCTTAGAGTTAAACTAGCTTCTGAAAGCTCAACCTCCGGGGAGTTTGTTTGGCAGAGATATAGAACACACTTTTCCAAGCCTGTTGGAAGGCATTTGCAGTTTCATTTCGCGTCTAATTTCCCAAACCAAACTGCTTGCAGCTCTAACTCCCTTCTAACTACCACTTCTTCGGTTCAGTGAGATATGCTGGATTCTAAACGGAGAAGCTTCTCTGACGCTTTTTCACAGAGATTTTGAAACTGAAATTTCCAAACCCGTTTCCAACGAAGGCGCCAATGGGCTTCCCCATAGAACTTGCCAACCTGAATTCCTACAGGCTAGATGTGAGAGGCACATTCTGCTGCTTCCTCCCTTAGAGTTAAACTAGCTTCTGAAAGCTCAACCTCCGGGGAGTTTGTTTGGCAGAGATATAGAACACACTTTTCCAAGCCTGTTGGAAGGCATTTGCAGTTTCATTTCGCGTCTAATTTCCCAAACCAAACTGCTTGCAGCTCTAATTGCCTTCTAACTACCACTTCTTCGGTTCAGTGAGATATGCTGGATTCTAAACGGAGAAGCTTCTCTGACGCTTTTTCACAGAGATTTTGAAACTGAAATCTCCCATGCTGTTTCCACCATAGCCAGCAATGGGCTTCCCCATAGAACTTGCCAACCTGAATTCCTACAGGCTAGATGTGAGAGGCACATTCTGCTGCTTCCTCCCTTAGAGTTAAACTAGCTTCTGAAAGCTCAACCTCCAGGGAGTCTGTTTGGCAGAGATATAGAACACACTTTTCCAAGCCTGTTGGAAGGCCTTTGCAGTGTCATTTCGCATCTAATTTCCCAAACCAAACTGCTTGCAGCTCTAACTCCCTTCTAACTACCACTTCTTCGGTTCAGTGAGATATGCTGGATTCTAAACGGAGAAGCTTCTCTGACGCTTTTTCACAGAGATTTTGAAACTGAAATTTCCAAACCCGTTTCCAACGAAGGCGCCAATGGGCTTCCCCATAGAACTTGCCAACCTGAATTCCTACAGGCTAGATGTGAGAGGCACATTCTGCTGCTTCCTCCCTTAGAGTTAAACTAGCTTCTGAAAGCTCAACCTCCGGGGAGTTTGTTTGGCAGAGATATAGAACACACTTTTCCAAGCCTGTTGGAAGGCATTTGCAGTTTCATTTCGCGTCTAATTTCCCAAACCAAACTGCTTGCAGCTCTAACTGCCTTCTAACTACCACTTCTTCGGTTCAGTGAGATATGCTGGATTCTAAACGGAGAAGCTTCTCTGACGCTTTTTCACAGAGATTTTGAAACTGAAATCTCCCATGCCGTTTCCACCATAGGCAGCAATGGGCTTCCCCATAGAACTTGCCAACCTGAATTCCTACAGGCTAGATGTGAGAGGCACATTCTGCTGCTTCCTCCCTTAGAGTTAAACTAGCTTCTGAAAGCTCAACCTCCGGGGAGTCTGTTTGGCAGAGATATAGAACACATTTTTCCAAGCCTGTTGGAAGGCATTTGCAGTTTCATTTCGCGTCTAATTTCCCAAACCAAACTGCTTGCAGCTCTAACTGCCTTCTAACTACCACTTCTTCGGTTCAGTGAGATATGCTGGATTCTAAACGGAGAAGCTTCTCTGACGCTTTTTCACAGAGATTTTGAAACTGAAATCTCCCATGCCGTTTCCACCATAGGCAGCAATGGGCTTCCCCATAGAACTTGCCAACCTGAATTCCTACAGGCTAGATGTGAGAGGCACATTCTGCTGCTTCCTCCCTTAGAGTTAAACTTGCTTCTGAAAGCTCAACCTCCGGGGAGTTTGTTTGGCAGAGATATAGAACACACTTTTCCAAGCCTGTTGGAAGGCATTTGCAGTTTCATTTCGCGTCTAATTACCCAAACCAAACTGCTTGCAGCTCTAACTGCCTTCTAACTACCACTTCTTCGGTTCAGTGAGATATGCTGGATTCTAAACGGAGAAGCTTCTCTGACGCTTTTTCACAGAGATTTTGAAACTGAAATTTCCAAACCCGTTTCCAACGAAGGCGCCAATGGGCTTCCCCATAGAACTTGCCAACCTGAATTCCTACAGGCTAGATGTGAGAGGCACATTCTGCTGCTTCCTCCCTTAGAGTTAAACTAGCTTCTGAAAGCTCAACCTCCGGGGAGTTTGTTTGGCAGAGATATAGAACACACTTTTCCAAGCCTGTTGGAAGGCATTTGCAGTTTCATTTCGCGTCTAATTTCCCAAACCAAACTGCTTGCAGCTCTAACTGCCTTCTAATTACCACTTCTTCGGTTCAGTGAGATATGCTGGATTCTAAACGGAGAAGCTTCTCTGACGCTTTTTCACAGAGATTTTGAAACTGAAATCTCCCATGCTGTTTCCACCATAGCCAGCAATGGGCTTCCCCATAGAACTTGCCAACCTGAATTCCTACAGGCTAGATGTGAGAGGCACATTCTGCTGCTTCCTCCCTTAGAGTTAAACTAGCTTCTGAAAGCTCAACCTCCAGGGAGTCTGTTTGGCAGAGATATAGAACACACTTTTCCAAGCCTGTTGGAAGGCATTTGCAGTTTCATTTCGCGTCTAATTTCCCAAACCAAACTGCTTGCAGCTCTAACTGCCTTCTAACTACCACTTCTTCGGTTCAGTGAGATATGCTGGATTCTAAACGGAGAAGCTTCTCTGACGCTTTTTCACAGAGATTTTGAAACTGAAATCTCCCATGCCGTTTCCACCATAGGCAGCAATGGGCTTCCCCATAGAACTTGCCAACCTGAACTCCTACAGGGTAGATGTGAGAGGCACATTCTGCTGCTTCCTCCCTTAGAGTTAAACTAGCTTCTGAAAGCTCAACCTCCGGGGAGTTTGTTTGGCAGAGATATAGAACACACTTTTCCAAGCCTGTTGGAAGGCCTTTGCAGTGTCATTTCGCATCTAATTTCCCAAACCAAACTGCTTGCAGCTCTAACTGCCTTCTAACTACCACTTCTTCGGTTCAGTGAGATATGCTGGATTCTAAACAGAGAAGCTTCTCTGACGCTTTTTCACAGAGATTTTGAAACTGAAATCTCCCATGCCGTTTCCACCATAGGCAGCAATGGGCTTCCCCATAGAACTTGCCAACCTGAATTCCTACAGGCTAGATGTGAGAGGCACATTCTGCTGCTTCCTCCCTGAGGGTTAAACTTGCTTCTGAAAGCTCAATCTCCGGGGAGTTTGTTTGGCAGAGATATAGAACACACTTTTCCAAGCCTGTTGGAAGGCATTTGCAGTTTCATTTCGCGTCTAATTTCCCAAACCAAACTGCTTGCAGATCTAACTCCCTTCTAACTACCACTTCTTCGGTTCAGTGAGATATGCTGGATTCTAAACGGAGAAGCTTCTCTGACGCTTTTTCACAGAGATTTTGAAACTGAAATTTCCAAACCCGTTTCCAACGAAGGCGCCAATGGGCTTCCCCATAGAACTTGCCAACCTGAATTCCTACAGGCTAGATGTGAGAGGCACATTCTGCTGCTTCCTCCCTTAGAGTAAAACTTGCTTCTGAAAGCTCAACCTCCGGGGAGTTTGTTTGGCAGAGATATAGAACACACTTTTCCAAGCCTGTTGGAAGGCATTTGCAGTTTCATTTCGCGTCTAATTTCCCAAACCAAACTGCTTGCAGCTCTAACTGCCTTCTTACTACCACTTCTTCGGTTCAGTGAGATATGCTGGATTCTAAACGGAGAAGCTTCTCTGACGCTTTTTCACAGAGATTTTGAAACTGAAATCTCCCATGCCGTTTCCACCATAGGCAGCAATGGGCTTCCCCATAGAACTTGCCAACCTGAATTCCTACAGGCTAGATGTGAGAGGCACATTCTGCTGCTTCCACCCTTAGAGTTAAACTAGCTTCTGAAAGCTGAACCTCCGGGGAGTTTGTTTGGCAGAGATATAGAACACACTTTTCCAAGCCTGTTGGAAGGCATTTGCAGTTTCATTTCGCGTCTAATTTCCCAAACCAAACTGCTTGCAGATCTAACTCCCTTCTAACTACCACTTCTTCGGTTCAGTGAGATATGCTGGATTCTAAACGGAGAAGCTTCTCTGACGCTTTTTCACAGAGATTTTGAAACTGAAATTTCCAAACCCGTTTCCAACGAAGGCGCCAATGGGCTTCCCCATAGAACTTGCCAACCTGAATTCCTACAGGCTAGATGTGAGAGGCACATTCTGCTGCTTCCTCCCTTAGAGTTAAACTAGCTTCTGAAAGCTGAACCTCCGGGGAGTTTGTTTGGCAGAGATATAGAACACACTTTTCCAAGCCTGTTGGAAGGCATTTGCAGTTTCATTTCGCGTCTAATTTCCCAAACCAAACTGCTTGCAGCTCTAACTGCCTTCTAACTACCACTTCTTCGGTTCAGTGAGATATGCTGGATTCTAAACGGAGAAGCTTCTCTGACGCTTTTTCACAGAGATTTTGAAACTGAAATCTCCCATGCTGTTTCCACCATAGCCAGCATTGGGCTTCCCCATAGAACTTGCCAACCTGAATTCCTACAGGCTAGATGTGAGAGGCACATTCTGCTGCTTCCTCCCTTAGAGTTAAACTAGCTTCTGAAAGCTCAACCTCCATGGAGTCTGTTTGGCAGAGATATAGAACACACTTTTCCAAGCCTGTTGGAAGGCATTTGCAGTTTCATTTCGCGTCTAATTTCCCAAACCAAACTGCTTGCAGCTCTAACTGCCTTCTAACTACCACTTCTTCGGTTCAGTGAGATATGCTGGATTCTAAACGGAGAAGCTTCTCTGACGCTTTTTCACAGAGATTTTGAAACTGAAATCTCCCATGCCGTTTCCACCATAGGCAGCAATGGGCTTCCCCATAGAACTTGCCAACCTGAATTCCTACAGGCTAGATGTGAGAGGCACATTCTGCTGCTTCCTCCCTTAGAGTTAAACTTGCTTCTGAAAGCTCAACCTCCGGGGAGTTTGTTTGGCAGAGATATAGAACACACTTTTCCAAGCCTGTTGGAAGGCATTTGCAGTTTCATTTCGCGTCTAATTTCCCAAACCAAACTGCTTGCAGCTCTAACTGCCTTCTAACTACCACTTCTTCGGTTCAGTGAGATATGCTGGATTCTAAACGGAGAAGCTTCTCTGACGCTTTTTCACAGAGATTTTGAAACTGAAATCTCCCATGCCGTTTCCACCATAGGCAGCAATGGGCTTCCCCATAGAACTTGCCAACCTGAATTCCTACAGGCTAGATGTGAGAGGCACATTCTGCTGCTTCCTCCCTTAGAGTTAAACTAGCTTCTGAAAGCTCAACCTCCGGGGAGTCTGTTTGGCAGAGATATAGAACACATTTTTCCAAGCCTGTTGGAAGGCATTTGCAGTTTCATTTCGCGTCTAATTTCCCAAACCAAACTGCTTGCAGCTCTAACTGCCTTCTAACTACCACTTCTTCGGTTCAGTGAGATATGCTGGATTCTAAACGGAGAAGCTTCTCTGACGCTTTTTCACAGAGATTTTGAAACTGAAATCTCCCATGCCGTTTCCACCATAGGCAGCAATGGGCTTCCCCATAGAACTTGCCAACCTGAATTCCTACAGGCTAGATGTGAGAGGCACATTCTGCTGCTTCCTCCCTTAGAGTTAAACTAGCTTCTGAAAGCTCAACCTCCGGGGAGTCTGTTTGGCAGAGATATAGAACACATTTTTCCAAGCCTGTTGGAAGGCATTTGCAGTTTCATTTCGCGTCTAATTTCCCAAACCAAACTGCTTGCAGCTCTAACTCCCTTCTTACTACCACTTCTTCGGTTCAGTGAGATATGCTGGATGCTAAACGGAGAAGCTTCTCTGACGCTTTTTCACAGAGATTTTGAAACTGAAATCTCCCATGCCGTTTCCACCATAGGCAGCAATGGGCTTCCCCATAGAACTTGCCAACCTGAATTCCTACAGGCTAGATGTGAGAGGCACATTCTGCTGCTTCCTCCCTTAGAGTTAAACTTGCTTCTGAAAGCTCAACCTCCGGGGAGTTTGTTTGGCAGAGATATAGAACACAATTTTCCAAGCCTGTTGGAAGGCATTTGCAGTTTCATTTCGCGTCTAATTTCCCAAACCAAACTGCTTGCAGCTCTAACTGCCTTCTAACTACCACTTCTTCGGTTCAGTGAGATATGCTGGATTCTAAACGGAGAAGCTTCTCTGACGCTTTTTCACAGAGATTTTGAAACTGAAATCTCCCATGCCGTTTCCACCATAGGCAGCAATGGGCTTCCCCATAGAACTTGCCAACCTGAATTCCTACAGGCTAGATGTGAGAGGCACATTCTGCTGCTTCCTCCCTTAGAGTTAAACTAGCTTCTGAAAGCTCAACCTCCGGGGAGTTTGTTTGGCAGAGATATAGAACACACGTTTCCAAGCCTGTTGGAAGGCATTTGCAGTTTCATTTCGCGTCTAATTTCCCAAACCAAACTGCTTGCAGCTCTAACTGCCTTCTAACTACCACTTCTTCGGTTCAGTGAGATATGCTGGATTCTAAACGGAGAAGCTTCTCTGACGCTTTTTCACAGAGATTTTGAAACTGAAATCTCCCATGCCGTTTCCACCATAGGCAGCAATGGGCTTCCCCATAGAACTTGCCAACCTGAATTCCTACAGGCTAGATGTGAGAGGCACATTCTGCTGCTTCCTCCCTTAGAGTTAAACTAGCTTCTGAAAGCTCAACCTCCGGGGAGTTTGTTTGGCAGAGATATAGAACACACGTTTCCAAGCCTGTTGGAAGGCATTTGCAGTTTCATTTCGCGTCTAATTTCCCAAACCAAACTGCTTGCAGCTCTAACTGCCTTCTAACTACCACTTCTTCGGTTCAGTGAGATATGCTGGATTCTAAACGGAGAAGCTTCTCTGACGCTTTTTCACAGAGATTTTGAAACTGAAATCTCCCATGCTGTTTCCACCATAGCCAGCAATGGGCTTCCCCATAGAACTTGCCAACCTGAATTCCTACAGGCTAGATGTGAGAGGCACATTCTGCTGCTTCCTCCCTTAGAGTTAAACTAGCTTCTGAAAGCTCAACCTCCAGGGAGTCTGTTTGGCAGAGATATAGAACACACTTTTCCAAGCCTGTTGGAAGGCATTTGCAGTTTCATTTCGCGTCTAATTTCCCAAACCAAACTGCTTGCAGCTCTAACTGCCTTCTAACTACCACTTCTTCGGTTCAGTGAGATATGCTGGATTCTAAACGGAGAAGCTTCTCTGACGCTTTTTCACAGAGATTTTGAAACTGAAATCTCCCATGCCGTTTCCACCATAGGCAGCAATGGGCTTCACCATAGAACTTGCCAACCTGAATTCCTACAGGCTAGATGTGAGAGGCACATTCTGCTGCTTCCTCCCTTAGAGTTAAACTTGCTTCTGAAAGCTCAACCTCCGGGGAGTTTCTTTGGCAGAGATATAGAACACACTTTTCCAAGCCTGTTGGAAGGCATTTGCAGTTTCATTTCGCGTCTAATTTCCCAAACCAAACTGCTTGTAGCTCTAACTGCCTTCTAACTACCACTTCTTCGGTTCAGTGAGATATGCTGGATTCTAAACGGAGAAGCTTCTCTGACGCTTTTTCACAGAGATTTTGAAACTGAAATCTCCCATGCTGTTTCCACCATAGCCAGCAATGGGCTTCCCCATAGAACTAGCCAACCTGAATTCCTACAGGCTAGATGTGAGAGGCACATTCTGCTGCTTCCTCCCTTAGAGTTAAACTAGCTTCTGAAAGCTCAACCTCCAGGGAGTCTGTTTGGCAGAGATGTAGAACACACTTTTCCAAGCCTGTTGGAAGGCCTTTGCAGTGTCATTTCGCATCTAATTTCCCAAACCAAACTGCTTGCAGCTCTAACTCCCTTCTAACTACCACTTCTTCGGTTCAGTGAGATATGCTGGATTCTAAACGGAGAAGCTTCTCTGACGCTTTTTCACAGAGATTTTGAAACTGAAATTTCCAAACCCGTTTCCAACGAAGGCGCCAATGGGCTTCCCCATAGAACTTGCCAACCTGAATTCCTACAGGCTAGATGTGAGAGGCACATTCTGCTGCTTCCTCCCTTAGAGTTAAACTAGCTTCTGAAAGCTCAACCTCCGGGGAGTTTGTTTGGCAGAGATATAGAACACACTTTTCCAAGCCTGTTGGAAGGCATTTGCAGTTTCATTTCGCGTCTAATTTCCCAAACCAAACTGCTTGCAGCTCTAACTGCCTTCTAACTACCACTTCTTCGGTTCAGTGAGATATGCTGGATTCTAAACGGAGAAGCTTCTCTGACGCTTTTTCACAGAGATTTTGAAACTGAAATCTCCCATGCCGTTTCCACCATAGGCAGCAATGGGCTTCCCCATAGAACTTGCCAACCTGAATTCCTACAGGCTAGATGTGAGAGGCACATTCTGCTGCTTCCTCCCTTAGAGTTAAACTAGCTTCTGAAAGCTCAACCTCCGGGGAGTTTGTTTGGCAGAGATATAGAACACACGTTTCCAAGCCTGTTGGAAGGCATTTGCAGTTTCATTTCGCGTCTAATTTCCCAAACCAAACTGCTTGCAGCTCTAACTGCCTTCTAACTACCACTTCTTCGGTTCAGTGAGATATGCTGGATTCTAAACGGAGAAGCTTCTCTGACGCTTTTTCACAGAGATTTTGAAACTGAAATCTCCCATGCCGTTTCCACCATAGGCAGCAATGGGCTTCCCCATAGAACTTGCCAACCTGAATTCCTACAGGCTAGATGTGAGAGGCACATTCTGCTGCTTCCTCCCTTAGAGTTAAACTAGCTTCTGAAAGCTCAACCTCCGGGGAGTTTGTTTGGCAGAGATATAGAACACACGTTTCCAAGCCTGTTGGAAGGCATTTGCAGTTTCATTTCGCGTCTAATTTCCCAAACCAAACTGCTTGCAGCTCTAACTGCCTTCTAACTACCACTTCTTCGGTTCAGTGAGATATGCTGGATTCTAAACGGAGAAGCTTCTCTGACGCTTTTTCACAGAGATTTTGAAACTGAAATCTCCCATGCTGTTTCCACCATAGCCAGCAATGGGCTTCCCCATAGAACTTGCCAACCTGAATTCCTACAGGCTAGATGTGAGAGGCACATTCTGCTGCTTCCTCCCTTAGAGTTAAACTAGCTTCTGAAAGCTCAACCTCCAGGGAGTCTGTTTGGCAGAGATATAGAACACACTTTTCCAAGCCTGTTGGAAGGCATTTGCAGTTTCATTTCGCGTCTAATTTCCCAAACCAAACTGCTTGCAGCTCTAACTGCCTTCTAACTACCACTTCTTCGGTTCAGTGAGATATGCTGGATTCTAAACGGAGAAGCTTCTCTGACGCTTTTTCACAGAGATTTTGAAACTGAAATCTCCCATGCCGTTTCCACCATAGGCAGCAATGGGCTTCCCCATAGAACTTGCCAACCTGAATTCCTACAGGCTAGATGTGAGAGGCACATTCTGCTGCTTCCTCCCTTAGAGTTAAACTTGCTTCTGAAAGCTCAACCTCCGGGGAGTTTGTTTGGCAGAGATATAGAACACACTTTTCCAAGCCTGTTGGAAGGCATTTGCAGTTTCATTTCGCGTCTAATTTCCCAAACCAAACTGCTTGTAGCTCTAACTGCCTTCTAACTACCACTTCTTCGGTTCAGTGAGATATGCTGGATTCTAAACGGAGAAGCTTCTCTGACGCTTTTTCACAGAGATTTTGAAACTGAAATCTCCCATGCTGTTTCCACCATAGCCAGCAATGGGCACCCCATAGAACTAGCCAACCTGAATTCCTACAGGCTAGATGTGAGAGGCACATTCTGCTGCTTCCTCCCTTAGAGTTAAACTTGCTTCTGAAAGCTCAACCTCCGGGGAGTCTGTTTGGCAGAGATATAGAACACACTTTTCCAAGCCTGTTGGAAGGCCTTTGCAGTGTCATTTCGCATCTAATTTCCCAAACCAAACTGCTTGCAGCTCTAACTCCCTTCTAACTACCACTTCTTCGGTTCAGTGAGATATGCTGGATTCTAAACGGAGAAGCTTCTCTGACGCTTTTTCACAGAGATTTTGAAACTGAAATTTCCAAACCCGTTTCCAACGAAGGCGCCAATGGGCTTCCCCATAGAACTTGCCAACCTGAATTCCTACAGGCTAGATGTGAGAGGCACATTCTGCTGCTTCCTCCCTTAGAGTTAAACTAGCTTCTGAAAGCTCAACCTCCGGGGAGTTTGTTTGGCAGAGATATAGAACACAATTTTCCAAGCCTGTTGGAAGGCATTTGCAGTTTCATTTCGCGTCTAATTTCCCAAACCAAACTGCTTGCAGCTCTAACTGCCTTCTAACTACCACTTCTTCGGTTCAGTGAGATATGCTGGATTCTAAACGGAGAAGCTTCTCTGACGCTTTTTCACAGAGATTTTGAAACTGAAATCTCCCATGCTGTTTCCACCATAGCCAGCAATGGGCTTCCCCATAGAACTTGCCAACCTGAATTCCTACAGGCTAGATGTGAGAGGCACATTCTGCTGCTTCCTCCCTTAGAGTTAAACTAGCTTCTGAAAGCTCAACCTCCAGGGAGTCTGTTTGGCAGAGATATAGAACACACTTTTCCAAGCCGGTTGGAAGGCATTTGCAGTTTCATTTCGCGTCTAATTTCCCAAACCAAACTGCTTGCAGCTCTAACTGCCTTCTAACTACCACTTCTTCGGTTCAGTGAGATATGCTGGATTCTAAACGGAGAAGCTTCTCTGACGCTTTTTCACAGAGATTTTGAAACTGAAATCTCCCATGCCGTTTCCACCATAGGCAGCAATGGGCTTCCCCATAGAACTTGCCAACCTGAATTCCTACAGGCTAGATGTGAGAGGCACATTCTGCTGCTTCCTCCCTTAGAGTTAAACTAGCTTCTGAAAGCTCAACCTCCGGGGAGTTTGTTTGGCAGAGATATAGAACACACGTTTCCAAGCCTGTTGGAAGGCATTTGCAGTTTCATTTCGCGTCTTATTTCCCAAACCAAACTGCTTGCAGCTCTAACTGCCTTCTAACTACCACTTCTTCGGTTCAGTGAGATATGCTGGATTCTAAACGGAGAAGCTTCTCTGACGCTTTTTCACAGAGATTTTGAAACTGAAATCTCCCATGCTGTTTCCACCATAGCCAGCAATGGGCTTCCCCATAGAACTTGCCAACCTGAATTCCTACAGGCTAGATGTGAGAGGCACATTCTGCTGCTTCCTCCCTTAGAGTTAAACTAGCTTCTGAAAGCTCAACCTCCAGGGAGTCTGTTTGGCAGAGATATAGAACACACTTTTCCAAGCCTGTTGGAAGGCATTTGCAGTTTCATTTCGCGTCTAATTTCCCAAACCAAACTGCTTGCAGCTCTAACTGCCTTCTAACTACCACTTCTTCGGTTCAGTGAGATATGCTGGATTCTAAACGGAGAAGCTTCTCTGACGCTTTTTCACAGAGATTTTGAAACTGAAATCTCCCATGCCGTTTCCACCATAGGCAGCAATGGGCTTCACCATAGAACTTGCCAACCTGAATTCCTACAGGCTAGATGTGAGAGGCACATTCTGCTGCTTCCTCCCTTAGAGTTAAACTTGCTTCTGAAAGCTCAACCTCCGGGGAGTTTCTTTGGCAGAGATATAGAACACACTTTTCCAAGCCTGTTGGAAGGCATTTGCAGTTTCATTTCGCGTCTAATTTCCCAAACCAAACTGCTTGTAGCTCTAACTGCCTTCTAACTACCACTTCTTCGGTTCAGTGAGATATGCTGGATTCTAAACGGAGAAGCTTCTCTGACGCTTTTTCACAGAGATTTTGAAACTGAAATCTCCCATGCTGTTTCCACCATAGCCAGCAATGGGCTTCCCCATAGAACTAGCCAACCTGAATTCCTACAGGCTAGATGTGAGAGGCACATTCTGCTGCTTCCTCCCTTAGAGTTAAACTAGCTTCTGAAAGCTCAACCTCCAGGGAGTCTGTTTGGCAGAGATATAGAACACACTTTTCCAAGCCTGTTGGAAGGCCTTTGCAGTGTCATTTCGCATCTAATTTCCCAAACCAAACTGCTTGCAGCTCTAACTCCCTTCTAACTACCACTTCTTCGGTTCAGTGAGATATGCTGGATTCTAAACGGAGAAGCTTCTCTGACGCTTTTTCACAGAGATTTTGAAACTGAAATTTCCAAACCCGTTTCCAACGAAGGCGCCAATGGGCTTCCCCATAGAACTTGCCAACCTGAATTCCTACAGGCTAGATGTGAGAGGCACATTCTGCTGCTTCCTCCCTTAGAGTTAAACTAGCTTCTGAAAGCTCAACCTCCGGGGAGTTTGTTTGGCAGAGATATAGAACACAATTTTCCAAGCCTGTTGGAAGGCATTTGCAGTTTCATTTCGCGTCTAATTTCCCAAACCAAACTGCTTGCAGCTCTAACTGCCTTCTAACTACCACTTCTTCGGTTCAGTGAGATATGCTGGATTCTAAACGGAGAAGCTTCTCTGACGCTTTTTCACAGAGATTTTGAAACTGAAATCTCCCATGCTGTTTCCACCATAGCCAGCAATGGGCTTCCCCATAGAACTTGCCAACCTGAATTCCTACAGGCTAGATGTGAGAGGCACATTCTGCTGCTTCCTCCCTTAGAGTTAAACTAGCTTCTGAAAGCTCAACCTCCAGGGAGTCTGTTTGGCAGAGATATAGAACACACTTTTCCAAGCCTGTTGGAAGGCATTTGCAGTTTCATTTCGCGTCTAATTTCCCAAACCAAACTGCTTGCAGCTCTAACTGCCTTCTAACTACCACTTCTTCGGTTCAGTGAGATATGCTGGATTCTAAACGGAGAAGCTTCTCTGACGCTTTTTCACAGAGATTTTGAAACTGAAATCTCCCATGCCGTTTCCACCATAGGCAGCAATGGGCTTCCCCATAGAACTTGCCAACCTGAATTCCTACAGGCTAGATGTGAGAGGCACATTCTGCTGCTTCCTCCCTTAGAGTTAAACTTGCTTCTGAAAGCTCAACCTCCGGGGAGTTTCTTTGGCAGAGATATAGAACACACTTTTCCAAGCCTGTTGGAAGGCATTTGCAGTTTCATTTCGCGTCTAATTTCCCAAACCAAACTGCTTGTAGCTCTAACTGCCTTCTAACTACCACTTCTTTGGTTCAGTGAGATATGCTGGATTCTAAACGGAGAAGCTTCTCTGACGCTTTTTCACAGAGATTTTGAAACTGAAATCTCCCATGCTGTTTCCACCATAGCCAGCAATGGGCTTCCCCATAGAACTAGCCAACCTGAATTCCTACAGGCTAGATGTGAGAGGCACATTCTGCTGCTTCCTCCCTTAGAGTTAAACTAGCTTCTGAAAGCTCAACCTCCAGGGAGTCTGTTTGGCAGAGATGTAGAACACACTTTTCCAAGCCTGTTGGAAGGCCTTTGCAGTGTCATTTCGCATCTAATTTCCCAAACCAAACTGCTTGCAGCTCTAACTCCCTTCTAACTACCACTTCTTCGGTTCAGTGAGATATGCTGGATTCTTAACGGAGAAGCTTCTCTGACGCTTTTTCACAGAGATTTTGAAACTGAAATTTCCAAACCCGTTTCCAACGAAGGCGCCAATGGGCTTCCCCATAGAACTTGCCAACCTGAATTCCTACAGGCTAGATGTGAGAGGCACATTCTGCTGCTTCCTCCCTTAGAGTTAAACTAGCTTCTGAAAGCTCAACCTCCGGGGAGTTTGTTTGGCAGAGATATAGAACACACTTTTCCAAGCCTGTTGGAAGGCATTTGCAGTTTCATTTCGCGTCTAATTTCCCAAACCAAACTGCTTGCAGCTCTAACTGCCTTCTAACTACCACTTCTTCGGTTCAGTGAGATATGCTGGATTCTAAACGGAGAAGCTTCTCTGACGCTTTTTCACAGAGATTTTGAAACTGAAATCTCCCATGCCGTTTCCACCATAGGCAGCAATGGGCTTCCCCATAGAACTTGCCAACCTGAATTCCTACAGGCTAGATGTGAGAGGCACATTCTGCTGCTTCCTCCCTTAGAGTTAAACTAGCTTCTGAAAGCTCAACCTCCGGGGAGTTTGTTTGGCAGAGATATAGAACACACGTTTCCAAGCCTGTTGGAAGGCATTTGCAGTTTCATTTCGCGTCTAATTTCCCAAACCAAACTGCTTGCAGCTCTAACTGCCTTCTAACTACCACTTCTTCGGTTCAGTGAGATATGCTGGATTCTAAACGGAGAAGCTTCTCTGACGCTTTTTCACAGAGATTTTGAAACTGAAATCTCCCATGCCGTTTCCACCATAGGCAGCAATGGGCTTCCCCATAGAACTTGCCAACCTGAATTCCTACAGGCTAGATGTGAGAGGCACATTCTGCTGCTTCCTCCCTTAGAGTTAAACTAGCTTCTGAAAGCTCAACCTCCGGGGAGTTTGTTTGGCAGAGATATAGAACACACGTTTCCAAGCCTGTTGGAAGGCATTTGCAGTTTCATTTCGCGTCTAATTTCCCAAACCAAACTGCTTGCAGCTCTAACTGCCTTCTAACTACCACTTCTTCGGTTCAGTGAGATATGCTGGATTCTAAACGGAGAAGCTTCTCTGACGCTTTTTCACAGAGATTTTGAAACTGAAATCTCCCATGCTGTTTCCACCATAGCCAGCAATGGGCTTCCCCATAGAACTTGCCAACCTGAATTCCTACAGGCTAGATGTGAGAGGCACATTCTGCTGCTTCCTCCCTTAGAGTTAAACTAGCTTCTGAAAGCTCAACCTCCAGGGAGTCTGTTTGGCAGAGATATAGAACACACTTTTCCAAGCCTGTTGGAAGGCATTTGCAGTTTCATTTCGCGTCTAATTTCCCAAACCAAACTGCTTGCAGCTCTAACTGCCTTCTAACTACCACTTCTTCGGTTCAGTGAGATATGCTGGATTCTAAACGGAGAAGCTTCTCTGACGCTTTTTCACAGAGATTTTGAAACTGAAATCTCCCATGCCGTTTCCACCATAGGCAGCAATGGGCTTCCCCATAGAACTTGCCAACCTGAATTCCTACAAGGCTAGATGTGAGAGGCACATTCTGCTGCTTCCTCCCTTAGAGTTAAACTTGCTTCTGAAAGCTCAACCTCCGGGGAGTTTGTTTGGCAGAGATATAGAACACACTTTTCCAAGCCTGTTGGAAGGCATTTGCAGTTTCATTTCGCGTCTAATTTCCCAAACCAAACTGCTTGTAGCTCTAACTGCCTTCTAACTACCACTTCTTCGGTTCAGTGAGATATGCTGGATTCTAAACGGAGAAGCTTCTCTGACGCTTTTTCACAGAGATTTTGAAACTGAAATCTCCCATGCTGTTTCCACCATAGCCAGCAATGGGCTTCCCCATAGAACTAGCCAACCTGAATTCCTACAGGCTAGATGTGAGAGGCACATTCTGCTGCTTCCTCCCTTAGAGTTAAACTAGCTTCTGAAAGCTCAACCTCCAGGGAGTCTGTTTGGCAGAGATATAGAACACACTTTTCCAAGCCTGTTGGAAGGCCTTTGCAGTGTCATTTCGCATCTAATTTCCCAAACCAAACTGCTTGCAGCTCTAACTCCCTTCTAACTACCACTTCTTCGGTTCAGTGAGATATGCTGGATTCTAAACGGAGAAGCTTCTCTGACGCTTTTTCACAGAGATTTTGAAACTGAAATTTCCAAACCCGTTTCCAACGAAGGCGCCAATGGGCTTCCCCATAGAACTTGCCAACCTGAATTCCTACAGGCTAGATGTGAGAGGCACATTCTGCTGCTTCCTCCCTTAGAGTTAAACTAGCTTCTGAAAGCTCAACCTCCGGGGAGTTTGTTTGGCAGAGATATAGAACACAATTTTCCAAGCCTGTTGGAAGGCATTTGCAGTTTCATTTCGCGTCTAATTTCCCAAACCAAACTGCTTGCAGCTCTAACTGCCTTCTAACTACCACTTCTTCAGTTCAGTGAGATATGCTGGATTCTAAACGGAGAAGCTTCTCTGACGCTTTTTCACAGAGATTTTGAAACTGAAATCTCCCATGCTGTTTCCACTATAGCCAGCAATGGGCTTCCCCATAGAACTTGCCAACCTGAATTCCTACAGGCTAGATGTGAGAGGCACATTCTGCTGCTTCCTCCCTTAGAGTTAAACTAGCTTCTGAAAGCTCAACCTCCAGGGAGTCTGTTTGGCAGAGATATAGAACACACTTTTCCAAGCCGGTTGGAAGGCATTTGCAGTTTCATTTCGCGTCTAATTTCCCAAACCAAACTGCTTGCAGCTCTAACTGCCTTCTAACTACCACTTCTTCGGTTCAGTGAGATATGCTGGATTCTAAACGGAGAAGCTTCTCTGACGCTTTTTCACAGAGATTTTGAAACTGAAATCTCCCATGCCGTTTCCACCATAGGCAGCAAAGGGCTTCCCCATAGAACTTGCCAACCTGAATTCCTACAGGCTAGATGTGAGAGGCACATTCTGCTGCTTCCTCCCTTAGAGTTAAACTTGCTTCTGAAAGCTCAACCTCCGGGGAGTTTCTTTGGCAGAGATATAGAACACACTTTTCCAAGCCTGTTGGAAGGCATTTGCAGTTTCATTTCGCGTCTAATTTCCCAAACCAAACTGCTTGTAGCTCTAACTGCCTTCTAACTACCACTTCTTTGGTTCAGTGAGATATGCTGGATTCTAAACGGAGAAGCTTCTCTGACGCTTTTTCACAGAGATTTTGAAACTGAAATCTCCCATGCTGTTTCCACCATAGCCAGCAATGGGCTTCCCCATAGAACTAGCCAACCTGAATTCCTACAGGCTAGATGTGAGAGGCACATTCTGCTGCTTCCTCCCTTAGAGTTAAACTAGCTTCTGAAAGCTCAACCTCCAGGGAGTCTGTTTGGCAGAGATATAGAGCACACTTTTCCAAGCCTGTTGGAAGGCCTTTGCAGTGTCATTTCGCATCTAATTTCCCAAACCAAACTGCTTGCAGCTCTAACTCCCTTCTAACTACCACTTCTTCGGTTCAGTGAGATATGCTGGATTCTAAACGGAGAAGCTTCTCTGACGCTTTTTCACAGAGATTTTGAAACTGAAATTTCCAAACCCGTTTCCAACGAAGGCGCCAATGGGCTTCCCCATAGAACTTGCCAACCTGAATTCCTACAGGCTAGATGTGAGAGGCACATTCTGCTGCTTCCTCCCTTAGAGTTAAACTAGCTTCTGAAAGCTCAACCTCCGGGGAGTTTGTTTGGCAGAGATATAGAACACACTTTTCCAAGCCTGTTGGAAGGCATTTGCAGTTTCATTTCGCGTCTAATTTCCCAAACCAAACTGCTTGCAGCTCTAACTGCCTTCTAACTACCACTTCTTCGGTTCAGTGAGATATGCTGGATTCTAAACGGAGAAGCTTCTCTGATGCTTTTTCACAGAGATTTTGAAACTGAAATCTCCCATGCCGTTTCCACCATAGGCAGCAATGGGCTTCCCCATAGAACTTGCCAACCTGAATTCCTACAGGCTAGATGTGAGAGGCACATTCTGCTGCTTCCTCCCTTAGAGTTAAACTAGCTTCTGAAAGCTCAACCTCCGGGGAGTCTGTTTGGCAGAGATATAGAACACATTTTTCCAAGCCTGTTGGAAGGCATTTGCAGTTTCATTTCGCGTCTAATTTCCCAAACCAAATTGCTTGCAGCTCTAACTCCCTTCTAACTACCACTTCTTCGGTTCAGTGAGATATGCTGGATTCTAAACGGAGAAGCTTCTCTGACGCTTTTTCACAGAGATTTTGAAACTGAAATCTCCCATGCCGTTTCCACCATAGGCAGCAATGGGCTTCCCCCTAGAACTTGCCAACCTTAATTCCTACAGGCTAGATGTGAGAGGCACATTCTGCTGCTTCCTCCCTTAGAGTTAAACTAGCTTCTGAAAGCTCAACCTCCGGGGAGTCTGTTTGGCAGAGATATAGAACACATTTTTCCAAGCCTGTTGGAAGGCATTTGCAGTTTCATTTCGCGTCTAATTTCCCAAACCAAACTGCTTGCAGCTCTAACTCCCTTCTAACTACCACTTCTTCGGTTCAGTGAGATATGCTGGATTCTAAACGGAGAAGCTTCTCTGACGCTTTTTCACAGAGATTTTGAAACTGAAATCTCCCATGCCGTTTCCACCATAGGCAGCAATGGGCTTCCCCATAGAACTTGCCAACCTGAATTCCTACAGGCTAGATGTGAGAGGCACATTCTGCTGCTTCCTCCCTTAGAGTTAAACTAGCTTCTGAAAGCTCAACCTCCGGGGAGTCTGTTTGGCAGAGATATAGAACACATTTTTCCAAGCCTGTTGGAAGGCATTTGCAGTTTCATTTCGCGTCTAATTTCCCAAACCAAACTGCTTGCAGCTCTAACTCCCTTCTAACTACCACTTCTTCGGTTCAGTGAGATATGCTGGATTCTAAACGGAGAAGCTTCTCTGACGCTTTTTCACAGAGATTTTGAAACTGAAATCTCCCATGCCGTTTCCACCATAGGCAGCAATGGGCTTCCCCATAGAACTTGCCAACCTGAATTCCTACAGGCTAGATGTGAGAGGCACATTCTGCTGCTTCCTCCCTTAGAGTTGAACTTGCTTCTGAAAGCTCAACCTCCGGGGAGTTTGTTTGGCAGAGATATAGAACACACTTTTCCAAGCCTGTTGGAAGGCATTTGCAGTTTCATTTCGCGTCTAATTTCCCAAACCAAACTGCTTGCAGCTCTAACTGCCTTCTAACTACCACTTCTTCGGTTCAGTGAGATATGCTGGATTCTAAACGGAGAAGCTTCTCTGACGCTTTTTCACAGAGATTTTGAAACTGAAATTTCCAAACCCGTTTCCAACGAAGGCGCCAATGGGCTTCCCCATAGAACTTGCCAACCTGAATTCCTACAGGCTAGATGTGAGAGGCACATTCTGCTGCTTCCTCCCTTAGAGTTAAACTAGCTTCTGAAAGCTCAACCTCCGGGGAGTTTGTTTGGCAGAGATATAGAACACACTTTTCCAAGCCTGTTGGAAGGCATTTGCAGTTTCATTTCGCGTCTAATTTCCCAAACCAAACTGCTTGCATCTCTAACTGCCTTCTAACTACCACTTCTTCGGTTCAGTGAGATATGCTGGATTCTAAACGGAGAAGCTTCTCTGACGCTTTTTCACAGAGATTTTGAAACTGAAATCTCCCATGCCGTTTCCACCATAGGCAGCAATGGGCTTCCCCATAGAACTTGCCAACCTGAATTCCTACAGGCTAGATGTGAGAGGCACATTCTGCTGCTTCCTCCCTTAGAGTTAAACTAGCTTCTGAAAGCTCAACCTCCGGGGAGTCTGTTTGGCAGAGATATAGAAGACATTTTTCCAAGCCTGTTGGAAGGCATTTGCAGTTTCATTTCGCGTCTAATTTCCCAAACCAAACTGCTTGCAGCTCTAACTGCCTTCTAACTACCACTTCTTCGGTTCAGTGAGATATGCTGGATTCTAAACGGAGAAGCTTCTCTGACGCTTTTTCACAGAGATTTTGAAACTGAAATCTCCCATGCCGTTTCCACCATAGGCAGCAATGGGCTTCCCCATAGAACTTGCCAACCTTAATTCCTACAGGCTAGATGTGAGAGGCACATTCTGCTGCTTCCTCCCTTAGAGTTAAACTAGCTTCTGAAAGCTCAACCTCCGGGGAGTCTGTTTGGCAGAGATATAGAACACATTTTTCCAAGCCTGTTGGAAGGCATTTGCAGTTTCATTTCGCGTCTAATTTCCCAAACCAAACTGCTTGCAGCTCTAACTCCCTTCTAACTACCACTTCTTCGGTTCAGTGAGATATGCTGGATTCTAAACGGAGAAGCTTCTCTGACGCTTTTTCACAGAGATTTTGAAACTGAAATCTCCCATGCCGTTTCCACCATAGGCAGCAATGGGCTTCCCCATAGAACTTGCCAACCTGAATTCCTACAGGCTAGATGTGAGAGGCACATTCTGCTGCTTCCTCCCTTAGAGTTAAACTTGCTTCTGAAAGTTCAACCTCCGGGGAGTTTGTTTGGCAGAGATATAGAACACACTTTTCCAAGCCTGTTGGAAGGCATTTGCAGTTTCATTTCGCGTCTAATTTCCCAAACCAAACTGCTTGCAGCTCTAACTCCCTTCTAACTACCACTTCTTCGGTTCAGTGAGATATGCTGGATTCTAAACGGAGAAGCTTCTCTGACGCTTTTTCACAGAGATTTTGAAACTGAAATTTCCAAACCCGTTTCCAACGAAGGCGCCAATGGGCTTCCCCATAGAACTTGCCAACCTGAATTCCTACAGGCTAGATGTGAGAGGCACATTCTGCTGCTTCCTCCCTTAGAGTTAAACTAGCTTCTGAAAGCTCAACCTCCGGGGAGTTTGTTTGGCAGAGATATAGAACACACTTTTCCAAGCCTGTTGGAAGGCATTTGCAGTTTCATTTCGCGTCTAATTTCCCAAACCAAACTGCTTGCAGCTCTAACTGCCTTCTAACTACCACTTCTTCGGTTCAGTGAGATATGCTGGATTCTAAACGGAGAAGCTTCTCTGACGCTTTTTCACAGAGATTTTGAAACTGAAATCTCCCATGCTGTTTCCACCATAGCCAGCAATGGGCTTCCCCATAGAACTTGCCAACCTGAATTCCTACAGGCTAGATGTGAGAGGCACATTCTGCTGCTTCCTCCCTTAGAGTTAAACTTGCTTCTGAAAGCTCAACCTCCGGGGAGTTTGTTTGGCAGAGATATAGAACACACTTTTCCAAGCCTGTTGGAAGGCATTTGCAGTTTCATTTCGCGTCTAATTTCCCAAACCAAACTGCTTGCAGCTCTAACTCCCTTCTAACTACCACTTCTTCGGTTCAGTGAGATATGCTGGATTCTAAACGGAGAAGCTTCTCTGACGCTTTTTCACAGAGATTTTGAAACTGAAATCTCCCATGCTGTTTCCACCATAGGCAGCAATGGGCTTCCCCATAGAACTTGCCAACCTGAATTCCTACAGGCTAGATGTGAGAGGCACATTCTGCTGCTTCCTCCCTTAGAGTTAAACTAGCTTCTGAAAGCTCAACCTCCGGGGAGTCTGTTTGGCAGAGATATAGAACACACTTTTCCAAGCCTGTTGGAAGGCATTTGCAGTTTCATTTCGCGTCTAATTTCCCAAACCAAACTGCTTGCAGCTCTAACTCCCTTCTAACTACCACTTCTTCGGTTCAGTGAGATATGCTGGATTCTAAACGGAGAAGCTTCTCTGACACTTTTTCACAGAGATTTTGAAACTGAAATCTCCCATGCTGTTTCCACCATAGGCAGCAATGGGCTTCCCCATAGAACTTGCCAACCTGAATTCCTACAGGCTAGATGTGAGAGGCACATTCTGCTGCTTCCTCCCTTAGAGTTAAACTAGCTTCTGAAAGCTCAACCTCCGGGGAGTTTGTTTGGCAGAGATATAGAACACACTTTTCCAAGCCTGTTGGAAGGCCTTTGCAGTGTCATTTCGCATCTAATTTCCCAAACCAAACTGCTTGCAGCTCTAACTCCCTTCTAACTACCACTTCTTCGGTTCAGTGAGATATGCTGGATTCTAAACGGAGAAGCTTCTCTGACGCTTTTTCACAGAGATTTTGAAACTGAAATCTCCCATGCCGTTTCCACCATAGGCAGCAATGGGCTTCCCCATAGAACTTGCCAACCTGAATTCCTACAGGCTAGATGTGAGAGGCACATTCTGCTGCTTCCTCCCTGAGGGTTAAACTTGCTTCTGAAAGCTCAACCTCCGGGGAGTTTGTTTGGCAGAGATATAGAACACACTTTTCCAAGCCTGTTGGAAGGCATTTGCAGTTTCATTTCGCGTCTAATTTCCCAAACCAAACTGCTTGCAGCTCTAACTCCCTTCTAACTACCACTTCTTCGGTTCAGTGAGATATGCTGGATTCTAAACGGAGAAGCTTCTCTGACGCTTTTTCACAGAGATTTTGAAACTGAAATTTCCAAACCCGTTTCCAACGAAGGCGCCAATGGGCTTCCCCATAGAACTTGCCAACCTGAATTCCTACAGGCTAGATGTGAGAGGCACATTCTGCTGCTTCCTCCCTTAGAGTTAAACTTGCTTCTGAAAGCTCAACCTCCGGGGAGTTTGTTTGGCAGAGATATAGAACACACTTTTCCAAGCCTGTTGGAAGGCATTTGCAGTTTCATTTCGCGTCTAATTTCCCAAACCAAACTGCTTGCAGCTCTAACTGCCTTCTTACTACCACTTCTTCGGTTCAGTGAGATATGCTGGATTCTAAACGGAGAAGCTTCTCTGACGCTTTTTCACAGAGATTTTGAAACTGAAATCTCCCATGCTGTTTCCACCATAGGCAGCAATGGGCTTCCCCATAGAACTTGCCAACCTGAATTCCTACAGGCTAGATGTGAGAGGCACATTCTGCTGCTTCCTCCCTTAGAGTTAAACTAGCTTCTGAAAGCTCAACCTCCGGGGAGTCTGTTTGGCAGAGATATAGAACACACTTTTCCAAGCCTGTTGGAAGGCATTTGCAGTTTCATTTCGCGTCTAATTTCCCAAACCAAACTGCTTGCAGCTCTAACTCCCTTCTAACTACCACTTCTTCGGTTCAGTGAGATATGCTGGATTCTAAACGGAGAAGCTTCTCTGACGCTTTTTCACAGAGATTTTGAAACTGAAATCTCCCATGCCGTTTCCACCATAGGCAGCAATGGGCTTCCCCATAGAACTTGCCAACCTGAATTCCTACAGGCTAGATGTGAGAGGCACATTCTGCTGCTTCCTCCCTTAGAGTTAAACTAGCTTCTGAAAGCTCAACCTCCGGGGAGTCTGTTTGGCAGAGATATAGAACACACTTTTCCAAGCCTGTTGGAAGGCATTTGCAGTTTCATTTCGCGTCTAATTTCCCAAACCAAACTGCTTGCAGCTCTAACTCCCTTCTAACTACCACTTCTTCGGTTCAGTGAGATATGCTGGATTCTAAACGGAGAAGCTTCTCTGACGCTTTTTCACAGAGATTTTGAAACTGAAATCTCCCATGCCGTTTCCACCATAGGCAGCAATGGGCTTCCCCATAGAACTTGCCAACCTGAATTCCTACAGGCTAGATGTGAGAGGCACATTCTGCTGCTTCCTCCCTTAGAGTTAAACTTGCTTCTGAAAGCTCAACCTCCGGGGAGTTTGTTTGGCAGAGATATAGAACACACTTTTCCAAGCCTGTTGGAAGGCATTTGCAGTTTCATTTCGCGTCTAATTTCCCAAACCAAACTGCTTGCAGCTCTAACTCCCTTCTAACTACCACTTCTTCGGTTCAGTGAGATATGCTGGATTCTAAACGGAGAAGCTTCTCTGACGCTTTTTCACAGAGATTTTGAAACTGAAATTTCCAAACCCGTTTCCAACGAAGGCGCCAATGGGCTTCCCCATAGAACTTGCCAACCTGAATTCCTACAGGCTAGATGTGAGAGGCACATTCTGCTGCTTCCTCCCTTAGGGTTAAACTAGCTTCTGAAAGCTCAACCTCCGGGGAGTTTGTTTGGCAGAGATATAGAACACACTTTTCCAAGCCTGTTGGAAGGCATTTGCAGTTTCATTTCGCGTCTAATTTCCCAAACCAAACTGCTTGCAGCTCTAACTGCCTTCTAACTACCACTTCTTCGGTTCAGTGAGATATGCTGGATTCTAAACGGAGAAGCTTCTCTGACGCTTTTTCACAGAGATTTTGAAACTGAAATCTCCCATGCCGTTTCCACCATAGGCAGCAATGGGCTTCCCCATAGAACTTGCCAACCTGAATTCCTACAGGCTAGATGTGAGAGGCACATTCTGCTGCTTCCTCCCTTAGAGTTAAACTAGCTTCTGAAAGCTCAACCTCCAGGGAGTCTGTTTGGCAGAGATATAGAACACACTTTTCCAAGCCTGTTGGAAGGCATTTGCAGTTTCATTTCGCGTCTAATTTCCCAAACCAAACTGCTTGTAGCTCTAACTGCCTTCTAACTACCACTTCTTTGGTTCAGTGAGATATGCTGGATTCTAAACGGAGAAGCTTCTCTGACGCTTTTTCACAGAGATTTTGAAACTGAAATCTCCCATGCTGTTTCCACCATAGCCAGCAATGGGCTTCCCCATAGAACTAGCCAACCTGAATTCCTACAGGCTAGATGTGAGAGGCACATTCTGCTGCTTCCTCCCTTAGAGTTAAACTAGCTTCTGAAAGCTCAACCTCCAGGGAGTCTGTTTGGCAGAGATGTAGAACACACTTTTCCAAGCCTGTTGGAAGGCCTTTGCAGTGTCATTTCGCATCTAATTTCCCAAACCAAACTGCTTGCAGCTCTAACTCCCTTCTAACTACCACTTCTTCGGTTCAGTGAGATATGCTGGATTCTAAACGGAGAAGCTTCTCTGACGCTTTTTCACAGAGATTTTGAAACTGAAATTTCCAAACCCGTTTCCAACGAAGGCGCCAATGGGCTTCCCCATAGAACTTGCCAACCTGAATTCCTACAGGCTAGATGTGAGAGGCACATTCTGCTGCTTCCTCCCTTAGAGTTAAACTAGCTTCTGAAAGCTCAACCTCCGGGGAGTTTGTTTGGCAGAGATATAGAACACACTTTTCCAAGCCTGTTGGAAGGCATTTGCAGTTTCATTTCGCGTCTAATTTCCCAAACCAAACTGCTTGCAGCTCTAACTGCCTTCTAACTACCACTTCTTCGGTTCAGTGAGATATGCTGGATTCTAAACGGAGAAGCTTCTCTGACGCTTTTTCACAGAGATTTTGAAACTGAAATCTCCCATGCCGTTTCCACCATAGGCAGCAATGGGCTTCCCCATAGAACTTGCCAACCTGAATTCCTACAGGCTAGATGTGAGAGGCACATTCTGCTGCTTCCTCCCTTAGAGTTAAACTAGCTTCTGAAAGCTCAACCTCCGGGGAGTCTGTTTGGCAGAGATATAGAACACATTTTTCCAAGCCTGTTGGAAGGCATTTGCAGTTTCATTTCGCGTCTAATTTCCCAAACCAAACTGCTTGCAGCTCTAACTCCCTTCTAACTACCACTTCTTCGGTTCAGTGAGATATGCTGGATTCTAAACGGAGAAGCTTCTCTGACGCTTTTTCACAGAGATTTTGAAACTGAAATCTCCCATGCCGTTTCCACCATAGGCAGCAATGGGCTTCCCCATAGAACTTGCCAACCTGAATTCCTACAGGCTAGATGTGAGAGGCACATTCTGCTGCTTCCTCCCTTAGAGTTAAACTTGCTTCTGAAAGTTCAACCTCCGGGGAGTTTGTTTGGCAGAGATATAGAACACACTTTTCCAAGCCTGTTGGAAGGCATTTGCAGTTTCATTTCGCGTCTAATTTCCCAAACCAAACTGCTTGCAGCTCTAACTCCCTTCTAACTACCACTTCTTCGGTTCAGTGAGATATGCTGGATTCTAAACGGAGAAGCTTCTCTGACGCTTTTTCACAGAGATTTTGAAACTGAAATTTCCAAACCCGTTTCCAACGAAGGCGCCAATGGGCTTCCCCATAGAACTTGCCAACCTGAATTCCTACAGGCTAGATGTGAGAGGCACATTCTGCTGCTTCCTCCCTTAGAGTTAAACTAGCTTCTGAAAGCTCAACCTCCGGGGAGTTTGTTTGGCAGAGATATAGAACACACTTTTCCAAGCCTGTTGGAAGGCATTTGCAGTTTCATTTCGCGTCTAATTTCCCAAACCAAACTGCTTGCAGCTCTAACTGCCTTCTAACTACCACTTCTTCGGTTCAGTGAGATATGCTGGATTCTAAACGGAGAAGCTTCTCTGACGCTTTTTCACAGAGATTTTGAAACTGAAATCTCCCATGCTGTTTCCACCATAGCCAGCAATGGGCTTCCCCATAGAACTTGCCAACCTGAATTCCTACAGGCTAGATGTGAGAGGCACATTCTGCTGCTTCCTCCCTTAGAGTTAAACTTGCTTCTGAAAGCTCAACCTCCGGGGAGTTTGTTTGGCAGAGATATAGAACACACTTTTCCAAGCCTGTTGGAAGGCATTTGCAGTTTCATTTCGCGTCTAATTTCCCAAACCAAACTGCTTGCAGCTCTAACTCCCTTCTAACTACCACTTCTTCGGTTCAGTGAGATATGCTGGATTCTAAACGGAGAAGCTTCTCTGACGCTTTTTCACAGAGATTTTGAAACTGAAATCTCCCATGCTGTTTCCACCATAGGCAGCAATGGGCTTCCCCATAGAACTTGCCAACCTGAATTCCTACAGGCTAGATGTGAGAGGCACATTCTGCTGCTTCCTCCCTTAGAGTTAAACTAGCTTCTGAAAGCTCAACCTCCGGGGAGTCTGTTTGGCAGAGATATAGAACACACTTTTCCAAGCCTGTTGGAAGGCATTTGCAGTTTCATTTCGCGTCTAATTTCCCAAACCAAACTGCTTGCAGCTCTAACTCCCTTCTAACTACCACTTCTTCGGTTCAGTGAGATATGCTGGATTCTAAACGGAGAAGCTTCTCTGACACTTTTTCACAGAGATTTTGAAACTGAAATCTCCCATGCTGTTTCCACCATAGGCAGCAATGGGCTTCCCCATAGAACTTGCCAACCTGAATTCCTACAGGCTAGATGTGAGAGGCACATTCTGCTGCTTCCTCCCTTAGAGTTAAACTAGCTTCTGAAAGCTCAACCTCCGGGGAGTTTGTTTGGCAGAGATATAGAACACACTTTTCCAAGCCTGTTGGAAGGCCTTTGCAGTGTCATTTCGCATCTAATTTCCCAAACCAAACTGCTTGCAGCTCTAACTCCCTTCTAACTACCACTTCTTCGGTTCAGTGAGATATGCTGGATTCTAAACGGAGAAGCTTCTCTGACGCTTTTTCACAGAGATTTTGAAACTGAAATCTCCCATGCCGTTTCCACCATAGGCAGCAATGGGCTTCCCCATAGAACTTGCCAACCTGAATTCCTACAGGCTAGATGTGAGAGGCACATTCTGCTGCTTCCTCCCTGAGGGTTAAACTTGCTTCTGAAAGCTCAACCTCCGGGGAGTTTGTTTGGCAGAGATATAGAACACACTTTTCCAAGCCTGTTGGAAGGCATTTGCAGTTTCATTTCGCGTCTAATTTCCCAAACCAAACTGCTTGCAGCTCTAACTCCCTTCTAACTACCACTTCTTCGGTTCAGTGAGATATGCTGGATTCTAAACGGAGAAGCTTCTCTGACGCTTTTTCACAGAGATTTTGAAACTGAAATTTCCAAACCCGTTTCCAACGAAGGCGCCAATGGGCTTCCCCATAGAACTTGCCAACCTGAATTCCTACAGGCTAGATGTGAGAGGCACATTCTGCTGCTTCCTCCCTTAGAGTTAAACTTGCTTCTGAAAGCTCAACCTCCGGGGAGTTTGTTTGGCAGAGATATAGAACACACTTTTCCAAGCCTGTTGGAAGGCATTTGCAGTTTCATTTCGCGTCTAATTTCCCAAACCAAACTGCTTGCAGCTCTAACTGCCTTCTTACTACCACTTCTTCGGTTCAGTGAGATATGCTGGATTCTAAACGGAGAAGCTTCTCTGACGCTTTTTCACAGAGATTTTGAAACTGAAATCTCCCATGCTGTTTCCACCATAGGCAGCAATGGGCTTCCCCATAGAACTTGCCAACCTGAATTCCTACAGGCTAGATGTGAGAGGCACATTCTGCTGCTTCCTCCCTTAGAGTTAAACTAGCTTCTGAAAGCTCAACCTCCGGGGAGTCTGTTTGGCAGAGATATAGAACACACTTTTCCAAGCCTGTTGGAAGGCATTTGCAGTTTCATTTCGCGTCTAATTTCCCAAACCAAACTGCTTGCAGCTCTAACTCCCTTCTAACTACCACTTCTTCGGTTCAGTGAGATATGCTGGATTCTAAACGGAGAAGCTTCTCTGACGCTTTTTCACAGAGATTTTGAAACTGAAATCTCCCATGCCGTTTCCACCATAGGCAGCAATGGGCTTCCCCATAGAACTTGCCAACCTGAATTCCTACAGGCTAGATGTGAGAGGCACATTCTGCTGCTTCCTCCCTTAGAGTTAAACTTGCTTCTGAAAGCTCAACCTCCGGGGAGTTTGTTTGGCAGAGATATAGAACACACTTTTCCAAGCCTGTTGGAAGGCATTTGCAGTTTCATTTCGCGTCTAATTTCCCAAACCAAACTGCTTGCAGCTCTAACTCCCTTCTAACTACCACTTCTTCGGTTCAGTGAGATATGCTGGATTCTAAACGGAGAAGCTTCTCTGACGCTTTTTCACAGAGATTTTGAAACTGAAATTTCCAAACCCGTTTCCAACGAAGGCGCCAATGGGCTTCCCCATAGAACTTGCCAACCTGAATTCCTACAGGCTAGATGTGAGAGGCACATTCTGCTGCTTCCTCCCTTAGGGTTAAACTAGCTTCTGAAAGCTCAACCTCCGGGGAGTTTGTTTGGCAGAGATATAGAACACACTTTTCCAAGCCTGTTGGAAGGCATTTGCAGTTTCATTTCGCGTCTAATTTCCCAAACCAAACTGCTTGCAGCTCTAACTGCCTTCTAACTACCACTCCTTCGGTTCAGTGAGATATGCTGGATTCTAAACGGAGAAGCTTCTCTGACGCTTTTTCACAGAGATTTTGAAACTGAAATCTCCCATGCCGTTTCCACCATAGGCAGCAATGGGCTTCCCCATAGAACTTGCCAACCTGAATTCCTACAGGCTAGATGTGAGAGGCACATTCTGCTGCTTCCTCCCTTAGAGTTAAACTAGCTTCTGAAAGCTCAACCTCCAGGGAGTCTGTTTGGCAGAGATATAGAACACACTTTTCCAAGCCTGTTGGAAGGCATTTGCAGTTTCATTTCGCGTCTAATTTCCCAAACCAAACTGCTTGTAGCTCTAACTGCCTTCTAACTACCACTTCTTTGGTTCAGTGAGATATGCTGGATTCTAAACGGAGAAGCTTCTCTGACGCTTTTTCACAGAGATTTTGAAACTGAAATCTCCCATGCTGTTTCCACCATAGCCAGCAATGGGCTTCCCCATAGAACTAGCCAACCTGAATTCCTACAGGCTAGATGTGAGAGGCACATTCTGCTGCTTCCTCCCTTAGAGTTAAACTAGCTTCTGAAAGCTCAACCTCCAGGGAGTCTGTTTGGCAGAGATGTAGAACACACTTTTCCAAGCCTGTTGGAAGGCCTTTGCAGTGTCATTTCGCATCTAATTTCCCAAAGCAAACTGCTTGCAGCTCTAACTCCCTTCTAACTACCACTTCTTCGGTTCAGTGAGATATGCTGGATTCTAAACGGAGAAGCTTCTCTGACGCTTTTTCACAGAGATTTTGAAACTGAAATTTCCAAACCCGTTTCCAACGAAGGCGCCAATGGGCTTCCCCATAGAACTTGCCAACCTGAATTCCTACAGGCTAGATGTGAGAGGCACATTCTGCTGCTTCCTCCCTTAGAGTTAAACTAGCTTCTGAAAGCTCAACCTCCGGGGAGTTTGTTTGGCAGAGATATAGAACACACTTTTCCAAGCCTGTTGGAAGGCATTTGCAGTTTCATTTCGCGTCTAATTTCCCAAACCAAACTGCTTGCAGCTCTAACTGCCTTCTAACTACCACTTCTTCGGTTCAGTGAGATATGCTGGATTCTAAACGGAGAAGCTTCTCTGACGCTTTTTCACAGAGATTTTGAAACTGAAATCTCCCATGCCGTTTCCACCATAGGCAGCAATGGGCTTCCCCATAGAACTTGCCAACCTGAATTCCTACAGGCTAGATGTGAGAGGCACATTCTGCTGCTTCCTCCCTTAGAGTTAAACTAGCTTCTGAAAGCTCAACCTCCGGGGAGTCTGTTTGGCAGAGATATAGAACACATTTTTCCAAGCCTGTTGGAAGGCATTTGCAGTTTCATTTCGCGTCTAATTTCCCAAACCAAACTGCTTGCAGCTCTAACTCCCTTCTAACTACCACTTCTTCGGTTCAGTGAGATATGCTGGATTCTAAACGGAGAAGCTTCTCTGACGCTTTTTCACAGAGATTTTGAAACTGAAATCTCCCATGCCGTTTCCACCATAGGCAGCAATGGGCTTCCCCATAGAACTTGCCAACCTGAATTCCTACAGGCTAGATGTGAGAGGCACATTCTGCTGCTTCCTCCCTTAGAGTTAAACTTGCTTCTGAAAGTTCAACCTCCGGGGAGTTTGTTTGGCAGAGATATAGAACACACTTTTCCAAGCCTGTTGGAAGGCATTTGCAGTTTCATTTCGCGTCTAATTTCCCAAACCAAACTGCTTGCAGCTCTAACTCCCTTCTAACTACCACTTCTTCGGTTCAGTGAGATATGCTGGATTCTAAACGGAGAAGCTTCTCTGACGCTTTTTCACAGAGATTTTGAAACTGAAATTTCCAAACCCGTTTCCAACGAAGGCGCCAATGGGCTTCCCCATAGAACTTGCCAACCTGAATTCCTACAGGCTAGATGTGAGAGGCACATTCTGCTGCTTCCTCCCTTAGAGTTAAACTAGCTTCTGAAAGCTCAACCTCCGGGGAGTTTGTTTGGCAGAGATATAGAACACACTTTTCCAAGCCTGTTGGAAGGCATTTGCAGTTTCATTTCGCGTCTAATTTCCCAAACCAAACTGCTTGCAGCTCTAACTGCCTTCTAACTACCACTTCTTCGGTTCAGTGAGATATGCTGGATTCTAAACGGAGAAGCTTCTCTGACGCTTTTTCACAGAGATTTTGAAACTGAAATCTCCCATGCTGTTTCCACCATAGCCAGCAATGGGCTTCCCCATAGAACTTGCCAACCTGAATTCCTACAGGCTAGATGTGAGAGGCACATTCTGCTGCTTCCTCCCTTAGAGTTAAACTTGCTTCTGAAAGCTCAACCTCCGGGGAGTTTGTTTGGCAGAGATATAGAACACACTTTTCCAAGCCTGTTGGAAGGCATTTGCAGTTTCATTTCGCGTCTAATTTCCCAAACCAAACTGCTTGCAGCTCTAACTCCCTTCTAACTACCACTTCTTCGGTTCAGTGAGATATGCTGGATTCTAAACGGAGAAGCTTCTCTGACGCTTTTTCACAGAGATTTTGAAACTGAAATCTCCCATGCTGTTTCCACCATAGGCAGCAATGGGCTTCCCCATAGAACTTGCCAACCTGAATTCCTACAGGCTAGATGTGAGAGGCACATTCTGCTGCTTCCTCCCTTAGAGTTAAACTAGCTTCTGAAAGCTCAACCTCCGGGGAGTCTGTTTGGCAGAGATATAGAACACACTTTTCCAAGCCTGTTGGAAGGCATTTGCAGTTTCATTTCGCGTCTAATTTCCCAAACCAAACTGCTTGCAGCTCTAACTCCCTTCTAACTACCACTTCTTCGGTTCAGTGAGATATGCTGGATTCTAAACGGAGAAGCTTCTCTGACACTTTTTCACAGAGATTTTGAAACTGAAATCTCCCATGCTGTTTCCACCATAGGCAGCAATGGGCTTCCCCATAGAACTTGCCAACCTGAATTCCTACAGGCTAGATGTGAGAGGCACATTCTGCTGCTTCCTCCCTTAGAGTTAAACTAGCTTCTGAAAGCTCAACCTCCGGGGAGTTTGTTTGGCAGAGATATAGAACACACTTTTCCAAGCCTGTTGGAAGGCCTTTGCAGTGTCATTTCGCATCTAATTTCCCAAACCAAACTGCTTGCAGCTCTAACTCCCTTCTAACTACCACTTCTTCGGTTCAGTGAGATATGCTGGATTCTAAACGGAGAAGCTTCTCTGACGCTTTTTCACAGAGATTTTGAAACTGAAATCTCCCATGCCGTTTCCACCATAGGCAGCAATGGGCTTCCCCATAGAACTTGCCAACCTGAATTCCTACAGGCTAGATGTGAGAGGCACATTCTGCTGCTTCCTCCCTGAGGGTTAAACTTGCTTCTGAAAGCTCAACCTCCGGGGAGTTTGTTTGGCAGAGATATAGAACACACTTTTCCAAGCCTGTTGGAAGGCATTTGCAGTTTCATTTCGCGTCTAATTTCCCAAACCAAACTGCTTGCAGCTCTAACTCCCTTCTAACTACCACTTCTTCGGTTCAGTGAGATATGCTGGATTCTAAACGGAGAAGCTTCTCTGACGCTTTTTCACAGAGATTTTGAAACTGAAATTTCCAAACCCGTTTCCAACGAAGGCGCCAATGGGCTTCCCCATAGAACTTGCCAACCTGAATTCCTACAGGCTAGATGTGAGAGGCACATTCTGCTGCTTCCTCCCTTAGAGTTAAACTTGCTTCTGAAAGCTCAACCTCCGGGGAGTTTGTTTGGCAGAGATATAGAACACACTTTTCCAAGCCTGTTGGAAGGCATTTGCAGTTTCATTTCGCGTCTAATTTCCCAAACCAAACTGCTTGCAGCTCTAACTGCCTTCTTACTACCACTTCTTCGGTTCAGTGAGATATGCTGGATTCTAAACGGAGAAGCTTCTCTGACGCTTTTTCACAGAGATTTTGAAACTGAAATCTCCCATGCTGTTTCCACCATAGGCAGCAATGGGCTTCCCCATAGAACTTGCCAACCTGAATTCCTACAGGCTAGATGTGAGAGGCACATTCTGCTGCTTCCTCCCTTAGAGTTAAACTAGCTTCTGAAAGCTCAACCTCCGGGGAGTCTGTTTGGCAGAGATATAGAACACACTTTTCCAAGCCTGTTGGAAGGCATTTGCAGTTTCATTTCGCGTCTAATTTCCCAAACCAAACTGCTTGCAGCTCTAACTCCCTTCTAACTACCACTTCTTCGGTTCAGTGAGATATGCTGGATTCTAAACGGAGAAGCTTCTCTGACGCTTTTTCACAGAGATTTTGAAACTGAAATCTCCCATGCCGTTTCCACCATAGGCAGCAATGGGCTTCCCCATAGAACTTGCCAACCTGAATTCCTACAGGCTAGATGTGAGAGGCACATTCTGCTGCTTCCTCCCTTAGAGTTAAACTTGCTTCTGAAAGCTCAACCTCCGGGGAGTTTGTTTGGCAGAGATATAGAACACACTTTTCCAAGCCTGTTGGAAGGCATTTGCAGTTTCATTTCGCGTCTAATTTCCCAAACCAAACTGCTTGCAGCTCTAACTCCCTTCTAACTACCACTTCTTCGGTTCAGTGAGATATGCTGGATTCTAAACGGAGAAGCTTCTCTGACGCTTTTTCACAGAGATTTTGAAACTGAAATTTCCAAACCCGTTTCCAACGAAGGCGCCAATGGGCTTCCCCATAGAACTTGCCAACCTGAATTCCTACAGGCTAGATGTGAGAGGCACATTCTGCTGCTTCCTCCCTTAGGGTTAAACTAGCTTCTGAAAGCTCAACCTCCGGGGAGTTTGTTTGGCAGAGATATAGAACACACTTTTCCAAGCCTGTTGGAAGGCATTTGCAGTTTCATTTCGCGTCTAATTTCCCAAACCAAACTGCTTGCAGCTCTAACTGCCTTCTAACTACCACTTCTTCGGTTCAGTGAGATATGCTGGATTCTAAACGGAGAAGCTTCTCTGACGCTTTTTCACAGAGATTTTGAAACTGAAATCTCCCATGCCGTTTCCACCATAGGCAGCAATGGGCTTCCCCATAGAACTTGCCAACCTGAATTCCTACAGGCTAGATGTGAGAGGCACATTCTGCTGCTTCCTCCCTTAGAGTTAAACTAGCTTCTGAAAGCTCAACCTCCAGGGAGTCTGTTTGGCAGAGATATAGAACACACTTTTCCAAGCCTGTTGGAAGGCATTTGCAGTTTCATTTCGCGTCTAATTTCCCAAACCAAACTGCTTGTAGCTCTAACTGCCTTCTAACTACCACTTCTTTGGTTCAGTGAGATATGCTGGATTCTAAACGGAGAAGCTTCTCTGACGCTTTTTCACAGAGATTTTGAAACTGAAATCTCCCATGCTGTTTCCACCATAGCCAGCAATGGGCTTCCCCATAGAACTAGCCAACCTGAATTCCTACAGGCTAGATGTGAGAGGCACATTCTGCTGCTTCCTCCCTTAGAGTTAAACTAGCTTCTGAAAGCTCAACCTCCAGGGAGTCTGTTTGGCAGAGATGTAGAACACACTTTTCCAAGCCTGTTGGAAGGCCTTTGCAGTGTCATTTCGCATCTAATTTCCCAAACCAAACTGCTTGCAGCTCTAACTCCCTTCTAACTACCACTTCTTCGGTTCAGTGAGATATGCTGGATTCTAAACGGAGAAGCTTCTCTGACGCTTTTTCACAGAGATTTTGAAACTGAAATTTCCAAACCCGTTTCCAACGAAGGCGCCAATGGGCTTCCCCATAGAACTTGCCAACCTGAATTCCTACAGGCTAGATGTGAGAGGCACATTCTGCTGCTTCCTCCCTTAGAGTTAAACTAGCTTCTGAAAGCTCAACCTCCGGGGAGTTTGTTTGGCAGAGATATAGAACACACTTTTCCAAGCCTGTTGGAAGGCATTTGCAGTTTCATTTCGCGTCTAATTTCCCAAACCAAACTGCTTGCAGCTCTAACTGCCTTCTAACTACCACTTCTTCGGTTCAGTGAGATATGCTGGATTCTAAACGGAGAAGCTTCTCTGACGCTTTTTCACAGAGATTTTGAAACTGAAATCTCCCATGCCGTTTCCACCATAGGCAGCAATGGGCTTCCCCATAGAACTTGCCAACCTGAATTCCTACAGGCTAGATGTGAGAGGCACATTCTGCTGCTTCCTCCCTTAGAGTTAAACTAGCTTCTGAAAGCTCAACCTCCGGGGAGTTTGTTTGGCAGAGATATAGAACACACGTTTCCAAGCCTGTTGGAAGGCATTTGCAGTTTCATTTCGCGTCTAATTTCCCAAACCAAACTGCTTGCAGCTCTAACTGCCTTCTAACTACCACTTCTTCGGTTCAGTGAGATATGCTGGATTCTAAACGGAGAAGCTTCTCTGACGCTTTTTCACAGAGATTTTGAAACTGAAATCTCCCATGCCGTTTCCACCATAGGCAGCAATGGGCTTCCCCATAGAACTTGCCAACCTGAATTCCTACAGGCTAGATGTGAGAGGCACATTCTGCTGCTTCCTCCCTTAGAGTTAAACTAGCTTCTGAAAGCTCAACCTCCGGGGAGTTTGTTTGGCAGAGATATAGAACACACGTTTCCAAGCCTGTTGGAAGGCATTTGCAGTTTCATTTCGCGTCTAATTTCCCAAACCAAACTGCTTGCAGCTCTAACTGCCTTCTAACTACCACTTCTTCGGTTCAGTGAGATATGCTGGATTCTAAACGGAGAAGCTTCTCTGACGCTTTTTCACAGAGATTTTGAAACTGAAATCTCCCATGCTGTTTCCACCATAGCCAGCAATGGGCTTCCCCATAGAACTTGCCAACCTGAATTCCTACAGGCTAGATGTGAGAGGCACATTCTGCTGCTTCCTCCCTTAGAGTTAAACTAGCTTCTGAAAGCTCAACCTCCAGGGAGTCTGTTTGGCAGAGATATAGAACACACTTTTCCAAGCCTGTTGGAAGGCATTTGCAGTTTCATTTCGCGTCTAATTTCCCAAACCAAACTGCTTGCAGCTCTAACTGCCTTCTAACTACCACTTCTTCGGTTCAGTGAGATATGCTGGATTCTAAACGGAGAAGCTTCTCTGACGCTTTTTCACAGAGATTTTGAAACTGAAATCTCCCATGCCGTTTCCACCATAGGCAGCAATGGGCTTCCCCATAGAACTTGCCAACCTGAATTCCTACAGGCTAGATGTGAGAGGCACATTCTGCTGCTTCCTCCCTTAGAGTTAAACTTGCTTCTGAAAGCTCAACCTCCGGGGAGTTTGTTTGGCAGAGATATAGAACACACTTTTCCAAGCCTGTTGGAAGGCATTTGCAGTTTCATTTCGCGTCTAATTTCCCAAACCAAACTGCTTGTAGCTCTAACTGCCTTCTAACTACCACTTCTTCGGTTCAGTGAGATATGCTGGATTCTAAACGGAGAAGCTTCTCTGACGCTTTTTCACAGAGATTTTGAAACTGAAATCTCCCATGCTGTTTCCACCATAGCCAGCAATGGGCTTCCCCATAGAACTAGCCAACCTGAATTCCTACAGGCTAGATGTGAGAGGCACATTCTGCTGCTTCCTCCCTTAGAGTTAAACTAGCTTCTGAAAGCTCAACCTCCAGGGAGTCTGTTTGGCAGAGATATAGAACACACTTTTCCAAGCCTGTTGGAAGGCCTTTGCAGTGTCATTTCGCATCTAATTTCCCAAACCAAACTGCTTGCAGCTCTAACTCCCTTCTAACTACCACTTCTTCGGTTCAGTGAGATATGCTGGATTCTAAACGGAGAAGCTTCTCTGACGCTTTTTCACAGAGATTTTGAAACTGAAATTTCCAAACCCGTTTCCAACGAAGGCGCCAATGGGCTTCCCCATAGAACTTGCCAACCTGAATTCCTACAGGCTAGATGTGAGAGGCACATTCTGCTGCTTCCTCCCTTAGAGTTAAACTAGCTTCTGAAAGCTCAACCTCCGGGGAGTTTGTTTGGCAGAGATATAGAACACAATTTTCCAAGCCTGTTGGAAGGCATTTGCAGTTTCATTTCGCGTCTAATTTCCCAAACCAAACTGCTTGCAGCTCTAACTGCCTTCTAACTACCACTTCTTCGGTTCAGTGAGATATGCTGGATTCTAAACGGAGAAGCTTCTCTGACGCTTTTTCACAGAGATTTTGAAACTGAAATCTCCCATGCTGTTTCCACCATAGCCAGCAATGGGCTTCCCCATAGAACTTGCCAACCTGAATTCCTACAGGCTAGATGTGAGAGGCACATTCTGCTGCTTCCTCCCTTAGAGTTAAACTAGCTTCTGAAAGCTCAACCTCCAGGGAGTCTGTTTGGCAGAGATATAGAACACACTTTTCCAAGCCGGTTGGAAGGCATTTGCAGTTTCATTTCGCGTCTAATTTCCCAAACCAAACTGCTTGCAGCTCTAACTGCCTTCTAACTACCACTTCTTCGGTTCAGTGAGATATGCTGGATTCTAAACGGAGAAGCTTCTCTGACGCTTTTTCACAGAGATTTTGAAACTGAAATCTCCCATGCCGTTTCCACCATAGGCAGCAATGGGCTTCCCCATAGAACTTGCCAACCTGAATTCCTACAGGCTAGATGTGAGAGGCACATTCTGCTGCTTCCTCCCTTAGAGTTAAACTAGCTTCTGAAAGCTCAACCTCCGGGGAGTTTGTTTGGCAGAGATATAGAACACACGTTTCCAAGCCTGTTGGAAGGCATTTGCAGTTTCATTTCGCGTCTAATTTCCCAAACCAAACTGCTTGCAGCTCTAACTGCCTTCTAACTACCACTTCTTCGGTTCAGTGAGATATGCTGGATTCTAAACGGAGAAGCTTCTCTGACGCTTTTTCACAGAGATTTTGAAACTGAAATCTCCCATGCTGTTTCCACCATAGCCAGCAATGGGCTTCCCCATAGAACTTGCCAACCTGAATTCCTACAGGCTAGATGTGAGAGGCACATTCTGCTGCTTCCTCCCTTAGAGTTAAACTAGCTTCTGAAAGCTCAACCTCCAGGGAGTCTGTTTGGCAGAGATATAGAACACACTTTTCCAAGCCTGTTGGAAGGCATTTGCAGTTTCATTTCGCGTCTAATTTCCCAAACCAAACTGCTTGCAGCTCTAACTGCCTTCTAACTACCACTTCTTCGGTTCAGTGAGATATGCTGGATTCTAAACGGAGAAGCTTCTCTGACGCTTTTTCACAGAGATTTTGAAACTGAAATCTCCCATGCCGTTTCCACCATAGGCAGCAATGGGCTTCACCATAGAACTTGCCAACCTGAATTCCTACAGGCTAGATGTGAGAGGCACATTCTGCTGCTTCCTCCCTTAGAGTTAAACTTGCTTCTGAAAGCTCAACCTCCGGGGAGTTTCTTTGGCAGAGATATAGAACACACTTTTCCAAGCCTGTTGGAAGGCATTTGCAGTTTCATTTCGCGTCTAATTTCCCAAACCAAACTGCTTGTAGCTCTAACTGCCTTCTAACTACCACTTCTTCGGTTCAGTGAGATATGCTGGATTCTAAACGGAGAAGCTTCTCTGACGCTTTTTCACAGAGATTTTGAAACTGAAATCTCCCATGCTGTTTCCACCATAGCCAGCAATGGGCTTCCCCATAGAACTAGCCAACCTGAATTCCTACAGGCTAGATGTGAGAGGCACATTCTGCTGCTTCCTCCCTTAGAGTTAAACTAGCTTCTGAAAGCTCAACCTCCAGGGAGTCTGTTTGGCAGAGATATAGAACACACTTTTCCAAGCCTGTTGGAAGGCCTTTGCAGTGTCATTTCGCATCTAATTTCCCAAACCAAACTGCTTGCAGCTCTAACTCCCTTCTAACTACCACTTCTTCGGTTCAGTGAGATATGCTGGATTCTAAACGGAGAAGCTTCTCTGACGCTTTTTCACAGAGATTTTGAAACTGAAATTTCCAAACCCGTTTCCAACGAAGGCGCCAATGGGCTTCCCCATAGAACTTGCCAACCTGAATTCCTACAGGCTAGATGTGAGAGGCACATTCTGCTGCTTCCTCCCTTAGAGTTAAACTAGCTTCTGAAAGCTCAACCTCCGGGGAGTTTGTTTGGCAGAGATATAGAACACAATTTTCCAAGCCTGTTGGAAGGCATTTGCAGTTTCATTTCGCGTCTAATTTCCCAAACCAAACTGCTTGCAGCTCTAACTGCCTTCTAACTACCACTTCTTCGGTTCAGTGAGATATGCTGGATTCTAAACGGAGAAGCTTCTCTGACGCTTTTTCACAGAGATTTTGAAACTGAAATCTCCCATGCTGTTTCCACCATAGCCAGCAATGGGCTTCCCCATAGAACTTGCCAACCTGAATTCCTACAGGCTAGATGTGAGAGGCACATTCTGCTGCTTCCTCCCTTAGAGTTAAACTAGCTTCTGAAAGCTCAACCTCCAGGGAGTCTGTTTGGCAGAGATATAGAACACACTTTTCCAAGCCTGTTGGAAGGCATTTGCAGTTTCATTTCGCGTCTAATTTCCCAAACCAAACTGCTTGCAGCTCTAACTGCCTTCTAACTACCACTTCTTCGGTTCAGTGAGATATGCTGGATTCTAAACGGAGAAGCTTCTCTGACGCTTTTTCACAGAGATTTTGAAACTGAAATCTCCCATGCCGTTTCCACCATAGGCAGCAATGGGCTTCCCCATAGAACTTGCCAACCTGAATTCCTACAGGCTAGATGTGAGAGGCACATTCTGCTGCTTCCTCCCTTAGAGTTAAACTTGCTTCTGAAAGCTCAACCTCCGGGGAGTTTCTTTGGCAGAGATATAGAACACACTTTTCCAAGCCTGTTGGAAGGCATTTGCAGTTTCATTTCGCGTCTAATTTCCCAAACCAAACTGCTTGTAGCTCTAACTGCCTTCTAACTACCACTTCTTTGGTTCAGTGAGATATGCTGGATTCTAAACGGAGAAGCTTCTCTGACGCTTTTTCACAGAGATTTTGAAACTGAAATCTCCCATGCTGTTTCCACCATAGCCAGCAATGGGCTTCCCCATAGAACTTGCCAACCTGAATTCCTACAGGCTAGATGTGAGAGGCACATTCTGCTGCTTCCTCCCTTAGAGTTAAACTAGCTTCTGAAAGCTCAACCTCCAGGGAGTCTGTTTGGCAGAGATGTAGAACACACTTTTCCAAGCCTGTTGGAAGGCCTTTGCAGTGTCATTTCGCATCTAATTTCCCAAACCAAACTGCTTGCAGCTCTAACTCCCTTCTAACTACCACTTCTTCGGTTCAGTGAGATATGCTGGATTCTAAACGGAGAAGCTTCTCTGACGCTTTTTCACAGAGATTTTGAAACTGAAATTTCCAAACCCGTTTCCAACGAAGGCGCCAATGGGCTTCCCCATAGAACTTGCCAACCTGAATTCCTACAGGCTAGATGTGAGAGGCACATTCTGCTGCTTCCTCCCTTAGAGTTAAACTAGCTTCTGAAAGCTCAACCTCCGGGGAGTTTGTTTGGCAGAGATATAGAACACACTTTTCCAAGCCTGTTGGAAGGCATTTGCAGTTTCATTTCGCGTCTAATTTCCCAAACCAAACTGCTTGCAGCTCTAACTGCCTTCTAACTACCACTTCTTCGGTTCAGTGAGATATGCTGGATTCTAAACGGAGAAGCTTCTCTGACGCTTTTTCACAGAGATTTTGAAACTGAAATCTCCCATGCCGTTTCCACCATAGGCAGCAATGGGCTTCCCCATAGAACTTGCCAACCTGAATTCCTACAGGCTAGATGTGAGAGGCACATTCTGCTGCTTCCTCCCTTAGAGTTAAACTAGCTTCTGAAAGCTCAACCTCCGGGGAGTTTGTTTGGCAGAGATATAGAACACACGTTTCCAAGCCTGTTGGAAGGCATTTGCAGTTTCATTTCGCGTCTAATTTCCCAAACCAAACTGCTTGCAGCTCTAACTGCCTTCTAACTACCACTTCTTCGGTTCAGTGAGATATGCTGGATTCTAAACGGAGAAGCTTCTCTGACGCTTTTTCACAGAGATTTTGAAACTGAAATCTCCCATGCCGTTTCCACCATAGGCAGCAATGGGCTTCCCCATAGAACTTGCCAACCTGAATTCCTACAGGCTAGATGTGAGAGGCACATTCTGCTGCTTCCTCCCTTAGAGTTAAACTAGCTTCTGAAAGCTCAACCTCCGGGGAGTTTGTTTGGCAGAGATATAGAACACACGTTTCCAAGCCTGTTGGAAGGCATTTGCAGTTTCATTTCGCGTCTAATTTCCCAAACCAAACTGCTTGCAGCTCTAACTGCCTTCTAACTACCACTTCTTCGGTTCAGTGAGATATGCTGGATTCTAAACGGAGAAGCTTCTCTGACGCTTTTTCACAGAGATTTTGAAACTGAAATCTCCCATGCTGTTTCCACCATAGCCAGCAATGGGCTTCCCCATAGAACTTGCCAACCTGAATTCCTACAGGCTAGATGTGAGAGGCACATTCTGCTGCTTCCTCCCTTAGAGTTAAACTAGCTTCTGAAAGCTCAACCTCCAGGGAGTCTGTTTGGCAGAGATATAGAACACACTTTTCCAAGCCTGTTGGAAGGCATTTGCAGTTTCATTTCGCGTCTAATTTCCCAAACCAAACTGCTTGCAGCTCTAACTGCCTTCTAACTACCACTTCTTCGGTTCAGTGAGATATGCTGGATTCTAAACGGAGAAGCTTCTCTGACGCTTTTTCACAGAGATTTTGAAACTGAAATCTCCCATGCCGTTTCCACCATAGGCAGCAATGGGCTTCCCCATAGAACTTGCCAACCTGAATTCCTACAGGCTAGATGTGAGAGGCACATTCTGCTGCTTCCTCCCTTAGAGTTAAACTTGCTTCTGAAAGCTCAACCTCCGGGGAGTTTGTTTGGCAGAGATATAGAACACACTTTTCCAAGCCTGTTGGAAGGCATTTGCAGTTTCATTTCGCGTCTAATTTCCCAAACCAAACTGCTTGTAGCTCTAACTGCCTTCTAACTACCACTTCTTCGGTTCAGTGAGATATGCTGGATTCTAAACGGAGAAGCTTCTCTGACGCTTTTTCACAGAGATTTTGAAACTGAAATCTCCCATGCTGTTTCCACCATAGCCAGCAATGGGCTTCCCCATAGAACTAGCCAACCTGAATTCCTACAGGCTAGATGTGAGAGGCACATTCTGCTGCTTCCTCCCTTAGAGTTAAACTAGCTTCTGAAAGCTCAACCTCCAGGGAGTCTGTTTGGCAGAGATATAGAACACACTTTTCCAAGCCTGTTGGAAGGCCTTTGCAGTGTCATTTCGCATCTAATTTCCCAAACCAAACTGCTTGCAGCTCTAACTCCCTTCTAACTACCACTTCTTCGGTTCAGTGAGATATGCTGGATTCTAAACGGAGAAGCTTCTCTGACGCTTTTTCACAGAGATTTTGAAACTGAAATTTCCAAACCCGTTTCCAACGAAGGCGCCAATGGGCTTCCCCATAGAACTTGCCAACCTGAATTCCTACAGGCTAGATGTGAGAGGCACATTCTGCTGCTTCCTCCCTTAGAGTTAAACTAGCTTCTGAAAGCTCAACCTCCGGGGAGTTTGTTTGGCAGAGATATAGAACACAATTTTCCAAGCCTGTTGGAAGGCATTTGCAGTTTCATTTCGCGTCTAATTTCCCAAACCAAACTGCTTGCAGCTCTAACTGCCTTCTAACTACCACTTCTTCGGTTCAGTGAGATATGCTGGATTCTAAACGGAGAAGCTTCTCTGACGCTTTTTCACAGAGATTTTGAAACTGAAATCTCCCATGCTGTTTCCACCATAGCCAGCAATGGGCTTCCCCATAGAACTTGCCAACCTGAATTCCTACAGGCTAGATGTGAGAGGCACATTCTGCTGCTTCCTCCCTTAGAGTTAAACTAGCTTCTGAAAGCTCAACCTCCAGGGAGTCTGTTTGGCAGAGATATAGAACACACTTTTCCAAGCCGGTTGGAAGGCATTTGCAGTTTCATTTCGCGTCTAATTTCCCAAACCAAACTGCTTGCAGCTCTAACTGCCTTCTAACTACCACTTCTTCGGTTCAGTGAGATATGCTGGATTCTAAACGGAGAAGCTTCTCTGACGCTTTTTCACAGAGATTTTGAAACTGAAATCTCCCATGCCGTTTCCACCATAGGCAGCAATGGGCTTCCCCATAGAACTTGCCAACCTGAATTCCTACAGGCTAGATGTGAGAGGCACATTCTGCTGCTTCCTCCCTTAGAGTTAAACTTGCTTCTGAAAGCTCAACCTCCGGGGAGTTTCTTTGGCAGAGATATAGAACACACTTTTCCAAGCCTGTTGGAAGGCATTTGCAGTTTCATTTCGCGTCTAATTTCCCAAACCAAACTGCTTGTAGCTCTAACTGCCTTCTAACTACCACTTCTTTGGTTCAGTGAGATATGCTGGATTCTAAACGGAGAAGCTTCTCTGACGCTTTTTCACAGAGATTTTGAAACTGAAATCTCCCATGCTGTTTCCACCATAGCCAGCAATGGGCTTCCCCATAGAACTAGCCAACCTGAATTCCTACAGGCTAGATGTGAGAGGCACATTCTGCTGCTTCCTCCCTTAGAGTTAAACTAGCTTCTGAAAGCTCAACCTCCAGGGAGTCTGTTTGGCAGAGATATAGAGCACACTTTTCCAAGCCTGTTGGAAGGCCTTTGCAGTGTCATTTCGCATCTAATTTCCCAAACCAAACTGCTTGCAGCTCTAACTCCCTTCTAACTACCACTTCTTCGGTTCAGTGAGATATGCTGGATTCTAAACGGAGAAGCTTCTCTGACGCTTTTTCACAGAGATTTTGAAACTGAAATTTCCAAACCCGTTTCCAACGAAGGCGCCAATGGGCTTCCCCATAGAACTTGCCAACCTGAATTCCTACAGGCTAGATGTGAGAGGCACATTCTGCTGCTTCCTCCCTTAGAGTTAAACTAGCTTCTGAAAGCTCAACCTCCGGGGAGTTTGTTTGGCAGAGATATAGAACACACTTTTCCAAGCCTGTTGGAAGGCATTTGCAGTTTCATTTCGCGTCTAATTTCCCAAACCAAACTGCTTGCAGCTCTAACTGCCTTCTAACTACCACTTCTTCGGTTCAGTGAGATATGCTGGATTCTAAACGGAGAAGCTTCTCTGATGCTTTTTCACAGAGATTTTGAAACTGAAATCTCCCATGCCGTTTCCACCATAGGCAGCAATGGGCTTCCCCATAGAACTTGCCAACCTGAATTCCTACAGGCTAGATGTGAGAGGCACATTCTGCTGCTTCCTCCCTTAGAGTTAAACTAGCTTCTGAAAGCTCAACCTCCGGGGAGTCTGTTTGGCAGAGATATAGAACACATTTTTCCAAGCCTGTTGGAAGGCATTTGCAGTTTCATTTCGCGTCTAATTTCCCAAACCAAATTGCTTGCAGCTCTAACTCCCTTCTAACTACCACTTCTTCGGTTCAGTGAGATATGCTGGATTCTAAACGGAGAAGCTTCTCTGACGCTTTTTCACAGAGATTTTGAAACTGAAATCTCCCATGCCGTTTCCACCATAGGCAGCAATGGGCTTCCCCCTAGAACTTGCCAACCTTAATTCCTACAGGCTAGATGTGAGAGGCACATTCTGCTGCTTCCTCCCTTAGAGTTAAACTAGCTTCTGAAAGCTCAACCTCCGGGGAGTCTGTTTGGCAGAGATATAGAACACATTTTTCCAAGCCTGTTGGAAGGCATTTGCAGTTTCATTTCGCGTCTAATTTCCCAAACCAAACTGCTTGCAGCTCTAACTCCCTTCTAACTACCACTTCTTCGGTTCAGTGAGATATGCTGGATTCTAAACGGAGAAGCTTCTCTGACGCTTTTTCACAGAGATTTTGAAACTGAAATCTCCCATGCCGTTTCCACCATAGGCAGCAATGGGCTTCCCCATAGAACTTGCCAACCTGAATTCCTACAGGCTAGATGTGAGAGGCACATTCTGCTGCTTCCTCCCTTAGAGTTAAACTAGCTTCTGAAAGCTCAACCTCCGGGGAGTCTGTTTGGCAGAGATATAGAACACATTTTTCCAAGCCTGTTGGAAGGCATTTGCAGTTTCATTTCGCGTCTAATTTCCCAAACCAAACTGCTTGCAGCTCTAACTCCCTTCTAACTACCACTTCTTCGGTTCAGTGAGATATGCTGGATTCTAAACGGAGAAGCTTCTCTGACGCTTTTTCACAGAGATTTTGAAACTGAAATCTCCCATGCCGTTTCCACCATAGGCAGCAATGGGCTTCCCCATAGAACTTGCCAACCTGAATTCCTACAGGCTAGATGTGAGAGGCACATTCTGCTGCTTCCTCCCTTAGAGTTGAACTTGCTTCTGAAAGCTCAACCTCCGGGGAGTTTGTTTGGCAGAGATATAGAACACACTTTTCCAAGCCTGTTGGAAGGCATTTGCAGTTTCATTTCGCGTCTAATTTCCCAAACCAAACTGCTTGCAGCTCTAACTGCCTTCTAACTACCACTTCTTCGGTTCAGTGAGATATGCTGGATTCTAAACGGAGAAGCTTCTCTGACGCTTTTTCACAGAGATTTTGAAACTGAAATTTCCAAACCCGTTTCCAACGAAGGCGCCAATGGGCTTCCCCATAGAACTTGCCAACCTGAATTCCTACAGGCTAGATGTGAGAGGCACATTCTGCTGCTTCCTCCCTTAGAGTTAAACTAGCTTCTGAAAGCTCAACCTCCGGGGAGTTTGTTTGGCAGAGATATAGAACACACTTTTCCAAGCCTGTTGGAAGGCATTTGCAGTTTCATTTCGCGTCTAATTTCCCAAACCAAACTGCTTGCAGCTCTAACTGCCTTCTAACTACCACTTCTTCGGTTCAGTGAGATATGCTGGATTCTAAACGGAGAAGCTTCTCTGACGCTTTTTCACAGAGATTTTGAAACTGAAATCTCCCATGCCGTTTCCACCATAGGCAGCAATGGGCTTCCCCATAGAACTTGCCAACCTGAATTCCTACAGGCTAGATGTGAGAGGCACATTCTGCTGCTTCCTCCCTTAGAGTTAAACTAGCTTCTGAAAGCTCAACCTCCGGGGAGTCTGTTTGGCAGAGATATAGAAGACATTTTTCCAAGCCTGTTGGAAGGCATTTGCAGTTTCATTTCGCGTCTAATTTCCCAAACCAAACTGCTTGCAGCTCTAACTGCCTTCTAACTACCACTTCTTCGGTTCAGTGAGATATGCTGGATTCTAAACGGAGAAGCTTCTCTGACGCTTTTTCACAGAGATTTTGAAACTGAAATCTCCCATGCCGTTTCCACCATAGGCAGCAATGGGCTTCCCCATAGAACTTGCCAACCTTAATTCCTACAGGCTAGATGTGAGAGGCACATTCTGCTGCTTCCTCCCTTAGAGTTAAACTAGCTTCTGAAAGCTCAACCTCCGGGGAGTCTGTTTGGCAGAGATATAGAACACATTTTTCCAAGCCTGTTGGAAGGCATTTGCAGTTTCATTTCGCGTCTAATTTCCCAAACCAAACTGCTTGCAGCTCTAACTCCCTTCTAACTACCACTTCTTCGGTTCAGTGAGATATGCTGGATTCTAAACGGAGAAGCTTCTCTGACGCTTTTTCACAGAGATTTTGAAACTGAAATCTCCCATGCCGTTTCCACCATAGGCAGCAATGGGCTTCCCCATAGAACTTGCCAACCTGAATTCCTACAGGCTAGATGTGAGAGGCACATTCTGCTGCTTCCTCCCTTAGAGTTAAACTTGCTTCTGAAAGTTCAACCTCCGGGGAGTTTGTTTGGCAGAGATATAGAACACACTTTTCCAAGCCTGTTGGAAGGCATTTGCAGTTTCATTTCGCGTCTAATTTCCCAAACCAAACTGCTTGCAGCTCTAACTCCCTTCTAACTACCACTTCTTCGGTTCAGTGAGATATGCTGGATTCTAAACGGAGAAGCTTCTCTGACGCTTTTTCACAGAGATTTTGAAACTGAAATTTCCAAACCCGTTTCCAACGAAGGCGCCAATGGGCTTCCCCATAGAACTTGCCAACCTGAATTCCTACAGGCTAGATGTGAGAGGCACATTCTGCTGCTTCCTCCCTTAGAGTTAAACTAGCTTCTGAAAGCTCAACCTCCGGGGAGTTTGTTTGGCAGAGATATAGAACACACTTTTCCAAGCCTGTTGGAAGGCATTTGAAGTTTCATTTCGCGTCTAATTTCCCAAACCAAACTGCTTGCAGCTCTAACTGCCTTCTAACTACCACTTCTTCGGTTCAGTGAGATATGCTGGATTCTAAACGGAGAAGCTTCTCTGACGCTTTTTCACAGAGATTTTGAAACTGAAATCTCCCATGCTGTTTCCACCATAGCCAGCAATGGGCTTCCCCATAGAACTTGCCAACCTGAATTCCTACAGGCTAGATGTGAGAGGCACATTCTGCTGCTTCCTCCCTTAGAGTTAAACTTGCTTCTGAAAGCTCAACCTCCGGGGAGTTTGTTTGGCAGAGATATAGAACACACTTTTCCAAGCCTGTTGGAAGGCATTTGCAGTTTCATTTCGCGTCTAATTTCCCAAACCAAACTGCTTGCAGCTCTAACTCCCTTCTAACTACCACTTCTTCGGTTCAGTGAGATATGCTGGATTCTAAACGGAGAAGCTTCTCTGACGCTTTTTCACAGAGATTTTGAAACTGAAATCTCCCGTGCTGTTTCCACCATAGGCAGCAATGGGCTTCCCCATAGAACTTGCCAACCTGAATTCCTACAGGCTAGATGTGAGAGGCACATTCTGCTGCTTCCTCCCTTAGAGTTAAACTAGCTTCTGAAAGCTCAACCTCCGGGGAGTCTGTTTGGCAGAGATATAGAACACACTTTTCCAAGCCTGTTGGAAGGCATTTGCAGTTTCATTTCGCGTCTAATTTCCCAAACCAAACTGCTTGCAGCTCTAACTCCCTTCTAACTACCACTTCTTCGGTTCAGTGAGATATGCTGGATTCTAAACGGAAAAGCTTCTCTGACACTTTTTCACAGAGATTTTGAAACTGAAATCTCCCATGCTGTTTCCACCATAGGCAGCAATGGGCTTCCCCATAGAACTTGCCAACCTGAATTCCTACAGGCTAGATGTGAGAGGCACATTCTGCTGCTTCCTCCCTTAGAGTTAAATTAGCTTCTGAAAGCTCAACCTCCGGGGAGTTTGTTTGGCAGAGATATAGAACACACTTTTCCAAGCCTGTTGGAAGGCCTTTGCAGTGTCATTTCGCATCTAATTTCCCAAACCAAACTGCTTGCAGCTCTAACTCCCTTCTAACTACCACTTCTTCGGTTCAGTGAGATATGCTGGATTCTAAACGGAGAAGCTTCTCTGACGCTTTTTCACAGAGATTTTGAAACTGAAATCTCCCATGCCGTTTCCACCATAGGCAGCAATGGGCTTCCCCATAGAACTTGCCAACCTGAATTCCTACAGGCTAGATGTGAGAGGCACATTCTGCTGCTTCCTCCCTGAGGGTTAAACTTGCTTCTGAAAGCTCAACCTCCGGGGAGTTTGTTTGGCAGAGATATAGAACACACTTTTCCAAGCCTGTTGGAAGGCCTTTGCAGTGTCATTTCGCATCTAATTTCCCAAACCAAACTGCTTGCAGCTCTAACTCCCTTCTAACTACCACTTCTTCGGTTCAGTGAGATATGCTGGATTCTAAACGGAGAAGCTTCTCTGACGCTTTTTCACAGAGATTTTGAAACTGAAATTTCCAAACCCGTTTCCAACGAAGGCGCCAATGGGCTTCCCCATAGAACTTGCCAACCTGAATTCCTACAGGCTAGATGTGAGAGGCACATTCTGCTGCTTCCTCCCTTAGAGTTAAACTAGCTTCTGAAAGCTCAACCTCCGGGGAGTTTGTTTGGCAGAGATATAGAACACAATTTTCCAAGCCTGTTGGAAGGCATTTGCAGTTTCATTTCGCGTCTAATTTCCCAAACCAAACTGCTTGTAGCTCTAACTGCCTTCTAACTACCACTTCTTCGGTTCAGTGAGATATGCTGGATTCTAAACGGAGAAGCTTCTCTGACGCTTTTTCACAGAGATTTTGAAACTGAAATCTCCCATGCTGTTTCCACCATAGCCAGCAATGGGCTTCCCCATAGAACTTGCCAACCTGAATTCCTACAGGCTAGATGTGAGAGGCACATTCTGCTGCTTCCTCCCTTAGAGTTAAACTAGCTTCTGAAAGCTCAACCTCCAGGGAGTCTGTTTGGCAGAGATATAGAACACACTTTTCCAAGCCTGTTGGAAGGCATTTGCAGTTTCATTTCGCGTCTAATTTCCCAAACCAAACTGCTTGCAGCTCTAACTGCCTTCTAACTACCACTTCTTCGGTTCAGTGAGATATGCTGGATTCTAAACGGAGAAGCTTCTCTGACGCTTTTTCACAGAGATTTTGAAACTGAAATCTCCCATGCCGTTTCCACCATAGGCAGCAATGGGCTTCCCCATAGAACTTGCCAACCTGAATTCCTACAGGCTAGATGTGAGAGGCACATTCTGCTGCTTCCTCCCTTAGAGTTAAACTTGCTTCTGAAAGCTCAACCTCCGGGGAGTTTGTTTGGCAGAGATATAGAACACACTTTTCCAAGCCTGTTGGAAGGCATTTGCAGTTTCATTTCGCGTCTAATTTCCCAAACCAAACTGCTTGTAGCTCTAACTGCCTTCTAACTACCACTTCTTCGGTTCAGTGAGATATGCTGGATTCTAAACGGAGAAGCTTCTCTGACGCTTTTTCACAGAGATTTTGAAACTGAAATCTCCCATGCTGTTTCCACCATAGCCAGCAATGGGCTTCCCCATAGAACTAGCCAACCTGAATTCCTACAGGCTAGATGTGAGAGGCACATTCTGCTGCTTCCTCCCTTAGAGTTAAACTAGCTTCTGAAAGCTCAACCTCCAGGGAGTCTGTTTGGCAGAGATATAGAACACACTTTTCCAAGCCTGTTGGAAGGCCTTTGCAGTGTCATTTCGCATCTAATTTCCCAAACCAAACTGCTTGCAGCTCTAACTCCCTTCTAACTACCACTTCTTCGGTTCAGTGAGATATGCTGGATTCTAAACGGAGAAGCTTCTCTGACGCTTTTTCACAGAGATTTTGAAACTGAAATTTCCAAACCCGTTTCCAACGAAGGCGCCAATGGGCTTCCCCATAGAACTTGCCAACCTGAATTCCTACAGGCTAGATGTGAGAGGCACATTCTGCTGCTTCCTCCCTTAGAGTTAAACTAGCTTCTGAAAGCTCAACCTCCGGGGAGTTTGTTTGGCAGAGATATAGAACACACTTTTCCAAGCCTGTTGGAAGGCATTTGCAGTTTCATTTCGCGTCTAATTTCCCAAACCAAACTGCTTGCAGCTCTAACTGCCTTCTAACTACCACTTCTTCGGTTCAGTGAGATATGCTGGATTCTAAACGGAGAAGCTTCTCTGACGCTTTTTCACAGAGATTTTGAAACTGAAATCTCCCATGCCGTTTCCACCATAGGCAGCAATGGGCTTCCCCATAGAACTTGCCAACCTGAATTCCTACAGGCTAGATGTGAGAGGCACATTCTGCTGCTTCCTCCCTTAGAGTTAAACTAGCTTCTGAAAGCTCAACCTCCGGGGAGTCTGTTTGGCAGAGATATAGAACACATTTTTCCAAGCCTGTTGGAAGGCATTTGCAGTTTCATTTCGCGTCTAATTTCCCAAACCAAACTGCTTGCAGCTCTAACTCCCTTCTAACTACCACTTCTTCGGTTCAGTGAGATATGCTGGATTCTAAACGGAGAAGCTTCTCTGACGCTTTTTCACAGAGATTTTGAAACTGAAATCTCCCATGCCGTTTCCACCATAGGCAGCAATGGGCTTCCCCATAGAACTTGCCAACCTGAATTCCTACAGGCTAGATGTGAGAGGCACATTCTGCTGCTTCCTCCCTTAGAGTTAAACTTGCTTCTGAAAGTTCAACCTCCGGGGAGTTTGTTTGGCAGAGATATAGAACACACTTTTCCAAGCCTGTTGGAAGGCATTTGCAGTTTCATTTCGCGTCTAATTTCCCAAACCAAACTGCTTGCAGCTCTAACTCCCTTCTAACTACCACTTCTTCGGTTCAGTGAGATATGCTGGATTCTAAACGGAGAAGCTTCTCTGACGCTTTTTCACAGAGATTTTGAAACTGAAATTTCCAAACCCGTTTCCAACGAAGGCGCCAATGGGCTTCCCCATAGAACTTGCCAACCTGAATTCCTACAGGCTAGATGTGAGAGGCACATTCTGCTGCTTCCTCCCTTAGAGTTAAACTAGCTTCTGAAAGCTCAACCTCCGGGGAGTTTGTTTGGCAGAGATATAGAACACACTTTTCCAAGCCTGTTGGAAGGCATTTGCAGTTTCATTTCGCGTCTAATTTCCCAAACCAAACTGCTTGCAGCTCTAACTGCCTTCTAACTACCACTTCTTCGGTTCAGTGAGATATGCTGGATTCTAAACGGAGAAGCTTCTCTGACGCTTTTTCACAGAGATTTTGAAACTGAAATCTCCCATGCTGTTTCCACCATAGCCAGCAATGGGCTTCCCCATAGAACTTGCCAACCTGAATTCCTACAGGCTAGATGTGAGAGGCACATTCTGCTGCTTCCTCCCTTAGAGTTAAACTTGCTTCTGAAAGCTCAACCTCCGGGGAGTTTGTTTGGCAGAGATATAGAACACACTTTTCCAAGCCTGTTGGAAGGCATTTGCAGTTTCATTTCGCGTCTAATTTCCCAAACCAAACTGCTTGCAGCTCTAACTCCCTTCTAACTACCACTTCTTCGGTTCAGTGAGATATGCTGGATTCTAAACGGAGAAGCTTCTCTGACGCTTTTTCACAGAGATTTTGAAACTGAAATCTCCCATGCTGTTTCCACCATAGGCAGCAATGGGCTTCCCCATAGAACTTGCCAACCTGAATTCCTACAGGCTAGATGTGAGAGGCACATTCTGCTGCTTCCTCCCTTAGAGTTAAACTAGCTTCTGAAAGCTCAACCTCCGGGGAGTCTGTTTGGCAGAGATATAGAACACACTTTTCCAAGCCTGTTGGAAGGCATTTGCAGTTTCATTTCGCGTCTAATTTCCCAAACCAAACTGCTTGCAGCTCTAACTCCCTTCTAACTACCACTTCTTCGGTTCAGTGAGATATGCTGGATTCTAAACGGAGAAGCTTCTCTGACACTTTTTCACAGAGATTTTGAAACTGAAATCTCCCATGCTGTTTCCACCATAGGCAGCAATGGGCTTCCCCATAGAACTTGCCAACCTGAATTCCTACAGGCTAGATGTGAGAGGCACATTCTGCTGCTTCCTCCCTTAGAGTTAAACTAGCTTCTGAAAGCTCAACCTCCGGGGAGTTTGTTTGGCAGAGATATAGAACACACTTTTCCAAGCCTGTTGGAAGGCCTTTGCAGTGTCATTTCGCATCTAATTTCCCAAACCAAACTGCTTGCAGCTCTAACTCCCTTCTAACTACCACTTCTTCGGTTCAGTGAGATATGCTGGATTCTAAACGGAGAAGCTTCTCTGACGCTTTTTCACAGAGATTTTGAAACTGAAATCTCCCATGCCGTTTCCACCATAGGCAGCAATGGGCTTCCCCATAGAACTTGCCAACCTGAATTCCTACAGGCTAGATGTGAGAGGCACATTCTGCTGCTTCCTCCCTGAGGGTTAAACTTGCTTCTGAAAGCTCAACCTCCGGGGAGTTTGTTTGGCAGAGATATAGAACACACTTTTCCAAGCCTGTTGGAAGGCATTTGCAGTTTCATTTCGCGTCTAATTTCCCAAACCAAACTGCTTGCAGCTCTAACTCCCTTCTAACTACCACTTCTTCGGTTCAGTGAGATATGCTGGATTCTAAACGGAGAAGCTTCTCTGACGCTTTTTCACAGAGATTTTGAAACTGAAATTTCCAAGCCCGTTTCCAACGAAGGCGCCAATGGGCTTCCCCATAGAACTTGCCAACCTGAATTCCTACAGGCTAGATGTGAGAGGCACATTCTGCTGCTTCCTCCCTTAGAGTTAAACTTGCTTCTGAAAGCTCAACCTCCGGGGAGTTTGTTTGGCAGAGATATAGAACACACTTTTCCAAGCCTGTTGGAAGGCATTTGCAGTTTCATTTCGCGTCTAATTTCCCAAACCAAACTGCTTGCAGCTCTAACTGCCTTCTTACTACCACTTATTCGGTTCAGTGAGATATGCTGGATTCTAAACGGAGAAGCTTCTCTGACGCTTTTTCACAGAGATTTTGAAACTGAAATCTCCCATGCTGTTTCCACCATAGGCAGCAATGGGCTTCCCCATAGAACTTGCCAACCTGAATTCCTACAGGCTAGATGTGAGAGGCACATTCTGCTGCTTCCTCCCTTAGAGTTAAACTAGCTTCTGAAAGCTCAACCTCCGGGGAGTCTGTTTGGCAGAGATATAGAACACACTTTTCCAAGCCTGTTGGAAGGCATTTGCAGTTTCATTTCGCGTCTAATTTCCCAAACCAAACTGCTTGCAGCTCTAACTCCCTTCTAACTACCACTTCTTCGGTTCAGTGAGATATGCTGGATTCTAAACGGAGAAGCTTCTCTGACGCTTTTTCACAGAGATTTTGAAACTGAAATCTCCCATGCCGTTTCCACCATAGGCAGCAATGGGCTTCCCCATAGAACTTGCCAACCTGAATTCCTACAGGCTAGATGTGAGAGGCACATTCTGCTGCTTCCTCCCTTAGAGTTAAACTTGCTTCTGAAAGCTCAACCTCCGGGGAGTTTGTTTGGCAGAGATATAGAACACACTTTTCCAAGCCTGTTGGAAGGCATTTGCAGTTTCATTTCGCGTCTAATTTCCCAAACCAAACTGCTTGCAGCTCTAACTCCCTTCTAACTACCACTTCTTCGGTTCAGTGAGATATGCTGGATTCTAAACGGAGAAGCTTCTCTGACGCTTTTTCACAGAGATTTTGAAACTGAAATTTCCAAACCCGTTTCCAACGAAGGCGCCAATGGGCTTCCCCATAGAACTTGCCAACCTGAATTCCTACAGGCTAGATGTGAGAGGCACATTCTGCTGCTTCCTCCCTTAGGGTTAAACTAGCTTCTGAAAGCTCAACCTCCGGGGAGTTTGTTTGGCAGAGATATAGAACACACTTTTCCAAGCCTGTTGGAAGGCATTTGCAGTTTCATTTCGCGTCTAATTTCCCAAACCAAACTGCTTGCAGCTCTAACTGCCTTCTAACTACCACTCCTTCGGTTCAGTGAGATATGCTGGATTCTAAACGGAGAAGCTTCTCTGACGCTTTTTCACAGAGATTTTGAAACTGAAATCTCCCATGCCGTTTCCACCATAGGCAGCAATGGGCTTCCCCATAGAACTTGCCAACCTGAATTCCTACAGGCTAGATGTGAGAGGCACATTCTGCTGCTTCCTCCCTTAGAGTTAAACTAGCTTCTGAAAGCTCAACCTCCAGGGAGTCTGTTTGGCAGAGATATAGAACACACTTTTCCAAGCCTGTTGGAAGGCATTTGCAGTTTCATTTCGCGTCTAATTTCCCAAACCAAACTGCTTGTAGCTCTAACTGCCTTCTAACTACCACTTCTTTGGTTCAGTGAGATATGCTGGATTCTAAACGGAGAAGCTTCTCTGACGCTTTTTCACAGAGATTTTGAAACTGAAATCTCCCATGCTGTTTCCACCATAGCCAGCAATGGGCTTCCCCATAGAACTAGCCAACCTGAATTCCTACAGGCTAGATGTGAGAGGCACATTCTGCTGCTTCCTCCCTTAGAGTTAAACTAGCTTCTGAAAGCTCAACCTCCAGGGAGTCTGTTTGGCAGAGATGTAGAACACACTTTTCCAAGCCTGTTGGAAGGCCTTTGCAGTGTCATTTCGCATCTAATTTCCCAAAGCAAACTGCTTGCAGCTCTAACTCCCTTCTAACTACCACTTCTTCGGTTCAGTGAGATATGCTGGATTCTAAACGGAGAAGCTTCTCTGACGCTTTTTCACAGAGATTTTGAAACTGAAATTTCCAAACCCGTTTCCAACGAAGGCGCCAATGGGCTTCCCCATAGAACTTGCCAACCTGAATTCCTACAGGCTAGATGTGAGAGGCACATTCTGCTGCTTCCTCCCTTAGAGTTAAACTAGCTTCTGAAAGCTCAACCTCCGGGGAGTTTGTTTGGCAGAGATATAGAACACACTTTTCCAAGCCTGTTGGAAGGCATTTGCAGTTTCATTTCGCGTCTAATTTCCCAAACCAAACTGCTTGCAGCTCTAACTGCCTTCTAACTACCACTTCTTCGGTTCAGTGAGATATGCTGGATTCTAAACGGAGAAGCTTCTCTGACGCTTTTTCACAGAGATTTTGAAACTGAAATCTCCCATGCCGTTTCCACCATAGGCAGCAATGGGCTTCCCCATAGAACTTGCCAACCTGAATTCCTACAGGCTAGATGTGAGAGGCACATTCTGCTGCTTCCTCCCTTAGAGTTAAACTAGCTTCTGAAAGCTCAACCTCCGGGGAGTCTGTTTGGCAGAGATATAGAACACATTTTTCCAAGCCTGTTGGAAGGCATTTGCAGTTTCATTTCGCGTCTAATTTCCCAAACCAAACTGCTTGCAGCTCTAACTCCCTTCTAACTACCACTTCTTCGGTTCAGTGAGATATGCTGGATTCTAAACGGAGAAGCTTCTCTGACGCTTTTTCACAGAGATTTTGAAACTGAAATCTCCCATGCCGTTTCCACCATAGGCAGCAATGGGCTTCCCCATAGAACTTGCCAACCTGAATTCCTACAGGCTAGATGTGAGAGGCACATTCTGCTGCTTCCTCCCTTAGAGTTAAACTTGCTTCTGAAAGTTCAACCTCCGGGGAGTTTGTTTGGCAGAGATATAGAACACACTTTTCCAAGCCTGTTGGAAGGCATTTGCAGTTTCATTTCGCGTCTAATTTCCCAAACCAAACTGCTTGCAGCTCTAACTCCCTTCTAACTACCACTTCTTCGGTTCAGTGAGATATGCTGGATTCTAAACGGAGAAGCTTCTCTGACGCTTTTTCACAGAGATTTTGAAACTGAAATTTCCAAACCCGTTTCCAACGAAGGCGCCAATGGGCTTCCCCATAGAACTTGCCAACCTGAATTCCTACAGGCTAGATGTGAGAGGCACATTCTGCTGCTTCCTCCCTTAGAGTTAAACTAGCTTCTGAAAGCTCAACCTCCGGGGAGTTTGTTTGGCAGAGATATAGAACACACTTTTCCAAGCCTGTTGGAAGGCATTTGCAGTTTCATTTCGCGTCTAATTTCCCAAACCAAACTGCTTGCAGCTCTAACTGCCTTCTAACTACCACTTCTTCGGTTCAGTGAGATATGCTGGATTCTAAACGGAGAAGCTTCTCTGACGCTTTTTCACAGAGATTTTGAAACTGAAATCTCCCATGCTGTTTCCACCATAGCCAGCAATGGGCTTCCCCATAGAACTTGCCAACCTGAATTCCTACAGGCTAGATGTGAGAGGCACATTCTGCTGCTTCCTCCCTTAGAGTTAAACTTGCTTCTGAAAGCTCAACCTCCGGGGAGTTTGTTTGGCAGAGATATAGAACACACTTTTCCAAGCCTGTTGGAAGGCATTTGCAGTTTCATTTCGCGTCTAATTTCCCAAACCAAACTGCTTGCAGCTCTAACTCCCTTCTAACTACCACTTCTTCGGTTCAGTGAGATATGCTGGATTCTAAACGGAGAAGCTTCTCTGACGCTTTTTCACAGAGATTTTGAAACTGAAATCTCCCATGCTGTTTCCACCATAGGCAGCAATGGGCTTCCCCATAGAACTTGCCAACCTGAATTCCTACAGGCTAGATGTGAGAGGCACATTCTGCTGCTTCCTCCCTTAGAGTTAAACTAGCTTCTGAAAGCTCAACCTCCGGGGAGTTTGTTTGGCAGAGATATAGAACACACTTTTCCAAGCCTGTTGGAAGGCCTTTGCAGTGTCATTTCGCATCTAATTTCCCAAACCAAACTGCTTGCAGCTCTAACTCCCTTCTAACTACCACTTCTTCGGTTCAGTGAGATATGCTGGATTCTAAACGGAGAAGCTTCTCTGACGCTTTTTCACAGAGATTTTGAAACTGAAATCTCCCATGCCGTTTCCACCATAGGCAGCAATGGGCTTCCCCATAGAACTTGCCAACCTGAATTCCTACAGGCTAGATGTGAGAGGCACATTCTGCTGCTTCCTCCCTGAGGGTTAAACTTGCTTCTGAAAGCTCAACCTCCGGGGAGTTTGTTTGGCAGAGATATAGAACACACTTTTCCAAGCCTGTTGGAAGGCATTTGCAGTTTCATTTCGCGTCTAATTTCCCAAACCAAACTGCTTGCAGCTCTAACTCCCTTCTAACTACCACTTCTTCGGTTCAGTGAGATATGCTGGATTCTAAACGGAGAAGCTTCTCTGACGCTTTTTCACAGAGATTTTGAAACTGAAATTTCCAAACCCGTTTCCAACGAAGGCGCCAATGGGCTTCCCCATAGAACTTGCCAACCTGAATTCCTACAGGCTAGATGTGAGAGGCACATTCTGCTGCTTCCTCCCTTAGAGTTAAACTTGCTTCTGAAAGCTCAACCTCCGGGGAGTTTGTTTGGCAGAGATATAGAACACACTTTTCCAAGCCTGTTGGAAGGCATTTGCAGTTTCATTTCGCGTCTAATTTCCCAAACCAAACTGCTTGCAGCTCTAACTGCCTTCTTACTACCACTTCTTCGGTTCAGTGAGATATGCTGGATTCTAAACGGAGAAGCTTCTCTGACGCTTTTTCACAGAGATTTTGAAACTGAAATCTCCCATGCTGTTTCCACCATAGGCAGCAATGGGCTTCCCCATAGAACTTGCCAACCTGAATTCCTACAGGCTAGATGTGAGAGGCACATTCTGCTGCTTCCTCCCTTAGAGTTAAACTAGCTTCTGAAAGCTCAACCTCCGGGGAGTCTGTTTGGCAGAGATATAGAACACACTTTTCCAAGCCTGTTGGAAGGCATTTGCAGTTTCATTTCGCGTCTAATTTCCCAAACCAAACTGCTTGCAGCTCTAACTCCCTTCTAACTACCACTTCTTCGGTTCAGTGAGATATGCTGGATTCTAAACGGAGAAGCTTCTCTGACGCTTTTTCACAGAGATTTTGAAACTGAAATCTCCCATGCCGTTTCCACCATAGGCAGCAATGGGCTTCCCCATAGAACTTGCCAACCTGAATTCCTACAGGCTAGATGTGAGAGGCACATTCTGCTGCTTCCTCCCTTAGGGTTAAACTAGCTTCTGAAAGCTCAACCTCCGGGGAGTTTGTTTGGCAGAGATATAGAACACACTTTTCCAAGCCTGTTGGAAGGCATTTGCAGTTTCATTTCGCGTCTAATTTCCCAAACCAAACTGCTTGCAGCTCTAACTGCCTTCTAACTACCACTTCTTCGGTTCAGTGAGATATGCTGGATTCTAAACGGAGAAGCTTCTCTGACGCTTTTTCACAGAGATTTTGAAACTGAAATCTCCCATGCCGTTTCCACCATAGGCAGCAATGGGCTTCCCCATAGAACTTGCCAACCTGAATTCCTACAGGCTAGATGTGAGAGGCACATTCTGCTGCTTCCTCCCTTAGAGTTAAACTAGCTTCTGAAAGCTCAACCTCCAGGGAGTCTGTTTGGCAGAGATATAGAACACACTTTTCCAAGCCTGTTGGAAGGCATTTGCAGTTTCATTTCGCGTCTAATTTCCCAAACCAAACTGCTTGTAGCTCTAACTGCCTTCTAACTACCACTTCTTTGGTTCAGTGAGATATGCTGGATTCTAAACGGAGAAGCTTCTCTGACGCTTTTTCACAGAGATTTTGAAACTGAAATCTCCCATGCTGTTTCCACCATAGCCAGCAATGGGCTTCCCCATAGAACTAGCCAACCTGAATTCCTACAGGCTAGATGTGAGAGGCACATTCTGCTGCTTCCTCCCTTAGAGTTAAACTAGCTTCTGAAAGCTCAACCTCCAGGGAGTCTGTTTGGCAGAGATGTAGAACACACTTTTCCAAGCCTGTTGGAAGGCCTTTGCAGTGTCATTTCGCATCTAATTTCCCAAACCAAACTGCTTGCAGCTCTAACTCCCTTCTAACTACCACTTCTTCGGTTCAGTGAGATATGCTGGATTCTAAACGGAGAAGCTTCTCTGACGCTTTTTCACAGAGATTTTGAAACTGAAATTTCCAAACCCGTTTCCAACGAAGGCGCCAATGGGCTTCCCCATAGAACTTGCCAACCTGAATTCCTACAGGCTAGATGTGAGAGGCACATTCTGCTGCTTCCTCCCTTAGAGTTAAACTAGCTTCTGAAAGCTCAACCTCCGGGGAGTTTGTTTGGCAGAGATATAGAACACACTTTTCCAAGCCTGTTGGAAGGCATTTGCAGTTTCATTTCGCGTCTAATTTCCCAAACCAAACTGCTTGCAGCTCTAACTGCCTTCTAACTACCACTTCTTCGGTTCAGTGAGATATGCTGGATTCTAAACGGAGAAGCTTCTCTGACGCTTTTTCACAGAGATTTTGAAACTGAAATCTCCCATGCCGTTTCCACCATAGGCAGCAATGGGCTTCCCCATAGAACTTGCCAACCTGAATTCCTACAGGCTAGATGTGAGAGGCACATTCTGCTGCTTCCTCCCTTAGAGTTAAACTAGCTTCTGAAAGCTCAACCTCCGGGGAGTTTGTTTGGCAGAGATATAGAACACACGTTTCCAAGCCTGTTGGAAGGCATTTGCAGTTTCATTTCGCGTCTAATTTCCCAAACCAAACTGCTTGCAGCTCTAACTGCCTTCTAACTACCACTTCTTCGGTTCAGTGAGATATGCTGGATTCTAAACGGAGAAGCTTCTCTGACGCTTTTTCACAGAGATTTTGAAACTGAAATCTCCCATGCCGTTTCCACCATAGGCAGCAATGGGCTTCCCCATAGAACTTGCCAACCTGAATTCCTACAGGCTAGATGTGAGAGGCACATTCTGCTGCTTCCTCCCTTAGAGTTAAACTAGCTTCTGAAAGCTCAACCTCCGGGGAGTTTGTTTGGCAGAGATATAGAACACACGTTTCCAAGCCTGTTGGAAGGCATTTGCAGTTTCATTTCGCGTCTAATTTCCCAAACCAAACTGCTTGCAGCTCTAACTGCCTTCTAACTACCACTTCTTCGGTTCAGTGAGATATGCTGGATTCTAAACGGAGAAGCTTCTCTGACGCTTTTTCACAGAGATTTTGAAACTGAAATCTCCCATGCTGTTTCCACCATAGCCAGCAATGGGCTTCCCCATAGAACTTGCCAACCTGAATTCCTACAGGCTAGATGTGAGAGGCACATTCTGCTGCTTCCTCCCTTAGAGTTAAACTAGCTTCTGAAAGCTCAACCTCCAGGGAGTCTGTTTGGCAGAGATATAGAACACACTTTTCCAAGCCTGTTGGAAGGCATTTGCAGTTTCATTTCGCGTCTAATTTCCCAAACCAAACTGCTTGCAGCTCTAACTGCCTTCTAACTACCACTTCTTCGGTTCAGTGAGATATGCTGGATTCTAAACGGAGAAGCTTCTCTGACGCTTTTTCACAGAGATTTTGAAACTGAAATCTCCCATGCCGTTTCCACCATAGGCAGCAATGGGCTTCCCCATAGAACTTGCCAACCTGAATTCCTACAGGCTAGATGTGAGAGGCACATTCTGCTGCTTCCTCCCTTAGAGTTAAACTTGCTTCTGAAAGCTCAACCTCCGGGGAGTTTGTTTGGCAGAGATATAGAACACACTTTTCCAAGCCTGTTGGAAGGCATTTGCAGTTTCATTTCGCGTCTAATTTCCCAAACCAAACTGCTTGTAGCTCTAACTGCCTTCTAACTACCACTTCTTCGGTTCAGTGAGATATGCTGGATTCTAAACGGAGAAGCTTCTCTGACGCTTTTTCACAGAGATTTTGAAACTGAAATCTCCCATGCTGTTTCCACCATAGCCAGCAATGGGCTTCCCCATAGAACTAGCCAACCTGAATTCCTACAGGCTAGATGTGAGAGGCACATTCTGCTGCTTCCTCCCTTAGAGTTAAACTAGCTTCTGAAAGCTCAACCTCCAGGGAGTCTGTTTGGCAGAGATATAGAACACACTTTTCCAAGCCTGTTGGAAGGCCTTTGCAGTGTCATTTCGCATCTAATTTCCCAAACCAAACTGCTTGCAGCTCTAACTCCCTTCTAACTACCACTTCTTCGGTTCAGTGAGATATGCTGGATTCTAAACGGAGAAGCTTCTCTGACGCTTTTTCACAGAGATTTTGAAACTGAAATTTCCAAACCCGTTTCCAACGAAGGCGCCAATGGGCTTCCCCATAGAACTTGCCAACCTGAATTCCTACAGGCTAGATGTGAGAGGCACATTCTGCTGCTTCCTCCCTTAGAGTTAAACTAGCTTCTGAAAGCTCAACCTCCGGGGAGTTTGTTTGGCAGAGATATAGAACACAATTTTCCAAGCCTGTTGGAAGGCATTTGCAGTTTCATTTCGCGTCTAATTTCCCAAACCAAACTGCTTGCAGCTCTAACTGCCTTCTAACTACCACTTCTTCGGTTCAGTGAGATATGCTGGATTCTAAACGGAGAAGCTTCTCTGACGCTTTTTCACAGAGATTTTGAAACTGAAATCTCCCATGCTGTTTCCACCATAGCCAGCAATGGGCTTCCCCATAGAACTTGCCAACCTGAATTCCTACAGGCTAGATGTGAGAGGCACATTCTGCTGCTTCCTCCCTTAGAGTTAAACTAGCTTCTGAAAGCTCAACCTCCAGGGAGTCTGTTTGGCAGAGATATAGAACACACTTTTCCAAGCCGGTTGGAAGGCATTTGCAGTTTCATTTCGCGTCTAATTTCCCAAACCAAACTGCTTGCAGCTCTAACTGCCTTCTAACTACCACTTCTTCGGTTCAGTGAGATATGCTGGATTCTAAACGGAGAAGCTTCTCTGACGCTTTTTCACAGAGATTTTGAAACTGAAATCTCCCATGCCGTTTCCACCATAGGCAGCAATGGGCTTCCCCATAGAACTTGCCAACCTGAATTCCTACAGGCTAGATGTGAGAGGCACATTCTGCTGCTTCCTCCCTTAGAGTTAAACTAGCTTCTGAAAGCTCAACCTCCGGGGAGTTTGTTTGGCAGAGATATAGAACACACGTTTCCAAGCCTGTTGGAAGGCATTTGCAGTTTCATTTCGCGTCTAATTTCCCAAACCAAACTGCTTGCAGCTCTAACTGCCTTCTAACTACCACTTCTTCGGTTCAGTGAGATATGCTGGATTCTAAACGGAGAAGCTTCTCTGACGCTTTTTCACAGAGATTTTGAAACTGAAATCTCCCATGCTGTTTCCACCATAGCCAGCAATGGGCTTCCCCATAGAACTTGCCAACCTGAATTCCTACAGGCTAGATGTGAGAGGCACATTCTGCTGCTTCCTCCCTTAGAGTTAAACTAGCTTCTGAAAGCTCAACCTCCAGGGAGTCTGTTTGGCAGAGATATAGAACACACTTTTCCAAGCCTGTTGGAAGGCATTTGCAGTTTCATTTCGCGTCTAATTTCCCAAACCAAACTGCTTGCAGCTCTAACTGCCTTCTAACTACCACTTCTTCGGTTCAGTGAGATATGCTGGATTCTAAACGGAGAAGCTTCTCTGACGCTTTTTCACAGAGATTTTGAAACTGAAATCTCCCATGCCGTTTCCACCATAGGCAGCAATGGGCTTCACCATAGAACTTGCCAACCTGAATTCCTACAGGCTAGATGTGAGAGGCACATTCTGCTGCTTCCTCCCTTAGAGTTAAACTTGCTTCTGAAAGCTCAACCTCCGGGGAGTTTCTTTGGCAGAGATATAGAACACACTTTTCCAAGCCTGTTGGAAGGCATTTGCAGTTTCATTTCGCGTCTAATTTCCCAAACCAAACTGCTTGTAGCTCTAACTGCCTTCTAACTACCACTTCTTCGGTTCAGTGAGATATGCTGGATTCTAAACGGAGAAGCTTCTCTGACGCTTTTTCACAGAGATTTTGAAACTGAAATCTCCCATGCTGTTTCCACCATAGCCAGCAATGGGCTTCCCCATAGAACTAGCCAACCTGAATTCCTACAGGCTAGATGTGAGAGGCACATTCTGCTGCTTCCTCCCTTAGAGTTAAACTAGCTTCTGAAAGCTCAACCTCCAGGGAGTCTGTTTGGCAGAGATATAGAACACACTTTTCCAAGCCTGTTGGAAGGCCTTTGCAGTGTCATTTCGCATCTAATTTCCCAAACCAAACTGCTTGCAGCTCTAACTCCCTTCTAACTACCACTTCTTCGGTTCAGTGAGATATGCTGGATTCTAAACGGAGAAGCTTCTCTGACGCTTTTTCACAGAGATTTTGAAACTGAAATTTCCAAACCCGTTTCCAACGAAGGCGCCAATGGGCTTCCCCATAGAACTTGCCAACCTGAATTCCTACAGGCTAGATGTGAGAGGCACATTCTGCTGCTTCCTCCCTTAGAGTTAAACTAGCTTCTGAAAGCTCAACCTCCGGGGAGTTTGTTTGGCAGAGATATAGAACACAATTTTCCAAGCCTGTTGGAAGGCATTTGCAGTTTCATTTCGCGTCTAATTTCCCAAACCAAACTGCTTGCAGCTCTAACTGCCTTCTAACTACCACTTCTTCGGTTCAGTGAGATATGCTGGATTCTAAACGGAGAAGCTTCTCTGACGCTTTTTCACAGAGATTTTGAAACTGAAATCTCCCATGCTGTTTCCACCATAGCCAGCAATGGGCTTCCCCATAGAACTTGCCAACCTGAATTCCTACAGGCTAGATGTGAGAGGCACATTCTGCTGCTTCCTCCCTTAGAGTTAAACTAGCTTCTGAAAGCTCAACCTCCAGGGAGTCTGTTTGGCAGAGATATAGAACACACTTTTCCAAGCCTGTTGGAAGGCATTTGCAGTTTCATTTCGCGTCTAATTTCCCAAACCAAACTGCTTGCAGCTCTAACTGCCTTCTAACTACCACTTCTTCGGTTCAGTGAGATATGCTGGATTCTAAACGGAGAAGCTTCTCTGACGCTTTTTCACAGAGATTTTGAAACTGAAATCTCCCATGCCGTTTCCACCATAGGCAGCAATGGGCTTCCCCATAGAACTTGCCAACCTGAATTCCTACAGGCTAGATGTGAGAGGCACATTCTGCTGCTTCCTCCCTTAGAGTTAAACTTGCTTCTGAAAGCTCAACCTCCGGGGAGTTTCTTTGGCAGAGATATAGAACACACTTTTCCAAGCCTGTTGGAAGGCATTTGCAGTTTCATTTCGCGTCTAATTTCCCAAACCAAACTGCTTGTAGCTCTAACTGCCTTCTAACTACCACTTCTTTGGTTCAGTGAGATATGCTGGATTCTAAACGGAGAAGCTTCTCTGACGCTTTTTCACAGAGATTTTGAAACTGAAATCTCCCATGCTGTTTCCACCATAGCCAGCAATGGGCTTCCCCATAGAACTTGCCAACCTGAATTCCTACAGGCTAGATGTGAGAGGCACATTCTGCTGCTTCCTCCCTTAGAGTTAAACTAGCTTCTGAAAGCTCAACCTCCAGGGAGTCTGTTTGGCAGAGATGTAGAACACACTTTTCCAAGCCTGTTGGAAGGCCTTTGCAGTGTCATTTCGCATCTAATTTCCCAAACCAAACTGCTTGCAGCTCTAACTCCCTTCTAACTACCACTTCTTCGGTTCAGTGAGATATGCTGGATTCTAAACGGAGAAGCTTCTCTGACGCTTTTTCACAGAGATTTTGAAACTGAAATTTCCAAACCCGTTTCCAACGAAGGCGCCAATGGGCTTCCCCATAGAACTTGCCAACCTGAATTCCTACAGGCTAGATGTGAGAGGCACATTCTGCTGCTTCCTCCCTTAGAGTTAAACTAGCTTCTGAAAGCTCAACCTCCGGGGAGTTTGTTTGGCAGAGATATAGAACACACTTTTCCAAGCCTGTTGGAAGGCATTTGCAGTTTCATTTCGCGTCTAATTTCCCAAACCAAACTGCTTGCAGCTCTAACTGCCTTCTAACTACCACTTCTTCGGTTCAGTGAGATATGCTGGATTCTAAACGGAGAAGCTTCTCTGACGCTTTTTCACAGAGATTTTGAAACTGAAATCTCCCATGCCGTTTCCACCATAGGCAGCAATGGGCTTCCCCATAGAACTTGCCAACCTGAATTCCTACAGGCTAGATGTGAGAGGCACATTCTGCTGCTTCCTCCCTTAGAGTTAAACTAGCTTCTGAAAGCTCAACCTCCGGGGAGTTTGTTTGGCAGAGATATAGAACACACGTTTCCAAGCCTGTTGGAAGGCATTTGCAGTTTCATTTCGCGTCTAATTTCCCAAACCAAACTGCTTGCAGCTCTAACTGCCTTCTAACTACCACTTCTTCGGTTCAGTGAGATATGCTGGATTCTAAACGGAGAAGCTTCTCTGACGCTTTTTCACAGAGATTTTGAAACTGAAATCTCCCATGCCGTTTCTACCATAGGCAGCAATGGGCTTCCCCATAGAACTTGCCAACCTGAATTCCTACAGGCTAGATGTGAGAGGCACATTCTGCTGCTTCCTCCCTTAGAGTTAAACTAGCTTCTGAAAGCTCAACCTCCGGGGAGTTTGTTTGGCAGAGATATAGAACACACGTTTCCAAGCCTGTTGGAAGGCATTTGCAGTTTCATTTCGCGTCTAATTTCCCAAACCAAACTGCTTGCAGCTCTAACTGCCTTCTAACTACCACTTCTTCGGTTCAGTGAGATATGCTGGATTCTAAACGGAGAAGCTTCTCTGACGCTTTTTCACAGAGATTTTGAAACTGAAATCTCCCATGCTGTTTCCACCATAGCCAGCAATGGGCTTCCCCATAGAACTTGCCAACCTGAATTCCTACAGGCTAGATGTGAGAGGCACATTCTGCTGCTTCCTCCCTTAGAGTTAAACTAGCTTCTGAAAGCTCAACCTCCAGGGAGTCTGTTTGGCAGAGATATAGAACACACTTTTCCAAGCCTGTTGGAAGGCATTTGCAGTTTCATTTCGCGTCTAATTTCCCAAACCAAACTGCTTGCAGCTCTAACTGCCTTCTAACTACCACTTCTTCGGTTCAGTGAGATATGCTGGATTCTAAACGGAGAAGCTTCTCTGACGCTTTTTCACAGAGATTTTGAAACTGAAATCTCCCATGCCGTTTCCACCATAGGCAGCAATGGGCTTCCCCATAGAACTTGCCAACCTGAATTCCTACAGGCTAGATGTGAGAGGCACATTCTGCTGCTTCCTCCCTTAGAGTTAAACTTGCTTCTGAAAGCTCAACCTCCGGGGAGTTTGTTTGGCAGAGATATAGAACACACTTTTCCAAGCCTGTTGGAAGGCATTTGCAGTTTCATTTCGCGTCTAATTTCCCAAACCAAACTGCTTGTAGCTCTAACTGCCTTCTAACTACCACTTCTTCGGTTCAGTGAGATATGCTGGATTCTAAACGGAGAAGCTTCTCTGACGCTTTTTCACAGAGATTTTGAAACTGAAATCTCCCATGCTGTTTCCACCATAGCCAGCAATGGGCTTCCCCATAGAACTAGCCAACCTGAATTCCTACAGGCTAGATGTGAGAGGCACATTCTGCTGCTTCCTCCCTTAGAGTTAAACTAGCTTCTGAAAGCTCAACCTCCAGGGAGTCTGTTTGGCAGAGATATAGAACACACTTTTCCAAGCCTGTTGGAAGGCCTTTGCAGTGTCATTTCGCATCTAATTTCCCAAACCAAACTGCTTGCAGCTCTAACTCCCTTCTAACTACCACTTCTTCGGTTCAGTGAGATATGCTGGATTCTAAACGGAGAAGCTTCTCTGACGCTTTTTCACAGAGATTTTGAAACTGAAATTTCCAAACCCGTTTCCAACGAAGGCGCCAATGGGCTTCCCCATAGAACTTGCCAACCTGAATTCCTACAGGCTAGATGTGAGAGGCACATTCTGCTGCTTCCTCCCTTAGAGTTAAACTAGCTTCTGAAAGCTCAACCTCCGGGGAGTTTGTTTGGCAGAGATATAGAACACAATTTTCCAAGCCTGTTGGAAGGCATTTGCAGTTTCATTTCGCGTCTAATTTCCCAAACCAAACTGCTTGCAGCTCTAACTGCCTTCTAACTACCACTTCTTCGGTTCAGTGAGATATGCTGGATTCTAAACGGAGAAGCTTCTCTGACGCTTTTTCACAGAGATTTTGAAACTGAAATCTCCCATGCTGTTTCCACCATAGCCAGCAATGGGCTTCCCCATAGAACTTGCCAACCTGAATTCCTACAGGCTAGATGTGAGAGGCACATTCTGCTGCTTCCTCCCTTAGAGTTAAACTAGCTTCTGAAAGCTCAACCTCCAGGGAGTCTGTTTGGCAGAGATATAGAACACACTTTTCCAAGCCGGTTGGAAGGCATTTGCAGTTTCATTTCGCGTCTAATTTCCCAAACCAAACTGCTTGCAGCTCTAACTGCCTTCTAACTACCACTTCTTCGGTTCAGTGAGATATGCTGGATTCTAAACGGAGAAGCTTCTCTGACGCTTTTTCACAGAGATTTTGAAACTGAAATCTCCCATGCCGTTTCCACCATAGGCAGCAATGGGCTTCCCCATAGAACTTGCCAACCTGAATTCCTACAGGCTAGATGTGAGAGGCACATTCTGCTGCTTCCTCCCTTAGAGTTAAACTTGCTTCTGAAAGCTCAACCTCCGGGGAGTTTCTTTGGCAGAGATATAGAACACACTTTTCCAAGCCTGTTGGAAGGCATTTGCAGTTTCATTTCGCGTCTAATTTCCCAAACCAAACTGCTTGTAGCTCTAACTGCCTTCTAACTACCACTTCTTTGGTTCAGTGAGATATGCTGGATTCTAAACGGAGAAGCTTCTCTGACGCTTTTTCACAGAGATTTTGAAACTGAAATCTCCCATGCTGTTTCCACCATAGCCAGCAATGGGCTTCCCCATAGAACTAGCCAACCTGAATTCCTACAGGCTAGATGTGAGAGGCACATTCTGCTGCTTCCTCCCTTAGAGTTAAACTAGCTTCTGAAAGCTCAACCTCCAGGGAGTCTGTTTGGCAGAGATATAGAGCACACTTTTCCAAGCCTGTTGGAAGGCCTTTGCAGTGTCATTTCGCATCTAATTTCCCAAACCAAACTGCTTGCAGCTCTAACTCCCTTCTAACTACCACTTCTTCGGTTCAGTGAGATATGCTGGATTCTAAACGGAGAAGCTTCTCTGACGCTTTTTCACAGAGATTTTGAAACTGAAATTTCCAAACCCGTTTCCAACGAAGGCGCCAATGGGCTTCCCCATAGAACTTGCCAACCTGAATTCCTACAGGCTAGATGTGAGAGGCACATTCTGCTGCTTCCTCCCTTAGAGTTAAACTAGCTTCTGAAAGCTCAACCTCCGGGGAGTTTGTTTGGCAGAGATATAGAACACACTTTTCCAAGCCTGTTGGAAGGCATTTGCAGTTTCATTTCGCGTCTAATTTCCCAAACCAAACTGCTTGCAGCTCTAACTGCCTTCTAACTACCACTTCTTCGGTTCAGTGAGATATGCTGGATTCTAAACGGAGAAGCTTCTCTGATGCTTTTTCACAGAGATTTTGAAACTGAAATCTCCCATGCCGTTTCCACCATAGGCAGCAATGGGCTTCCCCATAGAACTTGCCAACCTGAATTCCTACAGGCTAGATGTGAGAGGCACATTCTGCTGCTTCCTCCCTTAGAGTTAAACTAGCTTCTGAAAGCTCAACCTCCGGGGAGTCTGTTTGGCAGAGATATAGAACACATTTTTCCAAGCCTGTTGGAAGGCATTTGCAGTTTCATTTCGCGTCTAATTTCCCAAACCAAATTGCTTGCAGCTCTAACTCCCTTCTAACTACCACTTCTTCGGTTCAGTGAGATATGCTGGATTCTAAACGGAGAAGCTTCTCTGACGCTTTTTCACAGAGATTTTGAAACTGAAATCTCCCATGCCGTTTCCACCATAGGCAGCAATGGGCTTCCCCCTAGAACTTGCCAACCTTAATTCCTACAGGCTAGATGTGAGAGGCACATTCTGCTGCTTCCTCCCTTAGAGTTAAACTAGCTTCTGAAAGCTCAACCTCCGGGGAGTCTGTTTGGCAGAGATATAGAACACATTTTTCCAAGCCTGTTGGAAGGCATTTGCAGTTTCATTTCGCGTCTAATTTCCCAAACCAAACTGCTTGCAGCTCTAACTCCCTTCTAACTACCACTTCTTCGGTTCAGTGAGATATGCTGGATTCTAAACGGAGAAGCTTCTCTGACGCTTTTTCACAGAGATTTTGAAACTGAAATCTCCCATGCCGTTTCCACCATAGGCAGCAATGGGCTTCCCCATAGAACTTGCCAACCTGAATTCCTACAGGCTAGATGTGAGAGGCACATTCTGCTGCTTCCTCCCTTAGAGTTAAACTAGCTTCTGAAAGCTCAACCTCCGGGGAGTCTGTTTGGCAGAGATATAGAACACATTTTTCCAAGCCTGTTGGAAGGCATTTGCAGTTTCATTTCGCGTCTAATTTCCCAAACCAAACTGCTTGCAGCTCTAACTCCCTTCTAACTACCACTTCTTCGGTTCAGTGAGATATGCTGGATTCTAAACGGAGAAGCTTCTCTGACGCTTTTTCACAGAGATTTTGAAACTGAAATCTCCCATGCCGTTTCCACCATAGGCAGCAATGGGCTTCCCCATAGAACTTGCCAACCTGAATTCCTACAGGCTAGATGTGAGAGGCACATTCTGCTGCTTCCTCCCTTAGAGTTGAACTTGCTTCTGAAAGCTCAACCTCCGGGGAGTTTGTTTGGCAGAGATATAGAACACACTTTTCCAAGCCTGTTGGAAGGCATTTGCAGTTTCATTTCGCGTCTAATTTCCCAAACCAAACTGCTTGCAGCTCTAACTGCCTTCTAACTACCACTTCTTCGGTTCAGTGAGATATGCTGGATTCTAAACGGAGAAGCTTCTCTGACGCTTTTTCACAGAGATTTTGAAACTGAAATTTCCAAACCCGTTTCCAACGAAGGCGCCAATGGGCTTCCCCATAGAACTTGCCAACCTGAATTCCTACAGGCTAGATGTGAGAGGCACATTCTGCTGCTTCCTCCCTTAGAGTTAAACTAGCTTCTGAAAGCTCAACCTCCGGGGAGTTTGTTTGGCAGAGATATAGAACACACTTTTCCAAGCCTGTTGGAAGGCATTTGCAGTTTCATTTCGCGTCTAATTTCCCAAACCAAACTGCTTGCAGCTCTAACTGCCTTCTAACTACCACTTCTTCGGTTCAGTGAGATATGCTGGATTCTAAACGGAGAAGCTTCTCTGACGCTTTTTCACAGAGATTTTGAAACTGAAATCTCCCATGCCGTTTCCACCATAGGCAGCAATGGGCTTCCCCATAGAACTTGCCAACCTGAATTCCTACAGGCTAGATGTGAGAGGCACATTCTGCTGCTTCCTCCCTTAGAGTTAAACTAGCTTCTGAAAGCTCAACCTCCGGGGAGTCTGTTTGGCAGAGATATAGAAGACATTTTTCCAAGCCTGTTGGAAGGCATTTGCAGTTTCATTTCGCGTCTAATTTCCCAAACCAAACTGCTTGCAGCTCTAACTGCCTTCTAACTACCACTTCTTCGGTTCAGTGAGATATGCTGGATTCTAAACGGAGAAGCTTCTCTGACGCTTTTTCACAGAGATTTTGAAACTGAAATCTCCCATGCCGTTTCCACCATAGGCAGCAATGGGCTTCCCCATAGAACTTGCCAACCTTAATTCCTACAGGCTAGATGTGAGAGGCACATTCTGCTGCTTCCTCCCTTAGAGTTAAACTAGCTTCTGAAAGCTCAACCTCCGGGGAGTCTGTTTGGCAGAGATATAGAACACATTTTTCCAAGCCTGTTGGAAGGCATTTGCAGTTTCATTTCGCGTCTAATTTCCCAAACCAAACTGCTTGCAGCTCTAACTCCCTTCTAACTACCACTTCTTCGGTTCAGTGAGATATGCTGGATTCTAAACGGAGAAGCTTCTCTGACGCTTTTTCACAGAGATTTTGAAACTGAAATCTCCCATGCCGTTTCCACCATAGGCAGCAATGGGCTTCCCCATAGAACTTGCCAACCTGAATTCCTACAGGCTAGATGTGAGAGGCACATTCTGCTGCTTCCTCCCTTAGAGTTAAACTTGCTTCTGAAAGTTCAACCTCCGGGGAGTTTGTTTGGCAGAGATATAGAACACACTTTTCCAAGCCTGTTGGAAGGCATTTGCAGTTTCATTTCGCGTCTAATTTCCCAAACCAAACTGCTTGCAGCTCTAACTCCCTTCTAACTACCACTTCTTCGGTTCAGTGAGATATGCTGGATTCTAAACGGAGAAGCTTCTCTGACGCTTTTTCACAGAGATTTTGAAACTGAAATTTCCAAACCCGTTTCCAACGAAGGCGCCAATGGGCTTCCCCATAGAACTTGCCAACCTGAATTCCTACAGGCTAGATGTGAGAGGCACATTCTGCTGCTTCCTCCCTTAGAGTTAAACTAGCTTCTGAAAGCTCAACCTCCGGGGAGTTTGTTTGGCAGAGATATAGAACACACTTTTCCAAGCCTGTTGGAAGGCATTTGAAGTTTCATTTCGCGTCTAATTTCCCAAACCAAACTGCTTGCAGCTCTAACTGCCTTCTAACTACCACTTCTTCGGTTCAGTGAGATATGCTGGATTCTAAACGGAGAAGCTTCTCTGACGCTTTTTCACAGAGATTTTGAAACTGAAATCTCCCATGCTGTTTCCACCATAGCCAGCAATGGGCTTCCCCATAGAACTTGCCAACCTGAATTCCTACAGGCTAGATGTGAGAGGCACATTCTGCTGCTTCCTCCCTTAGAGTTAAACTTGCTTCTGAAAGCTCAACCTCCGGGGAGTTTGTTTGGCAGAGATATAGAACACACTTTTCCAAGCCTGTTGGAAGGCATTTGCAGTTTCATTTCGCGTCTAATTTCCCAAACCAAACTGCTTGCAGCTCTAACTCCCTTCTAACTACCACTTCTTCGGTTCAGTGAGATATGCTGGATTCTAAACGGAGAAGCTTCTCTGACGCTTTTTCACAGAGATTTTGAAACTGAAATCTCCCGTGCTGTTTCCACCATAGGCAGCAATGGGCTTCCCCATAGAACTTGCCAACCTGAATTCCTACAGGCTAGATGTGAGAGGCACATTCTGCTGCTTCCTCCCTTAGAGTTAAACTAGCTTCTGAAAGCTCAACCTCCGGGGAGTCTGTTTGGCAGAGATATAGAACACACTTTTCCAAGCCTGTTGGAAGGCATTTGCAGTTTCATTTCGCGTCTAATTTCCCAAACCAAACTGCTTGCAGCTCTAACTCCCTTCTAACTACCACTTCTTCGGTTCAGTGAGATATGCTGGATTCTAAACGGAAAAGCTTCTCTGACACTTTTTCACAGAGATTTTGAAACTGAAATCTCCCATGCTGTTTCCACCATAGGCAGCAATGGGCTTCCCCATAGAACTTGCCAACCTGAATTCCTACAGGCTAGATGTGAGAGGCACATTCTGCTGCTTCCTCCCTTAGAGTTAAATTAGCTTCTGAAAGCTCAACCTCCGGGGAGTTTGTTTGGCAGAGATATAGAACACACTTTTCCAAGCCTGTTGGAAGGCCTTTGCAGTGTCATTTCGCATCTAATTTCCCAAACCAAACTGCTTGCAGCTCTAACTCCCTTCTAACTACCACTTCTTCGGTTCAGTGAGATATGCTGGATTCTAAACGGAGAAGCTTCTCTGACGCTTTTTCACAGAGATTTTGAAACTGAAATCTCCCATGCCGTTTCCACCATAGGCAGCAATGGGCTTCCCCATAGAACTTGCCAACCTGAATTCCTACAGGCTAGATGTGAGAGGCACATTCTGCTGCTTCCTCCCTGAGGGTTAAACTTGCTTCTGAAAGCTCAACCTCCGGGGAGTTTGTTTGGCAGAGATATAGAACACACTTTTCCAAGCCTGTTGGAAGGCCTTTGCAGTGTCATTTCGCATCTAATTTCCCAAACCAAACTGCTTGCAGCTCTAACTCCCTTCTAACTACCACTTCTTCGGTTCAGTGAGATATGCTGGATTCTAAACGGAGAAGCTTCTCTGACGCTTTTTCACAGAGATTTTGAAACTGAAATTTCCAAACCCGTTTCCAACGAAGGCGCCAATGGGCTTCCCCATAGAACTTGCCAACCTGAATTCCTACAGGCTAGATGTGAGAGGCACATTCTGCTGCTTCCTCCCTTAGAGTTAAACTAGCTTCTGAAAGCTCAACCTCCGGGGAGTTTGTTTGGCAGAGATATAGAACACAATTTTCCAAGCCTGTTGGAAGGCATTTGCAGTTTCATTTCGCGTCTAATTTCCCAAACCAAACTGCTTGTAGCTCTAACTGCCTTCTAACTACCACTTCTTCGGTTCAGTGAGATATGCTGGATTCTAAACGGAGAAGCTTCTCTGACGCTTTTTCACAGAGATTTTGAAACTGAAATCTCCCATGCTGTTTCCACCATAGCCAGCAATGGGCTTCCCCATAGAACTTGCCAACCTGAATTCCTACAGGCTAGATGTGAGAGGCACATTCTGCTGCTTCCTCCCTTAGAGTTAAACTAGCTTCTGAAAGCTCAACCTCCAGGGAGTCTGTTTGGCAGAGATATAGAACACACTTTTCCAAGCCTGTTGGAAGGCATTTGCAGTTTCATTTCGCGTCTAATTTCCCAAACCAAACTGCTTGCAGCTCTAACTGCCTTCTAACTACCACTTCTTCGGTTCAGTGAGATATGCTGGATTCTAAACGGAGAAGCTTCTCTGACGCTTTTTCACAGAGATTTTGAAACTGAAATCTCCCATGCCGTTTCCACCATAGGCAGCAATGGGCTTCCCCATAGAACTTGCCAACCTGAATTCCTACAGGCTAGATGTGAGAGGCACATTCTGCTGCTTCCTCCCTTAGAGTTAAACTTGCTTCTGAAAGCTCAACCTCCGGGGAGTTTGTTTGGCAGAGATATAGAACACACTTTTCCAAGCCTGTTGGAAGGCATTTGCAGTTTCATTTCGCGTCTAATTTCCCAAACCAAACTGCTTGTAGCTCTAACTGCCTTCTAACTACCACTTCTTCGGTTCAGTGAGATATGCTGGATTCTAAACGGAGAAGCTTCTCTGACGCTTTTTCACAGAGATTTTGAAACTGAAATCTCCCATGCTGTTTCCACCATAGCCAGCAATGGGCTTCCCCATAGAACTAGCCAACCTGAATTCCTACAGGCTAGATGTGAGAGGCACATTCTGCTGCTTCCTCCCTTAGAGTTAAACTAGCTTCTGAAAGCTCAACCTCCAGGGAGTCTGTTTGGCAGAGATATAGAACACACTTTTCCAAGCCTGTTGGAAGGCCTTTGCAGTGTCATTTCGCATCTAATTTCCCAAACCAAACTGCTTGCAGCTCTAACTCCCTTCTAACTACCACTTCTTCGGTTCAGTGAGATATGCTGGATTCTAAACGGAGAAGCTTCTCTGACGCTTTTTCACAGAGATTTTGAAACTGAAATTTCCAAACCCGTTTCCAACGAAGGCGCCAATGGGCTTCCCCATAGAACTTGCCAACCTGAATTCCTACAGGCTAGATGTGAGAGGCACATTCTGCTGCTTCCTCCCTTAGAGTTAAACTAGCTTCTGAAAGCTCAACCTCCGGGGAGTTTGTTTGGCAGAGATATAGAACACAATTTTCCAAGCCTGTTGGAAGGCATTTGCAGTTTCATTTCGCGTCTAATTTCCCAAACCAAACTGCTTGCAGCTCTAACTGCCTTCTAACTACCACTTCTTCGGTTCAGTGAGATATGCTGGATTCTAAACGGAGAAGCTTCTCTGACGCTTTTTCACAGAGATTTTGAAACTGAAATCTCCCATGCTGTTTCCACCATAGCCAGCAATGGGCTTCCCCATAGAACTTGCCAACCTGAATTCCTACAGGCTAGATGTGAGAGGCACATTCTGCTGCTTCCTCCCTTAGAGTTAAACTAGCTTCTGAAAGCTCAACCTCCAGGGAGTCTGTTTGGCAGAGATATAGAACACACTTTTCCAAGCCGGTTGGAAGGCATTTGCAGTTTCATTTCGCGTCTAATTTCCCAAACCAAACTGCTTGCAGCTCTAACTGCCTTCTAACTACCACTTCTTCGGTTCAGTGAGATATGCTGGATTCTAAACGGAGAAGCTTCTCTGACGCTTTTTCACAGAGATTTTGAAACTGAAATCTCCCATGCCGTTTCCACCATAGGCAGCAATGGGCTTCCCCATAGAACTTGCCAACCTGAATTCCTACAGGCTAGATGTGAGAGGCACATTCTGCTGCTTCCTCCCTTAGAGTTAAACTTGCTTCTGAAAGCTCAACCTCCGGGGAGTTTCTTTGGCAGAGATATAGAACACACTTTTCCAAGCCTGTTGGAAGGCATTTGCAGTTTCATTTCGCGTCTAATTTCCCAAACCAAACTGCTTGTAGCTCTAACTGCCTTCTAACTACCACTTCTTTGGTTCAGTGAGATATGCTGGATTCTAAACGGAGAAGCTTCTCTGACGCTTTTTCACAGAGATTTTGAAACTGAAATCTCCCATGCTGTTTCCACCATAGCCAGCAATGGGCTTCCCCATAGAACTAGCCAACCTGAATTCCTACAGGCTAGATGTGAGAGGCACATTCTGCTGCTTCCTCCCTTAGAGTTAAACTAGCTTCTGAAAGCTCAACCTCCAGGGAGTCTGTTTGGCAGAGATATAGAGCACACTTTTCCAAGCCTGTTGGAAGGCCTTTGCAGTGTCATTTCGCATCTAATTTCCCAAACCAAACTGCTTGCAGCTCTAACTCCCTTCTAACTACCACTTCTTCGGTTCAGTGAGATATGCTGGATTCTAAACGGAGAAGCTTCTCTGACGCTTTTTCACAGAGATTTTGAAACTGAAATTTCCAAACCCGTTTCCAACGAAGGCGCCAATGGGCTTCCCCATAGAACTTGCCAACCTGAATTCCTACAGGCTAGATGTGAGAGGCACATTCTGCTGCTTCCTCCCTTAGAGTTAAACTAGCTTCTGAAAGCTCAACCTCCGGGGAGTTTGTTTGGCAGAGATATAGAACACACTTTTCCAAGCCTGTTGGAAGGCATTTGCAGTTTCATTTCGCGTCTAATTTCCCAAACCAAACTGCTTGCAGCTCTAACTGCCTTCTAACTACCACTTCTTCGGTTCAGTGAGATATGCTGGATTCTAAACGGAGAAGCTTCTCTGATGCTTTTTCACAGAGATTTTGAAACTGAAATCTCCCATGCCGTTTCCACCATAGGCAGCAATGGGCTTCCCCATAGAACTTGCCAACCTGAATTCCTACAGGCTAGATGTGAGAGGCACATTCTGCTGCTTCCTCCCTTAGAGTTAAACTAGCTTCTGAAAGCTCAACCTCCGGGGAGTCTGTTTGGCAGAGATATAGAACACATTTTTCCAAGCCTGTTGGAAGGTATTTGCAGTTTCATTTCGCTTCTAATTTCCCAAACCAAATTGCTTGCAGCTCTAACTCCCTTCTAACTACCACTTCTTCGGTTCAGTGAGATATGCTGGATTCTAAACGGAGAAGCTTCTCTGACGCTTTTTCACAGAGATTTTGAAACTGAAATCTCCCATGCCGTTTCCACCATAGGCAGCAATGGGATTCCCCCTAGAACTTGCCAACCTTAATTCCTACAGGCTAGATGTGAGAGGCACATTCTGCTGCTTCCTCCCTTAGAGTTAAACTAGCTTCTGAAAGCTCAACCTCCGGGGAGTCTGTTTGGCAGAGATATAGAACACATTTTTCCAAGCCTGTTGGAAGGCATTTGCAGTTTCATTTCGCGTCTAATTTCCCAAACCAAACTGCTTGCAGCTCTAACTCCCTTCTAACTACCACTTCTTCGGTTCAGTGAGATATGCTGGATTCTAAACGGAGAAGCTTCTCTGACGCTTTTTCACAGAGATTTTGAAACTGAAATCTCCCATGCCGTTTCCACCATAGGCAGCAATGGGCTTCCCCATAGAACTTGCCAACCTGAATTCCTACAGGCTAGATGTGAGAGGCACATTCTGCTGCTTCCTCCCTTAGAGTTAAACTAGCTTCTGAAAGCTCAACCTCCGGGGAGTCTGTTTGGCAGAGATATAGAACACATTTTTCCAAGCCTGTTGGAAGGCATTTGCAGTTTCATTTCGCGTCTAATTTCCCAAACCAAACTGCTTGCAGCTCTAACTCCCTTCTAACTACCACTTCTTCGGTTCAGTGAGATATGCTGGATTCTAAACGGAGAAGCTTCTCTGACGCTTTTTCACAGAGATTTTGAAACTGAAATCTCCCATGCCGTTTCCACCATAGGCAGCAATGGGCTTCCCCATAGAACTTGCCAACCTGAATTCCTACAGGCTAGATGTGAGAGGCACATTCTGCTGCTTCCTCCCTTAGAGTTGAACTTGCTTCTGAAAGCTCAACCTCCGGGGAGTTTGTTTGGCAGAGATATAGAACACACTTTTCCAAGCCTGTTGGAAGGCATTTGCAGTTTCATTTCGGGTCTAATTTCCCAAACCAAACTGCTTGCAGCTCTAACTGCCTTCTAACTACCACTTCTTCGGTTCAGTGAGATATGCTGGATTCTAAACGGAGAAGCTTCTCTGACGCTTTTTCACAGAGATTTTGAAACTGAAATTTCCAAACCCGTTTCCAACGAAGGCGCCAATGGGCTTCCCCATAGAACTTGCCAACCTGAATTCCTACAGGCTAGATGTGAGAGGCACATTCTGCTGCTTCCTCCCTTAGAGTTAAACTAGCTTCTGAAAGCTCAACCTCCGGGGAGTTTGTTTGGCAGAGATATAGAACACACTTTTCCAAGCCTGTTGGAAGGCATTTGCAGTTTCATTTCGCGTCTAATTTCCCAAACCAAACTGCTTGCAGCTCTAACTGCCTTCTAACTACCACTTCTTCGGTTCAGTGAGATATGCTGGATTCTAAACGGAGAAGCTTCTCTGACGCTTTTTCACAGAGATTTTGAAACTGAAATCTCCCATGCCGTTTCCACCATAGGCAGCAATGGGCTTCCCCATAGAACTTGCCAACCTGAATTCCTACAGGCTAGATGTGAGAGGCACATTCTGCTGCTTCCTCCCTTAGAGTTAAACTAGCTTCTGAAAGCTCAACCTCCGGGGAGTCTGTTTGGCAGAGATATAGAAGACATTTTTCCAAGCCTGTTGGAAGGCATTTGCAGTTTCATTTCGCGTCTAATTTCCCAAACCAAACTGCTTGCAGCTCTAACTGCCTTCTAACTACCACTTCTTCGGTTCAGTGAGATATGCTGGATTCTAAACGGAGAAGCTTCTCTGACGCTTTTTCACAGAGATTTTGAAACTGAAATCTCCCATGCCGTTTCCACCATAGGCAGCAATGGGCTTCCCCATAGAACTTGCCAACCTTAATTCCTACAGGCTAGATGTGAGAGGCACATTCTGCTGCTTCCTCCCTTAGAGTTAAACTAGCTTCTGAAAGCTCAACCTCCGGGGAGTCTGTTTGGCAGAGATATAGAACACATTTTTCCAAGCCTGTTGGAAGGCATTTGCAGTTTCATTTCGCGTCTAATTTCCCAAACCAAACTGCTTGCAGCTCTAACTCCCTTCTAACTACCACTTCTTCGGTTCAGTGAGATATGCTGGATTCTAAACGGAGAAGCTTCTCTGACGCTTTTTCACAGAGATTTTGAAACTGAAATCTCCCATGCCGTTTCCACCATAGGCAGCAATGGGCTTCCCCATAGAACTTGCCAACCTGAATTCCTACAGGCTAGATGTGAGAGGCACATTCTGCTGCTTCCTCCCTTAGAGTTAAACTTGCTTCTGAAAGTTCAACCTCCGGGGAGTTTGTTTGGCAGAGATATAGAACACACTTTTCCAAGCCTGTTGGAAGGCATTTGCAGTTTCATTTCGCGTCTAATTTCCCAAACCAAACTGCTTGCAGCTCTAACTCCCTTCTAACTACCACTTCTTCGGTTCAGTGAGATATGCTGGATTCTAAACGGAGAAGCTTCTCTGACGCTTTTTCACAGAGATTTTGAAACTGAAATTTCCAAACCCGTTTCCAACGAAGGCGCCAATGGGCTTCCCCATAGAACTTGCCAACCTGAATTCCTACAGGCTAGATGTGAGAGGCACATTCTGCTGCTTCCTCCCTTAGAGTTAAACTAGCTTCTGAAAGCTCAACCTCCGGGGAGTTTGTTTGGCAGAGATATAGAACACACTTTTCCAAGCCTGTTGGAAGGCATTTGCAGTTTCATTTCGCGTCTAATTTCCCAAACCAAACTGCTTGCAGCTCTAACTGCCTTCTAACTACCACTTCTTCGGTTCAGTGAGATATGCTGGATTCTAAACGGAGAAGCTTCTCTGACGCTTTTTCACAGAGATTTTGAAACTGAAATCTCCCATGCTGTTTCCACCATAGGCAGCAATGGGCTTCCCCATAGAACTTGCCAACCTGAATTCCTACAGGCTAGATGTGAGAGGCACATTCTGCTGCTTCCTCCCTTAGAGTTAAACTAGCTTCTGAAAGCTCAACCTCCGGGGAGTCTGTTTGGCAGAGATATAGAACACACTTTTCCAAGCCTGTTGGAAGGCATTTGCAGTTTCATTTCGCGTCTAATTTCCCAAACCAAACTGCTTGCAGCTCTAACTCCCTTCTAACTACCACTTCTTCGGTTCAGTGAGATATGCTGGATTCTAAACGGAGAAGCTTCTCTGACACTTTTTCACAGAGATTTTGAAACTGAAATCTCCCATGCTGTTTCCACCATAGGCAGCAATGGGCTTCCCCATAGAACTTGCCAACCTGAATTCCTACAGGCTAGATGTGAGAGGCACATTCTGCTGCTTCCTCCCTTAGAGTTAAACTAGCTTCTGAAAGCTCAACCTCCGGGGAGTTTGTTTGGCAGAGATATAGAACACACTTTTCCAAGCCTGTTGGAAGGCCTTTGCAGTGTCATTTCGCATCTAATTTCCCAAACCAAACTGCTTGCAGCTCTAACTCCCTTCTAACTACCACTTCTTCGGTTCAGTGAGATATGCTGGATTCTAAACGGAGAAGCTTCTCTGACGCTTTTTCACAGAGATTTTGAAACTGAAATCTCCCATGCCGTTTCCACCATAGGCAGCAATGGGCTTCCCCATAGAACTTGCCAACCTGAATTCCTACAGGCTAGATGTGAGAGGCACATTCTGCTGCTTCCTCCCTGAGGGTTAAACTTGCTTCTGAAAGCTCAACCTCCGGGGAGTTTGTTTGGCAGAGATATAGAACACACTTTTCCAAGCCTGTTGGAAGGCATTTGCAGTTTCATTTCGCGTCTAATTTCCCAAACCAAACTGCTTGCAGCTCTAACTCCCTTCTAACTACCACTTCTTCGGTTCAGTGAGATATGCTGGATTCTAAACGGAGAAGCTTCTCTGACGCTTTTTCACAGAGATTTTGAAACTGAAATTTCCAAACCCGTTTCCAACGAAGGCGCCAATGGGCTTCCCCATAGAACTTGCCAACCTGAATTCCTACAGGCTAGATGTGAGAGGCACATTCTGCTGCTTCCTCCCTTAGAGTTAAACTTGCTTCTGAAAGCTCAACCTCCGGGGAGTTTGTTTGGCAGAGATATAGAACACACTTTTCCAAGCCTGTTGGAAGGCATTTGCAGTTTCATTTCGCGTCTAATTTCCCAAACCAAACTGCTTGCAGCTCTAACTGCCTTCTTACTACCACTTCTTCGGTTCAGTGAGATATGCTGGATTCTAAACGGAGAAGCTTCTCTGACGCTTTTTCACAGAGATTTTGAAACTGAAATCTCCCATGCTGTTTCCACCATAGGCAGCAATGGGCTTCCCCATAGAACTTGCCAACCTGAATTCCTACAGGCTAGATGTGAGAGGCACATTCTGCTGCTTCCTCCCTTAGAGTTAAACTAGCTTCTGAAAGCTCAACCTCCGGGGAGTCTGTTTGGAAGAGATATAGAACACACTTTTCCAAGCCTGTTGGAAGGCATTTGCAGTTTCATTTCGCGTCTAATTTCCCAAACCAAACTGCTTGCAGCTCTAACTCCCTTCTAACTACCACTTCTTCGGTTCAGTGAGATATGCTGGATTCTAAACGGAGAAGCTTCTCTGACGCTTTTTCACAGAGATTTTGAAACTGAAATCTCCCATGCCGTTTCCACCATAGGCAGCAATGGGCTTCCCCATAGAACTTGCCAACCTGAATTCCTACAGGCTAGATGTGAGAGGCACATTCTGCTGCTTCCTCCCTTAGAGTTAAACTTGCTTCTGAAAGCTCAACCTCCGGGGAGTTTGTTTGGCAGAGATATAGAACACACTTTTCCAAGCCTGTTGGAAGGCATTTGCAGTTTCATTTCGCGTCTAATTTCCCAAACCAAACTGCTTGCAGCTCTAACTCCCTTCTAACTACCACTTCTTCGGTTCAGTGAGATATGCTGGATTCTAAACGGAGAAGCTTCTCTGACGCTTTTTCACAGAGATTTTGAAACTGAAATTTCCAAACCCGTTTCCAACGAAGGCGCCAATGGGCTTCCCCATAGAACTTGCCAACCTGAATTCCTACAGGCTAGATGTGAGAGGCACATTCTGCTGCTTCCTCCCTTAGGGTTAAACTAGCTTCTGAAAGCTCAACCTCCGGGGAGTTTGTTTGGCAGAGATATAGAACACACTTTTCCAAGCCTGTTGGAAGGCATTTGCAGTTTCATTTCGCGTCTAATTTCCCAAACCAAACTGCTTGCAGCTCTAACTGCCTTCTAACTACCACTTCTTCGGTTCAGTGAGATATGCTGGATTCTAAACGGAGAAGCTTCTCTGACGCTTTTTCACAGAGATTTTGAAACTGAAATCTCCCATGCCGTTTCCACCATAGGCAGCAATGGGCTTCCCCATAGAACTTGCCAACCTGAATTCCTACAGGCTAGATGTGAGAGGCACATTCTGCTGCTTCCTCCCTTAGAGTTAAACTAGCTTCTGAAAGCTCAACCTCCAGGGAGTCTGTTTGGCAGAGATATAGAACACATTTTTCCAAGCCTGTTGGAAGGCATTTGCAGTTTCATTTCGCGTCTAATTTCCCAAACCAAACTGCTTGCAGCTCTAACTGCCTTCTAACTACCACTTCTTCGGTTCAGTGAGATATGCTGGATTCTAAACGGAGAAGCTTCTCTGACGCTTTTTCACAGAGATTTTGAAACTGAAATCTCCCATGCCGTTTCCACCATAGGCAGCAATGGGCTTCCCCATAGAACTTGCCAACCTGAATTCCTACAGGCTAGATGTGAGAGGCACATTCTGCTGCTTCCTCCCTTAGAGTTAAACTAGCTTCTGAAAGCTCAACCTCCGGGGAGTCTGTTTGGCAGAGATATAGAACACATTTTTCCAAGCCTGTTGGAAGGCATTTGCAGTTTCATTTCGCGTCTAATTTCCCAAACCAAACTGCTTGCAGCTCTAACTCCCTTCTAACTACCACTTCTTCGGTTCAGTGAGATATGCTGGATTCTAAACGGAGAAGCTTCTCTGACGCTTTTTCACAGAGATTTTGAAACTGAAATCTCCCATGCCGTTTCCACCATAGGCAGCAATGGGCTTCCCCATAGAACTTGCCAACCTGAATTCCTACAGGCTAGATGTGAGAGGCACATTCTGCTGCTTCCTCCCTTAGAGTTAAACTTGCTTCTGAAAGCTCAACCTCCGGGGAGTTTGTTTGGCAGAGATATAGAACACACTTTTCCAAGCCTGTTGAAAGGCATTTGCAGTTTCATTTCGCGTCTAATTTTCCAAACCAAACTGCTTGCAGCTCTAACTCCCTTCTAACTACCACTTCTTCGGTTCAGTGAGATATGCTGGATTCTAAACGGAGAAGCTTCTCTGACGCTTTTTCACAGAGATTTTGAAACTGAAATTTCCAAACCCGTTTCCAACGAAGGCGCCAATGGGCTTCCCCATAGAACTTGCCAACCTGAATTCCTACAGGCTAGATGTGAGAGGCACATTCTGCTGCTTCCTCCCTTAGAGTTAAACTAGCTTCTGAAAGCTCAACCTCCGGGGAGTTTGTTTGGCAGAGATATAGAACACACTTTTCCAAGCCTGTTGGAAGGCATTTGCAGTTTCATTTCGCGTCTAATTTCCCAAACCAAACTGCTTGCAGCTCTAACTGCCTTCTAACTACCACTTCTTCGGTTCAGTGAGATATGCTGGATTCTAAACGGAGAAGCTTCTCTGACGCTTTTTTACAGAGATTTTGAAACTGAAATCTCCCATGCTGTTTCCACCATAGCCAGCAATGGGCTTCCCCATAGAACTTGCCAACCTGAATTCCTACAGGCTAGATGTGAGAGGCACATTCTGCTGCTTCCTCCCTTAGAGTTAAACTAGCTTCTGAAAGCTCAACCTCCAGGGAGTCTGTTTGGCAGAGATATAGAACACACTTTTCCAAGCCTGTTGGAAGGCATTTGCAGTTTCATTTCGCGTCTAATTTCCCAAACCAAACTGCTTGCATATCTAACTGCCTTCTAACTACCACTTCTTCGGTTCAGTGAGATATGCTGGATTCTAAACGGAGAAGCTTCTCTGACGCTTTTTCACAGAGATTTTGAAACTGAAATCTCCCATGCCGTTTCCACCATAGGCAGCAATGGGCTTCCCCATAGAACTTGCCAACCTGAATTCCTACAGGCTAGATGTGAGAGGCACATTCTGCTGCTTCCTCCCTTAGAGTTAAACTAGCTTCTGAAAGCTCAACCTCCGGGGAGTTTGTTTGGCAGAGATATAGAACACACTTTTCCAAGCCTGTTGGAAGGCCTTTGCAGTGTCATTTCGCATCTAATTTCCCAAACCAAACTGCTTGCAGCTCTAACTCCCTTCTAACTACCACTTCTTCGGTTCAGTGAGATATGCTGGATTCTAAACGGAGAAGCTTCTCTGACGCTTTTTCACAGAGATTTTGAAACTGAAATCTCCCATGCCGTTTCCACCATAGGCAGCAAAGGGCTTCCCCATAGAACTTGCCAACCTGAATTCCTACAGGCTAGATGTGAGAGGCACATTCTGCTGCTTCCTCCCTGAGGGTTAAACTTGCTTCTGAAAGCTCAACCTCCGGGGAGTTTGTTTGGCAGAGATATAGAACACACTTTTCCAAGCCTGTTGGAAGGCATTTGCAGTTTCATTTCGCGTCTAATTTCCCAAACCAAACTGCTTGCAGCTCTAACTCCCTTCTAACTACCACTTCTTCGGTTCAGTGAGATATGCTGGATTCTAAACGGAGAAGCTTCTCTGACGCTTTTTCACAGAGATTTTGAAACTGAAATTTCCAAACCCGTTTCCAACGAAGGCGTCAATGGGCTTCCCCATAGAACTTGCCAACCTGAATTCCTACAGGCTAGATGTGAGAGGCACATTCTGCTGCTTCCTCCCTTAGAGTTAAACTAGCTTCTGAAAGCTCAACCTCCGGGGAGTTTGTTTGGCAGAGATATAGAACACACTTTTCCAAGCCTGTTGGAAGGCATTTGCAGTTTCATTTCGCGTCTAATTTCCCAAACCAAACTGCTTGCAGCTCTAACTGCCTTCTAACTACCACTTCTTCGGTTCAGTGAGATATGCTGGATTCTAAACGGAGAAGCTTCTCTGACGCTTTTTCACAGAGATTTTGAAACTGAAATCTCCCATGCCGTTTCCACCATAGGCAGCAATGGGCTTCCCCATAGAACTTGCCAACCTGAATTCCTACAGGCTAGATGTGAGAGGCACATTCTGCTGCTTCCTCCCTTAGAGTTAAACTTGCTTCTGAAAGCTCAACCTCCGGGGAGTTTGTTTGGCAGAGATATAGAACACACTTTTCCAAGCCTGTTGGAAGGCATTTGCAATTTCATTTCGCGTCTAATTTCCCAAACCAAACTGCTTGCAGCTCTAACTGCCTTCTAACTACCACTTCTTCGGTTCAGTGAGATATGCTGGATTCTAAACGGAGAAGCTTCTCTGACGCTTTTTCACAGAGATTTTGAAACTGAAATCTCCCATGCCGTTTCCACCATAGGCAGCAATGGGCTTCCCCATAGAACTTGCCAACCTGAATTCGTACAGGCTAGATGTGAGAGGCACATTCTGCTGCTTCCTCCCTTAGAGTTAAACTTGCTTCTGAAAGCTCAACCTCCGGGGAGTTTGTTTGGCAGAGATATAGAACACACTTTTCCAAGCCTGTTGGAAGGCATTTGCAATTTCATTTCGCGTCTAATTTCCCAAACCAAACTGCTTGCAGCTCTAACTGCCTTCTAACTACCACTTCTTCGGTTCAGTGAGATATGCTGGATTCTAAAGGGAGAAGCTTCTCTGACGCTTTTTCACAGAGATTTTGAAACTGAAATCTCCCATGCTGTTTCCACCATAGCCAGCAATGGGCTTCCCCATAGAACTTGCCAACCTGAATTCCTACAGGCTAGATGTGAGAGGCACATTCTGCTGCTTCCTCCCTTAGAGTTAAACTAGCTTCTGAAAGCTCAACCTCCAGGGAGTCTGTTTGGCAGAGATATAGAACACACTTTTCCAAGCCTGTTGGAAGGCCTTTGCAGTGTCATTTCGCATCTAATTTCCCAAACCAAACTGCTTGCAGCTCTAACTCCCTTCTAACTACCACTTCTTCGGTTCAGTGAGATATGCTGGATTCTAAACGGAGAAGCTTCTCTGACGCTTTTTCACAGAGATTTTGAAACTGAAATTTCCAAACCCGTTTCCAACGAAGGCGCCAATGGGCTTCCCCATAGAACTTGCCAACCTGAATTCCTACAGGCTAGATGTGAGAGGCACATTCTGCTGCTTCCTCCCTTAGAGTTAAACTTGCTTCTGAAAGCTCAACCTCCGGGGAGTTTGTTTGGCAGAGATATAGAACACACTTTTCCAAGCCTGTTGGAAGGCATTTGCAGTTTCATTTCGCGTCTAATTTCCCAAACCAAACTGCTTGCAGCTCTAACTGCCTTCTAACTACCACTTCTTCGGTTCAGTGAGATATGCTGGATTCTAAACGGAGAAGCTTCTCTGACGCTTTTTCACAGAGATTTTGAAACTGAAATCTCCCATGCCATTTCCACCATAGGCAGCAATGGGCTTCCCCATAGAACTTGCCAACCTGAATTCCTACAGGCTAGATGTGAGAGGCACATTCTGCTGCTTCCTCCCTTAGAGTTAAACTTGCTTCTGAAAGCTCAACCTCCGGGGAGTTTGTTTGGCAGAGATATAGAACACACTTTTCCAAGCCTGTTGGAAGGCATTTGCAGTTTCATTTCGCGTCTAATTTCCCAAACCAAACTGCTTGCAGCTCTAACTCCCTTCTAACTACCACTTCTTCGGTTCAGTGAGATATGCTGGATTCTAAACGGAGAAGCTTCTCTGACGCTTTTTCAAAGAGATTTTGAAACTGAAATTTCCAAACCCGTTTCCAACGAAGGCGCCAATGGGCTTCCCCATAGAACTTGCCAACCTGAATTCCTACAGGCTAGATGTGAGAGGCACATTCTGCTGCTTCCTCCCTTAGAGTTAAACTAGCTTCTGAAAGCTCAACCTCCGGGGAGTTTGTTTGGCAGAGATATAGAACACACTTTTCCAAGCCTGTTGGAAGGCATTTGCAGTTTCATTTCGCGTCTAATTTCCCAAACCAAACTGCTTGAGGCTCTAACTGCCTTCTAACTACCACTTCTTCGGTTCAGTGAGATATGCTGGATTCTAAACGGAGAAGCTTCTCTGACGCTTTTTCACAGAGATTTTGAAACTGAAATCTCCCATGCCGTTTCCACCATAGGCAGCAATGGGCTTCCCCTTAGAACTTGCCAACCTGAATTCGTACAGGCTAGATGTGAGAGGCACATTCTGCTGCTTCCTCCCTTAGAGTTAAACTTGCTTCTGAAAGCTCAACCTCCGGGGAGTTTGTTTGGCAGAGATATAGAACACACTTTTCCAAGCCTGTTGGAAGGCATTTGCAATTTCATTTCGCGTCTAATTTCCCAAACCAAACTGCTTGCAGCTCTAACTGCCTTCTAACTACCACTTCTTCGGTTCAGTGAGATATGCTGGATTCTAAACGGAGAAGCTTCTCTGACGCTTTTTCACAGAGATTTTGAAACTGAAATCTCCCATGCTGTTTCCACCATAGCCAGCAATGGGCTTCCCCATAGAACTTGCCAACCTGAATTCCTACAGGCTAGATGTGAGAGGCACATTCTGCTGCTTCCTCCCTTAGAGTTAAACTAGCTTCTGAAAGCTCAACCTCCAGGGAGTCTGTTTGGCAGAGATATAGAACACACTTTTCCAAGCCTGTTGGAAGGCCTTTGCAGTGTCATTTCGCATCTAATTTCCCAAACCAAACTGCTTGCAGCTCTAACTCCCTTCTAACTACCACTTCTTCGGTTCAGTGAGATATGCTGGATTCTAAACGGAGAAGCTTCTCTGACGCTTTTTCACAGAGATTTTGAAACTGAAATTTCCAAACCCGTTTCCAACGAAGGCGCCAATGGGCTTCCCCATAGAACTTGCCAACCTGAATTCCTACAGGCTAGATGTGAGAGGCACATTCTGCTGCTTCCTCCCTTAGAGTTAAACTTGCTTCTGAAAGCTCAACCTCCGGGGAGTTTGTTTGGCAGAGATATAGAACACACTTTTCCAAGCCTGTTGGAAGGCATTTGCAGTTTCATTTCGCGTCTAATTTCCCAAACCAAACTGCTTGCAGCTCTAACTGCCTTCTAACTACCACTTCTTCGGTTCAGTGAGATATGCTGGATTCTAAACGGAGAAGCTTCTCTGACGCTTTTTCACAGAGATTTTGAAACTGAAATCTCCCATGCCATTTCCACCATAGGCAGCAATGGGCTTCCCCATAGAACTTGCCAACCTGAATTCCTACAGGCTAGATGTGAGAGGCACATTCTGCTGCTTCCTCCCTTAGAGTTAAACTTGCTTCTGAAAGCTCAACCTCCGGGGAGTTTGTTTGGCAGAGATATAGAACACACTTTTCCAAGCCTGTTGGAAGGCATTTGCAGTTTCATTTCGCGTCTAATTTCCCAAACCAAACTGCTTGCAGCTCTAACTCCCTTCTAACTACCACTTCTTCGGTTCAGTGAGATATGCTGGATTCTAAACGGAGAAGCTTCTCTGACGCTTTTTCAAAGAGATTTTGAAACTGAAATTTCCAAACCCGTTTCCAACGAAGGCGCCAATGGGCTTCCCCATAGAACTTGCCAACCTGAATTCCTACAGGCTAGATGTGAGAGGCACATTCTGCTGCTTCCTCCCTTAGAGTTAAACTAGCTTCTGAAAGCTCAACCTCCGGGGAGTTTGTTTGGCAGAGATATAGAACACACTTTTCCAAGCCTGTTGGAAGGCATTTGCAGTTTCATTTCGCGTCTAATTTCCCAAACCAAACTGCTTGAGGCTCTAACTGCCTTCTAACTACCACTTCTTCGGTTCAGTGAGATATGCTGGATTCTAAACGGAGAAGCTTCTCTGACGCTTTTTCACAGAGATTTTGAAACTGAAATCTCCCATGCTGTTTCCACCATAGCCAGCAATGGGCTTCCCCATAGAACTTGCCAACCTGAATTCCTACAGGCTAGATGTGAGAGGCACATTCTGCTGCTTCCTCCCTTAGAGTTAAACTAGCTTCTGAAAGCTCAACCTCCGGGGAGTCTGTTTGGCAGAGATATAGAACACATTTTTCCAAGCCTGTTGGAAGGCATTTGCAGTTTCATTTCGCGTCTAATTTCCCAAACCAAACTGCTTGCAGCTCTAACTGCCTTCTAACTACCACTTCTTCGGTTCAGTGAGATATGCTGGATTCTAAACGGAGAAGCTTCTCTGACGCTTTTTCACAGAGATTTTGAAACTGAAATCTCCCATGCCGTTTCCACCATAGGCAGCAATGGGCTTCCCCATAGAACTTGCCAACCTGAATTCCTACAGGCTAGATGTGAGAGGCACATTCTGCTGCTTCCTCCCTTAGAGTTAAACTAGCTTCTGAAAGCTCAACCTCCGGGGAGTTTGTTTGGCAGAGATATAGAACACACTTTTCCAAGCCTGTTGGAAGGCCTTTGCAGTGTCATTTCGCATCTAATTTCCCAAACCAAACTGCTTGCAGCTCTAACTCCCTTCTAACTACCACTTCTTCGGTTCAGTGAGATATGCTGGATTCTAAACGGAGAAGCTTCTCTGACGCTTTTTCACAGAGATTTTGAAACTGAAATCTCCCATGCCGTTTCCACCATAGGCAGCAATGGGCTTCCCCATAGAACTTGCCAACCTGAATTCCTACAGGCTAGATGTGAGAGGCACATTCTGCTGCTTCCTCCCTGAGGGTTAAACTTGCTTCTGAAAGCTCAACCTCCGGGGAGTTTGTTTGGCAGAGATATAGAACACACTTTTCCAAGCCTGTTGGAAGGCATTTGCAGTTTCATTTCGCGTCTAATTTCCCAAACCAAACTGCTTGCAGCTCTAACTGCCTTCTAACTACCACTTCTTCGGTTCAGTGAGATATGCTGGATTCTAAACGGAGAAGCTTCTCTGACGCTTTTTCACAGAGATTTTGAAACTGAAATCTCCCATGCCATTTCCACCATAGGCAGCAATGGGCTTCCCCATAGAACTTGCCAACCTGAATTCCTACAGGCTAGATGTGAGAGGCACATTCTGCTGCTTCCTCCCTTAGAGTTAAACTTGCTTCTGAAAGCTCAACCTCCGGGGAGTTTGTTTGGCAGAGATATAGAACACACTTTTCCAAGCCTGTTGGAAGGCATTTGCAGTTTCATTTCGCGTCTAATTTCCCAAACCAAACTGCTTGCAGCTCTAACTCCCTTCTAACTACCACTTCTTCGGTTCAGTGAGATATGCTGGATTCTAAACGGAGAAGCTTCTCTGACGCTTTTTCAAAGAGATTTTGAAACTGAAATTTCCAAACCCGTTTCCAACGAAGGCGCCAATGGGCTTCCCCATAGAACTTGCCAACCTGAATTCCTACAGGCTAGATGTGAGAGGCACATTCTGCTGCTTCCTCCCTTAGAGTTAAACTAGCTTCTGAAAGCTCAACCTCCGGGGAGTTTGTTTGGCAGAGATATAGAACACACTTTTCCAAGCCTGTTGGAAGGCATTTGCAGTTTCATTTCGCGTCTAATTTCCCAAACCAAACTGCTTGAGGCTCTAACTGCCTTCTAACTACCACTTCTTCGGTTCAGTGAGATATGCTGGATTCTAAACGGAGAAGCTTCTCTGACGCTTTTTCACAGAGATTTTGAAACTGAAATCTCCCATGCTGTTTCCACCATAGCCAGCAATGGGCTTCCCCATAGAACTTGCCAACCTGAATTCCTACAGGCTAGATGTGAGAGGCACATTCTGCTGCTTCCTCCCTTAGAGTTAAACTAGCTTCTGAAAGCTCAACCTCCGGGGAGTCTGTTTGGCAGAGATATAGAACACATTTTTCCAAGCCTGTTGGAAGGCATTTGCAGTTTCATTTCGCGTCTAATTTCCCAAACCAAACTGCTTGCAGCTCTAACTGCCTTCTAACTACCACTTCTTCGGTTCAGTGAGATATGCTGGATTCTAAACGGAGAAGCTTCTCTGACGCTTTTTCACAGAGATTTTGAAACTGAAATCTCCCATGCCGTTTCCACCATAGGCAGCAATGGGCTTCCCCATAGAACTTGCCAACCTGAATTCCTACAGGCTAGATGTGAGAGGCACATTCTGCTGCTTCCTCCCTTAGAGTTAAACTAGCTTCTGAAAGCTCAACCTCCGGGGAGTTTGTTTGGCAGAGATATAGAACACACTTTTCCAAGCCTGTTGGAAGGCCTTTGCAGTGTCATTTCGCATCTAATTTCCCAAACCAAACTGCTTGCAGCTCTAACTCCCTTCTAACTACCACTTCTTCGGTTCAGTGAGATATGCTGGATTCTAAACGGAGAAGCTTCTCTGACGCTTTTTCACAGAGATTTTGAAACTGAAATCTCCCATGCCGTTTCCACCATAGGCAGCAATGGGCTTCCCCATAGAACTTGCCAACCTGAATTCCTACAGGCTAGATGTGAGAGGCACATTCTGCTGCTTCCTCCCTGAGGGTTAAACTTGCTTCTGAAAGCTCAACCTCCGGGGAGTTTGTTTGGCAGAGATATAGAACACACTTTTCCAAGCCTGTTGGAAGGCATTTGCAGTTTCATTTCGCGTCTAATTTCACAAACCAAACTGCTTGCAGCTCTAACTCCCTTCTAACTACCACTTCTTCGGTTCAGTGAGATATGCTGGATTCTAAACGGAGAAGCTTCTCTGACGCTTTTTCACAGAGATTTTGAAACTGAAATTTCCAAACCCGTTTCCAACGAAGGCGCCAATGGGCTTCCCCATAGAACTTGCCAACCTGAATTCCTACAGGCTAGATGTGAGAGGCACATTCTGCTGCTTCCTCCCTTAGAGTTAAACTAGCTTCTGAAAGCTCAACCTCCGGGGAGTTTGTTTGGCAGAGATATAGAACACACTTTTCCAAGCCTGTTGGAAGGCATTTGCAGTTTCATTTCGCGTCTAATTTCCCAAACCAAACTGCTTGCAGCTCTAACTCCCTTCTAACTACCACTTCTTCGGTTCAGTGAGATATGCTGGATTCTAAACGGAGAAGCTTCTCTGACGCTTTTTCACAGAGATTTTGAAACTGAAATCTCCCATGCCGTTTCCACCATAGGCAGCAATGGGCTTCCCCATAGAACTTGCCAACCTGAATTCCTAGAGGCTAGATGTGAGAGGCACATTCTGCTGCTTCCTCCCTTAGAGTTAAACTAGCTTCTGAAAGCTCAACCTCCGGGGAGTTTGTTTGGCAGAGATATAGAACACACTTTTCCAAGCCTGTTGGAAGGCATTTGCAGTTTCATTTCGCGTCTAATTTCCCAAACCAAACTGCTTGCAGCTCTAACTGCCTTCTAACTACCACTTCTTCGGTTCAGTGAGATATGCTGGATTCTAAACGGAGAAGCTTCTCTGACGCTTTTTCACAGAGATTTTGAAACTGAAATTTCCAAACCCGTTTCCAACGAAGGCGCCAATGGGCTTCCCCATAGAACTTGCCAACCTGAATTCCTACAGGCTAGATGTGAGAGGCACATTCTGCTGCTTCCTCCCTTAGAGTTAAACTAGCTTCTGAAAGCTCAACCTCCGGGGAGTTTGTTTGGCAGAGATATAGAACACACTTTTCCAAGCCTGTTGGAAGGCATTTGCAGTTTCATTTCGCGTCTAATTTCCCAAACCAAACTGCTTGCAGCTCTAACTCCCTTCTAACTACCACTTCTTCGGTTCAGTGAGATATGCTGGATTCTAAACGGAGAAGCTTCTCTGACGCTTTTTCACAGAGATTTTGAAACTGAAATTTCCAAACCCGTTTCCAACGAAGGCGCCAAAGGGCTTCCCCATAGAACTTGCCAACCTGAATTCCTACAGGCTAGATGTGAGAGGCACATTCTGCTGCTTCCTCCCTTAGAGTTAAACTAGCTTCTGAAAGCTGAACCTCCGGGGAGTTTGTTTGGCAGAGATATAGAACACACTTTTCCAAGCCTGTTGGAAGGCATTTGCAGTTTCATTTCGCGTCTAATTTCCCTAACCAAACTGCTTGCAGCTCTAACTCCCTTCTAACTACCACTTCTTCGGTTCAGTGAGATATGCTGGATTCTAAACGGAGAAGCTTCTCTGACGCTTTTTCACAGAGATTTTGAAACTGAAATTTCCAAACCCGTTTCCAACGAAGGCGCCAATGGGCTTCCCCATAGAACTTGCCAAACTGAATTCCTACAGGCTAGATGTGAGAGGCACATTCTGCTGCTTCCTCCCTGAGGGTTAAACTTGCTTCTGAAAGCTCAACCTCCGGGGAGTTTGTTTGGCAGAGATATAGAACACACTTTTCCAAGCCTGTTGGAAGGCATTTGCAGTTTCATTTCGCGTCTAATTTCCCAAACCAAACTGCTTGCAGCTCTAACTCCCTTCTAACTACCACTTCTTCGGTTCAGTGAGATATGCTGGATTCTAAACGGAGAAGCTTCTCTGACGCTTTTTCACAGAGATTTTGAAACAGGCTAGATGTGAGAGGCACATTCTGCTGCTTCCTCCCTTAGAGTTAAACTAGCTTCTGAAAGCTCAACCTCCGGGGAGTCTGTTTGGCAGAGATATAGAACACATTTTTCCAAGCCTGTTGGAAGGCATTTGCAGTTTCATTTCGCGTCTAATTTCCCAAACCAAACTGCTTGCAGCTCTAACTGCCTTCTAACTACCACTTCTTCGGTTCAGTGAGATATGCTGGATTCTAAACGGAGAAGCTTCTCTGACGCTTTTTCACAGAGATTTTGAAACTGAAATCTCCCATGCCGTTTCCACCATAGGCAGCAATGTGCTTCCCCATAGAACTTGCCAACCTGAATTCCTACAGGCTAGATGTGAGAGGCACATTCTGCTGCTTCCTCCCTTAGAGTTAAACTTGCTTCTGAAAGCTCAACCTCCGGGGAGTTTGTTTGGCAGAGATATAGAACACACTTTTCCAAGCCTGTTGGAAGGCATTTGCAGTTTCATTTCGCGTCTAATTACCCAAACCAAACTGCTTGCAGCTCTAACTGCCTTCTAACTACCACTTCTTCGGTTCAGTGAGATATGCTGGATTCTAAACGGAGAAGCTTCTCTGACGCTTTTTCACAGAGATTTTGAAACTGAAATCTCCCATGCCGTTTCCACCATAGGCAGCAATGGGCTTCCCCATAGAACTTGCCAACCTGAATTCCTACAGGCTAGATGTGAGAGGCACATTCTGCTGCTTCCTCCCTTAGAGTTAAACTTGCTTCTGAAAGCTCAACCTCCGGGGAGTTTGTTTGGCAGAGATATAGAACACACTTTTCCAAGCCTGTTGGAAGGCATTTGCAGTTTCATTTCGCGTCTAATTTCCCAAACCAAACTGCTTGCAGCTCTAACTCCCTTCTAACTACCACTTCTTCGGTTCAGTGAGATATGCTGGATTCTAAACGGAGAAGCTTCTCTGACGCTTTTTCACAGAGATTTTGAAACTGAAATTTCCAAACCCGTTTCCAACGAAGGCGCCAATGGGCTTCCCCATAGAACTTGCCAACCTGAATTCCTACAGGCTAGATGTGAGAGGCACATTCTGCTGCTTCCTCCCTTAGAGTTAAACTAGCTTCTGAAAGCTCAACCTCCAGGGAGTCTGTTTGGCAGAGATATAGAACACACTTTTCCAAGCCTGTTGGAAGGCATTTGCAGTTTCATTTCGCGTCTAATTTCCCAAACCAAACTGCTTGCAGCTCTAACTCCCTTCTAACTACCACTTCTTCGGTTCAGTGAGATATGCTGGATTCTAAACGGAGAAGCTTCTCTGACGCTTTTTCACAGAGATTTTGAAACTGAAATTTCCAAACCCGTTTCCAACGAAGGCGCCAATGGGCTTCCCCATAGAACTTGCCAACCTGAATTCCTACAGGCTAGATGTGAGAGGCACATTCTGCTGCTTCCTCCCTTAGAGTTAAACTAGCTTCTGAAAGCTCAACCTCCGGGGAGTCTGTTTGGCAGAGATATAGAACACATTTTTCCAAGCCTGTTGGAAGGCATTTGCAGTTTCATTTCGCGTCTAATTTCCCAAACCAAACTGCTTGCAGCTCTAACTGCCTTCTAACTACCACTTCTTCGGTTCAGTGAGATATGCTGGATTCTAAACGGAGAAGCTTCTCTGACGCTTTTTCACAGAGATTTTGAAACTGAAATCTCCCATGCCGTTTCCACCATAGGCAGCAATGGGCTTCCCCATAGAACTTGCCAACCTGAATTCCTACAGGCTAGATGTGAGAGGCACATTCTGCTGCTTCCTCCCTTAGAGTTAAACTTGCTTCTGAAAGCTCAACCTCCGGGGAGTTTGTTTGGCAGAGATATAGAACACACTTTTCCAAGCCTGTTGGAAGGCATTTGCAGTTTCATTTCGCGTCTAATTACCCAAACCAAACTGCTTGCAGCTCTAACTGCCTTCTAACTACCACTTCTTCGGTTCAGTGAGATATGCTGGATTCTAAACGGAGAAGCTTCTCTGACGCTTTTTCACAGAGATTTTGAAACTGAAATCTCCCATGCCGTTTCCACCATAGGCAGCAATGGGCTTCCCCATAGAACTTGCCAACCTGAATTCCTACAGGCTAGATGTGAGAGGCACATTCTGCTGCTTCCTCCCTTAGAGTTAAACTTGCTTCTGAAAGCTCAACCTCCGGGGAGTTTGTTTGGCAGAGATATAGAACACACTTTTCCAAGCCTGTTGGAAGGCATTTGCAGTTTCATTTCGCGTCTAATTTCCCAAACCAAACTGCTTGCAGCTCTAACTCCCTTCTAACTACCACTTCTTCGGTTCAGTGAGATATGCTGGATTCTAAACGGAGAAGCTTCTCTGACGCTTTTTCACAGAGATTTTGAAACTGAAATTTCCAAACCCGTTTCCAACGAAGGCGCCAATGGGCTTCCCCATAGAACTTGCCAACCTGAATTCCTACAGGCTAGATGTGAGAGGCACATTCTGCTGCTTCCTCCCTTAGAGTTAAACTAGCTTCTGAAAGCTCAACCTCCGGGGAGTTTGTTTGGCAGAGATATAGAACACACTTTTCCAAGCCTGTTGGAAGGCATTTGCAGTTTCATTTCGCGTCTAATTTCCCAAACCAAACTGCTTGCAGCTCTAACTGCCTTCTAATTACCACTTCTTCGGTTCAGTGAGATATGCTGGATTCTAAACGGAGAAGCTTCTCTGACGCTTTTTCACAGAGATTTTGAAACTGAAATCTCCCATGCTGTTTCCACCATAGGCAGCAATGGGCTTCCCCATAGAACTTGCCAACCTGAATTCCTACAGGCTAGATGTGAGAGGCACATTCTGCTGCTTCCTCCCTTAGAGTTAAACTAGCTTCTGAAAGCTCAACCTCCAGGGAGTCTGTTTGGCAGAGATATAGAACACACTTTTCCAAGCCTGTTGGAAGGCATTTGCAGTTTCATTTCGCGTCTAATTTCCCAAACCAAACTGCTTGCAGCTCTAACTGCCTTCTAACTACCACTTCTTCGGTTCAGTGAGATATGCTGGATTCTAAACGGAGAAGCTTCTCTGACGCTTTTTCACAGAGATTTTGAAACTGAAATCTCCCATGTCGTTTCCACCATAGGCAGCAATGGGCTTCCCCATAGAACTTGCCAACCTGAACTCCTACAGGCTAGATGTGAGAGGCACATTCTGCTGCTTCCTCCCTTAGAGTTAAACTAGCTTCTGAAAGCTCAACCTCCGGGGAGTTTGTTTGGCAGAGATATAGAACACACTTTTCCAAGCCTGTTGGAAGGCCTTTGCAGTGTCATTTCGCATCTAATTTCCCAAACCAAACTGCTTGCAGCTCTAACTGCCTTCTAACTACCACTTCTTCGGTTCAGTGAGATATGCTGGATTCTAAACAGAGAAGCTTCTCTGACGCTTTTTCACAGAGATTTTGAAACTGAAATCTCCCATGCCGTTTCCACCATAGGCAGCAATGGGCTTCCCCATAGAACTTGCCAACCTGAATTCCTACAGGCTAGACGTGAGAGGCACATTCTGCTGCTTCCTCCCTGAGGGTTAAACTTGCTTCTGAAAGCTCAATCTCCGGGGAGTTTGTTTGGCAGAGATATAGAACACACGTTTCCAAGCCTGTTGGAAGGCATTTGCAGTTTCATTTCGCGTCTAATTTCCCAAACCAAACTGCTTGCAGCTCTAACTCCCTTCTAACTACCACTTCTTCGGTTCAGTGAGATATGCTGGATTCTAAACGGAGAAGCTTCTCTGACGCTTTTTCACAGAGATTTTGAAACTGAAATTTCCAAACCCGTTTCCAACGAAGGCGCCAATGGGCTTCCCCATAGAACTTGCCAACCTGAATTCCTACAGGCTAGATGTGAGAGGCACATTCTGCTGCTTCCTCCCTTAGAGTTAAACTTGCTTCTGAAAGCTCAACCTCCGGGGAGTTTGTTTGGCAGAGATATAGAACACACTTTTCCAAGCCTGTTGGAAGGCATTTGCAGTTTCATTTCGCGTCTAATTTCCCAAACCAAACTGCTTGCAGCTCTAACTGCCTTCTTACTACCACTTCTTCGGTTCAGTGAGATATGCTGGATTCTAAACGGAGAAGCTTCTCTGACGCTTTTTCACAGAGATTTTGAAACTGAAATCTCCCATGCTGTTTCCACCATAGGCAGCAATGGGCTTCCCCATAGAACTTGCCAACCTGAATTCCTACAGGCTAGATGTGAGAGGCACATTCTGCTGCTTCCTCCCTTAGAGTTAAACTAGCTTCTGAAAGCTGAACCTCCGGGGAGTTTGTTTGGCAGAGATATAGAACACACTTTTCCAAGCCTGTTGGAAGGCATTTGCAGTTTCATTTCGCGTCTAATTTCCCAAACCAAACTGCTTGCAGATCTAACTCCCTTCTAACTACCACTTCTTCGGTTCAGTGAGATATGCTGGATTCTAAACGGAGAAGCTTCTCTGACGCTTTTTCACAGAGATTTTGAAACTGAAATTTCCAAACCCGTTTCCAACGAAGGCGCCAATGGGCTTCCCCATAGAACTTGCCAACCTGAATTCCTACAGGCTAGATGTGAGAGGCACATTCTGCTGCTTCCTCCCTTAGAGTTAAACTAGCTTCTGAAAGCTGAACCTCCGGGGAGTTTGTTTGGCAGAGATATAGAACACACTTTTCCAAGCCTGTTGGAAGGCATTTGCAGTTTCATTTCGCGTCTAATTTCCCAAACCAAACTGCTTGCAGCTCTAACTGCCTTCTAACTACCACTTCTTCGGTTCAGTGAGATATGCTGGATTCTAAACGGAGAAGCTTCTCTGACGCTTTTTCACAGAGATTTTGAAACTGAAATCTCCCATGCTGTTTCCACCATAGCCAGCATTGGGCTTCCCCATAGAACTTGCCAACCTGAATTCCTACAGGCTAGATGTGAGAGGCACATTCTGCTGCTTCCTCCCTTAGAGTTAAACTAGCTTCTGAAAGCTCAACCTCCATGGAGTCTGTTTGGCAGAGATATAGAACACACTTTTCCAAGCCTGTTGGAAGGCATTGGCAGTTTCATTTCGCGTCTAATTTCCCAAACCAAACTGCTTGCAGCTCTAACTGCCTTCTAACTACCACTTCTTCGGTTCAGTGAGATATGCTGGATTCTAAACGGAGAAGCTTCTCTGACGCTTTTTCACAGAGATTTTGAAACTGAAATCTCCCATGCCGTTTCCACCATAGGCAGCAATGGGCTTCCCCATAGAACTTGCCAACCTGAATTCCTACAGGCTAGATGTGAGAGGCACATTCTGCTGCTTCCTCCCTTCGAGTTAAACTTGCTTCTGAAAGCTCAACCTCCGGGGAGTTTGTTTGGCAGAGATATAGAACACACTTTTCCAAGCCTGTTGGAAGGCATTTGCAGTTTCATTTCGCGTCTAATTTCCCAAACCAAACTGCTTGCAGCTCTAACTGCCTTCTAACTACCACTTCCTCGGTTCAGTGAGATATGCTGGATTCTAAACGGAGAAGCTTCTCTGACGCTTTTTCACAGAGATTTTGAAACTGAAATCTCCCATGCCGTTTCCACCATAGGCAGCAATGGGCTTCCCCATAGAACTTGCCAACCTGAATTCCTACAGGCTAGATGTGAGAGGCACATTCTGCTGCTTCCTCCCTTAGAGTTAAACTAGCTTCTGAAAGCTCAACCTCCGGGGAGTCTGTTTGGCAGAGATATAGAACACATTTTTCCAAGCCTGTTGGAAGGCATTTGCAGTTTCATTTCGCGTCTAATTTCCCAAACCAAACTGCTTGCAGCTCTAACTGCCTTCTAACTACCACTTCTTCGGTTCAGTGAGATATGCTGGATTCTAAACGGAGAAGCTTCTCTGACGCTTTTTCACAGAGATTTTGAAACTGAAATCTCCCATGCCGTTTCCACCATAGGCAGCAATGGGCTTCCCCATAGAACTTGCCAACCTGAATTCCTACAGGCTAGATGTGAGAGGCACATTCTGCTGCTTCCTCCCTTAGAGTTAAACTAGCTTCTGAAAGCTCAACCTCCGGGGAGTCTGTTTGGCAGAGATATAGAACACATTTTTCCAAGCCTGTTGGAAGGCATTTGCAGTTTCATTTCGCGTCTAATTTCCCAAACCAAACTGCTTGCAGCTCTAACTCCCTTCTAACTACCACTTCTTCGGTTCAGTGAGATATGCTGGATTCTAAACGGAGAAGCTTCTCTGACGCTTTTTCACAGAGATTTTGAAACTGAAATTTCCAAACCCGTTTCCAACGAAGGCGCCAATGGGCTTCCCCATAGAACTTGCCAACCTGAATTCCTACAGGCTAGATGTGAGAGGCACATTCTGCTGCTTCCTCCCTTAGAGTTAAACTTGCTTCTGAAAGCTCAACCTCCGGGGAGTTTGTTTGGCAGAGATATAGAACACATTTTTCCAAGCCTGTTGGAAGGCATTTGCAGTTTCATTTCGCGTCTAATTTCCCAAACCAAACTGCTTGCAGCTCTAACTCCCTTCTTACTACCACTTCTTCGGTTCAGTGAGATATGCTGGATTCTAAACGGAGAAGCTTCTCTGACGCTTTTTCACAGAGATTTTGAAACTGAAATCTCCCATGCCGTTTCCACCATAGGCAGCAATGGGCTTCCCCATAGAACTTGCCAACCTGAATTCCTACAGGCTAGATGTGAGAGGCGCATTCTGCTGCTTCCTCCCTTAGAGTTAAACTTGCTTCTGAAAGCTCAACCTCCGGGGAGTTTGTTTGGCAGAGATATAGAACACAATTTTCCAAGCCTGTTGGAAGGCATTTGCAGTTTCATTTCGCGTCTAATTTCCCAAACCAAACTGCTTGCAGCTCTAACTGCCTTCTAACTACCACTTCTTCGGTTCAGTGAGATATGCTGGATTCTAAACGGAGAAGCTTCTCTGACGCTTTTTCACAGAGATTTTGAAACTGAAATCTCCCATGCCGTTTCCACCATAGGCAGCAATGGGCTTCCCCATAGAACTTGCCAACCTGAATTCCTACAGGCTAGATGTGAGAGGCACATTCTGCTGCTTCCTCCCTTAGAGTTTAACTAGCTTCTGAAAGCTCAACCTCCGGGGAGTTTGTTTGGCAGAGATATAGAACACACGTTTCCAAGCCTGTTGGAAGGCATTTGCAGTTTCATTTCGCGTCTAATTTCCCAAACCAAACTGCTTGCAGCTCTAACTGCCTTCTAACTACCACTTCTTCGGTTCAGTGAGATATGCTGGATTCTAAACGGAGAAGCTTCTCTGACGCTTTTTCACAGAGATTTTGAAACTGAAATCTCCCATGCCGTTTCCACCATAGGCAGCAATGGGCTTCCCCATAGAACTTGCCAACCTGAATTCCTACAGGCTAGATGTGAGAGGCACATTCTGCTGCTTCCTCCCTTAGAGTTAAACTAGCTTCTGAAAGCTCAACCTCCGGGGAGTTTGTTTGGCAGAGATATAGAACACACGTTTCCAAGCCTGTTGGAAGGCATTTGCAGTTTCATTTCGCGTCTAATTTCCCAAACCAAACTGCTTGCAGCTCTAACTGCCTTCTAACTACCACTTCTTCGGTTCAGTGAGATATGCTGGATTCTAAACGGAGAAGCTTCTCTGACGCTTTTTCACAGAGATTTTGAAACTGAAATCTCCCATGCTGTTTCCACCATAGCCAGCAATGGGCTTCCCCATAGAACTTGCCAACCTGAATTCCTACAGGCTAGATGTGAGAGGCACATTCTGCTGCTTCCTCCCTTAGAGTTAAACTAGCTTCTGAAAGCTCAACCTCCAGGGAGTCTGTTTGGCAGAGATATAGAACACACTTTTCCAAGCCTGTTGGAAGGCATTTGCAGTTTCATTTCGCGTCTAATTTCCCAAACCAAACTGCTTGCAGCTCTAACTGCCTTCTAACTACCACTTCTTCGGTTCAGTGAGATATGCTGGATTCTAAACGGAGAAGCTTCTCTGACGCTTTTTCACAGAGATTTTGAAACTGAAATCTCCCATGCCGTTTCCACCATAGGCAGCAATGGGCTTCCCCATAGAACTTGCCAACCTGAATTCCTACAGGCTAGATGTGAGAGGCACATTCTGCTGCTTCCTCCCTTAGAGTTAAACTTGCTTCTGAAAGCTCAACCTCCGGGGAGTTTCTTTGGCAGAGATATAGAACACACTTTTCCAAGCCTGTTGGAAGGCATTTGCAGTTTCATTTCGCGTCTAATTTCCCAAACCAAACTGCTTGTAGCTCTAACTGCCTTCTAACTACCACTTCTTCGGTTCAGTGAGATATGCTGGATTCTAAACGGAGAAGCTTCTCTGACGCTTTTTCACAGAGATTTTGAAACTGAAATCTCCCATGCTGTTTCCACCATAGCCAGCAATGGGCTTCCCCATAGAACTAGCCAACCTGAATTCCTACAGGCTAGATGTGAGAGGCACATTCTGCTGCTTCCTCCCTTAGAGTTAAACTAGCTTCTGAAAGCTCAACCTCCAGGGAGTCTGTTTGGCAGAGATATAGAACACACTTTTCCAAGCCTGTTGGAAGGCCTTTGCAGTGTCATTTCGCATCTAATTTCCCAAACCAAACTGCTTGCAGCTCTAACTCCCTTCTAACTACCACTTCTTCGGTTCAGTGAGATATGCTGGATTCTAAACGGAGAAGCTTCTCTGACGCTTTTTCACAGAGATTTTGAAACTGAAATTTCCAAACCCGTTTCCAACGAAGGCGCCAATGGGCTTCCCCATAGAACTTGCCAACCTGAATTCCTACAGGCTAGATGTGAGAGGCACATTCTGCTGCTTCCTCCCTTAGAGTTAAACTAGCTTCTGAAAGCTCAACCTCCGGGGAGTTTGTTTGGCAGAGATATAGAACACAATTTTCCAAGCCTGTTGGAAGGCATTTGCAGTTTCATTTCACGTCTAATTTCCCAAACCAAACTGCTTGCAGCTCTAACTGCCTTCTAACTACCACTTCTTCGGTTCAGTGAGATATGCTGGATTCTAAACGGAGAAGCTTCTCTGACGCTTTTTCACAGAGATTTTGAAACTGAAATCTCCCATGCTGTTTCCACCATAGCCAGCAATGGGCTTCCCCATAGAACTTGCCAACCTGAATTCCTACAGGCTAGATGTGAGAGGCACATTCTGCTGCTTCCTCCCTTAGAGTTAAACTAGCTTCTGAAAGCTCAACCTCCAGGGAGTCTGTTTGGCAGAGATATAGAACACACTTTTCCAAGCCTGTTGGAAGGCATTTGCAGTTTCATTTCGTGTCTAATTTCCCAAACCAAACTGCTTGCAGCTCTAACTGCCTTCTAACTACCACTTCTTCGGTTCAGTGAGATATGCTGGATTCTAAACGGAGAAGCTTCTCTGACGCTTTTTCACAGAGATTTTGAAACTGAAATCTCCCATGCCGTTTCCACCATAGGCAGCAATGGGCTTCCCCATAGAACTTGCCAACCTGAATTCCTACAGGCTAGATGTGAGAGGCACATTCTGCTGCTTCCTCCCTTAGAGTTAAACTTGCTTCTGAAAGCTCAACCTCCGGGGAGTTTCTTTGGCAGAGATATAGAACACACTTTTCCAAGCCTGTTGGAAGGCATTTGCAGTTTCATTTCGCGTCTAATTTCCCAAACCAAACTGCTTGTAGCTCTAACTGCCTTCTAACTACCACTTCTTTGGTTCAGTGAGATATGCTGGATTCTAAACGGAGAAGCTTCTCTGACGCTTTTTCACAGAGATTTTGAAACTGAAATCTCCCATGCTGTTTCCACCATAGCCAGCAATGGGCTTCCCCATAGAACTAGCCAACCTGAATTCCTACAGGCTAGATGTGAGAGGCACATTCTGCTGCTTCCTCCCTTAGAGTTAAACTAGCTTCTGAAAGCTCAACCTCCAGGGAGTCTGTTTGGCAGAGATGTAGAACACACTTTTCCAAGCCTGTTGGAAGGCCTTTGCAGTGTCATTTCGCATCTAATTTCCCAAACCAAACTGCTTGCAGCTCTAACTCCCTTCTAACTACCACTTCTTCGGTTCAGTGAGATATGCTGGATTCTAAACGGAGAAGCTTCTCTGACGCTTTTTCACAGAGATTTTGAAACTGAAATTTCCAAACCCGTTTCCAACGAAGGCGCCAATGGGCTTCCCCATAGAACTTGCCAACCTGAATTCCTACAGGCTAGATGTGAGAGGCACATTCTGCTGCTTCCTCCCTTAGAGTTAAACTAGCTTCTGAAAGCTCAACCTCCGGGGAGTTTGTTTGGCAGAGATATAGAACACACTTTTCCAAGCCTGTTGGAAGGCATTTGCAGTTTCATTTCGCGTCTAATTTCCCAAACCAAACTGCTTGCAGCTCTAACTGCCTTCTAAGTACCACTTCTTCGGTTCAGTGAGATATGCTGGATTCTAAACGGAGAAGCTTCTCTGACGCTTTTTCACAGAGATTTTGAAACTGAAATCTCCCATGCCGTTTCCACCATAGGCAGCAATGGGCTTCCCCATAGAACTTGCCAACCTGAATTCCTACAGGCTAGATGTGAGAGGCACATTCTGCTGCTTCCTCCCTTAGAGTTAAACTTGCTTCTGAAAGCTCAACCTCCGGGGAGTTTGTTTGGCAGAGATATAGAACACACTTTTCCAAGCCTGTTGGAAGGCATTTGCAGTTTCATTTCGCGTCTAATTTCCCAAACCAAACTGCTTGCAGCTCTAACTGCCTTCTAACTACCACTTCTTCGGTTCAGTGAGATATGCTGGATTCTAAACGGAGAAGCTTATCTGACGCTTTTTCACAGAGATTTTGAAACTGAAATCTCCCATGCCGTTTCCACCATAGGCAGCAATGGGCTTCCCCATAGAACTTGCCAACCTGAATTCCTACAGGCTAGATGTGAGAGGCACATTCTGCTGCTTCCTCCCTTAGAGTTAAACTAGCTTCTGAAAGCTCAACCTCCGGGGAGTTTGTTTGGCAGAGATATAGAACACACGTTTCCAAGCCTGTTGGAAGGCATTTGCAGTTTCATTTCGCGTCTAATTTCCCAAACCAAACTGCTTGCAGCTCTAACTGCCTTCTAACTACCACTTCTTCGGTTCAGTGAGATATGCTGGATTCTAAACGGAGAAGCTTCTCTGACGCTTTTTCACAGAGATTTTGAAACTGAAATCTCCCATGCCGTTTCCACCATAGGCAGCAATGGGCTTCCCCATAGAACTTGCCAACCTGAATTCCTACAGGCTAGATGTGAGAGGCACATTCTGCTGCTTCCTCCCTTAGAGTTAAACTAGCTTCTGAAAGCTCAACCTCCGGGGAGTTTGTTTGGCAGAGATATAGAACACACGTTTCCAAGCCTGTTGGAAGGCATTTGCAGTTTCATTTCGCGTCTAATTTCCCAAACCAAACTGCTTGCAGCTCTAACTGCCTTCTAACTACCACTTCTTCGGTTCAGTGAGATATGCTGGATTCTAAACGGAGAAGCTTCTCTGACGCTTTTTCACAGAGATTTTGAAACTGAAATCTCCCATGCTGTTTCCACCATAGCCAGCAATGGGCTTCCCCATAGAACTTGCCAACCTGAATTCCTACAGGCTAGATGTGAGAGGCACATTCTGCTGCTTCCTCCCTTAGAGTTAAACTAGCTTCTGAAAGCTCAACCTCCAGGGAGTCTGTTTGGCAGAGATATAGAACACACTTTTCCAAGCCTGTTGGAAGGCATTTGCAGTTTCATTTCGCGTCTAATTTCCCAAACCAAACTGCTTGCAGCTCTAACTGCCTTCTAACTACCACTTCTTCGGTTCAGTGAGATATGCTGGATTCTAAACGGAGAAGCTTCTCTGACGCTTTTTCACAGAGATTTTGAAACTGAAATCTCCCATGCCGTTTCCACCATAGGCAGCAATGGGCTTCCCCATAGAACTTGCCAACCTGAATTCCTACAGGCTAGATGTGAGAGGCACATTCTGCTGCTTCCTCCCTTAGAGTTAAACTTGCTTCTGAAAGCTCAACCTCCGGGGAGTTTCTTTGGCAGAGATATAGAACACACTTTTCCAAGCCTGTTGGAAGGCATTTGCAGTTTCATTTCGCGTCTAATTTCCCAAACCAAACTGCTTGTAGCTCTAACTGCCTTCTAACTACCACTTCTTCGGTTCAGTGAGATATGCTGGATTCTAAACGGAGAAGCTTCTCTGACGCTTTTTCACAGAGATTTTGAAACTGAAATCTCCCATGCTGTTTCCACCATAGCCAGCAATGGGCTGCCCCATAGAACTAGCCAACCTGAATTCCTACAGGCTAGATGTGAGAGGCACATTCTGCTGCTTCCTCCCTTAGAGTTAAACTAGCTTCTGAAAGCTCAACCTCCAGGGAGTCTGTTTGGCAGAGATATAGAACACAATTTTCCAAGCCTGTTGGAAGGCCTTTGCAGTGTCATTTCGCATCTAATTTCCCAAACCAAACTGCTTGCAGCTCTAACTCCCTTCTAACTACCACTTCTTCGGTTCAGTGAGATATGCTGGATTCTAAACGGAGAAGCTTCTCTGACGCTTTTTCACAGAGATTTTGAAACTGAAATTTCCAAACCCGTTTCCAACGAAGGCGCCAATGGGCTTCCCCATAGAACTTGCCAACCTGAATTCCTACAGGCTAGATGTGAGAGGCACATTCTGCTGCTTCCTCCCTTAGAGTTAAACTAGCTTCTGAAAGCTCAACCTCCGGGGAGTTTGTTTGGCAGAGATATAGAACACAATTTTCCAAGCCTGTTGGAAGGCATTTGCAGTTTCATTTCGCGTCTAATTTCCCAAACCAAACTGCTTGCAGCTCTAACTGCCTTCTAACTACCACTTCTTCGGTTCAGTGAGATATGCTGGATTCTAAACGGAGAAGCTTCTCTGACGCTTTTTCACAGAGATTTTGAAACTGAAATCTCCCATGCTGTTTCCACCATAGCCAGCAATGGGCTTCCCCATAGAACTTGCCAACCTGAATTCCTACAGGCTAGATGTGAGAGGCACATTCTGCTGCTTCCTCCCTTAGAGTTAAACTAGCTTCTGAAAGCTCAACCTCCAGGGAGTCTGTTTGGCAGAGATATAGAACACACATTTCCAAGCCTGTTGGAAGGCATTTGCAGTTTCATTTCGCGTCTAATTTCCCAAACCAAACTGCTTGCAGCTCTAACTGCCTTCTAACTACCACTTCTTCGGTTCAGTGAGATATGCTGGATTCTAAACGGAGAAGCTTCTCTGACGCTTTTTCACAGAGATTTTGAAACTGAAATCTCCCATGCCGTTTCCACCATAGGCAGCAATGGGCTTCCCCATAGAACTTGCCAACCTGAATTCCTACAGGCTAGATGTGAGAGGCACATTCTGCTGCTTCCTCCCTTAGAGTTAAACTTGCTTCTGAAAGCTCAACCTCCGGGGAGTTTCTTTGGCAGAGATATAGAACACACTTTTCCAAGCCTGTTGGAAGGCATTTGCAGTTTCATTTCGCGTCTAATTTCCCAAACCAAACTGCTTGTAGCTCTAACTGCCTTCTAACTACCACTTCTTCGGTTCAGTGAGATATGCTGGATTCTAAATGGAGAAGCTTCTCTGACGCTTTTTCACAGAGATTTTGAAACTGAAATCTCCCATGCTGTTTCCACCATAGCCAGCAATGGGCTTCCCCATAGAACTAGCCAACCTGAATTCCTACAGGCTAGATGTGAGAGGCACATTCTGCTGCTTCCTCCCTTAGAGTTAAACTAGCTTCTGAAAGCTCAACCTCCAGGGAGTCTGTTTGGCAGAGATATAGAACACAATTTTCCAAGCCTGTTGGAAGGCCTTTGCAGTGTCATTTCGCATCTAATTTCCCAAACCAAACTGCTTGCAGCTCTAACTCCCTTCTAACTACCACTTCTTCGGTTCAGTGAGATATGCTGGATTCTAAACGGAGAAGCTTCTCTGACGCTTTTTCACAGAGATTTTGAAACTGAAATTTCCAAACCCGTTTCCAACGAAGGCGCCAATGGGCTTCCCCATAGAACTTGCCAACCTGAATTCCTACAGGCTAGATGTGAGAGGCACATTCTGCTGCTTCCTCCCTTAGAGTTAAACTAGCTTCTGAAAGCTCAACCTCCGGGGAGTTTGTTTGGCAGAGATATAGAACACACTTTTCCAAGCCTGTTGGAAGGCATTTGCAGTTTCATTTCGCGTCTAATTTCCCAAACCAAACTGCTTGCAGCTCTAATTGCCTTCTAACTACCACTTCTTCGGTTCAGTGAGATATGCTGGATTCTAAACGGAGAAGCTTCTCTGACGCTTTTTCACAGAGATTTTGAAACTGAAATCTCCCATGCTGTTTCCACCATAGCCAGCAATGGGCTTCCCCATAGAACTTGCCAACCTGAATTCCTACAGGCTAGATGTGAGAGGCACATTCTGCTGCTTCCTCCCTTAGAGTTAAACTAGCTTCTGAAAGCTCAACCTCCAGGGAGTCTGTTTGGCAGAGATATAGAACACACTTTTCCAAGCCTGTTGGAAGGCCTTTGCAGTGTCATTTCGCATCTAATTTCCCAAACCAAACTGCTTGCAGCTCTAACTCCCTTCTAACTACCACTTCTTCGGTTCAGTGAGATATGCTGGATTCTAAACGGAGAAGCTTCTCTGACGCTTTTTCACAGAGATTTTGAAACTGAAATTTCCAAACCCGTTTCCAACGAAGGCGCCAATGGGCTTCCCCATAGAACTTGGCAACCTGAATTCCTACAGGCTAGATGTGAGAGGCACATTCTGCTGCTTCCTCCCTTAGAGTTAAACTAGCTTCTGAAAGCTCAACCTCCGGGGAGTTTGTTTGGCAGAGATATAGAACACACTTTTCCAAGCCTGTTGGAAGGCATTTGCAGTTTCATTTCGCGTCTAATTTCCCAAACCAAACTGCTTGCAGCTCTAACTGCCTTCTAACTACCACTTCTTCGGTTCAGTGAGATATGCTGGATTCTAAACGGAGAAGCTTCTCTGACGCTTTTTCACAGAGATTTTGAAACTGAAATCTCCCATGCCGTTTCCACCATAGGCAGCAATGGGCTTCCCCATAGAACTTGCCAACCTGAATTCCTACAGGCTAGATGTGAGAGGCACATTCTGCTGCTTCCTCCCTTAGAGTTAAACTAGCTTCTGAAAGCTCAACCTCCGGGGAGTCTGTTTGGCAGAGATATAGAACACATTTTTCCAAGCCTGTTGGAAGGCATTTGCAGTTTCATTTCGCGTCTAATTTCCCAAACCAAACTGCTTGCAGCTCTAACTGCCTTCTAACTACCACTTCTTCGGTTCAGTGAGATATGCTGGATTCTAAACGGAGAAGCTTCTCTGACGCTTTTTCACAGAGATTTTGAAACTGAAATCTCCCATGCCGTTTCCACCATAGGCAGCAATGGGCTTCCCCATAGAACTTGCCAACCTGAACTCCTACAGGCTAGATGTGAGAGGCACATTCTGCTGCTTCCTCCCTTAGAGTTAAACTAGCTTCTGAAAGCTCAACCTCCGGGGAGTTTGTTTGGCAGAGATATAGAACACACTTTTCCAAGCCTGTTGGAAGGCCTTTGCAGTGTCATTTCGCATCTAATTTCCCAAACCAAACTGCTTGCAGCTCTAACTGCCTTCTAACTACCACTTCTTCGGTTCAGTGAGATATGCTGGATTCTAAACAGAGAAGCTTCTCTGACGCTTTTTCACAGAGATTTTGAAACTGAAATCTCCCATGCCGTTTCCACCATAGGCAGCAATGGGCTTCCCATAGAACTTGCCAACCTGAATTCCTACAGGCTAGATGTGAGAGGCACATTCTGCTGCTTCCTCCCTGAGGGTTAAACTTCCTTCTGAAAGCTCAATCTCCGGGGAGTTTGTTTGGCAGAGATATAGAACACACTTTTCCAAGCCTGTTGGAAGGCATTTGCAGTTTCATTTCGCGTCTAATTTCCCAAACCAAACTGCTTGCAGCTCTAACTCCCTTCTAACTACCACTTCTTCGGTTCAGTGAGATATGCTGGATTCTAAACGGAGAAGCTTCTCTGACGCTTTTTCACAGAGATTTTGAAACTGAAATTTCCAAACCCGTTTCCAACGAAGGCGCCAATGGGCTTCCCCATAGAACTTGCCAACCTGAATTCCTACAGGCTAGATGTGAGAGGCACATTCTGCTGCTTCCTCCCTTAGAGTTAAACTTGCTTCTGAAAGCTCAACCTCCGGGGAGTTTGTTTGGCAGAGATATAGAACACACTTTTCCAAGCCTGTTGGAAGGCATTTGCAGTTTCATTTCGCGTCTAATTTCCCAAACCAAACTGCTTGCAGCTCTAACTGCCTTCTTACTACCACTTCTTCGGTTCAGTGAGATATGCTGGATTCTAAACGGAGAAGCTTCTCTGACGCTTTTTCACAGAGATTTTGAAACTGAAATCTCCCATGCTGTTTCCACCTTAGGCAGCAATGGGCTTCCCCATAGAACTTGCCAACCTGAATTCCTACAGGCTAGATGTGAGAGGCGCATTCTGCTGCTTCCTCCCTTAGAGTTAAACTAGCTTCTGAAAGCTCAACCTCCGGGGAGTTTGTTTGGCAGAGATATAGAACACACTTTTCCAAGCCTGTTGGAAGGCATTTGCAGTTTCATTTCGCGTCTAATTTCCCAAACCAAACTGCTTGCAGCTCTAACTGCCTTCTAACTACCACTTCTTCGGTTCAGTGAGATATGCTGGATTCTAAACGGAGAAGCTTCTCTGACGCTTTTTCACAGAGATTTTGAAACTGAAATCTCCCATGCCGTTTCCACCATAGGCAGCAATGGGCTTCCCCATAGAACTTGCCAACCTGAATTCCTACAGGCTAGATGTGAGAGGCACATTCTGCTGCTTCCTCCCTTAGAGTTAAACTAGCTTCTGAAAGCTCAACCTCCGGGGAGTCTGTTTGGCAGAGATATAGAACACATTTTTCCAAGCCTGTTGGAAGGCATTTGCAGTTTCATTTCGCGTCTAATTTCCCAAACCAAACTGCTTGCAGCTCTAACTCCCTTCTTACTACCACTTCTTCGGTTCAGTGAGATATGCTGGATTCTAAACGGAGAAGCTTCTCTGACGCTTTTTCACAGAGATTTTGAAACTGAAATCTCCCATGCCGTTTCCACCATAGGCAGCAATGGGCTTCCCCATAGAACTTGCCAACCTGAATTCCTACAGGCTAGATGTGAGAGGCACATTCTGCTGCTTCCTCCCTTACAGTTAAACTTGCTTCTGAAAGCTCAACCTCCGGGGAGTTTGTTTGGCAGAGATATAGAACACAATTTTCCAAGCCTGTTGGAAGGCATTTGCAGTTTCATTTCGCGTCTAATTTCCCAAACCAAACTGCTTGCAGCTCTAACTGCCTTCTAACTACCACTTCTTCGGTTCAGTGAGATATGCTGGATTCTAAACGGAGAAGCTTCTCTGACGCTTTTTCACAGAGATTTTGAAACTGAAATCTCCCATGCCGTTTCCACCATAGGCAGCAATGGGCTTCCCCATAGAACTTGCCAACCTGAATTCCTACAGGCTAGATGTGAGAGGCACATTCTGCTGCTTCCTCCCTTAGAGTTAAACTAGCTTCTGAAAGCTCAACCTCCGGGGAGTTTGTTTGGCAGAGATATAGAACACACGTTTCCAAGCCTGTTGGAAGGCATTTGCAGTTTCATTTCGCGTCTAATTTCCCAAACCAAACTGCTTGCAGCTCTAACTCCCTTCTAACTACCACTTCTTCGGTTCAGTGAGATATGCTGGATTCTAAACGGAGAAGCTTCTCTGACGCTTTTTCACAGAGATTTTGAAACTGAAATCTCCCATGCCGTTTCCACCATAGGCAGCAATGGGCTTCCCCATAGAACTTGCCAACCTGAATTCCTACAGGCTAGATGTGAGAGGCACATTCTGCTGCTTCCTCCCTTAGAGTTAAACTAGCTTCTGAAAGCTCAACCTCCGGGGAGTTTGTTTGGCAGAGATATAGAACACACGTTTCCAAGCCTGTTGGAAGGCATTTGCAGTTTCATTTCGCGTCTAATTTCCCAAACCAAACTGCTTGCAGCTCTAACTGCCTTCTAACTACCACTTCTTCGGTTCAGTGAGATATGCTGGATTCTAAACGGAGAAGCTTCTCTGACGCTTTTTCACAGAGATTTTGAAACTGAAATCTCCCATGCTGTTTCCACCATAGCCAGCAATGGGCTTCCACATAGAACTTGCCAACCTGAATTCCTACAGGCTAGATGTGAGAGGCACATTCTGCTGCTTCCTCCCTTAGAGTTAAACTAGCTTCTGAAAGCTCAACCTCCAGGGAGTCTGTTTGGCAGAGATATAGAACACACTTTTCCAAGCCTGTTGGAAGGCATTTGCAGTTTCATTTCGCGTCTAATTTCCCAAACCAAACTGCTTGCAGCTCTAACTGCCTTCTAACTACCACTTCTTCGGTTCAGTGAGATATGCTGGATTCTAAACGGAGAAGCTTCTCTGACGCTTTTTCACAGAGATTTTGAAACTGAAATCTCCCATGCCGTTTCCACCATAGGCAGCAATGGGCTTCCCCATAGAACTTGCCAACCTGAATTCCTACAGGCTAGATGTGAGAGGCACATTCTGCTGCTTCCTCCCTTAGAGTTAAACTTGCTTCTGAAAGCTCAACCTCCGGGGAGTTTCTTTGGCAGAGATATAGAACACACTTTTCCAAGCCTGTTGGAAGGCATTTGCAGTTTCATTTCGCGTCTAATTTCCCAAACCAAACTGCTTGTAGCTCTAACTGCCTTCTAACTACCACTTCTTCGGTTCAGTGAGATATGCTGGATTCTAAACGGAGAAGCTTCTCTGACGCTTTTTCACAGAGATTTTGAAACTGAAATCTCCCATGCTGTTTCCACCATAGCCAGCAATGGGCTTCCCCATAGAACTAGCCAACCTGAATTCCTACAGGCTAGATGTGAGAGGCACATTCTGCTGCTTCCTCCCTTAGAGTTAAACTAGCTTCTGAAAGCTCAACCTCCAGGGAGTCTGTTTGGCAGAGATATAGAACACAATTTTCCAAGCCTGTTGGAAGGCCTTTGCAGTGTCATTTCGCATCTAATTTCCCAAACCAAACTGCTTGCAGCTCTAACTCCCTTCTAACTACCACTTCTTCGGTTCAGTGAGATATGCTGAATTCTAAACGGAGAAGCTTCTCTGACGCTTTTTCACAGAGATTTTGAAACTGAAATTTCCAAACCCGTTTCCAACGAAGGCGCCAATGGGCTTCCCCATAGAACTTGCCAACCTGAATTCCTACAGGCTAGATGTGAGAGGCACATTCTGCTGCTTCCTCCCTTAGAGTTAAACTAGCTTCTGAAAGCTCAACCTCCGGGGAGTTTGTTTGGCAGAGATATAGAACACACTTTTCCAAGCCTGTTGGAAGGCATTTGCAGTTTCATTTCGCGTCTAATTTCCCAAACCAAACTGCTTGCAGCTCTAATTGCCTTCTAACTACCACTTCTTCGGTTCAGTGAGATATGCTGGATTCTAAACGGAGAAGCTTCTCTGACGCTTTTTCACAGAGATTTTGAAACTGAAATCTCCCATGCTGTTTCCACCATAGCCAGCAATGGGCTTCCCCATAGAACTTGCCAACCTGAATTCCTACAGGCTAGATGTGAGAGGCACATTCTGCTGCTTCCTCCCTTAGAGTTAAACTAGCTTCTGAAAGCTCAACCTCCAGGGAGTCTGTTTGGCAGAGATATAGAACACACTTTTCCAAGCCTGTTGGAAGGCCTTTGCAGTGTCATTTCGCATCTAATTTCCCAAACCAAACTGCTTGCAGCTCTAACTCCCTTCTAACTACCACTTCTTCGGTTCAGTGAGATATGCTGGATTCTAAACGGAGAAGCTTCTCTGACGCTTTTTCACAGAGATTTTGAAACTGAAATTTCCAAACCCGTTTCCAACGAAGGCGCCAATGGGCTTCCCCATAGAACTTGCCAACCTGAATTCCTACAGGCTAGATGTGAGAGGCACATTCTGCTGCTTCCTCCCTTAGAGTTAAACTAGCTTCTGAAAGCTCAACCTCCGGGGAGTTTGTTTGGCAGAGATATAGAACACACTTTTCCAAGCCTGTTGGAAGGCATTTGCAGTTTCATTTCGCGTCTAATTTCCCAAACCAAACTGCTTGCAGCTCTAACTGCCTTCTAACTACCACTTCTTCGGTTCAGTGAGATATGCTGGATTCTAAACGGAGAAGCTTCTCTGACGCTTTTTCACAGAGATTTTGAAACTGAAATCTCCCATGCCGTTTCCACCATAGGCAGCAATGGGCTTCCCCATAGAACTTGCCAACCTGAATTCCTACAGGCTAGATGTGAGAGGCACATTCTGCTGCTTCCTCCCTTAGAGTTAAACTAGCTTCTGAAAGCTCAACCTCCGGGGAGTCTGTTTGGCAGAGATATAGAACACATTTTTCCAAGCCTGTTGGAAGGCATTTGCAGTTTCATTTCGCGTCTAATTTCCCAAACCAAACTGCTTGCAGCTCTAACTGCCTTCTAACTACCACTTCTTCGGTTCAGTGAGATATGCTGGATTCTAAACGGAGAAGCTTCTCTGACGCTTTTTCACAGAGATTTTGAAACTGAAATCTCCCATGCCGTTTCCACCATAGGCAGCAATGGGCTTCCCCATAGAACTTGCCAACCTGAATTCCTACAGGCTAGATGTGAGAGGCACATTCTGCTGCTTCCTCCCTTAGAGTTAAACTTGCTTCTGAAAGCTCAACCTCCGGGGAGTTTGTTTGGCAGAGATATAGAACACACTTTTCCAAGCCTGTTGGAAGGCATTTGCAGTTTCATTTCGCGTCTAATTACCCAAACCAAACTGCTTGCAGCTCTAACTGCCTTCTAACTACCACTTCTTCGGTTCAGTGAGATATGCTGGATTCTAAACGGAGAAGCTTCTCTGACGCTTTTTCACAGAGATTTTGAAACTGAAATTTCCAAACCCGTTTCCAACGAAGGCGCCAATGGGCTTCCCCATAGAACTTGCCAACCTGAATTCCTACAGGCTAGATGTGAGAGGCACATTCTGCTGCTTCCTCCCTTAGAGTTAAACTAGCTTCTGAAAGCTCAACATCCGGGGAGTTTGTTTGGCAGAGATATAGAACACACTTTTCCAAGCCTGTTGGAAGGCATTTGCAGTTTCATTTCGCGTCTAATTTCCCAAACCAAACTGCTTGCAGCTCTAACTGCCTTCTAATTACCACTTCTTCGGTTCAGTGAGATATGCTGGATTCTAAACGGAGAAGCTTCTCTGACGCTTTTTCACAGAGATTTTGAAACTGAAATCTCCCATGCTGTTTCCACCATAGCCAGCAATGGGCTTCCCCATAGAACTTGCCAACCTGAATTCCTACAGGCTAGATGTGAGAGGCACATTCTGCTGCTTCCTCCCTTAGAGTTAAACTAGCTTCTGAAAGCTCAACCTCCAGGGAGTCTGTTTGGCAGAGATATAGAACACACTTTTCCAAGCCTGTTGGAAGGCATTTGCAGTTTCATTTCGCGTCTAATTTCCCAAACCAAACTGCTTGCAGCTCTAACTGCCTTCTAACTACCACTTCTTCGGTTCAGTGAGATATGCTGGATTCTAAACGGAGAAGCTTCTCTGACGCTTTTTCACAGAGATTTTGAAACTGAAATCTCCCATGCCGTTTCCACCATAGGCAGCAATGGGCTTCCCCATAGAACTTGCCAACCTGAACTCCTACAGGCTAGATGTGAGAGGCACATTCTGCTGCTTCCTCCCTTAGAGTTAAACTAGCTTCTGAAAGCTCAACCTCCGGGGAGTTTGTTTGGCAGAGATATAGAACACACTTTTCCAAGCCTGTTGGAAGGCCTTTGCAGTGTCATTTCGCATCTAATTTCCCAAACCAAACTGCTTGCAGCTCTAACTGCCTTCTAACTACCACTTCTTCGGTTCAGTGAGATATGCTGGATTCTAAACAGAGAAGCTTCTCTGACGCTTTTTCACAGAGATTTTGAAACTGAAATCTCCCATGCCGTTTCCACCATAGGCAGCAATGGGCTTCCCCATAGAACTTGCCAACCTGAATTCCTACAGGCTAGATGTGAGAGGCACATTCTGCTGCTTCCTCCCTGAGGGTTAAACTTGCTTCTGAAAGCTCAATCTCCGGGGAGTTTGTTTGGCAGAGATATAGAACACACTTTTCCAAGCCTGTTGGAAGGCATTTGCAGTTTCATTTCGCGTCTAATTTCCCAAACCAAACTGCTTGCAGCTCTAACTCCCTTCTAACTACCACTTCTTCGGTTCAGTGAGATATGCTGGATTCTAAACGGAGAAGCTTCTCTGACGCTTTTTCACAGAGATTTTGAAACTGAAATTTCCAAACCCGTTTCCAACGAAGGCGCCAATGGGCTTCCCCATAGAACTTGCCAACCTGAATTCCTACAGGCTAGATGTGAGAGGCACATTCTGCTGCTTCCTCCCTTAGAGTTAAACTTGCTTCTGAAAGCTCAACCTCCGGGGAGTTTGTTTGGCAGAGATATAGAACACACTTTTCCAAGCCTGTTGGAAGGCATTTGCAGTTTCATTTCGCGTCTAATTTCCCAAACCAAACTGCTTGCAGCTCTAACTGCCTTCTTACTACCACTTCTTCGGTTCAGTGAGATATGCTGGATTCTAAACGGAGAAGCTTCTCTGACGCTTTTTCACAGAGATTTTGAAACTGAAATCTCCCATGCTGTTTCCACCATAGGCAGCAATGGGCTTCCCCATAGAACTTGCCAACCTGAATTCCTACAGGCTAGATGTGAGAGGCACATTCTGCTGCTTCCTCCCTTAGAGTTAAACTAGCTTCTGAAAGCTCAACCTCCGGGGAGTTTGTTTGGCAGAGATATAGAACACACTTTTCCAAGCCTGTTGGAAGGCATTTGCAGTTTCATTTCGCGTCTAATTTCCCAAACCAAACTGCTTGCAGATCTAACTCCCTTCTAACTACCACTTCTTCGGTTCAGTGAGATATGCTGGATTCTAAACGGAGAAGCTTCTCTGACGCTTTTTCACAGAGATTTTGAAACTGAAATTTCCAAACCCGTTTCCAACGAAGGCGCCAATGGGCTTCCCCATAGAACTTGCCAACCTGAATTCCTACAGGCTAGATGTGAGAGGCACATTCTGCTGCTTCCTCCCTTAGAGTTAAACTAGCTTCTGAAAGCTGAACCTCCGGGGAGTTTGTTTGGCAGAGATATAGAACACACTTTTCCAAGCCTGTTGGAAGGCATTTGCAGTTTCATTTCGCGTCTAATTTCCCAAACCAAACTGCTTGCAGCTCTAACTGCCTTCTAACTACCACTTCTTCGGTTCAGTGAGATATGCTGGATTCTAAACGGAGAAGCTTCTCTGACGCTTTTTCACAGAGATTTTGAAACTGAAATCTCCCATGCTGTTTCCACCATAGCCAGCATTGGGCTTCCCCATAGAACTTGCCAACCTGAATTCCTACAGGCTAGATGTGAGAGGCACATTCTGCTGCTTCCTCCCTTAGAGTTAAACTAGCTTCTGAAAGCTCAACCTCCATGGAGTCTGTTTGGCAGAGATATAGAACACACTTTTCCAAGCCTGTTGGAAGGCATTTGCAGTTTCATTTCGCGTCTAATTTCCCAAACCAAACTGCTTGCAGCTCTAACTGCCTTCTAACTACCACTTCTTCGGTTCAGTGAGATATGCTGGATTCTAAACGGAGAAGCTTCTCTGACGCTTTTTCACAGAGATTTTGAAACTGAAATCTCCCATGCCGTTTCCACCATAGGCAGCAATGGGCTTCCCCATAGAACTTGCCAACCTGAATTCCTACAGGCTAGATGTGAGAGGCACATTCTGCTGCTTCCTCCCTTAGAGTTAAACTTGCTTCTGAAAGCTGAACCTCCGGGGAGTTTGTTTGGCAGAGATATAGAACACACTTTTCCAAGCCTGTTGGAAGGCATTTGCAGTTTCATTTCGCGTCTAATTTCCCAAACCAAACTGCTTGCAGCTCTAACTGCCTTCTAACTACCACTTCTTCGGTTCAGTGAGATATGCTGGATTCTAAACGGAGAAGCTTCTCTGACGCTTTTTCACAGAGATTTTGAAACTGAAATCTCCCATGCCGTTTCCACCATAGGCAGCAATGGGCTTCCCCATAGAACTTGCCAACCTGAATTCCTACAGGCTAGATGTGAGAGGCACATTCTGCTGCTTCCTCCCTTAGAGTTAAACTAGCTTGTGAAAGCTCAACCTCCGGGGAGTCTGTTTGGCAGAGATATAGAACACATTTTTCCAAGCCTGTTGGAAGGCATTTGCAGTTTCATTTCGCGTCTAATTTCCCAAACCAAACTGCTTGCAGCTCTAACTGCCTTCTAACTACCACTTCTTCGGTTCAGTGAGATATGCTGGATTCTAAACGGAGAAGCTTCTCTGACGCTTTTTCACAGAGATTTTGAAACTGAAATCTCCCATGCCGTTTCCACCATAGGCAGCAATGGGCTTCCCCATAGAACTTGCCAACCTGAATTCCTACAGGCTAGATGTGAGAGGCACATTCTGCTGCTTCCTCCCTTAGAGTTAAACTAGCTTCTGAAAGCTCAACCTCCGGGGAGTCTGTTTGGCAGAGATATAGAACACATTTTTCCAAGCCTGTTGGAAGGCATTTGCAGTTTCATTTCGCGTCTAATTTCCCAAACCAAACTGCTTGCAGCTCTAACTCCCTTCTAACTACCACTTCTTCGGTTCAGTGAGATATGCTGGATTCTAAACGGAGAAGCTTCTCTGACGCTTTTTCACAGAGATTTTGAAACTGAAATTTCCAAACCCGTTTCCAACGAAGGCGCCAATGGGCTTCCCCATAGAACTTGCCAACCTGAATTCCTACAGGCTAGATGTGAGAGGCACATTCTGCTGCTTCCTCCCTTAGAGTTAAACTTGCTTCTGAAAGCTCAACCTCCGGGGAGTTTGTTTGGCAGAGATATAGAACACACTTTTCCAAGCCTGTTGGAAGGCATTTGCAGTTTCATTTCGCGTCTAATTTCCCAAACCAAACTGCTTGCAGCTCTAACTGCCTTCTTACTACCACTTCTTCGGTTCAGTGAGATATGCTGGATTCTAAACGGAGAAGCTTCTCTGACGCTTTTTCACAGAGATTTTGAAACTGAAATCTCCCATGCTGTTTCCACCTTAGGCAGCAATGGGCTTCCCCATAGAACTTGCCAACCTGAATTCCTACAGGCTAGATGTGAGAGGCGCATTCTGCTGCTTCCTCCCTTAGAGTTAAACTAGCTTCTGAAAGCTCAACCTCCGGGGAGTTTGTTTGGCAGAGATATAGAACACACTTTTCCAAGCCTGTTGGAAGGCATTTGCAGTTTCATTTCGCGTCTAATTTCCCAAACCAAACTGCTTGCAGCTCTAACTGCCTTCTAACTACCACTTCTTCGGTTCAGTGAGATATGCTGGATTCTAAACGGAGAAGCTTCTCTGACGCTTTTTCACAGAGATTTTGAAACTGAAATCTCCCATGCCGTTTCCACCATAGGCAGCAATGGGCTTCCCCATAGAACTTGCCAACCTGAATTCCTACAGGCTAGATGTGAGAGGCACATTCTGCTGCTTCCTCCCTTAGAGTTAAACTAGCTTCTGAAAGCTCAACCTCCGGGGAGTCTGTTTGGCAGAGATATAGAACACATTTTTCCAAGCCTGTTGGAAGGCATTTGCAGTTTCATTTCGCGTCTAATTTCCCAAACCAAACTGCTTGCAGCTCTAACTCCCTTCTTACTACCACTTCTTCGGTTCAGTGAGATATGCTGGATTCTAAACGGAGAAGCTTCTCTGACGCTTTTTCACAGAGATTTTGAAACTGAAATCTCCCATGCCGTTTCCACCATAGGCAGCAATGGGCTTCCCCATAGAACTTGCCAACCTGAATTCCTACAGGCTAGATGTGAGAGGCACATTCTGCTGCTTCCTCCCTTAGAGTTAAACTTGCTTCTGAAAGCTCAACCTCCGGGGAGTTTGTTTGGCAGAGATATAGAACACAATTTTCCAAGCCTGTTGGAAGGCATTTGCAGTTTCATTTCGCGTCTAATTTCCCAAACCAAACTGCTTGCAGCTCTAACTGCCTTCTAACTACCACTTCTTCGGTTCAGTGAGATATGCTGGATTCTAAACGGAGAAGCTTCTCTGACGCTTTTTCACAGAGATTTTGAAACTGAAATCTCCCATGCCGTTTCCACCATAGGCAGCAATGGGCTTCCCCATAGAACTTGCCAACCTGAATTCCTACAGGCTAGATGTGAGAGGCACATTCTGCTGCTTCCTCCCTTAGAGTTTAACTAGCTTCTGAAAGCTCAACCTCCGGGGAGTTTGTTTAGCAGAGATATAGAACACACGTTTCCAAGCCTGTTGGAAGGCATTTGCAGTTTCATTTCGCGTCTAATTTCCCAAACCAAACTGCTTGCAGCTCTAACTGCCTTCTAACTACCACTTCTTCGGTTCAGTGAGATATGCTGGATTCTAAACGGAGAAGCTTCTCTGACGCTTTTTCACAGAGATTTTGAAACTGAAATCTCCCATGCCGTTTCCACCATAGGCAGCAATGGGCTTCCCCATAGAACTTGCCAACCTGAATTCCTACAGGCTAGATGTGAGAGGCACATTCTGCTGCTTCCTCCCTTAGAGTTAAACTAGCTTCTGAAAGCTCAACCTCCGGGGAGTTTGTTTGGCAGAGATATAGAACACACGTTTCCAAGCCTGTTGGAAGGCATTTGCAGTTTCATTTCGCGTCTAATTTCCCAAACCAAACTGCTTGCAGCTCTAACTGCCTTCTAACTACCACTTCTTCGGTTCAGTGAGATATGCTGGATTCTAAACGGAGAAGCTTCTCTGACGCTTTTTCACAGAGATTTTGAAACTGAAATCTCCCATGCTGTTTCCACCATAGCCAGCAATGGGCTTCCCCATAGAACTTGCCAACCTGAATTCCTACAGGCTAGATGTGAGAGGCACATTCTGCTGCTTCCTCCCTTAGAGTTAAACTAGCTTCTGAAAGCTCAACCTCCAGGGAGTCTGTTTGGCAGAGATATAGAACACACTTTTCCAAGCCTGTTGGAAGGCATTTGCAGTTTCATTTCGCGTCTAATTTCCCAAACCAAACTGCTTGCAGCTCTAACTGCCTTCTAACTACCACTTCTTCGGTTCAGTGAGATATGCTGGATTCTAAACGGAGAAGCTTCTCTGACGCTTTTTCACAGAGATTTTGAAACTGAAATCTCCCATGCCGTTTCCACCATAGGCAGCAATGGGCTTCACCATAGAACTTGCCAACCTGAATTCCTACAGGCTAGATGTGAGAGGCACATTCTGCTGCTTCCTCCCTTAGAGTTAAACTTGCTTCTGAAAGCTCAACCTCCGGGGAGTTTCTTTGGCAGAGATATAGAACACACTTTTCCAAGCCTGTTGGAAGGCATTTGCAGTTTCATTTCGCGTCTAATTTCCCAAACCAAACTGCTTGTAGCTCTAACTGCCTTCTAACTACCACTTCTTCGGTTCAGTGAGATATGCTGGATTCTAAACGGAGAAGCTTCTCTGACGCTTTTTCACAGAGATTTTGAAACTGAAATCTCCCATGCTGTTTCCACCATAGCCAGCAATGGGCTTCCCCATAGAACTAGCCAACCTGAATTCCTACAGGCTAGATGTGAGAGGCACATTCTGCTGCTTCCTCCCTTAGAGTTAAACTAGCTTCTGAAAGCTCAACCTCCAGGGAGTCTGTTTGGCAGAGATATAGAACACACTTTTCCAAGCCTGTTGGAAGGCCTTTGCAGTGTCATTTCGCATCTAATTTCCCAAACCAAACTGCTTGCAGCTCTAACTCCCTTCTAACTACCACTTCTTCGGTTCAGTGAGATATGCTGGATTCTAAACGGAGAAGCTTCTCTGACGCTTTTTCACAGAGATTTTGAAACTGAAATTTCCAAACCCGTTTCCAACGAAGGCGCCAATGGGCTTCCCCATAGAACTTGCCAACCTGAATTCCTACAGGCTAGATGTGAGAGGCACATTCTGCTGCTTCCTCCCTTAGAGTTAAACTAGCTTCTGAAAGCTCAACCTCCGGGGAGTTTGTTTGGCAGAGATATAGAACACAATTTTCCAAGCCTGTTGGAAGGCATTTGCAGTTTCATTTCGCGTCTAATTTCCCAAACCAAACTGCTTGCAGCTCTAACTGCCTTCTAACTACCACTTCTTCGGTTCAGTGAGATATGCTGGATTCTAAACGGAGAAGCTTCTCTGACGCTTTTTCACAGAGATTTTGAAACTGAAATCTCCCATGCTGTTTCCACCATAGCCAGCAATGGGCTTCACCATAGAACTTGCCAACCTGAATTCCTACAGGCTAGATGTGAGAGGCACATTCTGCTGCTTCCTCCCTTAGAGTTAAACTAGCTTCTGAAAGCTCAACCTCCAGGGAGTCTGTTTGGCAGAGATATAGAACACACTTTTCCAAGCCTGTTGGAAGGCATTTGCAGTTTCATTTCGCGTCTAATTTCCCAAACCAAACTGCTTGCAGCTCTAACTGCCTTCTAACTACCACTTCTTCGGTTCAGTGAGATATGCTGGATTCTAAACGGAGAAGCTTCTCTGACGCTTTTTCACAGAGATTTTGAAACTGAAATCTCCCATGCCGTTTCCACCATAGGCAGCAATGGGCTTCGCCATAGAACTTGCCAACCTGAATTCCTACAGGCTAGATGTGAGAGGCACATTCTGCTGCTTCCTCCCTTAGAGTTAAACTTGCTTCTGAAAGCTCAACCTCCGGGGAGTTTCTTTGGCAGAGATATAGAACACACTTTTCCAAGCCTGTTGGAAGGCATTTGCAGTTTCATTTCGCGTCTAATTTCCCAAACCAAACTGCTTGTAGCTCTAACTGCCTTCTAACTACCACTTCTTTGGTTCAGTGAGATATGCTGGATTCTAAACGGAGAAGCTTCTCTGACGCTTTTTCACAGAGATTTTGAAACTGAAATCTCCCATGCTGTTTCCACCATAGCCAGCAATGGGCTTCCCCATAGAACTAGCCAACCTGAATTCCTACAGGCTAGATGTGAGAGGCACATTCTGCTGCTTCCTCCCTTAGAGTTAAACTAGCTTCTGAAAGCTCAACCTCCAGGGAGTCTGTTTGGCAGAGATGTAGAACACACTTTTCCAAGCCTGTTGGAAGGCCTTTGCAGTGTCATTTCGCATCTAATTTCCCAAACCAAACTGCTTGCAGCTCTAACTCCCTTCTAACTACCACTTCTTCGGTTCAGTGAGATATGCTGGATTCTAAACGGAGAAGCTTCTCTGACGCTTTTTCACAGAGATTTTGAAACTGAAATTTCCAAACCCGTTTCCAACGAAGGCGCCAATGGGCTTCCCCATAAAACTTGCCAACCTGAATTCCTACAGGCTAGATGTGAGAGGCACATTCTGCTGCTTCCTCCCTTAGAGTTAAACTAGCTTCTGAAAGCTCAACCTCCGGGGAGTTTGTTTGGCAGAGATATAGAACACACTTTTCCAAGCCTGTTGGAAGGCATTTGCAGTTTCATTTCGCGTCTAATTTCCCAAACCAAACTGCTTGCAGCTCTAACTCCCTTCTAACTACCACTTCTTCGGTTCAGTGAGATATGCTGGATTCTAAACGGAGAAGCTTCTCTGACGCTTTTTCACAGAGATTTTGAAACTGAAATCTCCCATGCCGTTTCCACCATAGGCAGCAATGGGCTTCCCCATAGAACTTGCCAACCTGAATTCCTACAGGCTAGATGTGAGAGGCACATTCTGCTGCTTCCTCCCTTAGAGTTAAACTTGCTTCTGAAAGCTCAACCTCCGGGGAGTTTGTTTGGCAGAGATATAGAACACAATTTTCCAAGCCTGTTGGAAGGCATTTGCAGTTTCATTTCGCGTCTAATTTCCCAAACCAAACTGCTTGCAGCTCTAACTGCCTTCTAACTACCACTTCTTCGGTTCAGTGAGATATGCTGGATTCTAAACGGAGAAGCTTCTCTGACGCTTTTTCACAGAGATTTTGAAACTGAAATCTCCCATGCCGTTTCCACCATAGGCAGCAATGGGCTTCCCCATAGAACTTGCCAACCTGAATTCCTACAGGCTAGATGTGAGAGGCACATTCTGCTGCTTCCTCCCTTAGAGTTAAACTAGCTTCTGAAAGCTCAACCTCCGGGGAGTTTGTTTGGCAGAGATATAGAACACACGTTTCCAAGCCTGTTGGAAGGCATTTGCAGTTTCATTTCGCGTCTAATTTCCCAAACCAAACTGCTTGCAGCTCTAACTGCCTTCTAACTACCACTTCTTCGGTTCAGTGAGATATGCTGGATTCTAAACGGAGAAGCTTCTCTGACGCTTTTTCACAGAGATTTTGAAACTGAAATCTCCCATGCCGTTTCCACCATAGGCAGCAATGGGCTTCCCCATAGAACTTGCCAACCTGAATTCCTACAGGCTAGATGTGAGAGGCACATTCTGCTGCTTCCTCCCTTAGAGTTAAACTAGCTTCTGAAAGCTCAACCTCCGGGGAGTTTGTTTGGCAGAGATATAGAACACACGTTTCCAAGCCTGTTGGAAGGCATTTGCAGTTTCATTTCGCGTCTAATTTCCCAAACCAAACTGCTTGCAGCTCTAACTGCCTTCTAACTACCACTTCTTCGGTTCAGTGAGATATGCTGGATTCTAAACGGAGAAGCTTCTCTGACGCTTTTTCACAGAGATTTTGAAACTGAAATCTCCCATGCTGTTTCCACCATAGCCAGCAATGGGCTTCCCCATAGAACTTGCCAACCTGAATTCCTACAGGCTAGATGTGAGAGGCACATTCTGCTGCTTCCTCCCTTAGAGTTAAACTAGCTTCTGAAAGCTCAACCTCCAGGGAGTCTGTTTGGCAGAGATATAGAACACACTTTTCCAAGCCTGTTGGAAGGCATTTGCAGTTTCATTTCGCGTCTAATTTCCCAAACCAAACTGCTTGCAGCTCTAACTGCCTTCTAACTACCACTTCTTCGGTTCAGTGAGATATGCTGGATTCTAAACGGAGAAGCTTCTCTGACGCTTTTTCACAGAGATTTTGAAACTGAAATCTCCCATGCCGTTTCCACCATAGGCAGCAATGGGCTTCCCCATAGAACTTGCCAACCTGAATTCCTACAGGCTAGATGTGAGAGGCACATTCTGCTGCTTCCTCCCTTAGAGTTAAACTTGCTTCTGAAAGCTCAACCTCCGGGGAGTTTCTTTGGCAGAGATATAGAACACACTTTTCCAAGCCTGTTGGAAGGCATTTGCAGTTTCATTTCGCGTCTAATTTCCCAAACCAAACTGCTTGTATCTCTAACTGCCTTCTAACTACCACTTCTTTGGTTCAGTGAGATATGCTGGATTCTAAACGGAGAAGCTTCTCTGACGCTTTTTCACAGAGATTTTGAAACTGAAATCTCCCATGCTGTTTCCACCATAGCCAGCAATGGGCTTCCCCATAGAACTAGCCAACCTGAATTCCTACAGGCTAGATGTGAGAGGCACATTCTGCTGCTTCCTCCCTTAGAGTTAAACTAGCTTCTGAAAGCTCAACCTCCAGGGAGTCTGTTTGGCAGAGATGTAGAACACACTTTTCCAAGCCTGTTGGAAGGCCTTTGCAGTGTCATTTCGCATCTAATTTCCCAAACCAAACTGCTTGCAGCTCTAACTCCCTTCTAACTACCACTTCTTCGGTTCAGTGAGATATGCTGGATTCTAAACGGAGAAGCTTCTCTGACGCTTTTTCACAGAGATTTTGAAACTGAAATTTCCAAACCCGTTTCCAACGAAGGCGCCAATGGGCTTCCCCATAGAACTTGCCAACCTGAATTCCTACAGGCTAGATGTGAGAGGCACATTCTGCTGCTTCCTCCCTTAGAGTTAAACTAGCTTCTGAAAGCTCAACCTCCGGGGAGTTTGTTTGGCAGAGATATAGAACACACTTTTCCAAGCCTGTTGGAAGGCATTTGCAGTTTCATTTCGCGTCTAATTTCCCAAACCAAACTGCTTGCAGCTCTAACTGCCTTCTAAGTACCACTTCTTCGGTTCAGTGAGATATGCTGGATTCTAAACGGAGAAGCTTCTCTGACGCTTTTTCACAGAGATTTTGAAACTGAAATCTCCCATGCCGTTTCCACCATAGGCAGCAATGGGCTTCCCCATAGAACTTGCCAACCTGAATTCCTACAGGCTAGATGTGAGAGGCACATTCTGCTGCTTCCTCCCTTAGAGTTAAACTTGCTTCTGAAAGCTCAACCTCCGGGGAGTTTGTTTGGCAGAGATATAGAACACACTTTTCCAAGCCTGTTGGAAGGCATTTGCAGTTTCATTTCGCGTCTAATTTCCCAAACCAAACTGCTTGCAGCTCTAACTGCCTTCTAACTACCACTTCTTCGGTTCAGTGAGATATGCTGGATTCTAAACGGAGAAGCTTCTCTGACGCTTTTTCACAGAGATTTTGAAACTGAAATCTCCCATGCCGTTTCCACCATAGGCAGCAATGGGCTTCCCCATAGAACTTGCCAACCTGAATTCCTACAGGCTAGATGTGAGAGGCACATTCTGCTGCTTCCTCCCTTAGAGTTAAACTAGCTTCTGAAAGCTCAACCTCCGGGGAGTTTGTTTGGCAGAGATATAGAACACACGTTTCCAAGCCTGTTGGAAGGCATTTGCAGTTTCATTTCGCGTCTAATTTCCCAAACCAAACTGCTTGCAGCTCTAACTGCCTTCTAACTACCACTTCTTCGGTTCAGTGAGATATGCTGGATTCTAAACGGAGAAGCTTCTCTGACGCTTTTTCACAGAGATTTTGAAACTGAAATCTCCCATGCCGTTTCCACCATAGGCAGCAATGGGCTTCCCCATAGAACTTGCCAACCTGAATTCCTACAGGCTAGATGTGAGAGGCACATTCTGCTGCTTCCTCCCTTAGAGTTAAACTAGCTTCTGAAAGCTCAACCTCCGGGGAGTTTGTTTGGCAGAGATATAGAACACACGTTTCCAAGCCTGTTGGAAGGCATTTGCAGTTTCATTTCGCGTCTAATTTCCCAAACCAAACTGCTTGCAGCTCTAACTGCCTTCTAACTACCACTTCTTCGGTTCAGTGAGATATGCTGGATTCTAAACGGAGAAGCTTCTCTGACGCTTTTTCACAGAGATTTTGAAACTGAAATCTCCCATGCTGTTTCCACCATAGCCAGCAATGGGCTTCCCCATAGAACTTGCCAACCTGAATTCCTACAGGCTAGATGTGAGAGGCACATTCTGCTGCTTCCTCCCTTAGAGTTAAACTAGCTTCTGAAAGCTCAACCTCCAGGGAGTCTGTTTGGCAGAGATATAGAACACACTTTTCCAAGCCTGTTGGAAGGCATTTGCAGTTTCATTTCGCGTCTAATTTCCCAAACCAAACTGCTTGCAGCTCTAACTGCCTTCTAACTACCACTTCTTCGGTTCAGTGAGATATGCTGGATTCTAAACGGAGAAGCTTCTCTGACGCTTTTTCACAGAGATTTTGAAACTGAAATCTCCCATGCCGTTTCCACCATAGGCAGCAATGGGCTTCCCCATAGAACTTGCCAACCTGAATTCCTACAGGCTAGATGTGAGAGGCACATTCTGCTGCTTCCTCCCTTAGAGTTAAACTTGCTTCTGAAAGCTCAACCTCCGGGGAGTTTCTTTGGCAGAGATATAGAACACACTTTTCCAAGCCTGTTGGAAGGCATTTGCAGTTTCATTTCGCGTCTAATTTCCCAAACCAAACTGCTTGTAGCTCTAACTGCCTTCTAACTACCACTTCTTCGGTTCAGTGAGATATGCTGGATTCTAAACGGAGAAGCTTCTCTGACGCTTTTTCACAGAGATTTTGAAACTGAAATCTCCCATGCTGTTTCCACCATAGCCAGCAATGGGCTTCCCCATAGAACTAGCCAACCTGAATTCCTACAGGCTAGATGTGAGAGGCACATTCTGCTGCTTCCTCCCTTAGAGTTAAACTAGCTTCTGAAAGCTCAACCTCCAGGGAGTCTGTTTGGCAGAGATATAGAACACACTTTTCCAAGCCTGTTGGAAGGCCTTTGCAGTGTCATTTCGCATCTAATTTCCCAAACCAAACTGCTTGCAGCTCTAACTCCCTTCTAACTACCACTTCTTCGGTTCAGTGAGATATGCTGGATTCTAAACGGAGAAGCTTCTCTGACGCTTTTTCACAGAGATTTTGAAACTGAAATTTCCAAACCCGTTTCCAACGAAGGCGCCAATGGGCTTCCCCATAGAACTTGCCAACCTGAATTCCTACAGGCTAGATGTGAGAGGCACATTCTGCTGCTTCCTCCCTTAGAGTTAAACTAGCTTCTGAAAGCTCAACCTCCGGGGAGTTTGTTTGGCAGAGATATAGAACACAATTTTCCAAGCCTGTTGGAAGGCATTTGCAGTTTCATTTCGCGTCTAATTTCCCAAACCAAACTGCTTGCAGCTCTAACTGCCTTCTAACTACCACTTCTTCGGTTCAGTGAGATATGCTGGATTCTAAACGGAGAAGCTTCTCTGACGCTTTTTCACAGAGATTTTGAAACTGAAATCTCCCATGCTGTTTCCACCATAGCCAGCAATGGGCTTCCCCATAGAACTTGCCAACCTGAATTCCTACAGGCTAGATGTGAGAGGCACATTCTGCTGCTTCCTCCCTTAGAGTTAAACTAGCTTCTGAAAGCTCAACCTCCAGGGAGTCTGTTTGGCAGAGATATAGAACACACTTTTCCAAGCCTGTTGGAAGGCATTTGCAGTTTCATTTCGCGTCTAATTTCCCAAACCAAACTGCTTGCAGCTCTAACTGCCTTCTAACTACCACTTCTTCGGTTCAGTGAGATATGCTGGATTCTAAACGGAGAAGCTTCTCTGACGCTTTTTCACAGAGATTTTGAAACTGAAATCTCCCATGCCGTTTCCACCATAGGCAGCAATGGGCTTCCCCATAGAACTTGCCAACCTGAATTCCTACAGGCTAGATGTGAGAGGCACATTCTGCTGCTTCCTCCCTTAGAGTTAAACTTGCTTCTGAAAGCTCAACCTCCGGGGAGTTTCTTTGGCAGAGATATAGAACACACTTTTCCAAGCCTGTTGGAAGGCATTTGCAGTTTCATTTCGCGTCTAATTTCCCAAACCAAACTGCTTGTAGCTCTAACTGCCTTCTAACTACCACTTCTTTGGTTCAGTGAGATATGCTGGATTCTAAACGGAGAAGCTTCTCTGACGCTTTTTCACAGAGATTTTGAAACTGAAATCTCCCATGCTGTTTCCACCATAGCCAGCAATGGGCTTCCCCATAGAACTAGCCAACCTGAATTCCTACAGGCTAGATGTGAGAGGCACATTCTGCTGCTTCCTCCCTTAGAGTTAAACTAGCTTCTGAAAGCTCAACCTCCAGGGAGTCTGTTTGGCAGAGATATAGAGCACACTTTTCCAAGCCTGTTGGAATGCCTTTGCAGTGTCATTTCGCATCTAATTTCCCAAACCAAACTGCTTGCAGCTCTAACTCCCTTCTAACTACCACTTCTTCGGTTCAGTGAGATATGCTGGATTCTAAACGGAGAAGCTTCTCTGACGCTTTTTCACAGAGATTTTGAAACTGAAATTTCCAAACCCGTTTCCAACGAAGGCGCCAATGGGCTTCCCCATAGAACTTGCCAACCTGAATTCCTACAGGCTAGATGTGAGAGGCACATTCTGCTGCTTCCTCCCTTAGAGTTAAACTAGCTTCTGAAAGCTCAACCTCCGGGGAGTTTGTTTGGCAGAGATATAGAACACACTTTTCCAAGCCTGTTGGAAGGCATTTGCAGTTTCATTTCGCGTCTAATTTCCCAAACCAAACTGCTTGCAGCTCTAACTGCCTTCTAACTACCACTTCTTCGGTTCAGTGAGATATGCTGGATTCTAAACGGAGAAGCTTCTCTGATGCTTTTTCACAGAGATTTTGAAACTGAAATCTCCCATGCCGTTTCCACCATAGGCAGCAATGGGCTTCCCCATAGAACTTGCCAACCTGAATTCCTACAGGCTAGATGTGAGAGGCACATTCTGCTGCTTCCTCCCTTAGAGTTAAACTAGGTTCTGAAAGCTCAACCTCCGGGGAGTCTGTTTGGCAGAGATATAGAACACATTTTTCCAAGCCTGTTGGAAGGCATTTGCAGTTTCATTTCGCGTCTAATTTCCCAAACCAAATTGCTTGCAGCTCTAACTCCCTTCTAACTACCACTTCTTTGGTTCAGTGAGATATGCTGGATTCTAAACGGAGAAGCTTCTCTGACGCTTTTTCACAGAGATTTTGAAACTGAAATCTCCCATGCCGTTTCCACCATAGGCAGCAATGGGCTTCCCCATAGAACTTGCCAACCTTAATTCCTACAGGCTAGATGTGAGAGGCACATTCTGCTGCTTCCTCCCTTAGAGTTAAACTAGCTTCTGAAAGCTCAACCTCCGGGGAGTCTGTTTGGCAGAGATATAGAACACATTTTTCCAAGCCTGTTGGAAGGCATTTGCAGTTTCATTTCGCGTCTAATTTCCCAAACCAAACTGCTTGCAGCTCTAACTCCCTTCTAACTACCACTTCTTCGGTTCAGTGAGATATGCTGGATTCTAAACGGAGAAGCTTCTCTGACGCTTTTTCACAGAGATTTTGAAACTGAAATCTCCCATGCCGTTTCCACCATAGGCAGCAATGGGCTTCCCCATAGAACTTGCCAACCTTAATTCCTACAGGCTAGATGTGAGAGGCACATTCTGCTGCTTCCTCCCTTAGAGTTAAACTAGCTTCTGAAAGCTCAACCTCCGGGGAGTCTGTTTGGCAGAGATATAGAACACATTTTTCCAAGCCTGTTGGAAGGCATTTGCAGTTTCATTTCGCGTCTAATTTCCCAAACCAAACTGCTTGCAGCTCTAACTCCCTTCTAACTACCACTTCTTCGGTTCAGTGAGATATGCTGGATTCTAAACGGAGAAGCTTCTCTGACGCTTTTTCACAGAGATTTTGAAACTGAAATCTCCCATGCCGTTTCCACCATAGGCAGCAATGGGCTTCCCCATAGAACTTGCCAACCTGAATTCCTACAGGCTAGATGTGAGAGGCACATTCTGCTGCTTCCTCCCTTAGAGTTGAACTTGCTTCTGAAAGCTCAACCTCCGGGGAGTTTGTTTGGCAGAGATATAGAACACACTTTTCCAAGCCTGTTGGAAGGCATTTGCAGTTTCATTTCGCGTCTAATTTCCCAAACCAAACTGCTTGCAGCTCTAACTGCCTTCTAACTACCACTTCTTCGGTTCAGTGAGATATGCTGGATTCTAAACGGAGAAGCTTCTCTGACGCTTTTTCACAGAGATTTTGAAACTGAAATTTCCAAACCCGTTTCCAACGAAGGCGCCAATGGGCTTCCCCATAGAACTTGCCAACCTGAATTCCTACAGGCTAGATGTGAGAGGCACATTCTGCTGCTTCCTCCCTTAGAGTTAAACTAGCTTCTGAAAGCTCAACCTCCGGGGAGTTTGTTTGGCAGAGATATAGAACACGCTTTTCCAAGCCTGTTGGAAGGCATTTGCAGTTTCATTTCGCGTCTAATTTCCCAAACCAAACTGCTTGCAGCTCTAACTGCCTTCTAACTACCACTTCTTCGGTTCAGTGAGATATGCTGGATTCTAAACGGAGAAGCTTCTCTGACGCTTTTTCACAGAGATTTTGAAACTGAAATCTCCCATGCCGTTTCCACCATAGGCAGCAATGGGCTTCCCCATAGAACTTGCCAACCTGAATTCCTACAGGCTAGATGTGAGAGGCACATTCTGCTGCTTCCTCCCTTAGAGTTAAACTAGCTTCTGAAAGCTCAACCTCCGGGGAGTCTGTTTGGCAGAGATATAGAAGACATTTTTCCAAGCCTGTTGGAAGGCATTTGCAGTTTCATTTCGCGTCTAATTTCCCAAACCAAACTGCTTGCAGCTCTAACTGCCTTCTAACTACCACTTCTTCGGTTCAGTGAGATATGCTGGATTCTAAACGGAGAAGCTTCTCTGACGCTTTTTCACAGAGATTTTGAAACTGAAATCTCCCATGCCGTTTCCACCATAGGCAGCAATGGGCTTCCCCATAGAACTTGCCAACCTTAATTCCTACAGGCTAGATGTGAGAGGCACATTCTGCTGCTTCCTCCCTTAGAGTTAAACTAGCTTCTGAAAGCTCAACCTCCGGGGAGTCTGTTTGGCAGAGATATAGAACACATTTTTCCAAGCCTGTTGGAAGGCATTTGCAGTTTCATTTCGCGTCTAATTTCCCAAACCAAACTGCTTGCAGCTCTAACTCCCTTCTAACTACCACTTCTTCGGTTCAGTGAGATATGCTGGATTCTAAACGGAGAAGCTTCTCTGACGCTTTTTCACAGAGATTTTGAAACTGAAATCTCCCATGCCGTTTCCACCATAGGCAGCAATGGGCTTCCCCATAGAACTTGCCAACCTGAATTCCTACAGGCTAGATGTGAGAGGCACATTCTGCTGCTTCCTCCCTTAGAGTTAAACTTGCTTCTGAAAGTTCAACCTCCGGGGAGTTTGTTTGGCAGAGATATAGAACACACTTTTCCAAGCCTGTTGGAAGGCATTTGCAGTTTCATTTCGCGTCTAATTTCCCAAACCAAACTGCTTGCAGCTCTAACTGCCTTCTAACTACCACTTCTTCGGTTCAGTGAGATATGCTGGATTCTAAACGGAGAAGCTTCTCTGACGCTTTTTCACAGAGATTTTGAAACTGAAATCTCCCATGCTGTTTCCACCATAGCCAGCAATGGGCTTCCCCATAGAACTTGCCAACCTGAATTCCTACAGGCTAGATGTGAGAGGCACATTCTGCTGCTTCCTCCCTTAGAGTTAAACTTGCTTCTGAAAGCTCAACCTCCGGGGAGTTTGTTTGGCAGAGATATAGAACACACTTTTCCAAGCCTGTTGGAAGGCATTTGCAGTTTCATTTCGCGTCTAATTTCCCAAACCAAACTGCTTGCAGCTCTAACTCCCTTCTAACTACCACTTCTTCGGTTCAGTGAGATATGCTGGATTCTAAACGGAGAAGCTTCTCTGACGCTTTTTCACAGAGATTTTGAAACTGAAATCTCCCATGCTGTTTCCACCATAGGCAGCAATGGGCTTCCCCATAGAACTTGCCAACCTGAATTCCTACAGGCTAGATGTGAGAGGCACATTCTGCTGCTTCCTCCCTTAGAGTTAAACTAGCTTCTGAAAGCTCAACCTCCGGGGAGTCTGTTTGGCAGAGATATAGAACACACTTTTCCAAGCCTGTTGGAAGGCATTTGCAGTTTCATTTCGCGTCTAATTTCCCAAACCAAACTGCTTGCAGCTCTAACTCCCTTCTAACTACCACTTCTTCGGTTCAGTGAGATATGCTGGATTCTAAACGGAGAAGCTTCTCTGACGCTTTTTCACAGAGATTTTGAAACTGAAATTTCCAAACCCGTTTCCAACGAAGGCGCCAATGGGCTTCCCCATAGAACTTGCCAACCTGAATTCCTACAGGCTAGATGTGAGAGGCACATTCTGCTGCTTCCTCCCTTAGAGTTAAACTAGCTTCTGAAAGCTCAACCTCCGGGGAGTTTGTTTGGCAGAGATATAGAACACACTTTTCCAAGCCTGTTGGAAGGCATTTGCAGTTTCATTTCGCGTCTAATTTCCCAAACCAAACTGCTTGCAGCTCTAACTGCCTTCTAACTACCACTTCTTCGGTTCAGTGAGATATGCTGGATTCTAAACGGAGAAGCTTCTCTGACGCTTTTTCACAGAGATTTTGAAACTGAAATCTCCCATGCTGTTTCCATCATAGCCAGCAATGGGCTTCCCCATAGAACTTGCCAACCTGAATTCCTACAGGCTAGATGTGAGAGGCACATTCTGCTGCTTCCTCCCTTAGAGTTAAACTTGCTTCTGAAAGCTCAACCTCCGGGGAGTTTGTTTGGCAGAGATATAGAACACACTTTTCCAAGCCTGTTGGAAGGCATTTGCAGTTTCATTTCGCGTCTAATTTCCCAAACCAAACTGCTTGCAGCTCTAACTCCCTTCTAACTACCACTTCTTCGGTTCAGTGAGATATGCTGGATTCTAAACGGAGAAGCTTCTCTGACGCTTTTTCACAGAGATTTTGAAACTGAAATCTCCCATGCTGTTTCCACCATAGGCAGCAATGGGCTTCCCCATAGAACTTGCCAACCTGAATTCCTACAGGCTAGATGTGAGAGGCACATTCTGCTGCTTCCTCCCTTAGAGTTAAACTAGCTTCTGAAAGCTCAACCTCCGGGGAGTCTGTTTGGCAGAGATATAGAACACACTTTTCCAAGCCTGTTGGAAGGCATTTGCAGTTTCATTTCGCGTCTAATTTCCCAAACCAAACTGCTTGCAGCTCTAACTCCCTTCTAACTACCACTTCTTCGGTTCAGTGAGATATGCTGGATTCTAAACGGAGAAGCTTCTCTGACACTTTTTCACAGAGATTTTGAAACTGAAATCTCCCATGCTGTTTCCACCATAGGCAGCAATGGGCTTCCCCATAGAACTTGCCAACCTGAATTCCTACAGGCTAGATGTGAGAGGCACATTCTGCTGCTTCCTCCCTTAGAGTTAAACTAGCTTCTGAAAGCTCAACCTCCGGGGAGTTTGTTTGGCAGAGATATAGAACACACTTTTCCAAGCCTGTTGGAAGGCCTTTGCAGTGTCATTTCGCATCTAATTTCCCAAACCAAACTGCTTGCAGCTCTAACTCCCTTCTAACTACCACTTCTTCGGTTCAGTGAGATATGCTGGATTCTAAACGGAGAAGCTTCTCTGACGCTTTTTCACAGAGATTTTGAAACTGAAATCTCCCATGCCGTTTCCACCATAGGCAGCAATGGGCTTCCCCATAGAACTTGCCAACCTGAATTCCTACAGGCTAGATGTGAGAGGCACATTCTGCTGCTTCCTCCCTGAGGGTTAAACTTGCTTCTGAAAGCTCAACCTCCGGGGAGTTTGTTTGGCAGAGATATAGAACACACTTTTCCAAGCCTGTTGGAAGGCATTTGCAGTTTCATTTCGCGTCTAATTTCCCAAACCAAACTGCTTGCAGCTCTAACTCCCTTCTAACTACCACTTCTTCGGTTCAGTGAGATATGCTGGATTCTAAACGGAGAAGCTTCTCTGACGCTTTTTCACAGAGATTTTGAAACTGAAATCTCCCATGCTGTTTCCACCATAGGCAGCAATGGGCTTCCCCATAGAACTTGCCAACCTGAATTCCTACAGGCTAGATGTGAGAGGCACATTCTGCTGCTTCCTCCCTTAGAGTTAAACTAGCTTCTGAAAGCTCAACCTCCGGGGAGTCTGTTTGGCAGAGATATAGAACACACTTTTCCAAGCCTGTTGGAAGGCATTTGCAGTTTCATTTCGCGTCTAATTTCCCAAACCAAACTGCTTGCAGCTCTAACTCCCTTCTAACTACCACTTCTTCGGTTCAGTGAGATATGCTGGATTCTAAACGGAGAAGCTTCTCTGACGCTTTTTCACAGAGATTTTGAAACTGAAATCTCCCATGCCGTTTCCACCATAGGCAGCAATGGGCTTCCCCATAGAACTTGCCAACCTGAATTCCTACAGGCTAGATGTGAGAGGCACATTCTGCTGCTTCCTCCCTGAGGGTTAAACTTGCTTCTGAAAGCTCAACCTCCGGGGAGTTTGTTTGGCAGAGATATAGAACACACTTTTCCAAGCCTGTTGGAAGGCATTTGCAGTTTCATTTCGCGTCTAATTTCCCAAACCAAACTGCTTGCAGCTCTAACTCCCTTCTAACTACCACTTCTTCGGTTCAGTGAGATATGCTGGATTCTAAACGGAGAAGCTTCTCTGACGCTTTTTCACAGAGATTTTGAAACTGAAATTTCCAAACCCGTTTCCAACGAAGGCGCCAATGGGCTTCCCCATAGAACTTGCCAACCTGAATTCCTACAGGCTAGATGTGAGAGGCACATTCTGCTGCTTCCTCCCTTAGAGTTAAACTTGCTTCTGAAAGCTCAACCTCCGGGGAGTTTGTTTGGCAGAGATATAGAACACACTTTTCCAAGCCTGTTGGAAGGCATTTGCAGTTTCATTTCGCGTCTAATTTCCCAAACCAAACTGCTTGCAGCTCTAACTGCCTTCTTACTACCACTTCTTCGGTTCAGTGAGATATGCTGGATTCTAAACGGAGAAGCTTCTCTGACGCTTTTTCACAGAGATTTTGAAACTGAAATCTCCCATGCTGTTTCCACCATAGGCAGCAATGGGCTTCCCCATAGAACTTGCCAACCTGAATTCCTACAGGCTAGATGTGAGAGGCACATTCTGCTGCTTCCTCCCTTAGAGTTAAACTAGCTTCTGAAAGCTCAACCTCCGGGGAGTCTGTTTGGCAGAGATATAGAACACACTTTTCCAAGCCTGTTGGAAGGCATTTGCAGTTTCATTTCGCGTCTAATTTCCCAAACCAAACTGCTTGCAGCTCTAACTCCCTTCTAACTACCACTTCTTCGGTTCAGTGAGATATGCTGGATTCTAAACGGAGAAGCTTCTCTGACGCTTTTTCACAGAGATTTTGAAACTGAAATCTCCCATGCCGTTTCCACCATAGGCAGCAATGGGCTTCCCCATAGAACTTGCCAACCTGAATTCCTACAGGCTAGATGTGAGAGGCACATTCTGCTGCTTCCTCCCTTAGAGTTAAACTTGCTTCTGAAAGCTCAACCTCCGGGGAGTTTGTTTGGCAGAGATATAGAACACACTTTTCCAAGCCTGTTGGAAGGCATTTGCAGTTTCATTTCGCGTCTAATTTCCCAAACCAAACTGCTTGCAGCTCTAACTCCCTTCTAACTACCACTTCTTCGGTTCAGTGAGATATGCTGGATTCTAAACGGAGAAGCTTCTCTGACGCTTTTTCACAGAGATTTTGAAACTGAAATTTCCAAACCCGTTTCCAACGAAGGCGCCAATGGGCTTCCCCATAGAACTTGCCAACCTGAATTCCTACAGGCTAGATGTGAGAGGCACATTCTGCTGCTTCCTCCCTTAGAGTTAAACTAGCTTCTGAAAGCTCAACCTCCGGGGAGTTTGTTTGGCAGAGATATAGAACACACTTTTCCAAGCCTGTTGGAAGGCATTTGCAGTTTCATTTCGCGTCTAATTTCCCAAACCAAACTGCTTGCAGCTCTAACTGCCTTCTAACTACCACTTCTTCGGTTCAGTGAGATATGCTGGATTCTAAACGGAGAAGCTTCTCTGACGCTTTTTCACAGAGATTTTGAAACTGAAATCTCCCATGCCATTTCCACCATAGGCAGCAATGGGCTTCCCCATAGAACTTGCCAACCTGAATTCCTACAGGCTAGATGTGAGAGGCACATTCTGCTGCTTCCTCCCTTAGAGTTAAACTAGCTTCTGAAAGCTCAACCTCCGGGGAGTCTGTTTGGCAGAGATATAGAACACATTTTTCCAAGCCTGTTGGAAGGCATTTGCAGTTTCATTTCGCGTCTAATTTCCCAAACCAAACTGCTTGCAGCTCTAACTGCCTTCTAACTACCACTTCTTCGGTTCAGTGAGATATGCTGGATTCTAAACGGAGAAGCTTCTCTGACGCTTTTTCACAGAGATTTTGAAACTGAAATCTCCCATGCCGTTTCCACCATAGGCAGCAATGGGCTTCCCCATAGAACTTGCCAACCTTAATTCCTACAGGCTAGATGTGAGAGGCACATTCTGCTGCTTCCTCCCTTAGAGTTAAACTAGCTTCTGAAAGCTCAACCTCCGGGGAGTTTGTTTGGCAGAGATATAGAACACACTTTTCCAAGCCTGTTGGAAGGCATTTGCAGTTTCATTTCGCGTCTAATTTCCCAAACCAAACTGCTTGCAGATCTAACTCCCTTCTAACTACCACTTCTTCGGTTCAGTGAGATATGCTGGATTCTAAACGGAGAAGCTTCTCTGACGCTTTTTCACAGAGATTTTGAAACTGAAATTTCCAAACCCGTTTCCAACGAAGGCGCCAATGGGCTTCCCCATAGAACTTGCCAACCTGAATTCCTACAGGCTAGATGTGAGAGGCACATTCTGCTGCTTCCTCCCTTAGAGTTAAACTAGCTTCTGAAAGCTGAACCTCCGGGGAGTTTGTTTGGCAGAGATATAGAACACACTTTTCCAAGCCTGTTGGAAGGCATTTGCAGTTTCATTTCGCGTCTAATTTCCCAAACCAAACTGCTTGCAGCTCTAACTGCCTTCTAACTACCACTTCTTCGGTTCAGTGAGATATGCTGGATTCTAAACGGAGAAGCTTCTCTGACGCTTTTTCACAGAGATTTTGAAACTGAAATCTCCCATGCTGTTTCCACCATAGCCAGCATTGGGCTTCCCCATAGAACTTGCCAACCTGAATTCCTACAGGCTAGATGTGAGAGGCACATTCTGCTGCTTCCTCCCTTAGAGTTAAACTAGCTTCTGAAAGCTCAACCTCCATGGAGTCTGTTTGGCAGAGATATAGAACACACTTTTCCAAGCCTGTTGGAAGGCATTTGCAGTTTCATTTCGCGTCTAATTTCCCAAACCAAACTGCTTGCAGCTCTAACTGCCTTCTAACTACCACTTCTTCGGTTCAGTGAGATATGCTGGATTCTAAACGGAGAAGCTTCTCTGACGCTTTTTCACAGAGATTTTGAAACTGAAATCTCCCATGCCGTTTCCACCATAGGCAGCAATGGGCTTCCCCATAGAACTTGCCAACCTGAATTCCTACAGGCTAGATGTGAGAGGCACATTCTGCTGCTTCCTCCCTTAGAGTTAAACTTGCTTCTGAAAGCTGAACCTCCGGGGAGTTTGTTTGGCAGAGATATAGAACACACTTTTCCAAGCCTGTTGGAAGGCATTTGCAGTTTCATTTCGCGTCTAATTTCCCAAACCAAACTGCTTGCAGCTCTAACTGCCTTCTAACTACCACTTCTTCGGTTCAGTGAGATATGCTGGATTCTAAACGGAGAAGCTTCTCTGACGCTTTTTCACAGAGATTTTGAAACTGAAATCTCCCATGCCGTTTCCACCATAGGCAGCAATGGGCTTCCCCATAGAACTTGCCAACCTGAATTCCTACAGGCTAGATGTGAGAGGCACATTCTGCTGCTTCCTCCCTTAGAGTTAAACTAGCTTCTGAAAGCTCAACCTCCGGGGAGTCTGTTTGGCAGAGATATAGAACACATTTTTCCAAGCCTGTTGGAAGGCATTTGCAGTTTCATTTCGCGTCTAATTTCCCAAACCAAACTGCTTGCAGCTCTAACTGCCTTCTAACTACCACTTCTTCGGTTCAGTGAGATATGCTGGATTCTAAACGGAGAAGCTTCTCTGACGCTTTTTCACAGAGATTTTGAAACTGAAATCTCCCATGCCGTTTCCACCATAGGCAGCAATGGGCTTCCCCATAGAACTTGCCAACCTGAATTCCTACAGGCTAGATGTGAGAGGCACATTCTGCTGCTTCCTCCCTTAGAGTTAAACTAGCTTCTGAAAGCTCAACCTCCGGGGAGTCTGTTTGGCAGAGATATAGAACACATTTTTCCAAGCCTGTTGGAAGGCATTTGCAGTTTCATTTCGCGTCTAATTTCCCAAACCAAACTGCTTGCAGCTCTAACTCCCTTCTAACTACCACTTCTTCGGTTCAGTGAGATATGCTGGATTCTAAACGGAGAAGCTTCTCTGACGCTTTTTCACAGAGATTTTGAAACTGAAATTTCCAAACCCGTTTCCAACGAAGGCGCCAATGGGCTTCCCCATAGAACTTGCCAACCTGAATTCCTACAGGCTAGATGTGAGAGGCACATTCTGCTGCTTCCTCCCTTAGAGTTAAACTTGCTTCTGAAAGCTCAACCTCCGGGGAGTTTGTTTGGCAGAGATATAGAACACACTTTTCCAAGCCTGTTGGAAGGCATTTGCAGTTTCATTTCGCGTCTAATTTCCCAAACCAAACTGCTTGCAGCTCTAACTGCCTTCTTACTACCACTTCTTCGGTTCAGTGAGATATGCTGGATTCTAAACGGAGAAGCTTCTCTGACGCTTTTTCACAGAGATTTTGAAACTGAAATCTCCCATGCTGTTTCCACCTTAGGCAGCAATGGGCTTCCCCATAGAACTTGCCAACCTGAATTCCTACAGGCTAGATGTGAGAGGCGCATTCTGCTGCTTCCTCCCTTAGAGTTAAACTAGCTTCTGAAAGCTCAACCTCCGGGGAGTTTGTTTGGCAGAGATATAGAACACATTTTTCCAAGCCTGTTGGAAGGCATTTGCAGTTTCATTTCGCGTCTAATTTCCCAAACCAAACTGCTTGCAGCTCTAACTGCCTTCTAACTACCACTTCTTCGGTTCAGTGAGATATGCTGGATTCTAAACGGAGAAGCTTCTCTGACGCTTTTTCACAGAGATTTTGAAACTGAAATCTCCCATGCCGTTTCCACCATAGGCAGCAATGGGCTTCCCCATAGAACTTGCCAACCTGAATTCCTACAGGCTAGATGTGAGAGGCACATTCTGCTGCTTCCTCCCTTAGAGTTAAACTAGCTTCTGAAAGCTCAACCTCCGGGGAGTCTGTTTGGCAGAGATATAGAACACATTTTTCCAAGCCTGTTGGAAGGCATTTGCAGTTTCATTTCGCGTCTAATTTCCCAAACCAAACTGCTTGCAGCTCTAACTCCCTTCTTACTACCACTTCTTCGGTTCAGTGAGATATGCTGGATTCTAAACGGAGAAGCTTCTCTGACGCTTTTTCACAGAGATTTTGAAACTGAAATCTCCCATGCCGTTTCCACCATAGGCAGCAATGGGCTTCCCCATAGAACTTGCCAACCTGAATTCCTACAGGCTAGATGTGAGAGGCACATTCTGCTGCTTCCTCCCTTAGAGTTAAACTTGCTTCTGAAAGCTGAACCTCCGGGGAGTTTGTTTGGCAGAGATATAGAACACACTTTTCCAAGCCTGTTGGAAGGCATTTGCAGTTTCATTTCGCGTCTAATTTCCCAAACCAAACTGCTTGCAGCTCTAACTGCCTTCTAACTACCACTTCTTCGGTTCAGTGAGATATGCTGGATTCTAAACGGAGAAGCTTCTCTGACGCTTTTTCACAGAGATTTTGAAACTGAAATCTCCCATGCCGTTTCCACCATAGGCAGCAATGGGCTTCCCCATAGAACTTGCCAACCTGAATTCCTACAGGCTAGATGTGAGAGGCACATTCTGCTGCTTCCTCCCTTAGAGTTAAACTAGCTTCTGAAAGCTCAACCTCCGGGGAGTCTGTTTGGCAGAGATATAGAACACATTTTTCCAAGCCTGTTGGAAGGCATTTGCAGTTTCATTTCGCGTCTAATTTCCCAAACCAAACTGCTTGCAGCTCTAACTGCCTTCTAACTACCACTTCTTCGGTTCAGTGAGATATGCTGGATTCTAAACGGAGAAGCTTCTCTGACGCTTTTTCACAGAGATTTTGAAACTGAAATCTCCCATGCCGTTTCCACCATAGGCAGCAATGGGCTTCCCCATAGAACTTGCCAACCTGAATTCCTACAGGCTAGATGTGAGAGGCACATTCTGCTGCTTCCTCCCTTAGAGTTAAACTAGCTTCTGAAAGCTCAACCTCCGGGGAGTCTGTTTGGCAGAGATATAGAACACATTTTTCCAAGCCTGTTGGAAGGCATTTGCAGTTTCATTTCGCGTCTAATTTCCCAAACCAAACTGCTTGCAGCTCTAACTCCCTTCTAACTACCACTTCTTCGGTTCAGTGAGATATGCTGGATTCTAAACGGAGAAGCTTCTCTGACGCTTTTTCACAGAGATTTTGAAACTGAAATTTCCAAACCCGTTTCCAACGAAGGCGCCAATGGGCTTCCCCATAGAACTTGCCAACCTGAATTCCTACAGGCTAGATGTGAGAGGCACATTCTGCTGCTTCCTCCCTTAGAGTTAAACTTGCTTCTGAAAGCTCAACCTCCGGGGAGTTTGTTTGGCAGAGATATAGAACACACTTTTCCAAGCCTGTTGGAAGGCATTTGCAGTTTCATTTCGCGTCTAATTTCCCAAACCAAACTGCTTGCAGCTCTAACTGCCTTCTTACTACCACTTCTTCGGTTCAGTGAGATATGCTGGATTCTAAACGGAGAAGCTTCTCTGACGCTTTTTCACAGAGATTTTGAAACTGAAATCTCCCATGCTGTTTCCACCTTAGGCAGCAATGGGCTTCCCCATAGAACTTGCCAACCTGAATTCCTACAGGCTAGATGTGAGAGGCGCATTCTGCTGCTTCCTCCCTTAGAGTTAAACTAGCTTCTGAAAGCTCAACCTCCGGGGAGTTTGTTTGGCAGAGATATAGAACACATTTTTCCAAGCCTGTTGGAAGGCATTTGCAGTTTCATTTCGCGTCTAATTTCCCAAACCAAACTGCTTGCAGCTCTAACTGCCTTCTAACTACCACTTCTTCGGTTCAGTGAGATATGCTGGATTCTAAACGGAGAAGCTTCTCTGACGCTTTTTCACAGAGATTTTGAAACTGAAATCTCCCATGCCGTTTCCACCATAGGCAGCAATGGGCTTCCCCATAGAACTTGCCAACCTGAATTCCTACAGGCTAGATGTGAGAGGCACATTCTGCTGCTTCCTCCCTTAGAGTTAAACTAGCTTCTGAAAGCTCAACCTCCGGGGAGTCTGTTTGGCAGAGATATAGAACACATTTTTCCAAGCCTGTTGGAAGGCATTTGCAGTTTCATTTCGCGTCTAATTTCCCAAACCAAACTGCTTGCAGCTCTAACTCCCTTCTTACTACCACTTCTTCGGTTCAGTGAGATATGCTGGATTCTAAACGGAGAAGCTTCTCTGACGCTTTTTCACAGAGATTTTGAAACTGAAATCTCCCATGCCGTTTCCACCATAGGCAGCAATGGGCTTCCCCATAGAACTTGCCAACCTGAATTCCTACAGGCTAGATGTGAGAGGCACATTCTGCTGCTTCCTCCCTTAGAGTTTAACTAGCTTCTGAAAGCTCAACCTCCGGGGAGTTTGTTTAGCAGAGATATAGAACACACGTTTCCAAGCCTGTTGGAAGGCATTTGCAGTTTCATTTCGCGTCTAATTTCCCAAACCAAACTGCTTGCAGCTCTAACTGCCTTCTAACTACCACTTCTTCGGTTCAGTGAGATATGCTGGATTCTAAACGGAGAAGCTTCTCTGACGCTTTTTCACAGAGATTTTGAAACTGAAATCTCCCATGCCGTTTCCACCATAGGCAGCAATGGGCTTCCCCATAGAACTTGCCAACCTGAATTCCTACAGGCTAGATGTGAGAGGCACATTCTGCTGCTTCCTCCCTTAGAGTTAAACTAGCTTCTGAAAGCTCAACCTCCGGGGAGTTTGTTTGGCAGAGATATAGAACACACGTTTCCAAGCCTGTTGGAAGGCATTTGCAGTTTCATTTCGCGTCTAATTTCCCAAACCAAACTGCTTGCAGCTCTAACTGCCTTCTAACTACCACTTCTTCGGTTCAGTGAGATATGCTGGATTCTAAACGGAGAAGCTTCTCTGACGCTTTTTCACAGAGATTTTGAAACTGAAATCTCCCATGCTGTTTCCACCATAGCCAGCAATGGGCTTCCCCATAGAACTTGCCAACCTGAATTCCTACAGGCTAGATGTGAGAGGCACATTCTGCTGCTTCCTCCCTTAGAGTTAAACTAGCTTCTGAAAGCTCAACCTCCAGGGAGTCTGTTTGGCAGAGATATAGAACACACTTTTCCAAGCCTGTTGGAAGGCATTTGCAGTTTCATTTCGCGTCTAATTTCCCAAACCAAACTGCTTGCAGCTCTAACTGCCTTCTAACTACCACTTCTTCGGTTCAGTGAGATATGCTGGATTCTAAACGGAGAAGCTTCTCTGACGCTTTTTCACAGAGATTTTGAAACTGAAATCTCCCATGCCGTTTCCACCATAGGCAGCAATGGGCTTCACCATAGAACTTGCCAACCTGAATTCCTACAGGCTAGATGTGAGAGGCACATTCTGCTGCTTCCTCCCTTAGAGTTAAACTTGCTTCTGAAAGCTCAACCTCCGGGGAGTTTCTTTGGCAGAGATATAGAACACACTTTTCCAAGCCTGTTGGAAGGCATTTGCAGTTTCATTTCGCGTCTAATTTCCCAAACCAAACTGCTTGTAGCTCTAACTGCCTTCTAACTACCACTTCTTCGGTTCAGTGAGATATGCTGGATTCTAAACGGAGAAGCTTCTCTGACGCTTTTTCACAGAGATTTTGAAACTGAAATCTCCCATGCTGTTTCCACCATAGCCAGCAATGGGCTTCCCCATAGAACTAGCCAACCTGAATTCCTACAGGCTAGATGTGAGAGGCACATTCTGCTGCTTCCTCCCTTAGAGTTAAACTAGCTTCTGAAAGCTCAACCTCCAGGGAGTCTGTTTGGCAGAGATATAGAACACACTTTTCCAAGCCTGTTGGAAGGCCTTTGCAGTGTCATTTCGCATCTAATTTCCCAAACCAAACTGCTTGCAGCTCTAACTCCCTTCTAACTACCACTTCTTCGGTTCAGTGAGATATGCTGGATTCTAAACGGAGAAGCTTCTCTGACGCTTTTTCACAGAGATTTTGAAACTGAAATTTCCAAACCCGTTTCCAACGAAGGCGCCAATGGGCTTCCCCATAGAACTTGCCAACCTGAATTCCTACAGGCTAGATGTGAGAGGCACATTCTGCTGCTTCCTCCCTTAGAGTTAAACTAGCTTCTGAAAGCTCAACCTCCGGGGAGTTTGTTTGGCAGAGATATAGAACACAATTTTCCAAGCCTGTTGGAAGGCATTTGCAGTTTCATTTCGCGTCTAATTTCCCAAACCAAACTGCTTGCAGCTCTAACTGCCTTCTAACTACCACTTCTTCGGTTCAGTGAGATATGCTGGATTCTAAACGGAGAAGCTTCTCTGACGCTTTTTCACAGAGATTTTGAAACTGAAATCTCCCATGCTGTTTCCACCATAGCCAGCAATGGGCTTCACCATAGAACTTGCCAACCTGAATTCCTACAGGCTAGATGTGAGAGGCACATTCTGCTGCTTCCTCCCTTAGAGTTAAACTAGCTTCTGAAAGCTCAACCTCCAGGGAGTCTGTTTGGCAGAGATATAGAACACACTTTTCCAAGCCTGTTGGAAGGCATTTGCAGTTTCATTTCGCGTCTAATTTCCCAAACCAAACTGCTTGCAGCTCTAACTGCCTTCTAACTACCACTTCTTCGGTTCAGTGAGATATGCTGGATTCTAAACGGAGAAGCTTCTCTGACGCTTTTTCACAGAGATTTTGAAACTGAAATCTCCCATGCCGTTTCCACCATAGGCAGCAATGGGCTTCGCCATAGAACTTGCCAACCTGAATTCCTACAGGCTAGATGTGAGAGGCACATTCTGCTGCTTCCTCCCTTAGAGTTAAACTTGCTTCTGAAAGCTCAACCTCCGGGGAGTTTCTTTGGCAGAGATATAGAACACACTTTTCCAAGCCTGTTGGAAGGCATTTGCAGTTTCATTTCGCGTCTAATTTCCCAAACCAAACTGCTTGTAGCTCTAACTGCCTTCTAACTACCACTTCTTTGGTTCAGTGAGATATGCTGGATTCTAAACGGAGAAGCTTCTCTGACGCTTTTTCACAGAGATTTTGAAACTGAAATCTCCCATGCTGTTTCCACCATAGCCAGCAATGGGCTTCCCCATAGAACTAGCCAACCTGAATTCCTACAGGCTAGATGTGAGAGGCACATTCTGCTGCTTCCTCCCTTAGAGTTAAACTAGCTTCTGAAAGCTCAACCTCCAGGGAGTCTGTTTGGCAGAGATGTAGAACACACTTTTCCAAGCCTGTTGGAAGGCCTTTGCAGTGTCATTTCGCATCTAATTTCCCAAACCAAACTGCTTGCAGCTCTAACTCCCTTCTAACTACCACTTCTTCGGTTCAGTGAGATATGCTGGATTCTAAACGGAGAAGCTTCTCTGACGCTTTTTCACAGAGATTTTGAAACTGAAATTTCCAAACCCGTTTCCAACGAAGGCGCCAATGGGCTTCCCCATAAAACTTGCCAACCTGAATTCCTACAGGCTAGATGTGAGAGGCACATTCTGCTGCTTCCTCCCTTAGAGTTAAACTAGCTTCTGAAAGCTCAACCTCCGGGGAGTTTGTTTGGCAGAGATATAGAACACACTTTTCCAAGCCTGTTGGAAGGCATTTGCAGTTTCATTTCGCGTCTAATTTCCCAAACCAAACTGCTTGCAGCTCTAACTCCCTTCTAACTACCACTTCTTCGGTTCAGTGAGATATGCTGGATTCTAAACGGAGAAGCTTCTCTGACGCTTTTTCACAGAGATTTTGAAACTGAAATCTCCCATGCCGTTTCCACCATAGGCAGCAATGGGCTTCCCCATAGAACTTGCCAACCTGAATTCCTACAGGCTAGATGTGAGAGGCACATTCTGCTGCTTCCTCCCTTAGAGTTAAACTTGCTTCTGAAAGCTCAACCTCCGGGGAGTTTGTTTGGCAGAGATATAGAACACAATTTTCCAAGCCTGTTGGAAGGCATTTGCAGTTTCATTTCGCGTCTAATTTCCCAAACCAAACTGCTTGCAGCTCTAACTGCCTTCTAACTACCACTTCTTCGGTTCAGTGAGATATGCTGGATTCTAAACGGAGAAGCTTCTCTGACGCTTTTTCACAGAGATTTTGAAACTGAAATCTCCCATGCCGTTTCCACCATAGGCAGCAATGGGCTTCCCCATAGAACTTGCCAACCTGAATTCCTACAGGCTAGATGTGAGAGGCACATTCTGCTGCTTCCTCCCTTAGAGTTAAACTAGCTTCTGAAAGCTCAACCTCCGGGGAGTTTGTTTGGCAGAGATATAGAACACACGTTTCCAAGCCTGTTGGAAGGCATTTGCAGTTTCATTTCGCGTCTAATTTCCCAAACCAAACTGCTTGCAGCTCTAACTGCCTTCTAACTACCACTTCTTCGGTTCAGTGAGATATGCTGGATTCTAAACGGAGAAGCTTCTCTGACGCTTTTTCACAGAGATTTTGAAACTGAAATCTCCCATGCCGTTTCCACCATAGGCAGCAATGGGCTTCCCCATAGAACTTGCCAACCTGAATTCCTACAGGCTAGATGTGAGAGGCACATTCTGCTGCTTCCTCCCTTAGAGTTAAACTAGCTTCTGAAAGCTCAACCTCCGGGGAGTTTGTTTGGCAGAGATATAGAACACACGTTTCCAAGCCTGTTGGAAGGCATTTGCAGTTTCATTTCGCGTCTAATTTCCCAAACCAAACTGCTTGCAGCTCTAACTGCCTTCTAACTACCACTTCTTCGGTTCAGTGAGATATGCTGGATTCTAAACGGAGAAGCTTCTCTGACGCTTTTTCACAGAGATTTTGAAACTGAAATCTCCCATGCTGTTTCCACCATAGCCAGCAATGGGCTTCCCCATAGAACTTGCCAACCTGAATTCCTACAGGCTAGATGTGAGAGGCACATTCTGCTGCTTCCTCCCTTAGAGTTAAACTAGCTTCTGAAAGCTCAACCTCCAGGGAGTCTGTTTGGCAGAGATATAGAACACACTTTTCCAAGCCTGTTGGAAGGCATTTGCAGTTTCATTTCGCGTCTAATTTCCCAAACCAAACTGCTTGCAGCTCTAACTGCCTTCTAACTACCACTTCTTCGGTTCAGTGAGATATGCTGGATTCTAAACGGAGAAGCTTCTCTGACGCTTTTTCACAGAGATTTTGAAACTGAAATCTCCCATGCCGTTTCCACCATAGGCAGCAATGGGCTTCCCCATAGAACTTGCCAACCTGAATTCCTACAGGCTAGATGTGAGAGGCACATTCTGCTGCTTCCTCCCTTAGAGTTAAACTTGCTTCTGAAAGCTCAACCTCCGGGGAGTTTCTTTGGCAGAGATATAGAACACACTTTTCCAAGCCTGTTGGAAGGCATTTGCAGTTTCATTTCGCGTCTAATTTCCCAAACCAAACTGCTTGCAGCTCTAACTGCCTTCTTACTACCACTTCTTCGGTTCAGTGAGATATGCTGGATTCTAAACGGAGAAGCTTCTCTGACGCTTTTTCACAGAGATTTTGAAACTGAAATCTCCCATGCCGTTTCCACCATAGGCAGCAATGGGCTTCCCCATAGAACTTGCCAACCTGAATTCCTACAGGCTAGATGTGAGAGGCACATTCTGCTGCTTCCTCCCTTAGAGTTAAACTTGCTTCTGAAAGCTCAACCTCCGGGGAGTTTCTTTGGCAGAGATATAGAACACACTTTTCCAAGCCTGTTGGAAGGCATTTGCAGTTTCATTTCGCGTCTAATTTCCCAAACCAAACTGCTTGTAGCTCTAACTGCCTTCTAACTACCACTTCTTTGGTTCAGTGAGATATGCTGGATTCTAAACGGAGAAGCTTCTCTGACGCTTTTTCACAGAGATTTTGAAACTGAAATCTCCCATGCTGTTTCCACCATAGCCAGCAATGGGCTTCCCCATAGAACTAGCCAACCTGAATTCCTACAGGCTAGATGTGAGAGGCACATTCTGCTGCTTCCTCCCTTAGAGTTAAACTAGCTTCTGAAAGCTCAACCTCCAGGGAGTCTGTTTGGCAGAGATGTAGAACACACTTTTCCAAGCCTGTTGGAAGGCCTTTGCAGTGTCATTTCGCATCTAATTTCCCAAACCAAACTGCTTGCAGCTCTAACTCCCTTCTAACTACCACTTCTTCGGTTCAGTGAGATATGCTGGATTCTAAACGGAGAAGCTTCTCTGACGCTTTTTCACAGAGATTTTGAAACTGAAATTTCCAAACCCGTTTCCAACGAAGTCGCCAATGGGCTTCCCCATAGAACTTGCCAACCTGAATTCCTACAGGCTAGATGTGAGAGGCACATTCTGCTGCTTCCTCCCTTAGAGTTAAACTAGCTTCTGAAAGCTCAACCTCCGGGGAGTTTGTTTGGCAGAGATATAGAACACACTTTTCCAAGCCTGTTGGAAGGCATTTGCAGTTTCATTTCGCGTCTAATTTCCCAAACCAAACTGCTTGCAGCTCTAACTGCCTTCTAAGTACCACTTCTTCGGTTCAGTGAGATATGCTGGATTCTAAACGGAGAAGCTTCTCTGACGCTTTTTCACAGAGATTTTGAAACTGAAATCTCCCATGCCGTTTCCACCATAGGCAGCAATGGGCTTCCCCATAGAACTTGCCAACCTGAATTCCTACAGGCTAGATGTGAGAGGCACATTCTGCTGCTTCCTCCCTTAGAGTTAAACTTGCTTCTGAAAGCTCAACCTCCGGGGAGTTTGTTTGGCAGAGATATAGAACACACTTTTCCAAGCCTGTTGGAAGGCATTTGCAGTTTCATTTCGCGTCTAATTTCCCAAACCAAACTGCTTGCAGCTCTAACTGCCTTCTAACTACCACTTCTTCGGTTCAGTGAGATATGCTGGATTCTAAACGGAGAAGCTTCTCTGACGCTTTTTCACAGAGATTTTGAAACTGAAATCTCCCATGCCGTTTCCACCATAGGCAGCAATGGGCTTCCCCATAGAACTTGCCAACCTGAATTCCTACAGGCTAGATGTGAGAGGCACATTCTGCTGCTTCCTCCCTTAGAGTTAAACTAGCTTCTGAAAGCTCAACCTCCGGGGAGTTTGTTTGGCAGAGATATAGAACACACGTTTCCAAGCCTGTTGGAAGGCATTTGCAGTTTCATTTCGCGTCTAATTTCCCAAACCAAACTGCTTGCAGCTCTAACTGCCTTCTAACTACCACTTCTTCGGTTCAGTGAGATATGCTGGATTCTAAACGGAGAAGCTTCTCTGACGCTTTTTCACAGAGATTTTGAAACTGAAATCTCCCATGCCGTTTCCACCATAGGCAGCAATGGGCTTCCCCATAGAACTTGCCAACCTGAATTCCTACAGGCTAGATGTGAGAGGCACATTCTGCTGCTTCCTCCCTTAGAGTTAAACTAGCTTCTGAAAGCTCAACCTCCGGGGAGTTTGTTTGGCAGAGATATAGAACACACGTTTCCAAGCCTGTTGGAAGGCATTTGCAGTTTCATTTCGCGTCTAATTTCCCAAACCAAACTGCTTGCAGCTCTAACTGCCTTCTAACTACCACTTCTTCGGTTCAGTGAGATATGCTGGATTCTAAACGGAGAAGCTTCTCTGACGCTTTTTCACAGAGATTTTGAAACTGAAATCTCCCATGCTGTTTCCACCATAGCCAGCAATGGGCTTCCCCATAGAACTTGCCAACCTGAATTCCTACAGGCTAGATGTGAGAGGCACATTCTGCTGCTTCCTCCCTTAGAGTTAAACTAGCTTCTGAAAGCTCAACCTCCAGGGAGTCTGTTTGGCAGAGATATAGAACACACTTTTCCAAGCCTGTTGGAAGGCATTTGCAGTTTCATTTCGCGTCTAATTTCCCAAACCAAACTGCTTGCAGCTCTAACTGCCTTCTAACTACCACTTCTTCGGTTCAGTGAGATATGCTGGATTCTAAACGGAGAAGCTTCTCTGACGCTTTTTCACAGAGATTTTGAAACTGAAATCTCCCATGCCGTTTCCACCATAGGCAGCAATGGGCTTCCCCATAGAACTTGCCAACCTGAATTCCTACAGGCTAGATGTGAGAGGCACATTCTGCTGCTTCCTCCCTTAGAGTTAAACTTGCTTCTGAAAGCTCAACCTCCGGGGAGTTTCTTTGGCAGAGATATAGAACACACTTTTCCAAGCCTGTTGGAAGGCATTTGCAGTTTCATTTCGCGTCTAATTTCCCAAACCAAACTGCTTGTAGCTCTAACTGCCTTCTAACTACCACTTCTTCGGTTCAGTGAGATATGCTGGATTCTAAACGGAGAAGCTTCTCTGACGCTTTTTCACAGAGATTTTGAAACTGAAATCTCCCATGCTGTTTCCACCATAGCCAGCAATGGGCTTCCCCATAGAACTAGCCAACCTGAATTCCTACAGGCTAGATGTGAGAGGCACATTCTGCTGCTTCCTCCCTTAGAGTTAAACTAGCTTCTGAAAGCTCAACCTCCAGGGAGTCTGTTTGGCAGAGATATAGAACACACTTTTCCAAGCCTGTTGGAAGGCCTTTGCAGTGTCATTTCGCATCTAATTTCCCAAACCAAACTGCTTGCAGCTCTAACTCCCTTCTAACTACCACTTCTTCGGTTCAGTGAGATATGCTGGATTCTAAACGGAGAAGCTTCTCTGACGCTTTTTCACAGAGATTTTGAAACTGAAATTTCCAAACCCGTTTCCAACGAAGGCGCCAATGGGCTTCCCCATAGAACTTGCCAACCTGAATTCCTACAGGCTAGATGTGAGAGGCACATTCTGCTGCTTCCTCCCTTAGAGTTAAACTAGCTTCTGAAAGCTCAACCTCCGGGGAGTTTGTTTGGCAGAGATATAGAACACAATTTTCCAAGCCTGTTGGAAGGCATTTGCAGTTTCATTTCGCGTCTAATTTCCCAAACCAAACTGCTTGCAGCTCTAACTGCCTTCTAACTACCACTTCTTCGGTTCAGTGAGATATGCTGGATTCTAAACGGAGAAGCTTCTCTGACGCTTTTTCACAGAGATTTTGAAACTGAAATCTCCCATGCTGTTTCCACCATAGCCAGCAATGGGCTTCCCCATAGAACTTGCCAACCTGAATTCCTACAGGCTAGATGTGAGAGGCACATTCTGCTGCTTCCTCCCTTAGAGTTAAACTAGCTTCTGAAAGCTCAACCTCCAGGGAGTCTGTTTGGCAGAGATATAGAACACACTTTTCCAAGCCTGTTGGAAGGCATTTGCAGTTTCATTTCGCGTCTAATTTCCCAAACCAAACTGCTTGCAGCTCTAACTGCCTTCTAACTACCACTTCTTCGGTTCAGTGAGATATGCTGGATTCTAAACGGAGAAGCTTCTCTGACGCTTTTTCACAGAGATTTTGAAACTGAAATCTCCCATGCCGTTTCCACCATAGGCAGCAATGGGCTTCCCCATAGAACTTGCCAACCTGAATTCCTACAGGCTAGATGTGAGAGGCACATTCTGCTGCTTCCTCCCTTAGAGTTAAACTTGCTTCTGAAAGCTCAACCTCCGGGGAGTTTCTTTGGCAGAGATATAGAACACACTTTTCCAAGCCTGTTGGAAGGCATTTGCAGTTTCATTTCGCGTCTAATTTCCCAAACCAAACTGCTTGTAGCTCTAACTGCCTTCTAACTACCACTTCTTTGGTTCAGTGAGATATGCTGGATTCTAAACGGAGAAGCTTCTCTGACGCTTTTTCACAGAGATTTTGAAACTGAAATCTCCCATGCTGTTTCCACCATAGCCAGCAATGGGCTTCCCCATAGAACTAGCCAACCTGAATTCCTACAGGCTAGATGTGAGAGGCACATTCTGCTGCTTCCTCCCTTAGAGTTAAACTAGCTTCTGAAAGCTCAACCTCCAGGGAGTCTGTTTGGCAGAGATATAGAGCACACTTTTCCAAGCCTGTTGGAATGCCTTTGCAGTGTCATTTCGCATCTAATTTCCCAAACCAAACTGCTTGCAGCTCTAACTCCCTTCTAACTACCACTTCTTCGGTTCAGTGAGATATGCTGGATTCTAAACGGAGAAGCTTCTCTGACGCTTTTTCACAGAGATTTTGAAACTGAAATTTCCAAACCCGTTTCCAACGAAGGCGCCAATGGGCTTCCCCATAGAACTTGCCAACCTGAATTCCTACAGGCTAGATGTGAGAGGCACATTCTGCTGCTTCCTCCCTTAGAGTTAAACTAGCTTCTGAAAGCTCAACCTCCGGGGAGTTTGTTTGGCAGAGATATAGAACACACTTTTCCAAGCCTGTTGGAAGGCATTTGCAGTTTCATTTCGCGTCTAATTTCCCAAACCAAACTGCTTGCAGCTCTAACTGCCTTCTAACTACCACTTCTTCGGTTCAGTGAGATATGCTGGATTCTAAACGGAGAAGCTTCTCTGATGCTTTTTCACAGAGATTTTGAAACTGAAATCTCCCATGCCGTTTCCACCATAGGCAGCAATGGGCTTCCCCATAGAACTTGCCAACCTGAATTCCTACAGGCTAGATGTGAGAGGCACATTCTGCTGCTTCCTCCCTTAGAGTTAAACTAGCTTCTGAAAGCTCAACCTCCGGGGAGTCTGTTTGGCAGAGATATAGAACACATTTTTCCAAGCCTGTTGGAAGGCATTTGCAGTTTCATTTCGCGTCTAATTTCCCAAACCAAATTGCTTGCAGCTCTAACTCCCTTCTAACTACCACTTCTTCGGTTCAGTGAGATATGCTGGATTCTAAACGGAGAAGCTTCTCTGACGCTTTTTCACAGAGATTTTGAAACTGAAATCTCCCATGCCGTTTCCACCATAGGCAGCAATGGGCTTCCCCATAGAACTTGCCAACCTTAATTCCTACAGGCTAGATGTGAGAGGCACATTCTGCTGCTTCCTCCCTTAGAGTTAAACTAGCTTCTGAAAGCTCAACCTCCGGGGAGTCTGTTTGGCAGAGATATAGAACACATTTTTCCAAGCCTGTTGGAAGGCATTTGCAGTTTCATTTCGCGTCTAATTTCCCAAACCAAACTGCTTGCAGCTCTAACTCCCTTCTAACTACCACTTCTTCGGTTCAGTGAGATATGCTGGATTCTAAACGGAGAAGCTTCTCTGACGCTTTTTCACAGAGATTTTGAAACTGAAATCTCCCATGCCGTTTCCACCATAGGCAGCAATGGGCTTCCCCATAGAACTTGCCAACCTTAATTCCTACAGGCTAGATGTGAGAGGCACATTCTGCTGCTTCCTCCCTTAGAGTTAAACTAGCTTCTGAAAGCTCAACCTCCGGGGAGTCTGTTTGGCAGAGATATAGAACACATTTTTCCAAGCCTGTTGGAAGGCATTTGCAGTTTCATTTCGCGTCTAATTTCCCAAACCAAACTGCTTGCAGCTCTAACTCCCTTCTAACTACCACTTCTTCGGTTCAGTGAGATATGCTGGATTCTAAACGGAGAAGCTTCTCTGACGCTTTTTCACAGAGATTTTGAAACTGAAATCTCCCATGCCGTTTCCACCATAGGCAGCAATGGGCTTCCCCATAGAACTTGCCAACCTGAATTCCTACAGGCTAGATGTGAGAGGCACATTCTGCTGCTTCCTCCCTTAGAGTTGAACTTGCTTCTGAAAGCTCAACCTCCGGGGAGTTTGTTTGGCAGAGATATAGAACACACTTTTCCAAGCCTGTTGGAAGGCATTTGCAGTTTCATTTCGCGTCTAATTTCCCAAACCAAACTGCTTGCAGCTCTAACTGCCTTCTAACTACCACTTCTTCGGTTCAGTGAGATATGCTGGATTCTAAACGGAGAAGCTTCTCTGACGCTTTTTCACAGAGATTTTGAAACTGAAATTTCCAAACCCGTTTCCAACGAAGGCGCCAATGGGCTTCCCCATAGAACTTGCCAACCTGAATTCCTACAGGCTAGATGTGAGAGGCACATTCTGCTGCTTCCTCCCTTAGAGTTAAACTAGCTTCTGAAAGCTCAACCTCCGGGGAGTTTGTTTGGCAGAGATATAGAACACACTTTTCCAAGCCTGTTGGAAGGCATTTGCAGTTTCATTTCGCGTCTAATTTCCCAAACCAAACTGCTTGCAGCTCTAACTGCCTTCTAACTACCACTTCTTCGGTTCAGTGAGATATGCTGGATTCTAAACGGAGAAGCTTCTCTGACGCTTTTTCACAGAGATTTTGAAACTGAAATCTCCCATGCCGTTTCCACCATAGGCAGCAATGGGCTTCCCCATAGAACTTGCCAACCTGAATTCCTACAGGCTAGATGTGAGAGGCACATTCTGCTGCTTCCTCCCTTAGAGTTAAACTAGCTTCTGAAAGCTCAACCTCCGGGGAGTCTGTTTGGCAGAGATATAGAAGACATTTTTCCAAGCCTGTTGGAAGGCATTTGCAGTTTCATTTCGCGTCTAATTTCCCAAACCAAACTGCTTGCAGCTCTAACTGCCTTCTAACTACCACTTCTTCGGTTCAGTGAGATATGCTGGATTCTAAACGGAGAAGCTTCTCTGACGCTTTTTCACAGAGATTTTGAAACTGAAATCTCCCATGCCGTTTCCACCATAGGCAGCAATGGGCTTCCCCATAGAACTTGCCAACCTTAATTCCTACAGGCTAGATGTGAGAGGCACATTCTGCTGCTTCCTCCCTTAGAGTTAAACTACCTTCTGAAAGCTCAACCTCCGGGGAGTCTGTTTGGCAGAGATATAGAACACATTTTTCCAAGCCTATTGGAAGGCATTTGCAGTTTCATTTCGCGTCTAATTTCCCAAACCAAACTGCTTGCAGCTCTAACTCCCTTCTAACTACCACTTCTTCGGTTCAGTGAGATATGCTGGATTCTAAACGGAGAAGCTTCTCTGACGCTTTTTCACAGAGATTTTGAAACTGAAATCTCCCATGCCGTTTCCACCATAGGCAGCAATGGGCTTCCCCATAGAACTTGCCAACCTGAATTCCTACAGGCTAGATGTGAGAGGCACATTCTGCTGCTTCCTCCCTTAGAGTTAAACTTGCTTCTGAAAGTTCAACCTCCGGGGAGTTTGTTTGGCAGAGATATAGAACACACTTTTCCAAGCCTGTTGGAAGGCATTTGCAGTTTCATTTCGCGTCTAATTTCCCAAACCAAACTGCTTGCAGCTCTAACTCCCTTCTAACTACCACTTCTTCGGTTCAGTGAGATATGCTGGATTCTAAACGGAGAAGCTTCTCTGACGCTTTTTCACAGAGATTTTGAAACTGAAATCTCCCATGCTGTTTCCACCATAGGCAGCAATGGGCTTCCCCATAGAACTTGCCAACCTGAATTCCTACAGGCTAGATGTGAGAGGCACATTCTGCTGCTTCCTCCCTTAGAGTTAAACTAGCTTCTGAAAGCTCAACCTCCGGGGAGTCTGTTTGGCAGAGATATAGAACACACTTTTCCAAGCCTGTTGGAAGGCATTTGCAGTTTCATTTCGCGTCTAATTTCCCAAACCAAACTGCTTGCAGCTCTAACTCCCTTCTAACTACCACTTCTTCGGTTCAGTGAGATATGCTGGATTCTAAACGGAGAAGCTTCTCTGACGCTTTTTCACAGAGATTTTGAAACTGAAATTTCCAAACCCGTTTCCAACGAAGGCGCCAATGGGCTTCCCCATAGAACTTGCCAACCTGAATTCCTACAGGCTAGATGTGAGAGGCACATTCTGCTGCTTCCTCCCTTAGAGTTAAACTAGCTTCTGAAAGCTCAACCTCCGGGGAGTTTGTTTGGCAGAGATATAGAACACACTTTTCCAAGCCTGTTGGAAGGCATTTGCAGTTTCATTTCGCGTCTAATTTCCCAAACCAAACTGCTTGCAGCTCTAACTGCCTTCTAACTACCACTTCTTCGGTTCAGTGAGATATGCTGGATTCTAAACGGAGAAGCTTCTCTGACGCTTTTTCACAGAGATTTTGAAACTGAAATCTCCCATGCTGTTTCCATCATAGCCAGCAATGGGCTTCCCCATAGAACTTGCCAACCTGAATTCCTACAGGCTAGATGTGAGAGGCACATTCTGCTGCTTCCTCCCTTAGAGTTAAACTTGCTTCTGAAAGCTCAACCTCCGGGGAGTTTGTTTGGCAGAGATATAGAACACACTTTTCCAAGCCTGTTGGAAGGCATTTGCAGTTTCATTTCGCGTCTAATTTCCCAAACCAAACTGCTTGCAGCTCTAACTCCCTTCTAACTACCACTTCTTCGGTTCAGTGAGATATGCAGGATTCTAAACGGAGAAGCTTCTCTGACGCTTTTTCACAGAGATTTTGAAACTGAAATCTCCCATGCTGTTTCCACCATAGGCAGCAATGGGCTTCCCCATAGAACTTGCCAACCTGAATTCCTACAGGCTAGATGTGAGAGGCACATTCTGCTGCTTCCTCCCTTAGAGTTAAACTAGCTTCTGAAAGCTCAACCTCCGGGGAGTCTGTTTGGCAGAGATATAGAACACACTTTTCCAAGCCTGTTGGAAGGCATTTGCAGTTTCATTTCGCGTCTAATTTCCCAAACCAAACTGCTTGCAGCTCTAACTCCCTTCTAACTACCACTTCTTCGGTTCAGTGAGATATGCTGGATTCTAAACGGAGAAGCTTCTCTGACACTTTTTCACAGAGATTTTGAAACTGAAATCTCCCATGCTGTTTCCACCATAGGCAGCAATGGGCTTCCCCATAGAACTTGCCAACCTGAATTCCTACAGGCTAGATGTGAGAGGCACATTCTGCTGCTTCCTCCCTTAGAGTTAAACTAGCTTCTGAAAGCTCAACCTCCGGGGAGTTTGTTTGGCAGAGATATAGAACACACTTTTCCAAGCCTGTTGGAAGGCCTTTGCAGTGTCATTTCGCATCTAATTTCCCAAACCAAACTGCTTGCAGCTCTAACTCCCTTCTAACTACCACTTCTTCGGTTCAGTGAGATATGCTGGATTCTAAACGGAGAAGCTTCTCTGACGCTTTTTCACAGAGATTTTGAAACTGAAATCTCCCATGCCGTTTCCACCATAGGCAGCAATGGGCTTCCCCATAGAACTTGCCAACCTGAATTCCTACAGGCTAGATGTGAGAGGCACATTCTGCTGCTTCCTCCCTGAGGGTTAAACTTGCTTCTGAAAGCTCAACCTCCGGGGAGTTTGTTTGGCAGAGATATAGAACACACTTTTCCAAGCCTGTTGGAAGGCATTTGCAGTTTCATTTCGCGTCTAATTTCCCAAACCAAACTGCTTGCAGCTCTAACTCCCTTCTAACTACCACTTCTTCGGTTCAGTGAGATATGCTGGATTCTAAACGGAGAAGCTTCTCTGACGCTTTTTCACAGAGATTTTGAAACTGAAATCTCCCATGCTGTTTCCACCATAGGCAGCAATGGGCTTCCCCATAGAACTTGCCAACCTGAATTCCTACAGGCTAGATGTGAGAGGCACATTCTGCTGCTTCCTCCCTTAGAGTTAAACTAGCTTCTGAAAGCTCAACCTCCGGGGAGTCTGTTTGGCAGAGATATATAACACACTTTTCCAAGCCTGTTGGAAGGCATTTGCAGTTTCATTTCGCGTCTAATTTCCCAAACCAAACTGCTTGCAGCTCTAACTCCCTTCTAACTACCACTTCTTCGGTTCAGTGAGATATGCTGGATTCTAAACGGAGAAGCTTCTCTGACGCTTTTTCACAGAGATTTTGAAACTGAAATCTCCCATGCCGTTTCCACCATAGGCAGCAATGGGCTTCCCCATAGAACTTGCCAACCTGAATTCCTACAGGCTAGATGTGAGAGGCACATTCTGCTGCTTCCTCCCTGAGGGTTAAACTTGCTTCTGAAAGCTCAACCTCCGGGGAGTTTGTTTGGCAGAGATATAGAACACACTTTTCCAAGCCTGTTGGAAGGCATTTGCAGTTTCATTTCGCGTCTAATTTCCCAAACCAAACTGCTTGCAGCTCTAACTCCCTTCTAACTACCACTTCTTCGGTTCAGTGAGATATGCTGGATTCTAAACGGAGAAGCTTCTCTGACGCTTTTTCACAGAGATTTTGAAACTGAAATTTCCAAACCCGTTTCCAACGAAGGCGCCAATGGGCTTCCCCATAGAACTTGCCAACCTGAATTCCTACAGGCTAGATGTGAGAGGCACATTCTGCTGCTTCCTCCCTTAGAGTTAAACTTGCTTCTGAAAGCTCAACCTCCGGGGAGTTTGTTTGGCAGAGATATAGAACACACTTTTCCAAGCCTGTTGGAAGGCATTTGCAGTTTCATTTCGCGTCTAATTTCCCAAACCAAACTGCTTGCAGCTCTAACTGCCTTCTTACTACCACTTCTTCGGTTCAGTGAGATATGCTGGATTCTAAACGGAGAAGCTTCTCTGACGCTTTTTCACAGAGATTTTGAAACTGAAATCTCCCATGCTGTTTCCACCATAGGCAGCAATGGGCTTCCCCATAGAACTTGCCAACCTGAATTCCTACAGGCTAGATGTGAGAGGCACATTCTGCTGCTTCCTCCCTTAGAGTTAAACTAGCTTCTGAAAGCTCAACCTCCGGGGAGTCTGTTTGGCAGAGATATAGAACACACTTTTCCAAGCCTGTTGGAAGGCATTTGCAGTTTCATTTCGCGTCTAATTTCCCAAACCAAACTGCTTGCAGCTCTAACTCCCTTCTAACTACCACTTCTTCGGTTCAGTGAGATATGCTGGATTCTAAACGGAGAAGCTTCTCTGACGCTTTTTCACAGAGATTTTGAAACTGAAATCTCCCATGCCGTTTCCACCATAGGCAGCAATGGGCTTCCCCATAGAACTTGCCAACCTGAATTCCTACAGGCTAGATGTGAGAGGCACATTCTGCTGCTTCCTCCCTTAGAGTTAAACTTGCTTCTGAAAGCTCAACCTCCGGGGAGTTTGTTTGGCAGAGATATAGAACACACTTTTCCAAGCCTGTTGGAAGGCATTTGCAGTTTCATTTCGCGTCTAATTTCCCAAACCAAACTGCTTGCAGCTCTAACTCCCTTCTAACTACCACTTCTTCGGTTCAGTGAGATATGCTGGATTCTAAACGGAGAAGCTTCTCTGACGCTTTTTCACAGAGATTTTGAAACTGAAATTTCCAAACCCGTTTCCAACGAAGGCGCCAATGGGCTTCCCCATAGAACTTGCCAACCTGAATTCCTACAGGCTAGATGTGAGAGGCACATTCTGCTGCTTCCTCCCTTAGAGTTAAACTAGCTTCTGAAAGCTCAACCTCCGGGGAGTTTGTTTGGCAGAGATATAGAACACACTTTTCCAAGCCTGTTGGAAGGCATTTGCAGTTTCATTTCGCGTCTAATTTCCCAAACCAAACTGCTTGCAGCTCTAACTGCCTTCTAACTACCACTTCTTCGGTTCAGTGAGATATGCTGGATTCTAAACGGAGAAGCTTCTCTGACGCTTTTTCACAGAGATTTTGAAACTGAAATCTCCCATGCCGTTTCCACCATAGGCAGCAATGGGCTTCCCCATAGAACTTGCCAACCTGAATTCCTACAGGCTAGATGTGAGAGGCACATTCTGCTGCTTCCTCCCTTAGAGTTAAACTAGCTTCTGAAAGCTCAACCTCCGGGGAGTCTGTTTGGCAGAGATATAGAACACATTTTTCCAAGCCTGTTGGAAGGCATTTGCAGTTTCATTTCGCGTCTAATTTCCCAAACCAAACTGCTTGCAGCTCTAACTGCCTTCTAACTACCACTTCTTCGGTTCAGTGAGATATGCTGGATTCTAAACGGAGAAGCTTCTCTGACGCTTTTTCACAGAGATTTTGAAACTGAAATCTCCCATGCCGTTTCCACCATAGGCAGCAATGGGCTTCCCCATAGAACTTGCCAACCTTAATTCCTACAGGCTAGATGTGAGAGGCACATTCTGCTGCTTCCTCCCTTAGAGTTAAACTAGCTTCTGAAAGCTCAACCTCCGGGGAGTCTGTTTGGCAGAGATATAGAACACATTTTTCCAAGCCTGTTGGAAGGCATTTGCAGTTTCATTTCGCGTCTAATTTCCCAAACCAAACTGCTTGCAGCTCTAACTCCCTTCTAACTACCACTTCTTCGGTTCAGTGAGATATGCTGGATTCTAAACGGAGAAGCTTCTCTGACGCTTTTTCACAGAGATTTTGAAACTGAAATCTCCCATGCCGTTTCCACCATAGGCAGCAATGGGCTTCCCCATAGAACTTGCCAACCTGAATTCCTACAGGCTAGATGTGAGAGGCACATTCTGCTGCTTCCTCCCTTAGAGTTAAACTTGCTTCTGAAAGCTCAACCTCCGGGGAGTTTGTTTGGCAGAGATATAGAACACACTTTTCCAAGCCTGTTGAAAGGCATTTGCAGTTTCATTTCGCGTCTAATTTCCCAAACCAAACTGCTTGCAGCTCTAACTCCCTTCTAACTACCACTTCTTCGGTTCAGTGAGATATGCTGGATTCTAAACGGAGAAGCTTCTCTGACGCTTTTTCACAGAGATTTTGAAACTGAAATTTCCAAACCCGTTTCCAACGAAGGCGCCAATGGGCTTCCCCATAGAACTTGCCAACCTGAATTCCTACAGGCTAGATGTGAGAGGCACATTCTGCTGCTTCCTCCCTTAGAGTTAAACTAGCTTCTGAAAGCTCAACCTCCGGGGAGTTTGTTTGGCAGAGATATAGAACACACTTTTCCAAGCCTGTTGGAAGGCATTTGCAGTTTCATTTCGCGTCTAATTTCCCAAACCAAACTGCTTGCAGCTCTAACTGCCTTCTAACTACCACTTCTTCGGTTCAGTGAGATATGCTGGATTCTAAACGGAGAAGCTTCTCTGACGCTTTTTCACAGAGATTTTGAAACTGAAATCTCCCATGCTGTTTCCACCATAGCCAGCAATGGGCTTCCCCATAGAACTTGCCAACCTGAATTCCTACAGGCTAGATGTGAGAGGCACATTCTGCTGCTTCCTCCCTTAGAGTTAAACTAGCTTCTGAAAGCTCAACCTCCAGGGAGTCTGTTTGGCAGAGATATAGAACACACTTTTCCAAGCCTGTTGGAAGGCATTTGCAGTTTCATTTCGCGTCTAATTTCCCAAACCAAACTGCTTGCATATCTAACTGCCTTCTAACTACCACTTCTTCGGTTCAGTGAGATATGCTGGATTCTAAACGGAGAAGCTTCTCTGACGCTTTTTCACAGAGATTTTGAAACTGAAATCTCCCATGCCGTTTCCACCATAGGCAGCAATGGGCTTCCCCATAGAACTTGCCAACCTGAATTCCTACAGGCTAGATGTGAGAGGCACATTCTGCTGCTTCCTCCCTTAGAGTTAAACTAGCTTCTGAAAGCTCAACCTCCGGGGAGTTTGTTTGGCAGAGATATAGAACACACTTTTCCAAGCCTGTTGGAAGGCCTTTGCAGTGTCATTTCGCATCTAATTTCCCAAACCAAACTGCTTGCAGCTCTAACTCCCTTCTAACTACCACTTCTTCGGTTCAGTGAGATATGCTGGATTCTAAACGGAGAAGCTTCTCTGACGCTTTTTCACAGAGATTTTGAAACTGAAATCTCCCATGCCGTTTCCACCATAGGCAGCAATGGGCTTCCCCATAGAACTTGCCAACCTGAATTCCTACAGGCTAGATGTGAGAGGCACATTCTGCTGCTTCCTCCCTTAGAGTTAAACTTGCTTCTGAAAGCTCAACCTCCGGGGAGTTTGTTTGGCAGAGATATAGAACACACTTTTCCAAGCCTGTTGGAAGGCATTTGCAGTTTCATTTCGCGTCTAATTTCCCAAACCAAACTGCTTGCAGCTCTAACTGCCTTCTAACTACCACTTCTTCGGTTCAGTGAGATATGCTGGATTCTAAACGGAGAAGCTTCTCTGACGCTTTTTCACAGAGATTTTGAAACTGAAATCTCCCATGCCGTTTCCACCATAGGCAGCAATGGGCTTCCCCATAGAACTTGCCAACCTGAATTCCTACAGGCTAGATGTGAGAGGCACATTCTGCTGCTTCCTCCCTTAGAGTTAAACTAGCTTCTGAAAGCTCAACCTCCGGGGAGTTTGTTTGGCAGAGATATAGAACACACTTTTCCAAGCCTGTTGGAAGGCCTTTGCAGTGTCATTTCGCATCTAATTTCCCAAACCAAACTGCTTGCAGCTCTAACTCCCTTCTAACTACCACTTCTTCGGTTCAGTGAGATATGCTGGATTCTAAACGGAGAAGCTTCTCTGACGCTTTTTCACAGAGATTTTGAAACTGAAATCTCCCATGCCGTTTCCACCATAGGCAGCAAAGGGCTTCCCCATAGAACTTGCCAACCTGAATTCCTACAGGCTAGATGTGAGAGGCACATTCTGCTGCTTCCTCCCTGAGGGTTAAACTTGCTTCTGAAAGCTCAACCTCCGGGGAGTTTGTTTGGCAGAGATATAGAACACACTTTTCCAAGCCTGTTGGAAGGCATTTGCAGTTTCATTTCGCGTCTAATTTCCCAAACCAAACTGCTTGCAGCTCTAACTCCCTTCTAACTACCACTTCTTCGGTTCAGTGAGATATGCTGGATTCTAAACGGAGAAGCTTCTCTGACGCTTTTTCACAGAGATTTTGAAACTGAAATTTCCAAACCCGTTTCCAACGAAGGCGTCAATGGGCTTCCCCATAGAACTTGCCAACCTGAATTCCTACAGGCTAGATGTGAGAGGCACATTCTGCTGCTTCCTCCCTTAGAGTTAAACTAGCTTCTGAAAGCTCATCCTCCAGGGAGTCTGTTTGGCAGAGATATAGAACACACTTTTCCAAGCCTGTTGGAAGGCATTTGCAGTTTCATTTCGCGTCTAATTTCCCAAACCAAACTGCTTGCAGCTCTAACTGCCTTCTAACTACCACTTCTTCGGTTCAGTGAGATATGCTGGATTCTAAACGGAGAAGCTTCTCTGACGCTTTTTCACAGAGATTTTGAAACTGAAATCTCCCATGCCGTTTCCACCATAGGCAGCAATGGGCTTCCCCATAGAACTTGCCAACCTGAATTCCTACAGGCTAGATGTGAGAGGCACATTCTGCTGCTTCCTCCCTTAGAGTTAAACTTGCTTCTGAAAGCTCAACCTCCGGGGAGTTTCTTTGGCAGAGATATAGAACACACTTTTCCAAGCCTGTTGGAAGGCATTTGCAGTTTCATTTCGCGTCTAATTTCCCAAACCAAACTGCTTGTAGCTCTAACTGCCTTCTAACTACCACTTCTTTGGTTCAGTGAGATATGCTGGATTCTAAACGGAGAAGCTTCTCTGACGCTTTTTCACAGAGATTTTGAAACTGAAATCTCCCATGCTGTTTCCACCATAGCCAGCAATGGGCTTCCCCATAGAACTAGCCAACCTGAATTCCTACAGGCTAGATGTGAGAGGCACATTCTGCTGCTTCCTCCCTTAGAGTTAAACTAGCTTCTGAAAGCTCAACCTCCAGGGAGTCTGTTTGGCAGAGATATAGAGCACACTTTTCCAAGCCTGTTGGAATGCCTTTGCAGTGTCATTTCGCATCTAATTTCCCAAACCAAACTGCTTGCAGCTCTAACTCCCTTCTAACTACCACTTCTTCGGTTCAGTGAGATATGCTGGATTCTAAACGGAGAAGCTTCTCTGACGCTTTTTCACAGAGATTTTGAAACTGAAATTTCCAAACCCGTTTCCAACGAAGGCGCCAATGGGCTTCCCCATAGAACTTGCCAACCTGAATTCCTACAGGCTAGATGTGAGAGGCACATTCTGCTGCTTCCTCCCTTAGAGTTAAACTAGCTTCTGAAAGCTCAACCTCCGGGGAGTTTGTTTGGCAGAGATATAGAACACACTTTTCCAAGCCTGTTGGAAGGCATTTGCAGTTTCATTTCGCGTCTAATTTCCCAAACCAAACTGCTTGCAGCTCTAACTGCCTTCTAACTACCACTTCTTCGGTTCAGTGAGATATGCTGGATTCTAAACGGAGAAGCTTCTCTGATGCTTTTTCACAGAGATTTTGAAACTGAAATCTCCCATGCCGTTTCCACCATAGGCAGCAATGGGCTTCCCCATAGAACTTGCCAACCTGAATTCCTACAGGCTAGATGTGAGAGGCACATTCTGCTGCTTCCTCCCTTAGAGTTAAACTAGCTTCTGAAAGCTCAACCTCCGGGGAGTCTGTTTGGCAGAGATATAGAACACATTTTTCCAAGCCTGTTGGAAGGCATTTGCAGTTTCATTTCGCGTCTAATTTCCCAAACCAAATTGCTTGCAGCTCTAACTCCCTTCTAACTACCACTTCTTCGGTTCAGTGAGCTATGCTGGATTCTAAACGGAGAAGCTTCTCTGACGCTTTTTCACAGAGATTTTGAAACTGAAATCTCCCATGCCGTTTCCACCATAGGCAGCAATGGGCTTCCCCATAGAACTTGCCAACCTTAATTCCTACAGGCTAGATGTGAGAGGCACATTCTGCTGCTTCCTCCCTTAGAGTTAAACTAGCTTCTGAAAGCTCAACCTCCGGGGAGTCTGTTTGGCAGAGATATAGAACACATTTTTCCAAGCCTGTTGGAAGGCATTTGCAGTTTCATTTCGCGTCTAATTTCCCAAACCAAACTGCTTGCAGCTCTAACTCCCTTCTAACTACCACTTCTTCGGTTCAGTGAGATATGCTGGATTCTAAACGGAGAAGCTTCTCTGACGCTTTTTCACAGAGATTTTGAAACTGAAATTTCCCATGCCGTTTCCACCATAGGCAGCAATGGGCTTCCCCATAGAACTTGCCAACCTTAATTCCTACAGGCTAGATGTGAGAGGCACATTCTGCTGCTTCCTCCCTTAGAGTTAAACTAGCTTCTGAAAGCTCAACCTCCGGGGAGTCTGTTTGGCAGAGATATAGAACACATTTTTCCAAGCCTGTTGGAAGGCATTTGCAGTTTCATTTCGCGTCTAATTTCCCAAACCAAACTGCTTGCAGCTCTAACTCCCTTCTAACTACCACTTCTTCGGTTCAGTGAGATATGCTGGATTCTAAACGGAGAAGCTTCTCTGACGCTTTTTCACAGAGATTTTGAAACTGAAATCTCCCATGCCGTTTCCACCATAGGCAGCAATGGGCTTCCCCATAGAACTTGCCAACCTGAATTCCTACAGGCTAGATGTGAGAGGCACATTCTGCTGCTTCCTCCCTTAGAGTTGAACTTGCTTCTGAAAGCTCAACCTCCGGGGAGTTTGTTTGGCAGAGATATAGAACACACTTTTCCAAGCCTGTTGGAAGGCATTTGCAGTTTCATTTCGCGTCTAATTTCCCAAACCAAACTGCTTGCAGCTCTAACTGCCTTCTAACTACCACTTCTTCGGTTCAGTGAGATATGCTGGATTCTAAACGGAGAAGCTTCTCTGACGCTTTTTCACAGAGATTTTGAAACTGAAATTTCCAAACCCGTTTCCAACGAAGGCGCCAATGGGCTTCCCCATAGAACTTGCCAACCTGAATTCCTACAGGCTAGATGTGAGAGGCACATTCTGCTGCTTCCTCCCTTAGAGTTAAACTAGCTTCTGAAAGCTCAACCTCCGGGGAGTTTGTTTGGCAGAGATATAGAACACACTTTTCCAAGCCTGTTGGAAGGCATTTGCAGTTTCATTTCGCGTCTAATTTCCCAAACCAAACTGCTTGCAGCTCTAACTGCCTTCTAACTACCACTTCTTCGGTTCAGTGAGATATGCTGGATTCTAAACGGAGAAGCTTCTCTGACGCTTTTTCACAGAGATTTTGAAACTGAAATCTCCCATGCCGTTTCCACCATAGGCAGCAATGGGCTTCCCCATAGAACTTGCCAACCTGAATTCCTACAGGCTAGATGTGAGAGGCACATTCTGCTGCTTCCTCCCTTAGAGTTAAACTAGCTTCTGAAAGCTCAACCTCCGGGGAGTCTGTTTGGCAGAGATATAGAAGACATTTTTCCAAGCCTGTTGGAAGGCATTTGCAGTTTCATTTCGCGTCTAATTTCCCAAACCAAACTGCTTGCAGCTCTAACTGCCTTCTAACTACCACTTCTTCGGTTCAGTGAGATATGCTGGATTCTAAACGGAGAAGCTTCTCTGACGCTTTTTCACAGAGATTTTGAAACTGAAATCTCCCATGCCGTTTCCACCATAGGCAGCAATGGGCTTCCCCATAGAACTTGCCAACCTTAATTCCTACAGGCTAGATGTGAGAGGCACATTCTGCTGCTTCCTCCCTTAGAGTTAAACTAGCTTCTGAAAGCTCAACCTCCGGGGAGTCTGTTTGGCAGAGATATAGAACACATTTTTCCAAGCCTGTTGGAAGGCATTTGCAGTTTCATTTCGCGTCTAATTTCCCAAACCAAACTGCTTGCAGCTCTAACTCCCTTCTAACTACCACTTCTTCGGTTCAGTGAGATATGCTGGATTCTAAACGGAGAAGCTTCTCTGACGCTTTTTCACAGAGATTTTGAAACTGAAATCTCCCATGCCGTTTCCACCATAGGCAGCAATGGGCTTCCCCATAGAACTTGCCAACCTGAATTCCTACAGGCTAGATGTGAGAGGCACATTCTGCTGCTTCCTCCCTTAGAGTTAAACTTGCTTCTGAAAGTTCAACCTGCGGGGAGTTTGTTTGGCAGAGATATAGAACACACTTTTCCAAGCCTGTTGGAAGGCATTTGCAGTTTCATTTCGCGTCTAATTTCCCAAACCAAACTGCTTGCAGCTCTAACTGCCTTCTAACTACCACTTCTTCGGTTCAGTGAGATATGCTGGATTCTAAACGGAGAAGCTTCTCTGACGCTTTTTCACAGAGATTTTGAAACTGAAATCTCCCATGCTGTTTCCACCATAGCCAGCAATGGGCTTCCCCATAGAACTTGCCAACCTGAATTCCTACAGGCTAGATGTGAGAGGCACATTCTGCTGCTTCCTCCCTTAGAGTTAAACTTGCTTCTGAAAGCTCAACCTCCGGGGAGTTTGTTTGGCAGAGATATAGAACACACTTTTCCAAGCCTGTTGGAAGGCATTTGCAGTTTCATTTCGCGTCTAATTTCCCAAACCAAACTGCTTGCAGCTCTAACTCCCTTCTAACTACCACTTCTTCGGTTCAGTGAGATATGCTGGATTCTAAACGGAGAAGCTTCTCTGACGCTTTTTCACAGAGATTTTGAAACTGAAATCTCCCATGCTGTTTCCACCATAGGCAGCAATGGGCTTCCCCATAGAACTTGCCAACCTGAATTCCTACAGGCTAGATGTGAGAGGCACATTCTGCTGCTTCCTCCCTTAGAGTTAAACTAGCTTCTGAAAGCTCAACCTCCGGGGAGTCTGTTTGGCAGAGATATAGAACACACTTTTCCAAGCCTGTTGGAAGGCATTTGCAGTTTCATTTCGCGTCTAATTTCCCAAACCAAACTGCTTGCAGCTCTAACTCCCTTCTAACTACCACTTCTTCGGTTCAGTGAGATATGCTGGATTCTAAACGGAGAAGCTTCTCTGACGCTTTTTCACAGAGATTTTGAAACTGAAATTTCCAAACCCGTTTCCAACGAAGGCGCCAATGGGCTTCCCCATAGAACTTGCCAACCTGAATTCCTACAGGCTAGATGTGAGAGGCACATTCTGCTGCTTCCTCCCTTAGAGTTAAACTAGCTTCTGAAAGCTCAACCTCCGGGGAGTTTGTTTGGCAGAGATATAGAACACACTTTTCCAAGCCTGTTGGAAGGCATTTGCAGTTTCATTTCGCGTCTAATTTCCCAAACCAAACTGCTTGCAGCTCTAACTGCCTTCTAACTACCACTTCTTCGGTTCAGTGAGATATGCTGGATTCTAAACGGAGAAGCTTCTCTGACGCTTTTTCACAGAGATTTTGAAACTGAAATCTCCCATGCTGTTTCCACCATAGCCAGCAATGGGCTTCCCCATAGAACTTGCCAACCTGAATTCCTACAGGCTAGATGTGAGAGGCACATTCTGCTGCTTCCTCCCTTAGAGTTAAACTTGCTTCTGAAAGGTCAACCTCCGGGGAGTTTGTTTGGCAGAGATATAGAACACACTTTTCCAAGCCTGTTGGAAGGCATTTGCAGTTTCATTTCGCGTCTAATTTCCCAAACCAAACTGCTTGCAGCTCTAACTCCCTTCTAACTACCACTTCTTCGGTTCAGTGAGATATGCTGGATTCTAAACGGAGAAGCTTCTCTGACGCTTTTTCACAGAGATTTTGAAACTGAAATCTCCCATGCTGTTTCCACCATAGGCAGCAATGGGCTTCCCCATAGAACTTGCCAACCTGAATTCCTACAGGCTAGATGTGAGAGGCACATTCTGCTGCTTCCTCCCTTAGAGTTAAACTAGCTTCTGAAAGCTCAACCTCCGGGGAGTCTGTTTGGCAGAGATATAGAACACACTTTTCCAAGCCTGTTGGAAGGCATTTGCAGTTTCATTTCGCGTCTAATTTCCCAAACCAAACTGCTTGCAGCTCTAACTCCCTTCTAACTACCACTTCTTCGGTTCAGTGAGATATGCTGGATTCTAAACGGAGAAGCTTCTCTGACACTTTTTCACAGAGATTTTGAAACTGAAATCTCCCATGCTGTTTCCACCATAGGCAGCAATGGGCTTCCCCATAGAACTTGCCAACCTGAATTCCTACAGGCTAGATGTGAGAGGCACATTCTGCTGCTTCCTCCCTTAGAGTTAAACTAGCTTCTGAAAGCTCAACCTCCGGGGAGTTTGTTTGGCAGAGATATAGAACACACTTTTCCAAGCCTGTTGGAAGGCCTTTGCAGTGTCATTTCGCATCTAATTTCCCAAACCAAACTGCTTGCAGCTCTAACTCCCTTCTAACTACCACTTCTTCGGTTCAGTGAGATATGCTGGATTCTAAACGGAGAAGCTTCTCTGACGCTTTTTCACAGAGATTTTGAAACTGAAATCTCCCATGCCGTTTCCACCATAGGCAGCAATGGGCTTCCCCATAGAACTTGCCAACCTGAATTCCTACAGGCTAGATGTGAGAGGCACATTCTGCTGCTTCCTCCCTGAGGGTTAAACTTGCTTCTGAAAGCTCAACCTCCGGGGAGTTTGTTTGGCAGAGATATAGAACACACTTTTCCAAGCCTGTTGGAAGGCATTTGCAGTTTCATTTCGCGTCTAATTTCCCAAACCAAACTGCTTGCAGCTCTAACTCCCTTCTAACTACCACTTCTTCGGTTCAGTGAGATATGCTGGATTCTAAACGGAGAAGCTTCTCTGACGCTTTTTCACAGAGATTTTGAAACTGAAATCTCCCATGCTGTTTCCACCATAGGCAGCAATGGGCTTCCCCATAGAACTTGCCAACCTGAATTCCTACAGGCTAGATGTGAGAGGCACATTCTGCTGCTTCCTCCCTTAGAGTTAAACTAGCTTCTGAAAGCTCAACCTCCGGGGAGTCTGTTTGGCAGAGATATAGAACACACTTTTCCAAGCCTGTTGGAAGGCATTTGCAGTTTCATTTCGCGTCTAATTTCCCAAACCAAACTGCTTGCAGCTCTAACTCCCTTCTAACTACCACTTCTTCGGTTCAGTGAGATATGCTGGATTCTAAACGGAGAAGCTTCTCTGACGCTTTTTCACAGAGATTTTGAAACTGAAATCTCCCATGCCGTTTCCACCATAGGCAGCAATGGGCTTCCCCATAGAACTTGCCAACCTGAATTCCTACAGGCTAGATGCGAGAGGCACATTCTGCTGCTTCCTCCCTGAGGGTTAAACTTGCTTCTGAAAGCTCAACCTCCGGGGAGTTTGTTTGGCAGAGATATAGAACACACTTTTCCAAGCCTGTTGGAAGGCATTTGCAGTTTCATTTCGCGTCTAATTTCCCAAACCAAACTGCTTGCAGCTCTAACTCCCTTCTAACTACCACTTCTTCGGTTCATTGAGATATGCTGGATTCTAAACGGAGAAGCTTCTCTGACGCTTTTTCACAGAGATTTTGAAACTGAAATTTCCAAACCCGTTTCCAACGAAGGCGCCAATGGGCTTCCCCATAGAACTTGCCAACCTGAATTCCTACAGGCTAGATGTGAGAGGCACATTCTGCTGCTTCCTCCCTTAGAGTTAAACTTGCTTCTGAAAGCTCAACCTCCGGGGAGTTTGTTTGGCAGAGATATAGAACACACTTTTCCAAGCCTGTTGGAAGGCATTTGCAGTTTCATTTCGCGTCTAATTTCCCAAACCAAACTGCTTGCAGCTCTAACTGCCTTCTTACTACCACTTCTTCGGTTCAGTGAGATATGCTGGATTCTAAACGGAGAAGCTTCTCTGACGCTTTTTCACAGAGATTTTGAAACTGAAATCTCCCATGCTGTTTCCACCATAGGCAGCAATGGGCTTCCCCATAGAACTTGCCAACCTGAATTCCTACAGGCTAGATGTGAGAGGCACATTCTGCTGCTTCCTCCCTTAGAGTTAAACTAGCTTCTGAAAGCTCAACCTCCGGGGAGTCTGTTTGGCAGAGATATAGAACACACTTTTCCAAGCCTGTTGGAAGGCATTTGCAGTTTCATTTCGCGTCTAATTTCCCAAACCAAACTGCTTGCAGCTCTAACTCCCTTCTAACTACCACTTCTTCGGTTCAGTGAGATATGCTGGATTCTAAACGGAGAAGCTTCTCTGACGCTTTTTCACAGAGATTTTGAAACTGAAATCTCCCATTCCGTTTCCACCATAGGCAGCAATGGGCTTCCCCATAGAACTTGCCAACCTGAATTCCTACAGGCTAGATGTGAGAGGCACATTCTGCTGCTTCCTCCCTTAGAGTTAAACTTGCTTCTGAAAGCTCAACCTCCGGGGAGTTTGTTTGGCAGAGATATAGAACACACTTTTCCAAGCCTGTTGGAAGGCATTTGCAGTTTCATTTCGCGTCTAATTTCCCAAACCAAACTGCTTGCAGCTCTAACTCCCTTCTAACTACCACTTCTTCGGTTCAGTGAGATATGCTGGATTCTAAACGGAGAAGCTTCTCTGACGCTTTTTCACAGAGATTTTGAAACTGAAATTTCCAAACCCGTTTCCAACGAAGGCGCCAATGGGCTTCCCCATAGAACTTGCCAACCTGAATTCCTACAGGCTAGATGTGAGAGGCACATTCTGCTGCTTCCTCCCTTAGAGTTAAACTAGCTTCTGAAAGCTCAACCTCCGGGGAGTTTGTTTGGCAGAGATATAGAACACACTTTTCCAAGCCTGTTGGAAGGCATTTGCAGTTTCATTTCGCGTCTAATTTCCCAAACCAAACTGCTTGCAGCTCTAACTGCCTTCTAACTACCACTTCTTCGGTTCAGTGAGATATGCTGGATTCTAAACGGAGAAGCTTCTCTGACGCTTTTTCACAGAGATTTTGAAACTGAAATCTCCCATGCCGTTTCCACCATAGGCAGCAATGGGCTTCCCCATAGAACTTGCCAACCTGAATTCCTACAGGCTAGATGTGAGAGGCACATTCTGCTGCTTCCTCCCTTAGAGTTAAACTAGCTTCTGAAAGCTCAACCTCCGGGGAGTCTGTTTGGCAGAGATATAGAACACATTTTTCCAAGCCTGTTGGAAGGCATTTGCAGTTTCATTTCGCGTCTAATTTCCCAAACCAAACTGCTTGCAGCTCTAACTGCCTTCTAACTACCACTTCTTCGGTTCAGTGAGATATGCTGGATTCTAAACGGAGAAGCTTCTCTGACGCTTTTTCACAGAGATTTTGAAACTGAAATCTCCCATGCCGTTTCCACCATAGGCAGCAATGGGCTTCCCCATAGAACTTGCCAACCTTAATTCCTACAGGCTAGATGTGAGAGGCACATTCTGCTGCTTCCTCCCTTAGAGTTAAACTAGCTTCTGAAAGCTCAACCTCCGGGGAGTCTGTTTGGCAGAGATATAGAACACAATTTTCCAAGCCTGTTGGAAGGCATTTGCAGTTTCATTTCGCGTCTAATTTCCCAAACCAAACTGCTTGCAGCTCTAACTCCCTTCTAACTATCACTTCTTCGGTTCAGTGAGATATGCTGGATTCTAAACGGAGAAGCTTCTCTGACGCTTTTTCACAGAGATTTTGAAACTGAAATCTCCCATGCCGTTTCCACCATAGGCAGCAATGGGCTTCCCCATAGAACTTGCCAACCTGAATTCCTACAGGCTAGATGTGAGAGGCACATTCTGCTGCTTCCTCCCTTAGAGTTAAACTTGCTTCTGAAAGCTCAACCTCCGGGGAGTTTGTTTGGCAGAGATATAGAACACACTTTTCCAAGCCTGTTGAAAGGCATTTGCAGTTTCATTTCGCGTCTAATTTCCCAAACCAAACTGCTTGCAGCTCTAACTCCCTTCTAACTACCACTTCTTCGGTTCAGTGAGATATGCTGGATTCTAAACGGAGAAGCTTCTCTGACGCTTTTTCACAGAGATTTTGAAACTGAAATTTCCAAACCCGTTTCCAACGAAGGCGCCAATGGGCTTCCCCATAGAACTTGCCAACCTGAATTCCTACAGGCTAGATGTGAGAGGCACATTCTGCTGCTTCCTCCCTTAGAGTTAAACTAGCTTCTGAAAGCTCAACCTCCGGGGAGTTTGTTTGGCAGAGATATAGAACACACTTTTCCAAGCCTGTTGGAAGGCATTTGCAGTTTCATTTCGCGTCTAATTTCCCAAACCAAACTGCTTGCAGCTCTAACTGCCTTCTAACTACCACTTCTTCGGTTCAGTGAGATATGCTGGATTCTAAACGGAGAAGCTTCTCTGACGCTTTTTCACAGAGATTTTGAAACTGAAATCTCCCATGCTGTTTCCACCATAGCCAGCAATGGGCTTCCCCATAGAACTTGCCAACCTGAATTCCTACAGGCTAGATGTGAGAGGCACATTCTGCTGCTTCCTCCCTTAGAGTTAAACTTGCTTCTGAAAGCTCAACCTCCGGGGAGTTTGTTTGGCAGAGATATAGAACACACTTTTCCAAGCCTGTTGGAAGGCATTTGCAGTTTCATTTCGCGTCTAATTTCCCAAACCAAACTGCTTGCAGCTCTAACTGCCTTCTAACTACCACTTCTTCGGTTCAGTGAGATATGCTGGATTCTAAACGGAGAAGCTTCTCTGACGCTTTTTCACAGAGATTTTGAAACTGAAATCTCCCATGCCGTTTCCACCATAGGCAGCAATGGGCTTCCCCATAGAACTTGCCAACCTGAATTCCTACAGGCTAGATGTGAGAGGCACATTCTGCTGCTTCCTCCCTTAGAGTTAAACTAGCTTCTGAAAGCTCAACCTCCGGGGAGTTTGTTTGGCAGAGATATAGAACACACTTTTCCAAGCCTATTGGAAGGCCTTTGCAGTGTCATTTCGCATCTAATTTCCCAAACCAAACTGCTTGCAGCTCTAACTCCCTTCTAACTACCACTTCTTCGGTTCAGTGAGATATGCTGGATTCTAAACGGAGAAGCTTCTCTGACGCTTTTTCACAGAGATTTTGAAACTGAAATCTCCCATGCCGTTTCCACCATAGGCAGCAAAGGGCTTCCCCATAGAACTTGCCAACCTGAATTCCTACAGGCTAGATGTGAGAGGCACATTCTGCTGCTTCCTCCCTGAGGGTTAAACTTGCTTCTGAAAGCTCAACCTCCGGGGAGTTTGTTTGGCAGAGATATAGAACACACTTTTCCAAGCCTGTTGGAAGGCATTTGCAGTTTCATTTCGCGTCTAATTTCCCAAACCAAACTGCTTGCAGCTCTAACTCCCTTCTAACTACCACTTCTTCGGTTCAGTGAGATATGCTGGATTCTAAAGGGAGAAGCTTCTCTGACGCTTTTTCACAGAGATTTTGAAACTGAAATCTCCCATGCTGTTTCCACCATAGCCAGCAATGGGCTTCCCCATAGAACTTGCCAACCTGAATTCCTACAGGCTAGATGTGAGAGGCACATTCTGCTGCTTCCTCCCTTAGAGTTAAACTAGCTTCTGAAAGCTCAACCTCCAGGGAGTCTGTTTGGCAGAGATATAGAACACACTTTTCCAAGCCTGTTGGAAGGCCTTTGCAGTGTCATTTCGCATCTAATTTCCCAAACCAAACTGCTTGCAGCTCTAACTCCCTTCTAACTACCACTTCTTCGGTTCAGTGAGATATGCTGGATTCTAAACGGAGAAGCTTCTCTGACGCTTTTTCACAGAGATTTTGAAACTGAAATTTCCAAACCCGTTTCCAACGAAGGCGCCAATGGGCTTCCCCATAGAACTTGCCAACCTGAATTCCTACAGGCTAGATGTGAGAGGCACATTCTGCTGCTTCCTCCCTTAGAGTTAAACTTGCTTCTGAAAGCTCAACCTCCGGGGAGTTTGTTTGGCAGAGATATAGAACACACTTTTCCAAGCCTGTTGGAAGGCATTTGCAGTTTCATTTCGCGTCTAATTTCCCAAACCAAACTGCTTGCAGCTCTAACTGCCTTCTAACTACCACTTCTTCGGTTCAGTGAGATATGCTGGATTCTAAACGGAGAAGCTTCTCTGACGCTTTTTCACAGAGATTTTGAAACTGAAATCTCCCATGCCATTTCCACCATAGGCAGCAATGGGCTTCCCCATAGAACTTGCCAACCTGAATTCCTACAGGCTAGATGTGAGAGGCACATTCTGCTGCTTCCTCCCTTAGAGTTAAACTTGCTTCTGAAAGCTCAACCTCCGGGGAGTTTGTTTGGCAGAGATATAGAACACACTTTTCCAAGCCTGTTGGAAGGCATTTGCAGTTTCATTTCGCGTCTAATTTCCCAAACCAAACTGCTTGCAGCTCTAACTCCCTTCTAACTACCACTTCTTCGGTTCAGTGAGATATGCTGGATTCTAAACGGAGAAGCTTCTCTGACGCTTTTTCAAAGAGATTTTGAAACTGAAATTTCCAAACCCGTTTCCAACGAAGGCGCCAATGGGCTTCCCCATAGAACTTGCCAACCTGAATTCCTACAGGCTAGATGTGAGAGGCACATTCTGCTGCTTCCTCCCTTAGAGTTAAACTAGCTTCTGAAAGCTCAACCTCCGGGGAGTTTGTTTGGCAGAGATATAGAACACACTTTTCCAAGCCTGTTGGAAGGCATTTGCAGTTTCATTTCGCGTCTAATTTCCCAAACCAAACTGCTTGAGGCTCTAACTGCCTTCTAACTACCACTTCTTCGGTTCAGTGAGATATGCTGGATTCTAAACGGAGAAGCTTCTCTGACGCTTTTTCACAGAGATTTTGAAACTGAAATCTCCCATGCTGTTTCCACCATAGCCAGCAATGGGCTTCCCCATAGAACTTGCCAACCTGAATTCCTACAGGCTAGATGTGAGAGGCACATTCTGCTGCTTCCTCCCTTATAGTTAAACTAGATTCTGAAAGCTCAACCTCCGGGGAGTCTGTTTGGCAGAGATATAGAACACACCTTTCCAAGCCTGTTGGAAGGCATTTGCAGTTTCATTTCGCGTCTAATTTCCCAAACCAAACTGCTTGCAGCTCTAACTGCCTTCTAACTACCACTTCTTCGGTTCAGTGAGATATGCTGGATTCTAAACGGAGAAGCTTCTCTGACGCTTTTTCACAGAGATTTTGAAACTGAAATCTCCCATGCCGTTTCCACCATAGGCAGCAATGGGCTTCCCCATAGAACTTGCCAACCTGAATTCCTACAGGCTAGATGTGAGAGGCACATTCTGCTGCTTCCTCCCTTAGAGTTAAACTAGCTTCTGAAAGCTCAACCTCCGGGGAGTTTGTTTGGCAGAGATATAGAACACACTTTTCCAAGCCTGTTGGAAGGCCTTTGCAGTGTCATTTCGCATCTAATTTCCCAAACCAAACTGCTTGCAGCTCTAACTCCCTTCTAACTACCACTTCTTCGGTTCAGTGAGATATGCTGGATTCTAAACGGAGAAGCTTCTCTGACGCTTTTTCACAGAGATTTTGAAACTGAAATCTCCCATGCCGTTTCCACCATAGGCAGCAATGGGCTTCCCCATAGAACTTGCCAACCTGAATTCCTACAGGCTAGATGTGAGAGGCACATTCTGCTGCTTCCTCCCTGAGGGTTAAACTTGCTTCTGAAAGCTCAACCTCCGGGGAGTTTGTTTGGCAGAGATATAGAACACACTTTTCCAAGCCTGTTGGAAGGCATTTGCAGTTTCATTTCGCGTCTAATTTCACAAACCAAACTGCTTGCAGCTCTAACTCCCTTCTAACTACCACTTCTTCGGTTCAGTGAGATATGCTGGATTCTAAACGGAGAAGCTTCTCTGACGCTTTTTCACAGAGATTTTGAAACTGAAATTTCCAAACCCGTTTCCAACGAAGGCGCCAATGGGCTTCCCCATAGAACTTGCCAACCTGAATTCCTACAGGCTAGATGTGAGAGGCACATTCTGCTGCTTCCTCCCTTAGAGTTAAACTAGCTTCTGAAAGCTCAACCTCCGGGGAGTTTGTTTGGCAGAGATATAGAACACACTTTTCCAAGCCTGTTGGAAGGCATTTGCAGTTTCATTTCGCGTCTAATTTCCCAAACCAAACTGCTTGCAGCTCTAACTCCCTTCTAACTACCACTTCTTCGGTTCAGTGAGATATGCTGGATTCTAAACGGAGAAGCTTCTCTGACGCTTTTTCACAGAGATTTTGAAACTGAAATCTCCCATGCCGTTTCCACCATAGGCAGCAATGGGCTTCCCCATAGAACTTGCCAACCTGAATTCCTAGAGGCTAGATGTGAGAGGCACATTCTGCTGCTTCCTCCCTTAGAGTTAAACTAGCTTCTGAAAGCTCAACCTCCGGGGAGTTTGTTTGGCAGAGATATAGAACACACTTTTCCAAGCCTGTTGGAAGGCATTTGCAGTTTCATTTCGCGTCTAATTTCCCAAACCAAACTGCTTGCAGCTCTAACTGCCTTCTAACTACCACTTCTTCGGTTCAGTGAGATATGCTGGATTCTAAACGGAGAAGCTTCTCTGACGCTTTTTCACAGAGATTTTGAAACTGAAATTTCCAAACCCGTTTCCAACGAAGGCGCCAATGGGCTTCCCCATAGAACTTGCCAACCTGAATTCCTACAGGCTAGATGTGAGAGGCACATTCTGCTGCTTCCTCCCTTAGAGTTAAACTAGCTTCTGAAAGCTCAACCTCCGGGGAGTTTGTTTGGCAGAGATATAGAACACACTTTTCCAAGCCTGTTGGAAGGCATTTGCAGTTTCATTTCGCGTCTAATTTCCCAAACCAAACTGCTTGCAGCTCTAACTCCCTTCTAACTACCACTTCTTCGGTTCAGTGAGATATGCTGGATTCTAAACGGAGAAGCTTCTCTGACGCTTTTTCACAGAGATTTTGAAACTGAAATTTCCAAACCCGTTTCCAACGAAGGCGCCAAAGGGCTTCCCCATAGAACTTGCCAACCTGAATTCCTACAGGCTAGATGTGAGAGGCACATTCTGCTGCTTCCTCCCTTAGAGTTAAACAAGCTTCTGAAAGCTGAACCTCCGGGGAGTTTGTTTGGCAGAGATATAGAACACACTTTTCCAAGCCTGTTGGAAGGCATTTGCAGTTTCATTTCGCGTCTAATTTCCCTAACCAAACTGCTTGCAGCTCTAACTCCCTTCTAACTACCACTTCTTCGGTTCAGTGAGATATGCTGGATTCTAAACGGAGAAGCTTCTCTGACGCTTTTTCACAGAGATTTTGAAACTGAAATTTCCAAACCCGTTTCCAACGAAGGCGCCAATGGGCTTCCCCATAGAACTTGCCAAACTGAATTCCTACAGGCTAGATGTGAGAGGCACATTCTGCTGCTTCCTCCCTGAGGGTTAAACTTGCTTCTGAAAGCTCAACCTCCGGGGAGTTTGTTTGGCAGAGATATAGAACACACTTTTCCAAGCCTGTTGGAAGGCATTTGCAGTTTCATTTCGCGTCTAATTTCCCAAACCAAACTGCTTGCAGCTCTAACTCCCTTCTAACTACCACTTCTTCGGTTCAGTGAGATATGCTGGATTCTAAACGGAGAAGCTTCTCTGACGCTTTTTCACAGAGATTTTGAAACTGAAATTTCCAAACCCGTTTCCAACGAAGGCGCCAATGGGCTTCCCCATAGAACTTGCCAACCTGAATTCCTACAGGCTAGATGTGAGAGGCACATTCTGCTGCTTCCTCCCTTAGAGTTAAACTTGCTTCTGAAAGCTCAACCTCCGGGGAGTTTGTTTGGCAGAGATATAGAACACACTTTTCCAAGCCTGTTGGAAGGCATTTGCAGTTTCATTTCGCGTCTAATTTCCCAAACCAAACTGCTTGCAGCTCTAACTGCCTTCTTACTACCACTTCTTCGTTTCAGTGAGATATGCTGGATTCTAAACGGAGAAGCTTCTCTGACGCTTTTTCACAGAGATTTTGAAACTGAAATCTCCCATGCTGTTTCCACCATAGGCAGCAATGGGCTTCCCCATAGAACTTGCCAACCTGAATTCCTACAGGCTAGATGTGAGAGGCACATTCTGCTGCTTCCTCCCTTAGAGTTAAACTAGCTTCTGAAAGCTCAACCTCCGGGGAGTTTGTTTGGCAGAGATATAGAACACACTTTTCCAAGCCTGTTGGAAGGCATTTGCAGTTTCATTTCGCGTCTAATTTCCCAAACCAAACTGCTTGCAGCTCTAACTCCCTTCTAACTACCACTTCTTCGGTTCAGTGAGATATGCTGGATTCTAAACGGAGAAGCTTCTCTGACGCTTTTTCACAGAGATTTTGAAACTGAAATTTCCAAACCCGTTTCCAACGAAGGCGCCAATGGGCTTCCCCATAGAACTTGCCAACCTGAATTCCTACAGGCTAGATGTGAGAGGCACATTCTGCTGCTTCCTCCCTTAGAGTTAAACTAGCTTCTGAAAGCTCAACCTCCGGGGAGTTTGTTTGGCAGAGATATAGAACACACTTTTCCAAGCCTGTTGGAAGGCATTTGCAGTTTCATTTCGCGTCTAATTTCCCAAACCAAACTGCTTGCAGCTCTAATTGCCTTCTAACTACTACTTCTTCGGTTCAGTGAGATATGCTGGATTCTAAACGGAGAAGCTTCTCTGACGCTTTTTCACAGAGATTTTGAAACTGAAATCTCCCATGCTGTTTCCACCATAGCCAGCAATGGGCTTCCCCATAGAACTTGCCAACCTGAATTCCTACAGGCTAGATGTGAGAGGCACATTCTGCTGCTTCCTCCCTTAGAGTTAAACTAGCTTCTGAAAGCTCAACCTCCAGGGAGTCTGTTTGGCAGAGATATAGAACACACTTTTCCAAGCCTGTTGGAAGGCCTTTGCAGTGTCATTTCGCATCTAATTTCCCAAACCAAACTGCTTGCAGCTCTAACTCCCTTCTAACTACCACTTCTTCGGTTCAGTGAGATATGCTGGATTCTAAACGGAGAAGCTTCTCTGACGCTTTTTCACAGAGATTTTGAAACTGAAATTTCCAAACCCGTTTCCAACGAAGGCGCCAATGGGCTTCCCCATAGAACTTGCCAACCTGAATTCCTACAGGCTAGATGTGAGAGGCACATTCTGCTGCTTCCTCCCTTAGAGTTAAACTAGCTTCTGAAAGCTCAACCTCCGGGGAGTTTGTTTGGCAGAGATATAGAACACACTTTTCCAAGCCTGTTGGAAGGCATTTGCAGTTTCATTTCGCGTCTAATTTCCCAAACCAAACTGCTTGCAGCTCTAATTGCCTTCTAACTACTACTTCTTCGGTTCAGTGAGATATGCTGGATTCTAAACGGAGAAGCTTCTCTGACGCTTTTTCACAGAGATTTTGAAACTGAAATCTCCCATGCTGTTTCCACCATAGCCAGCAATGGGCTTCCCCATAGAACTTGCCAACCTGAATTCCTACAGGCTAGATGTGAGAGGCACATTCTGCTGCTTCCTCCCTTAGAGTTAAACTAGCTTCTGAAAGCTCAACCTCCAGGGAGTCTGTTTGGCAGAGATATAGAACACACTTTTCCAAGCCTGTTGGAAGGCCTTTGCAGTGTCATTTCGCATCTAATTTCCCAAACCAAACTGCTTGCAGCTCTAACTCCCTTCTAACTACCACTTCTTCGGTTCAGTGAGATATGCTGGATTCTAAACGGAGAAGCTTCTCTGACGCTTTTTCACAGAGATTTTGAAACTGAAATTTCCAAACCCGTTTCCAACGAAGGCGCCAATGGGCTTCCCCATAGAACTTGCCAACCTGAATTCCTACAGGCTAGATGTGAGAGGCACATTCTGCTGCTTCCTCCCTTAGAGTTAAACTTGCTTCTGAAAGCTCAACCTCCGGGGAGTTTGTTTGGCAGAGATATAGAACACACTTTTCCAAGCCTGTTGGAAGGCATTTGCAGTTTCATTTCGCGTCTAATTTCCCAAACCAAACTGCTTGCAGCTCTAACTGCCTTCTTACTACCACTTCTTCGTTTCAGTGAGATATGCTGGATTCTAAACGGAGAAGCTTCTCTGACGCTTTTTCACAGAGATTTTGAAACTGAAATCTCCCATGCTGTTTCCACCATAGGCAGCAATGGGCTTCCCCATAGAACTTGCCAACCTGAATTCCTACAGGCTAGATGTGAGAGGCACATTCTGCTGCTTCCTCCCTTAGAGTTAAACTAGCTTCTGAAAGCTCAACCTCCGGGGAGTTTGTTTGGCAGAGATATAGAACACACTTTTCCAAGCCTGTTGGAAGGCATTTGCAGTTTCATTTCGCGTCTAATTTCCCAAACCAAACTGCTTGCAGCTCTAACTCCCTTCTAACTACCACTTCTTCGGTTCAGTGAGATATGCTGGATTCTAAACGGAGAAGCTTCTCTGACGCTTTTTCACAGAGATTTTGAAACTGAAATTTCCAAACCCGTTTCCAACGAAGGCGCCAATGGGCTTCCCCATAGAACTTGCCAACCTGAATTCCTACAGGCTAGATGTGAGAGGCACATTCTGCTGCTTCCTCCCTTAGAGTTAAACTAGCTTCTGAAAGCTCAACCTCCGGGGAGTTTGTTTGGCAGAGATATAGAACACACTTTTCCAAGCCTGTTGGAAGGCATTTGCAGTTTCATTTCGCGTCTAATTTCCCAAACCAAACTGCTTGCAGCTCTAATTGCCTTCTAACTACTACTTCTTCGGTTCAGTGAGATATGCTGGATTCTAAACGGAGAAGCTTCTCTGACGCTTTTTCACAGAGATTTTGAAACTGAAATCTCCCATGCCGTTTCCACCATAGGCAGCAATGGGCTTCCCCATAGAACTTGCCAACCTGAATTCCTACAGGCTAGATGTGAGAGGCACATTCTGCTGCTTCCTCCCTTAGAGTTAAACTAGCTTCTGAAAGCTCAACCTCCGGGGAGTCTGTTTGGCAGAGATATAGAACACATTTTTCCAAGCCTGTTGGAAGGCATTTGCAGTTTCATTTCGCGTCTAATTTCCCAAACCAAACTGCTTGCAGCTCTAACTGCCTTCTAACTACCACTTCTTCGGTTCAGTGAGATATGCTGGATTCTAAACGGAGAAGCTTCTCTGACGCTTTTTCACAGAGATTTTGAAACTGAAATCTCCCATGCCGTTTCCACCATAGGCAGCAATGGGCTTCCCCATAGAACTTGCCAACCTGAATTCCTACAGGCTAGATGTGAGAGGCACATTCTGCTGCTTCCTCCCTTAGAGTTAAACTTGCTTCTGAAAGCTCAACCTCCGGGGAGTTTGTTTGGCAGAGATATAGAACACACTTTTCCAAGCCTGTTGGAAGGCATTTGCAGTTTCATTTCGCGTCTAATTACCCAAACCAAACTGCTTGCAGCTCTAACTGCCTTCTAACTACCACTTCTTCGGTTCAGGGAGATATGCTGGATTCTAAACGGAGAAGCTTCTCTGACGCTTTTTCACAGAGATTTTGAAACTGAAATCTCCCATGCCGTTTCCACCATAGGCAGCAATGGGCTTCCCCATAGAACTTGCCAACCTGAATTCCTACAGGCTAGATGTGAGAGGCACATTCTGCTGCTTCCTCCCTTAGAGTTAAACTTGCTTCTGAAAGCTCAACCTCCGGGGAGTTTGTTTGGCAGAGATATAGAACACACTTTTCCAAGCCTGTTGGAAGGCATTTGCAGTTTCATTTCGCGTCTAATTTCCCAAACCAAACTGCTTGCAGCTCTAACTCCCTTCTAACTACCACTTCTTCGGTTCAGTGAGATATGCTGGATTCTAAACGGAGAAGCTTCTCTGACGCTTTTTCACAGAGATTTTGAAACTGAAATTTCCAAACCCGTTTCCAACGAAGGCGCCAATGGGCTTCCCCATAGAACTTGCCAACCTGAATTCCTACAGGCTAGATGTGAGAGGCACATTCTGCTGCTTCCTCCCTTAGAGTTAAACTAGCTTCTGAAAGCTCAACCTCCGGGGAGTTTGTTTGGCAGAGATATAGAACACACTTTTCCAAGCCTGTTGGAAGGCATTTGCAGTTTCATTTCGCGTCTAATTTCCCAAACCAAACTGCTTGCAGCTCTAACTGCCTTCTAATTACCACTTCTTCGGTTCAGTGAGATATGCTGGATTCTAAACGGAGAAGCTTCTCTGACGCTTTTTCACAGAGATTTTGAAACTGAAATCTCCCATGCTGTTTCCACCATAGCCAGCAATGGGCTTCCCCATAGAACTTGCCAACCTGAATTCCTACAGGCTAGATGTGAGAGGCACATTCTGCTGCTTCCTCCCTTAGAGTTAAACTAGCTTCTGAAAGCTCAACCTCCAGGGAGTCTGTTTGGCAGAGATATAGAACACACTTTTCCAAGCCTGTTGGAAGGCATTTGCAGTTTCATTTCGCGTCTAATTTCCCAAACCAAACTGCTTGCAGCTCTAACTGCCTTCTAACTACCACTTCTTCGGTTCAGTGAGATATGCTGGATTCTAAACGGAGAAGCTTCTCTGACGCTTTTTCACAGAGATTTTGAAACTGAAATCTCCCATGCCGTTTCCACCATAGGCAGCAATGGGCTTCCCCATAGAACTTGCCAACCTGAACTCCTACAGGCTAGATGTGAGAGGCACATTCTGCTGCTTCCTCCCTTAGAGTTAAACTAGCTTCTGAAAGCTCAACCTCCGGGGAGTTTGTTTGGCAGAGATATAGAACACACTTTTCCAAGCCTGTTGGAAGGCCTTTGCAGTGTCATTTCGCATCTAATTTCCCAAACCAAACTGCTTGCAGCTCTAACTGCCTTCTAACTACCACTTCTTCGGTTCAGTGAGATATGCTGGATTCTAAACAGAGAAGCTTCTCTGACGCTTTTTCACAGAGATTTTGAAACTGAAATCTCCCATGCCGTTTCCACCATAGGCAGCAATGGGCTTCCCCATAGAACTTGCCAACCTGAATTCCTACAGGCTAGACGTGAGAGGCACATTCTGCTGCTTCCTCCCTGAGGGTTAAACTTGCTTCTGAAAGCTCAATCTCCGGGGAGTTTGTTTGGCAGAGATATAGAACACACTTTTCCAAGCCTGTTGGAAGGCATTTGCAGTTTCATTTCGCGTCTAATTTCCCAAACCAAACTGCTTGCAGCTCTAACTCCCTTCTAACTACCACTTCTTCGGTTCAGTGAGATATGCTGGATTCTAAACGGAGAAGCTTCTCTGACGCTTTTTCACAGAGATTTTGAAACTGAAATTTCCAAACCCGTTTCCAACGAAGGCGCCAATGGGCTTCCCCATAGAACTTGCCAACCTGAATTCCTACAGGCTAGATGTGAGAGGCACATTCTGCTGCTTCCTCCCTTAGAGTTAAACTTGCTTCTGAAAGCTCAACCTCCGGGGAGTTTGTTTGGCAGAGATATAGAACACACTTTTCCAAGCCTGTTGGAAGGCATTTGCAGTTTCATTTCGCGTCTAATTTCCCAAACCAAACTGCTTGCAGCTCTAACTGCCTTCTTACTACCACTTCTTCGGTTCAGTGAGATATGCTGGATTCTAAACGGAGAAGCTTCTCTGACGCTTTTTCACAGAGATTTTGAAACTGAAATCTCCCATGCCGTTTCCACCATAGGCAGCAATGGGCTTCCCCATAGAACTTGCCAACCTGAATTCCTACAGGCTAGATGTGAGAGGCACATTCTGCTGCTTCCTCCCTTAGAGTTAAACTAGCTTCTGAAAGCTGAACCTCCGGGGAGTTTGTTTGGCAGAGATATAGAACACACTTTTCCAAGCCTGTTGGAAGGCATTTGCAGTTTCATTTCGCGTCTAATTTCCCAAACCAAACTGCTTGCAGATCTAACTCCCTTCTAACTACCACTTCTTCGGTTCAGTGAGATATGCTGGATTCTAAACGGAGAAGCTTCTCTGACGCTTTTTCACAGAGATTTTGAAACTGAAATTTCCAAACCCGTTTCCAACGAAGGCGCCAATGGGCTTCCCCATAGAACTTGCCAACCTGAATTCCTACAGGCTAGATGTGAGAGGCACATTCTGCTGCTTCCTCCCTTAGAGTTAAACTAGCTTCTGAAAGCTGAACCTCCGTGGAGTTTGTTTGGCAGAGATATAGAACACACTTTTCCAAGCCTGTTGGAAGGCATTTGCAGTTTCATTTCGCGTCTAATTTCCCAAACCAAACTGCTTGCAGCTCTAACTGCCTTCTAACTACCACTTCTTCGGTTCAGTGAGATATGCTGGATTCTAAACGGAGAAGCTTCTCTGACGCTTTTTCACAGAGATTTTGAAACTGAAATCTCCCATGCCGTTTCCACCATAGGCAGCAATGGGCTTCCCCATAGAACTTGCCAACCTGAATTCCTACAGGCTAGATGTGAGAGGCACATTCTGCTGCTTCCTCCCTTAGAGTTAAACTAGCTTCTGAAAGCTCAACCTCCGGGGAGTCTGTTTGGCAGAGATATAGAACACATTTTTCCAAGCCTGTTGGAAGGCATTTGCAGTTTCATTTCGCGTCTAATTTCCCAAACCAAACTGCTTGCAGCTCTAACTCCCTTCTAACTACCACTTCTTCGGTTCAGTGAGATATGCTGGATTCTAAACGGAGAAGCTTCTCTGACGCTTTTTCACAGAGATTTTGAAACTGAAATTTCCAAACCCGTTTCCAACGAAGGCGCCAATGGGCTTCCCCATAGAACTTGCCAACCTGAATTCCTACAGGCTAGATGTGAGAGGCACATTCTGCTGCTTCCTCCCTTAGAGTTAAACTTGCTTCTGAAAGCTCAACCTCCGGGGAGTTTGTTTGGCAGAGATATAGAACACACTTTTCCAAGCCTGTTGGAAGGCATTTGCAGTTTCATTTCGCGTCTAATTTCCCAAACCAAACTGCTTGCAGCTCTAACTGCCTTCTTACTACCACTTCTTCGGTTCAGTGAGATATGCTGGATTCTAAACGGAGAAGCTTCTCTGACGCTTTTTCACAGAGATTTTGAAACTGAAATCTCCCATGCTGTTTCCACCTTAGGCAGCAATGGGCTTCCCCATAGAACTTGCCAACCTGAATTCCTACAGGCTAGATGTGAGAGGCGCATTCTGCTGCTTCCTCCCTTAGAGTTAAACTAGCTTCTGAAAGCTCAACCTCCGGGGAGTTTGTTTGGCAGAGATATAGAACACACTTTTCCAAGCCTGTTGGAAGGCATTTGCAGTTTCATTTCGCGTCTAATTTCCCAAACCAAACTGCTTGCAGCTCTAACTGCCTTCTAACTACCACTTCTTCGGTTCAGTGAGATATGCTGGATTCTAAACGGAGAAGCTTCTCTGACGCTTTTTCACAGAGATTTTGAAACTGAAATCTCCCATGCCGTTTCCACCATAGGCAGCAATGGGCTTCCCCATAGAACTTGCCAACCTGAATTCCTACAGGCTAGATGTGAGAGGCACATTCTGCTGCTTCCTCCCTTAGAGTTAAACTAGCTTCTGAAAGCTCAACCTCCGGGGAGTCTGTTTGGCAGAGATATAGAACACATTTTTCCAAGCCTGTTGGAAGGCATTTGCAGTTTCATTTCGCGTCTAATTTCCCAAACCAAACTGCTTGCAGCTCTAACTCCCTTCTTACTACCACTTCTTCGGTTCAGTGAGATATGCTGGATTCTAAACGGAGAAGCTTCTCTGACGCTTTTTCACAGAGATTTTGAAACTGAAATCTCCCATGCCGTTTCCACCATAGGCAGCAATGGGCTTCCCCATAGAACTTGCCAACCTGAATTCCTACAGGCTAGATGTGAGAGGCACATTCTGCTGCTTCCTCCCTTAGAGTTAAACTTGCTTCTGAAAGCTCAACCTCCGGGGAGTTTGTTTGGCAGAGATATAGAACACAATTTTCCAAGCCTGTTGGAAGGCATTTGCAGTTTCATTTCGCGTCTAATTTCCCAAACCAAACTGCTTGCAGCTCTAACTGCCTTCTAACTACCACTTCTTCGGTTCAGTGAGATATGCTGGATTCTAAACGGAGAAGCTTCTCTGACGCTTTTTCACAGAGATTTTGAAACTGAAATCTCCCATGCCGTTTCCACCATAGGCAGCAATGGGCTTCCCCATAGAACTTGCCAACCTGAATTCCTACAGGCTAGATGTGAGAGGCACATTCTGCTGCTTCCTCCCTTAGAGTTTAACTAGCTTCTGAAAGCTCAACCTCCGGGGAGTTTGTTTGGCAGAGATATAGAACACACGTTTCCAAGCCTGTTGGAAGGCATTTGCAGTTTCATTTCGCGTCTAATTTCCCAAACCAAACTGCTTGCAGCTCTAACTGCCTTCTAACTACCACTTCTTCGGTTCAGTGAGATATGCTGGATTCTAAACGGAGAAGCTTCTCTGACGCTTTTTCACAGAGATTTTGAAACTGAAATCTCCCATGCCGTTTCCACCATAGGCAGCAATGGGCTTCCCCATAGAACTTGCCAACCTGAATTCCTACAGGCTAGATGTGAGAGGCACATTCTGCTGCTTCCTCCCTTAGAGTTAAACTAGCTTCTGAAAGCTCAACCTCCGGGGAGTCTGTTTGGCAGAGATATAGAACACATTTTTCCAAGCCTGTTGGAAGGCATTTGCAGTTTCATTTCGCGTCTAATTTCCCAAACCAAACTGCTTGCAGCTCTAACTCCCTTCTTACTACCACTTCTTCGGTTCAGTGAGATATGCTGGATTCTAAACGGAGAAGCTTCTCTGACGCTTTTTCACAGAGATTTTGAAACTGAAATCTCCCATGCCGTTTCCACCATAGGCAGCAATGGGCTTCCCCATAGAACTTGCCAACCTGAATTCCTACAGGCTAGATGTGAGAGGCACATTCTGCTGCTTCCTCCCTTAGAGTTAAACTTGCTTCTGAAAGCTCAACCTCCGGGGAGTTTGTTTGGCAGAGATATAGAACACAATTTTCCAAGCCTGTTGGAAGGCATTTGCAGTTTCATTTCGCGTCTAATTTCCCAAACCAAACTGCTTGCAGCTCTAACTGCCTTCTAACTACCACTTCTTCGGTTCAGTGAGATATGCTGGATTCTAAACGGAGAAGCTTCTCTGACGCTTTTTCACAGAGATTTTGAAACTGAAATCTCCCATGCCGTTTCCACCATAGGCAGCAATGGGCTTCCCCATAGAACTTGCCAACCTGAATTCCTACAGGCTAGATGTGAGAGGCACATTCTGCTGCTTCCTCCCTTAGAGTTTAACTAGCTTCTGAAAGCTCAACCTCCGGGGAGTTTGTTTGGCAGAGATATAGAACACACGTTTCCAAGCCTGTTGGAAGGCATTTGCAGTTTCATTTCGCGTCTAATTTCCCAAACCAAACTGCTTGCAGCTCTAACTGCCTTCTAACTACCACTTCTTCGGTTCAGTGAGATATGCTGGATTCTAAACGGAGAAGCTTCTCTGACGCTTTTTCACAGAGATTTTGAAACTGAAATCTCCCATGCCGTTTCCACCATAGGCAGCAATGGGCTTCCCCATAGAACTTGCCAACCTGAATTCCTACAGGCTAGATGTGAGAGGCACATTCTGCTGCTTCCTCCCTTAGAGTTAAACTAGCTTCTGAAAGCTCAACCTCCGGGGAGTTTGTTTGGCAGAGATATAGAACACACGTTTCCAAGCCTGTTGGAAGGCATTTGCAGTTTCATTTCGCGTCTAATTTCCCAAACCAAACTGCTTGCAGCTCTAACTGCCTTCTAACTACCACTTCTTCGGTTCAGTGAGATATGCTGGATTCTAAACGGAGAAGCTTCTCTGACGCTTTTTCACAGAGATTTTGAAACTGAAATCTCCCATGCTGTTTCCACCATAGGCAGCAATGGGCTTCCCCATAGAACTTGCCAACCTGAATTCCTACAGGCTAGATGTGAGAGGCACATTCTGCTGCTTCCTCCCTTAGAGTTAAACTAGCTTCTGAAAGCTCAACCTCCAGGGAGTCTGTTTGGCAGAGATATAGAACACACTTTTCCAAGCCTGTTGGAAGGCATTTGCAGTTTCATTTCGCGTCTAATTTCCCAAACCAAACTGATTGCAGCTCTAACTGCCTTCTAACTACCACTTCTTCGGTTCAGTGAGATATGCTGGATTCTAAACGGAGAAGCTTCTCTGACGCTTTTTCACAGAGATTTTGAAACTGAAATCTCCCATGCCGTTTCCACCATAGGCAGCAATGGGCTTCCCCATAGAACTTGCCAACCTGAATTCCTACAGGCTAGATGTGAGAGGCACATTCTGCTGCTTCCTCCCTTAGAGTTAAACTTGCTTCTGAAAGCTCAACCTCCGGGGAGTTTCTTTGGCAGAGATATAGAACACACTTTTCCAAGCCTGTTGGAAGGCATTTGCAGTTTCATTTCGCGTCTAATTTCCCAAACCAAACTGCTTGTAGCTCTAACTGCCTTCTAACTACCACTTCTTCGGTTCAGTGAGATATGCTGGATTCTAAACGGAGAAGCTTCTCTGACGCTTTTTCACAGAGATTTTGAAACTGAAATCTCCCATGCTGTTTCCACCATAGCCAGCAATGGGCTTCCCCATAGAACTAGCCAACCTGAATTCCTACAGGCTAGATGTGAGAGGCACATTCTGCTGCTTCCTCCCTTAGAGTTAAACTAGCTTCTGAAAGCTCAACCTCCAGGGAGTCTGTTTGGCAGAGATATAGAACACACTTTTCCAAGCCTGTTGGAAGGCCTTTGCAGTGTCATTTCGCATCTAATTTCCCAAACCAAACTGCTTGCAGCTCTAACTCCCTTCTAACTACCACTTCTTCGGTTCAGTGAGATATGCTGGATTCTAAACGGAGAAGCTTCTCTGACGCTTTTTCACAGAGATTTTGAAACTGAAATTTCCAAACCCGTTTCCAACGAAGGCGCCAATGGGCTTCCCCATAGAACTTGCCAACCTGAATTCCTACAGGCTAGATGTGAGAGGCACATTCTGCTGCTTCCTCCCTTAGAGTTAAACTAGCTTCTGAAAGCTCAACCTCCGGGGAGTTTGTTTGGCAGAGATATAGAACACAATTTTCCAAGCCTGTTGGAAGGCATTTGCAGTTTCATTTCGCGTCTAATTTCCCAAACCAAACTGCTTGCAGCTCTAACTGCCTTCTAACTACCACTTCTTCGGTTCAGTGAGATATGCTGGATTCTAAACGGAGAAGCTTCTCTGACGCTTTTTCACAGAGATTTTGAAACTGAAATCTCCCATGCTGTTTCCACCATAGCCAGCAATGGGCTTCCCCATAGAACTTGCCAACCTGAATTCCTACAGGCTAGATGTGAGAGGCACATTCTGCTGCTTCCTCCCTTAGAGTTAAACTTGCTTCTGAAAGCTCAACCTCCGGGGAGTTTGTTTGGCAGAGATATAGAACACACTTTTCCAAGCCTGTTGGAAGGCATTTGCAGTTTCATTTCGCGTCTAATTTCCCAAACCAAACTGCTTGCAGCTCTAACTCCCTTCTAACTACCACTTCTTCGGTTCAGTGAGATATGCTGGATTCTAAACGGAGAAGCTTCTCTGACACTTTTTCACAGAGATTTTGAAACTGAAATCTCCCATGCTGTTTCCACCATAGGCAGCAATGGGCTTCCCCATAGAACTTGCCAACCTGAATTCCTACAGGCTAGATGTGAGAGGCACATTCTGCTGCTTCCTCCCTTAGAGTTAAACTAGCTTCTGAAAGCTCAACCTCCGGGGAGTTTGTTTGGCAGAGATATAGAACACACTTTTCCAAGCCTGTTGGAAGGCCTTTGCAGTGTCATTTCGCATCTAATTTCCCAAACCAAACTGCTTGCAGCTCTAACTCCCTTCTAACTACCACTTCTTCGGTTCAGTGAGATATGCTGGATTCTAAACGGAGAAGCTTCTCTGACGCTTTTTCACAGAGATTTTGAAACTGAAATCTCCCATGCCGTTTCCACCATAGGCAGCAATGGGCTTCCCCATAGAACTTGCCAACCTGAATTCCTACAGGCTAGATGTGAGAGGCACATTCTGCTGCTTCCTCCCTGAGGGTTAAACTTGCTTCTGAAAGCTCAACCTCCGGGGAGTTTGTTTGGCAGAGATATAGAACACACTTTTCCAAGCCTGTTGGAAGGAATTTGCAGTTTCATTTCGCGTCTAATTTCCCAAACCAAACTGCTTGCAGCTCTAACTCCCTTCTAACTACCACTTCTTCGGTTCAGTGAGATATGCTGGATTCTAAACGGAGAAGCTTCTCTGACGCTTTTTCACAGAGATTTTGAAACTGAAATTTCCAAACCAGTTTCCAACGAAGGCGCCAATGGGCTTCCCCATAGAACTTGCCAACCTGAATTCCTACAGGCTAGATGTGAGAGGCACATTCTGCTGCTTCCTCCCTTAGAGTTAAACTTGCTTCTGAAAGCTCAACCTCCGGGGAGTTTGTTTGGCAGAGATATAGAACACACTTTTCCAAGCCTGTTGGAAGGCATTTGCAGTTTCATTTCGCGTCTAATTTCCCAAACCAAACTGCTTGCAGCTCTAACTGCCTTCTTACTACCACTTCTTCGGTTCAGTGAGATATGCTGGATTCTAAACGGAGAAGCTTCTCTGACGCTTTTTCACAGAGATTTTGAAAGTGAAATCTCCCATGCTGTTTCCACCATAGGCAGCAATGGGCTTCCCCATAGAACTTGCCAACCTGAATTCCTACAGGCTAGATGTGAGAGGCACATTCTGCTGCTTCCTCCCTTAGAGTTAAACTAGCTTCTGAAAGCTCAACCTCCGGGGAGTCTGTTTGGCAGAGATATAGAACACACTTTTCCAAGCCTGTTGGAAGGCATTTGCAGTTTCATTTCGCGTCTAATTTCCCAAACCAAACTGCTTGCAGCTCTAACTCCCTTCTAACTACCACTTCTTCGGTTCAGTGAGATATGCTGGATTCTAAACGGAGAAGCTTCTCTGACGCTTTTTCACAGAGATTTTGAAACTGAAATCTCCCATGCCGTTTCCACCATAGGCAGCAATGGGCTTCCCCATAGAACTTGCCAACCTGAATTCCTACAGGCTAGATGTGAGAGGCACATTCTGCTGCTTCCTCCCTTAGAGTTAAACTTGCTTCTGAAAGCTCAACCTCCGGGGAGTTTGTTTGGCAGAGATATAGAACACACTTTTCCAAGCCTGTTGGAAGGCATTTGCAGTTTCATTTCGCGTCTAATTTCCCAAACCAAACTGCTTGCAGCTCTAACTCCCTTCTAACTACCACTTCTTCGGTTCAGTGAGATATGCTGGATTCTAAACGGAGAAGCTTCTCTGACGCTTTTTCACAGAGATTTTGAAACTGAAATTTCCAAACCCGTTTCCAACGAAGGCGCCAATGGGCTTCCCCATAGAACTTGCCAACCTGAATTCCTACAGGCTAGATGTGAGAGGCACATTCTGCTGCTTCCTCCCTTAGAGTTAAACTAGCTTCTGAAAGCTGAACCTCCGTGGAGTTTGTTTGGCAGAGATATAGAACACACTTTTCCAAGCCTGTTGGAAGGCATTTGCAGTTTCATTTCGCGTCTAATTTCCCAAACCAAACTGCTTGCAGCTCTAACTCCCTTCTAACTACCACTTCTTCGGTTCAGTGAGATATGCTGGATTCTAAACGGAGAAGCTTCTCTGACGCTTTTTCACAGAGATTTTGAAACTGAAATCTCCCATGCCGTTTCCACCATAGGCAGCAATGGGCTTCCCCATAGAACTTGCCAACCTGAATTCCTACAGGCTAGATGTGAGAGGCACATTCTGCTGCTTCCTCCCTTAGAGTTAAACTAGCTTCTGAAAGCTGAACCTCCGGGGAGTTTGTTTGGCAGAGATATAGAACACACTTTTCCAAGCCTGTTGGAAGGCATTTGCAGTTTCATTTCGCGTCTAATTTCCCAAACCAAACTGCTTGCAGATCTAACTCCCTTCTAACTACCACTTCTTCGGTTCAGTGAGATATGCTGGATTCTAAACGGAGAAGCTTCTCTGACGCTTTTTCACAGAGATTTTGAAACTGAAATTTCCAAACCCGTTTCCAACGAAGGCGCCAATGGGCTTCCCCATAGAACTTGCCAACCTGAATTCCTACAGGCTAGATGTGAGAGGCACATTCTGCTGCTTCCTCCCTTAGAGTTAAACTAGCTTCTGAAAGCTGAACCTCCGTGGAGTTTGTTTGGCAGAGATATAGAACACACTTTTCCAAGCCTGTTGGAAGGCATTTGCAGTTTCATTTCGCGTCTAATTTCCCAAACCAAACTGCTTGCAGCTCTAACTGCCTTCTAACTACCACTTCTTCGGTTCAGTGAGATATGCTGGATTCTAAACGGAGAAGCTTCTCTGACGCTTTTTCACAGAGATTTTGAAACTGAAATCTGCCATGCTGTTTCCACCATAGCCAGCATTGGGCTTCCCCATAGAACTTGCCAACCTGAATTCCTACAGGCTAGATGTGAGAGGCACATTCTGCTGCTTCCTCCCTTAGAGTTAAACTAGCTTCTGAAAGCTCAACCTCCATGGAGTCTGTTTGGCAGAGATATAGAACACACTTTTCCAAGCCTGTTGGAAGGCATTTGCAGTTTCATTTCGCGTCTAATTTCCCAAACCAAACTGCTTGCAGCTCTAACTGCCTTCTAACTACCACTTCTTCGGTTCAGTGAGATATGCTGGATTCTAAACGGAGAAGCTTCTCTGACGCTTTTTCACAGAGATTTTGAAACTGAAATCTCCCATGCCGTTTCCACCATAGGCAGCAATGGGCTTCCCCATAGAACTTGCCAACCTGAATTCCTACAGGCTAGATGTGAGAGGCACATTCTGCTGCTTCCTCCCTTAGAGTTAAACTTGCTTCTGAAAGCTCAACCTCCGGGGAGTTTGTTTGGCAGAGATATAGAACACACTTTTCCAAGCCTGTTGGAAGGCATTTGCAGTTTCATTTCGCGTCTAATTTCCCAAACCAAACTGCTTGCAGCTCTAACTGCCTTCTAACTACCACTTCCTCGGTTCAGTGAGATATGCTGGATTCTAAACGGAGAAGCTTCTCTGACGCTTTTTCACAGAGATTTTGAAACTGAAATCTCCCATGCCGTTTCCACCATAGGCAGCAATGGGCTTCCCCATAGAACTTGCCAACCTGAATTCCTACAGGCTAGATGTGAGAGGCACATTCTGCTGCTTCCTCCCTTAGAGTTAAACTAGCTTCTGAAAGCTCAACCTCCGGGGAGTCTGTTTGGCAGAGATATAGAACACATTTTTCCAAGCCTGTTGGAAGGCATTTGCAGTTTCATTTCGCGTCTAATTTCCCAAACCAAACTGCTTGCAGCTCTAACTGCCTTCTAACTACCACTTCTTCGGTTCAGTGAGATATGCTGGATTCTAAACGGAGAAGCTTCTCTGACGCTTTTTCACAGAGATTTTGAAACTGAAATCTCCCATGCCGTTTCCACCATAGGCAGCAATGGGCTTCCCCATAGAACTTGCCAACCTGAATTCCTACAGGCTAGATGTGAGAGGCACATTCTGCTGCTTCCTCCCTTAGAGTTAAACTAGCTTCTGAAAGCTCAACCTCCGGGGAGTCTGTTTGGCAGAGATATAGAACACATTTTTCCAAGCCTGTTGGAAGGCATTTGCAGTTTCATTTCGCGTCTAATTTCCCAAACCAAACTGCTTGCAGCTCTAACTGCCTTCTAACTACCACTTCTTCGGTTCAGTGAGATATGCTGGATTCTAAACGGAGAAGCTTCTCTGACGCTTTTTCACAGAGATTTTGAAACTGAAATCTCCCATGCCGTTTCCACCATAGGCAGCAATGGGCTTCCCCATAGAACTTGCCAACCTTAATTCCTACAGGCTAGATGTGAGAGGCACATTCTGCTGCTTCCTCCCTTAGAGTTAAACTAGCTTCTGAAAGCTCAACCTCCGGGGAGTCTGTTTGGCAGAGATATAGAACACAATTTTCCAAGCCTGTTGGAAGGCATTTGCAGTTTCATTTCGCGTCTAATTTCCCAAACCAAACTGCTTGCAGCTCTAACTCCCTTCTAACTATCACTTCTTCGGTTCAGTGAGATATGCTGGATTCTAAACGGAGAAGCTTCTCTGACGCTTTTTCACAGAGATTTTGAAACTGAAATCTCCCATGCCGTTTCCACCATAGGCAGCAATGGGCTTCCCCATAGAACTTGCCAACCTGAATTCCTACAGGCTAGATGTGAGAGGCACATTCTGCTGCTTCCTCCCTTAGAGTTAAACTTGCTTCTGAAAGCTCAACCTCCGGGGAGTTTGTTTGGCAGAGATATAGAACACACTTTTCCAAGCCTGTTGAAAGGCATTTGCAGTTTCATTTCGCGTCTAATTTCCCAAACCAAACTGCTTGCAGCTCTAACTCCCTTCTAACTACCACTTCTTCGGTTCAGTGAGATATGCTGGATTCTAAACGGAGAAGCTTCTCTGACGCTTTTTCACAGAGATTTTGAAACTGAAATTTCCAAACCCGTTTCCAACGAAGGCGCCAATGGGCTTCCCCATAGAACTTGCCAACCTGAATTCCTACAGGCTAGATGTGAGAGGCACATTCTGCTGCTTCCTCCCTTAGAGTTAAACTAGCTTCTGAAAGCTCAACCTCCGGGGAGTTTGTTTGGCAGAGATATAGAACACACTTTTCCAAGCCTGTTGGAAGGCATTTGCAGTTTCATTTCGCGTCTAATTTCCCAAACCAAACTGCTTGCAGCTCTAACTGCCTTCTAACTACCACTTCTTCGGTTCAGTGAGATATGCTGGATTCTAAACGGAGAAGCTTCTCTGACGCTTTTTCACAGAGATTTTGAAACTGAAATCTCCCATGCTGTTTCCACCATAGCCAGCAATGGGCTTCCCCATAGAACTTGCCAACCTGAATTCCTACAGGCTAGATGTGAGAGGCACATTCTGCTGCTTCCTCCCTTAGAGTTAAACTTGCTTCTGAAAGCTCAACCTCCGGGGAGTTTGTTTGGCAGAGATATAGAACACACTTTTCCAAGCCTGTTGGAAGGCATTTGCAGTTTCATTTCGCGTCTAATTTCCCAAACCAAACTGCTTGCAGCTCTAACTGCCTTCTAACTACCACTTCTTCGGTTCAGTGAGATATGCTGGATTCTAAACGGAGAAGCTTCTCTGACGCTTTTTCACAGAGATTTTGAAACTGAAATCTCCCATGCCGTTTCCACCATAGGCAGCAATGGGCTTCCCCATAGAACTTGCCAACCTGAATTCCTACAGGCTAGATGTGAGAGGCACATTCTGCTGCTTCCTCCCTTAGAGTTAAACTAGCTTCTGAAAGCTCAACCTCCGGGGAGTTTGTTTGGCAGAGATATAGAACACACTTTTCCAAGCCTATTGGAAGGCCTTTGCAGTGTCATTTCGCATCTAATTTCCCAAACCAAACTGCTTGCAGCTCTAACTCCCTTCTAACTACCACTTCTTCGGTTCAGTGAGATATGCTGGATTCTAAACGGAGAAGCTTCTCTGACGCTTTTTCACAGAGATTTTGAAACTGAAATCTCCCATGCCGTTTCCACCATAGGCAGCAAAGGGCTTCCCCATAGAACTTGCCAACCTGAATTCCTACAGGCTAGATGTGAGAGGCACATTCTGCTGCTTCCTCCCTGAGGGTTAAACTTGCTTCTGAAAGCTCAACCTCCGGGGAGTTTGTTTGGCAGAGATATAGAACACACTTTTCCAAGCCTGTTGGAAGGCATTTGCAGTTTCATTTCGCGTCTAATTTCCCAAACCAAACTGCTTGCAGCTCTAACTCCCTTCTAACTACCACTTCTTCGGTTCAGTGAGATATGCTGGATTCTAAACGGAGAAGCTTCTCTGACGCTTTTTCACAGAGATTTTGAAACTGAAATTTCCAAACCCGTTTCCAACGAAGGCGTCAATGGGCTTCCCCATAGAACTTGCCAACCTGAATTCCTACAGGCTAGATGTGAGAGGCACATTCTGCTGCTTCCTCCCTTAGAGTTAAACTAGCTTCTGAAAGCTCAACCTCCGGGGAGTTTGTTTGGCAGAGATATAGAACACACTTTTCCAAGCCTGTTGGAAGGCATTTGCAGTTTCATTTCGCGTCTAATTTCCCAAACCAAACTGCTTGCAGCTCTAACTGCCTTCTAACTACCACTTCTTCGGTTCAGTGAGATATGCTGGATTCTAAACGGAGAAGCTTCTCTGACGCTTTTTCACAGAGATTTTGAAACTGAAATCTCCCATGCCGTTTCCACCATAGGCAGCAATGGGCTTCCCCATAGAACTTGCCAACCTGAATTCCTACAGGCTAGATGTGAGAGGCACATTCTGCTGCTTCCTCCCTTAGAGTTAAACTTGCTTCTGAAAGCTCAACCTCCGGGGAGTTTGTATGGCAGAGATATAGAACACACTTTTCCAAGCCTGTTGGAAGGCATTTGCAATTTCATTTCGCGTCTAATTTCCCAAACCAAACTGCTTGCAGCTCTAACTGCCTTCTAACTACCACTTCTTCGGTTCAGTGAGATATGCTGGATTCTAAACGGAGAAGCTTCTCTGACGCTTTTTCACAGAGATTTTGAAACTGAAATCTCCCATGCCGTTTCCACCATAGGCAGCAATGGGCTTCCCCATAGAACTTGCCAACCTGAATTCGTACAGGCTAGATGTGAGAGGCACATTCTGCTGCTTCCTCCCTTAGAGTTAAACTTGCTTCTGAAAGCTCAACCTCCGGGGAGTTTGTTTGGCAGAGATATAGAACACACGTTTCCAAGCCTGTTGGAAGGCATTTGCAATTTCATTTCGCGTCTAATTTCCCAAACCAAACTGCTTGCAGCTCTAACTGCCTTCTAACTACCACTTCTTCGGTTCAGTGAGATATGCTGGATTCTAAAGGGAGAAGCTTCTCTGACGCTTTTTCACAGAGATTTTGAAACTGAAATCTCCCATGCTGTTTCCACCATAGCCAGCAATGGGCTTCCCCATAGAACTTGCCAACCTGAATTCCTACAGGCTAGATGTGAGAGGCACATTCTGCTGCTTCCTCCCTTAGAGTTAAACTAGCTTCTGAAAGCTCAACCTCCAGGGAGTCTGTTTGGCAGAGATATAGAACACACTTTTCCAAGCCTGTTGGAAGGCCTTTGCAGTGTCATTTCGCATCTAATTTCCCAAACCAAACTGCTTGCAGCTCTAACTCCCTTCTAACTACCACTTCTTCGGTTCAGTGAGATATGCTGGATTCTAAACGGAGAAGCTTCTCTGACGCTTTTTCACAGAGATTTTGAAACTGAAATTTCCAAACCCGTTTCCAACGAAGGCGCCAATGGGCTTCCCCATAGAACTTGCCAACCTGAATTCCTACAGGCTAGATGTGAGAGGCACATTCTGCTGCTTCCTCCCTTAGAGTTAAACTTGCTTCTGAAAGCTCAACCTCCGGGGAGTTTGTTTGGCAGAGATATAGAACACACTTTTCCAAGCCTGTTGGAAGGCATTTGCAGTTTCATTTCGCGTCTAATTTCCCAAACCAAACTGCTTGCAGCTCTAACTGCCTTCTAACTACCACTTCTTCGGTTCAGTGAGATATGCTGGATTCTAAACGGAGAAGCTTCTCTGACGCTTTTTCACAGAGATTTTGAAACTGAAATCTCCCATGCCATTTCCACCATAGGCAGCAATGGGCTTCCCCATAGAACTTGCCAACCTGAATTCCTACAGGCTAGATGTGAGAGGCACATTCTGCTGCTTCCTCCCTTAGAGTTAAACTTGCTTCTGAAAGCTCAACCTCCGGGGAGTTTGTTTGGCAGAGATATAGAACACACTTTTCCAAGCCTGTTGGAAGGCATTTGCAGTTTCATTTCGCGTCTAATTTCCCAAACCAAACTGCTTGCAGCTCTAACTCCCTTCTAACTACCACTTCTTCGGTTCAGTGAGATATGCTGGATTCTAAACGGAGAAGCTTCTCTGACGCTTTTTCAAAGAGATTTTGAAACTGAAATTTCCAAACCCGTTTCCAACGAAGGCGCCAATGGGCTTCCCCATAGAACTTGCCAACCTGAATTCCTACAGGCTAGATGTGAGAGGCACATTCTGCTGCTTCCTCCCTTAGAGTTAAACTAGCTTCTGAAAGCTCAACCTCCGGGGAGTTTGTTTGGCAGAGATATAGAACACACTTTTCCAAGCCTGTTGGAAGGCATTTGCAGTTTCATTTCGCGTCTAATTTCCCAAACCAAACTGCTTGAGGCTCTAACTGCCTTCTAACTACCACTTCTTCGGTTCAGTGAGATATGCTGGATTCTAAACGGAGAAGCTTCTCTGACGCTTTTTCACAGAGATTTTGAAACTGAAATCTCCCATGCTGTTTCCACCATAGCCAGCAATGGGCTTCCCCATAGAACTTGCCAACCTGAATTCCTACAGGCTAGATGTGAGAGGCACATTCTGCTGCTTCCTCCCTTAGAGTTAAACTAGATTCTGAAAGCTCAACCTCCGGGGAGTCTGTTTGGCAGAGATATAGAACACACCTTTCCAAGCCTGTTGGAAGGCATTTGCAGTTTCATTTCGCGTCTAATTTCCCAAACCAAACTGCTTGCAGCTCTAACTGCCTTCTAACTACCACTTCTTCGGTTCAGTGAGATATGCTGGATTCTAAACGGAGAAGCTTCTCTGACGCTTTTTCACAGAGATTTTGAAACTGAAATCTCCCATGCCGTTTCCACCATAGGCAGCAATGGGCTTCCCCATAGAACTTGCCAACCTGAATTCCTACAGGCTAGATGTGAGAGGCACATTCTGCTGCTTCCTCCCTTAGAGTTAAACTAGCTTCTGAAAGCTCAACCTCCGGGGAGTTTGTTTGGCAGAGATATAGAACACACTTTTCCAAGCCTGTTGGAAGGCCTTTGCAGTGTCATTTCGCATCTAATTTCCCAAACCAAACTGCTTGCAGCTCTAACTCCCTTCTAACTACCACTTCTTCGGTTCAGTGAGATATGCTGGATTCTAAACGGAGAAGCTTCTCTGACGCTTTTTCACAGAGATTTTGAAACTGAAATCTCCCATGCCGTTTCCACCATAGGCAGCAATGGGCTTCCCCATAGAACTTGCCAACCTGAATTCCTACAGGCTAGATGTGAGAGGCACATTCTGCTGCTTCCTCCCTGAGGGTTAAACTTGCTTCTGAAAGCTCAACCTCCGGGGAGTTTGTTTGGCAGAGATATAGAACACACTTTTCCAAGCCTGTTGGAAGGCATTTGCAGTTTCATTTCGCGTCTAATTTCACAAACCAAACTGCTTGCAGCTCTAACTCCCTTCTAACTACCACTTCTTCGGTTCAGTGAGATATGCTGGATTCTAAACGGAGAAGCTTCTCTGACGCTTTTTCACAGAGATTTTGAAACTGAAATTTCCAAACCCGTTTCCAACGAAGGCGCCAATGGGCTTCCCCATAGAACTTGCCAACCTGAATTCCTACAGGCTAGATGTGAGAGGCACATTCTGCTGCTTCCTCCCTTAGAGTTAAACTAGCTTCTGAAAGCTCAACCTCCGGGGAGTTTGTTTGGCAGAGATATAGAACACACTTTTCCAAGCCTGTTGGAAGGCATTTGCAGTTTCATTTCGCGTCTAATTTCCCAAACCAAACTGCTTGCAGCTCTAACTCCCTTCTAACTACCACTTCTTCGGTTCAGTGAGATATGCTGGATTCTAAACGGAGAAGCTTCTCTGACGCTTTTTCACAGAGATTTTGAAACTGAAATCTCCCATGCCGTTTCCACCATAGGCAGCAATGGGCTTCCCCATAGAACTTGCCAACCTGAATTCCTAGAGGCTAGATGTGAGAGGCACATTCTGCTGCTTCCTCCCTTAGAGTTAAACTAGCTTCTGAAAGCTCAACCTCCGGGGAGTTTGTTTGGCAGAGATATAGAACACACTTTTCCAAGCCTGTTGGAAGGCATTTGCAGTTTCATTTCGCGTCTAATTTCCCAAACCAAACTGCTTGCAGCTCTAACTGCCTTCTAACTACCACTTCTTCGGTTCAGTGAGATATGCTGGATTCTAAACGGAGAAGCTTCTCTGACGCTTTTTCACAGAGATTTTGAAACTGAAATTTCCAAACCCGTTTCCAACGAAGGCGCCAATGGGCTTCCCCATAGAACTTGCCAACCTGAATTCCTACAGGCTAGATGTGAGAGGCACATTCTGCTGCTTCCTCCCTTAGAGTTAAACTAGCTTCTGAAAGCTCAACCTCCGGGGAGTTTGTTTGGCAGAGATATAGAACACACTTTTCCAAGCCTGTTGGAAGGCATTTGCAGTTTCATTTCGCGTCTAATTTCCCAAACCAAACTGCTTGCAGCTCTAACTCCCTTCTAACTACCACTTCTTCGGTTCAGTGAGATATGCTGGATTCTAAACGGAGAAGCTTCTCTGACGCTTTTTCACAGAGATTTTGAAACTGAAATTTCCAAACCCGTTTCCAACGAAGGCGCCAAAGGGCTTCCCCATAGAACTTGCCAACCTGAATTCCTACAGGCTAGATGTGAGAGGCACATTCTGCTGCTTCCTCCCTTAGAGTTAAACAAGCTTCTGAAAGCTGAACCTCCGGGGAGTTTGTTTGGCAGAGATATAGAACACACTTTTCCAAGCCTGTTGGAAGGCATTTGCAGTTTCATTTCGCGTCTAATTTCCCTAACCAAACTGCTTGCAGCTCTAACTCCCTTCTAACTACCACTTCTTCGGTTCAGTGAGATATGCTGGATTCTAAACGGAGAAGCTTCTCTGACGCTTTTTCACAGAGATTTTGAAACTGAAATTTCCAAACCCGTTTCCAACGAAGGCGCCAATGGGCTTCCCCATAGAACTTGCCAAACTGAATTCCTACAGGCTAGATGTGAGAGGCACATTCTGCTGCTTCCTCCCTGAGGGTTAAACTTGCTTCTGAAAGCTCAACCTCCGGGGATTTTGTTTGGCAGAGATATAGAACACACTTTTCCAAGCCTGTTGGAAGGCATTTGCAGTTTCATTTCGCGTCTAATTTCCCAAACCAAACTGCTTGCAGCTCTAACTCCCTTCTAACTACCACTTCTTCGGTTCAGTGAGATATGCTGGATTCTAAACGGAGAAGCTTCTCTGACGCTTTTTCACAGAGATTTTGAAACTGAAATTTCCAAACCCGTTTCCAACGAAGGCGCCAATGGGCTTCCCCATAGAACTTGCCAACCTGAATTCCTACAGGCTAGATGTGAGAGGCACATTCTGCTGCTTCCTCCCTTAGAGTTAAACTTGCTTCTGAAAGCTCAACCTCCGGGGAGTTTGTTTGGCAGAGATATAGAACACACTTTTCCAAGCCTGTTGGAAGGCATTTGCAGTTTCATTTCGCGTCTAATTTCCCAAACCAAACTGCTTGCAGCTCTAACTGCCTTCTTACTACCACTTCTTCGTTTCAGTGAGATATGCTGGATTCTAAACGGAGAAGCTTCTCTGACGCTTTTTCACAGAGATTTTGAAACTGAAATCTCCCATGCTGTTTCCACCATAGGCAGCAATGGGCTTCCCCATAGAACTTGCCAACCTGAATTCCTACAGGCTAGATGTGAGAGGCACATTCTGCTGCTTCCTCCCTTAGAGTTAAACTAGCTTCTGAAAGCTCAACCTCCGGGGAGTTTGTTTGGCAGAGATATAGAACACACTTTTCCAAGCCTGTTGGAAGGCATTTGCAGTTTCATTTCGCGTCTAATTTCCCAAACCAAACTGCTTGCAGCTCTAACTCCCTTCTAACTACCACTTCTTCGGTTCAGTGAGATATGCTGGATTCTAAACGGAGAAGCTTCTCTGACGCTTTTTCACAGAGATTTTGAAACTGAAATTTCCAAACCCGTTTCCAACGAAGGCGCCAATGGGCTTCCCCATAGAACTTGCCAACCTGAATTCCTACAGGCTAGATGTGAGAGGCACATTCTGCTGCTTCCTCCCTTAGAGTTAAACTAGCTTCTGAAAGCTCAACCTCCGGGGAGTTTGTTTGGCAGAGATATAGAACACACTTTTCCAAGCCTGTTGGAAGGCATTTGCAGTTTCATTTCGCGTCTAATTTCCCAAACCAAACTGCTTGCAGCTCTAATTGCCTTCTAACTACTACTTCTTCGGTTCAGTGAGATATGCTGGATTCTAAACGGAGAAGCTTCTCTGACGCTTTTTCACAGAGATTTTGAAACTGAAATCTCCCATGCTGTTTCCACCATAGCCAGCAATGGGCTTCCCCATAGAACTTGCCAACCTGAATTCCTACAGGCTAGATGTGAGAGGCACATTCTGCTGCTTCCTCCCTTAGAGTTAAACTAGCTTCTGAAAGCTCAACCTCCAGGGAGTCTGTTTGGCAGAGATATAGAACACACTTTTCCAAGCCTGTTGGAAGGCCTTTGCAGTGTCATTTCGCATCTAATTTCCCAAACCAAACTGCTTGCAGCTCTAACTCCCTTCTAACTACCACTTCTTCGGTTCAGTGAGATATGCTGGATTCTAAACGGAGAAGCTTCTCTGACGCTTTTTCACAGAGATTTTGAAACTGAAATTTCCAAACCCGTTTCCAACGAAGGCGCCAATGGGCTTCCCCATAGAACTTGCCAACCTGAATTCCTACAGGCTAGATGTGAGAGGCACATTCTGCTGCTTCCTCCCTTAGAGTTAAACTAGCTTCTGAAAGCTCAACCTCCGGGGAGTTTGTTTGGCAGAGATATAGAACACACTTTTCCAAGCCTGCTGGAAGGCATTTGCAGTTTCATTTCGCGTCTAATTTCCCAAACCAAACTGCTTGCAGCTCTAATTGCCTTCTAACTACTACTTCTTCGGTTCAGTGAGATATGCTGGATTCTAAACGGAGAAGCTTCTCTGACGCTTTTTCACAGAGATTTTGAAACTGAAATCTCCCATGCTGTTTCCACCATAGCCAGCAATGGGCTTCCCCATAGAACTTGCCAACCTGAATTCCTACAGGCTAGATGTGAGAGGCACATTCTGCTGCTTCCTCCCTTAGAGTTAAACTAGCTTCTGAAAGCTCAACCTCCAGGGAGTCTGTTTGGCAGAGATATAGAACACACTTTTCCAAGCCTGTTGGAAGGCCTTTGCAGTGTCATTTCGCATCTAATTTCCCAAACCAAACTGCTTGCAGCTCTAACTCCCTTCTAACTACCACTTCTTCGGTTCAGTGAGATATGCTGGATTCTAAACGGAGAAGCTTCTCTGACGCTTTTTCACAGAGATTTTGAAACTGAAATTTCCAAACCCGTTTCCAACGAAGGCGCCAATGGGCTTCCCCATAGAACTTGCCAACCTGAATTCCTACAGGCTAGATGTGAGAGGCACATTCTGCTGCTTCCTCCCTTAGAGTTAAACTTGCTTCTGAAAGCTCAACCTCCGGGGAGTTTGTTTGGCAGAGATATAGAACACACTTTTCCAAGCCTGTTGGAAGGCATTTGCAGTTTCATTTCGCGTCTAATTTCCCAAACCAAACTGCTTGCAGCTCTAACTGCCTTCTTACTACCACTTCTTCGTTTCAGTGAGATATGCTGGATTCTAAACGGAGAAGCTTCTCTGACGCTTTTTCACAGAGATTTTGAAACTGAAATCTCCCATGCTGTTTCCACCATAGGCAGCAATGGGCTTCCCCATAGAACTTGCCAACCTGAATTCCTACAGGCTAGATGTGAGAGGCACATTCTGCTGCTTCCTCCCTTAGAGTTAAACTAGCTTCTGAAAGCTCAACCTCCGGGGAGTTTGTTTGGCAGAGATATAGAACACACTTTTCCAAGCCTGTTGGAAGGCATTTGCAGTTTCATTTCGCGTCTAATTTCCCAAACCAAACTGCTTGCAGCTCTAACTCCCTTCTAACTACCACTTCTTCGGTTCAGTGAGATATGCTGGATTCTAAACGGAGAAGCTTCTCTGACGCTTTTTCACAGAGATTTTGAAACTGAAATTTCCAAACCCGTTTCCAACGAAGGCGCCAATGGGCTTCCCCATAGAACTTGCCAACCTGAATTCCTACAGGCTAGATGTGAGAGGCACATTCTGCTGCTTCCTCCCTTAGAGTTAAACTAGCTTCTGAAAGCTCAACCTCCGGGGAGTTTGTTTGGCAGAGATATAGAACACACTTTTCCAAGCCTGTTGGAAGGCATTTGCAGTTTCATTTCGCGTCTAATTTCCCAAACCAAACTGCTTGCAGCTCTAATTGCCTTCTAACTACTACTTCTTCGGTTCAGTGAGATATGCTGGATTCTAAACGGAGAAGCTTCTCTGACGCTTTTTCACAGAGATTTTGAAACTGAAATCTCCCATGCCGTTTCCACCATAGGCAGCAATGGGCTTCCCCATAGAACTTGCCAACCTGAATTCCTACAGGCTAGATGTGAGAGGCACATTCTGCTGCTTCCTCCCTTAGAGTTAAACTAGCTTCTGAAAGCTCAACCTCCGGGGAGTCTGTTTGGCAGAGATATAGAACACATTTTTCCAAGCCTGTTGGAAGGCATTTGCAGTTTCATTTCGCGTCTAATTTCCCAAACCAAACTGCTTGCAGCTCTAACTGCCTTCTAACTACCACTTCTTCGGTTCAGTGAGATATGCTGGATTCTAAACGGAGAAGCTTCTCTGACGCTTTTTCACAGAGATTTTGAAACTGAAATCTCCCATGCCGTTTCCACCATAGGCAGCAATGGGCTTCCCCATAGAACTTGCCAACCTGAATTCCTACAGGCTAGATGTGAGAGGCACATTCTGCTGCTTCCTCCCTTAGAGTTAAACTTGCTTCTGAAAGCTCAACCTCCGGGGAGTTTGTTTGGCAGAGATATAGAACACACTTTTCCAAGCCTGTTGGAAGGCATTTGCAGTTTCATTTCGCGTCTAATTACCCAAACCAAACTGCTTGCAGCTCTAACTGCCTTCTAACTACCACTTCTTCGGTTCAGGGAGATATGCTGGATTCTAAACGGAGAAGCTTCTCTGACGCTTTTTCACAGAGATTTTGAAACTGAAATCTCCCATGCCGTTTCCACCATAGGCAGCAATGGGCTTCCCCATAGAACTTGCCAACCTGAATTCCTACAGGCTAGATGTGAGAGGCACATTCTGCTGCTTCCTCCCTTAGAGTTAAACTTGCTTCTGAAAGCTCAACCTCCGGGGAGTTTGTTTGGCAGAGATATAGAACACACTTTTCCAAGCCTGTTGGAAGGCATTTGCAGTTTCATTTCGCGTCTAATTTCCCAAACCAAACTGCTTGCAGCTCTAACTCCCTTCTAACTACCACTTCTTCGGTTCAGTGAGATATGCTGGATTCTAAACGGAGAAGCTTCTCTGACGCTTTTTCACAGAGATTTTGAAACTGAAATTTCCAAACCCGTTTCCAACGAAGGCGCCAATGGGCTTCCCCATAGAACTTGCCAACCTGAATTCCTACAGGCTAGATGTGAGAGGCACATTCTGCTGCTTCCTCCCTTAGAGTTAAACTAGCTTCTGAAAGCTCAACCTCCGGGGAGTTTGTTTGGCAGAGATATAGAACACACTTTTCCAAGCCTGTTGGAAGGCATTTGCAGTTTCATTTCGCGTCTAATTTCCCAAACCAAACTGCTTGCAGCTCTAACTGCCTTCTAATTACCACTTCTTCGGTTCAGTGAGATATGCTGGATTCTAAACGGAGAAGCTTCTCTGACGCTTTTTCACAGAGATTTTGAAACTGAAATCTCCCATGCTGTTTCCACCATAGCCAGCAATGGGCTTCCCCATAGAACTTGCCAACCTGAATTCCTACAGGCTAGATGTGAGAGGCACATTCTGCTGCTTCCTCCCTTAGAGTTAAACTAGCTTCTGAAAGCTCAACCTCCAGGGAGTCTGTTTGGCAGAGATATAGAACACACTTTTCCAAGCCTGTTGGAAGGCATTTGCAGTTTCATTTCGCGTCTAATTTCCCAAACCAAACTGCTTGCAGCTCTAACTGCCTTCTAACTACCACTTCTTCGGTTCAGTGAGATATGCTGGATTCTAAACGGAGAAGCTTCTCTGACGCTTTTTCACAGAGATTTTGAAACTGAAATCTCCCATGCCGTTTCCACCATAGGCAGCAATGGGCTTCCCCATAGAACTTGCCAACCTGAACTCCTACAGGCTAGATGTGAGAGGCACATTCTGCTGCTTCCTCCCTTAGAGTTAAACTAGCTTCTGAAAGCTCAACCTCCGGGGAGTTTGTTTGGCAGAGATATAGAACACACTTTTCCAAGCCTGTTGGAAGGCCTTTGCAGTGTCATTTCGCATCTAATTTCCCAAACCAAACTGCTTGCAGCTCTAACTGCCTTCTAACTACCACTTCTTCGGTTCAGTGAGATATGCTGGATTCTAAACAGAGAAGCTTCTCTGACGCTTTTTCACAGAGATTTTGAAACTGAAATCTCCCATGCCGTTTCCACCATAGGCAGCAATGGGCTTCCCCATAGAACTTGCCAACCTGAATTCCTACAGGCTAGACGTGAGAGGCACATTCTGCTGCTTCCTCCCTGAGGGTTAAACTTGCTTCTGAAAGCTCAATCTCCGGGGAGTTTGTTTGGCAGAGATATAGAACACACTTTTCCAAGCCTGTTGGAAGGCATTTGCAGTTTCATTTCGCGTCTAATTTCCCAAACCAAACTGCTTGCAGCTCTAACTCCCTTCTAACTACCACTTCTTCGGTTCAGTGAGATATGCTGGATTCTAAACGGAGAAGCTTCTCTGACGCTTTTTCACAGAGATTTTGAAACTGAAATTTCCAAACCCGTTTCCAACGAAGGCGCCAATGGGCTTCCCCATAGAACTTGCCAACCTGAATTCCTACAGGCTAGATGTGAGAGGCACATTCTGCTGCTTCCTCCCTTAGAGTTAAACTTGCTTCTGAAAGCTCAACCTCCGGGGAGTTTGTTTGGCAGAGATATAGAACACACTTTTCCAAGCCTGTTGGAAGGCATTTGCAGTTTCATTTCGCGTCTAATTTCCCAAACCAAACTGCTTGCAGCTCTAACTGCCTTCTTACTACCACTTCTTCGGTTCAGTGAGATATGCTGGATTCTAAACGGAGAAGCTTCTCTGACGCTTTTTCACAGAGATTTTGAAACTGAAATCTCCCATGCCGTTTCCACCATAGGCAGCAATGGGCTTCCCCATAGAACTTGCCAACCTGAATTCCTACAGGCTAGATGTGAGAGGCACATTCTGCTGCTTCCTCCCTTAGAGTTAAACTAGCTTCTGAAAGCTGAACCTCCGGGGAGTTTGTTTGGCAGAGATATAGAACACACTTTTCCAAGCCTGTTGGAAGGCATTTGCAGTTTCATTTCGCGTCTAATTTCCCAAACCAAACTGCTTGCAGATCTAACTCCCTTCTAACTACCACTTCTTCGGTTCAGTGAGATATGCTGGATTCTAAACGGAGAAGCTTCTCTGACGCTTTTTCACAGAGATTTTGAAACTGAAATTTCCAAACCCGTTTCCAACGAAGGCGCCAATGGGCTTCCCCATAGAACTTGCCAACCTGAATTCCTACAGGCTAGATGTGAGAGGCACATTCTGCTGCTTCCTCCCTTAGAGTTAAACTAGCTTCTGAAAGCTGAACCTCCGTGGAGTTTGTTTGGCAGAGATATAGAACACACTTTTCCAAGCCTGTTGGAAGGCATTTGCAGTTTCATTTCGCGTCTAATTTCCCAAACCAAACTGCTTGCAGCTCTAACTGCCTTCTAACTACCACTTCTTCGGTTCAGTGAGATATGCTGGATTCTAAACGGAGAAGCTTCTCTGACGCTTTTTCACAGAGATTTTGAAACTGAAATCTCCCATGCTGTTTCCACCATAGCCAGCATTGGGCTTCCCCATAGAACTTGCCAACCTGAATTCCTACAGGCTAGATGTGAGAGGCACATTCTGCTGCTTCCTCCCTTAGAGTTAAACTAGCTTCTGAAAGCTCAACCTCCATGGAGTCTGTTTGGCAGAGATATAGAACACACTTTTCCAAGCCTGTTGGAAGGCATTTGCAGTTTCATTTCGCGTCTAATTTCCCAAACCAAACTGCTTGCAGCTCTAACTGCCTTCTAACTACCACTTCTTCGGTTCAGTGAGATATGCTGGATTCTAAACGGAGAAGCTTCTCTGACGCTTTTTCACAGAGATTTTGAAACTGAAATCTCCCATGCCGTTTCCACCATAGGCAGCAATGGGCTTCCCCATAGAACTTGCCAACCTGAATTCCTACAGGCTAGATGTGAGAGGCACATTCTGCTGCTTCCTCCCTTAGAGTTAAACTTGCTTCTGAAAGCTCAACCTCCGGGGAGTTTGTTTGGCAGAGATATAGAACACACTTTTCCAAGCCTGTTGGAAGGCATTTGCAGTTTCATTTCGCGTCTAATTTCCCAAACCAAACTGCTTGCAGCTCTAACTGCCTTCTAACTACCACTTCCTCGGTTCAGTGAGATATGCTGGATTCTAAACGGAGAAGCTTCTCTGACGCTTTTTCACAGAGATTTTGAAACTGAAATCTCCCATGCCGTTTCCACCATAGGCAGCAATGGGCTTCCCCATAGAACTTGCCAACCTGAATTCCTACAGGCTAGATGTGAGAGGCACATTCTGCTGCTTCCTCCCTTAGAGTTAAACTAGCTTCTGAAAGCTCAACCTCCGGGGAGTCTGTTTGGCAGAGATATAGAACACATTTTTCCAAGCCTGTTGGAAGGCATTTGCAGTTTCATTTCGCGTCTAATTTCCCAAACCAAACTGCTTGCAGCTCTAACTGCCTTCTAACTACCACTTCTTCGGTTCAGTGAGATATGCTGGATTCTAAACGGAGAAGCTTCTCTGACGCTTTTTCACAGAGATTTTGAAACTGAAATCTCCCATGCCGTTTCCACCATAGGCAGCAATGGGCTTCCCCATAGAACTTGCCAACCTGAATTCCTACAGGCTAGATGTGAGAGGCACATTCTGCTGCTTCCTCCCTTAGAGTTAAACTAGCTTCTGAAAGCTCAACCTCCGGGGAGTCTGTTTGGCAGAGATATAGAACACATTTTTCCAAGCCTGTTGGAAGGCATTTGCAGTTTCATTTCGCGTCTAATTTCCCAAACCAAACTGCTTGCAGCTCTAACTCCCTTCTAACTACCACTTCTTCGGTTCAGTGAGATATGCTGGATTCTAAACGGAGAAGCTTCTCTGACGCTTTTTCACAGAGATTTTGAAACTGAAATTTCCAAACCCGTTTCCAACGAAGGCGCCAATGGGCTTCCCCATAGAACTTGCCAACCTGAATTCCTACAGGCTAGATGTGAGAGGCACATTCTGCTGCTTCCTCCCTTAGAGTTAAACTTGCTTCTGAAAGCTCAACCTCCGGGGAGTTTGTTTGGCAGAGATATAGAACACACTTTTCCAAGCCTGTTGGAAGGCATTTGCAGTTTCATTTCGCGTCTAATTTCCCAAACCAAACTGCTTGCAGCTCTAACTGCCTTCTTACTACCACTTCTTCGGTTCAGTGAGATATGCTGGATTCTAAACGGAGAAGCTTCTCTGACGCTTTTTCACAGAGATTTTGAAACTGAAATCTCCCATGCTGTTTCCACCTTAGGCAGCAATGGGCTTCCCCATAGAACTTGCCAACCTGAATTCCTACAGGCTAGATGTGAGAGGCGCATTCTGCTGCTTCCTCCCTTAGAGTTAAACTAGCTTCTGAAAGCTCAACCTCCGGGGAGTTTGTTTGGCAGAGATATAGAACACACTTTTCCAAGCCTGTTGGAAGGCATTTGCAGTTTCATTTCGCGTCTAATTTCCCAAACCAAACTGCTTGCAGCTCTAACTGCCTTCTAACTACCACTTCTTCGGTTCAGTGAGATATGCTGGATTCTAAACGGAGAAGCTTCTCTGACGCTTTTTCACAGAGATTTTGAAACTGAAATCTCCCATGCCGTTTCCACCATAGGCAGCAATGGGCTTCCCCATAGAACTTGCCAACCTGAATTCCTACAGGCTAGATGTGAGAGGCACATTCTGCTGCTTCCTCCCTTAGAGTTAAACTAGCTTCTGAAAGCTCAACCTCCGGGGAGTCTGTTTGGCAGAGATATAGAACACATTTTTCCAAGCCTGTTGGAAGGCATTTGCAGTTTCATTTCGCGTCTAATTTCCCAAACCAAACTGCTTGCAGCTCTAACTCCCTTCTTACTACCACTTCTTCGGTTCAGTGAGATATGCTGGATTCTAAACGGAGAAGCTTCTCTGACGCTTTTTCACAGAGATTTTGAAACTGAAATCTCCCATGCCGTTTCCACCATAGGCAGCAATGGGCTTCCCCATAGAACTTGCCAACCTGAATTCCTACAGGCTAGATGTGAGAGGCACATTCTGCTGCTTCCTCCCTTAGAGTTAAACTTGCTTCTGAAAGCTCAACCTCCGGGGAGTTTGTTTGGCAGAGATATAGAACACAATTTTCCAAGCCTGTTGGAAGGCATTTGCAGTTTCATTTCGCGTCTAATTTCCCAAACCAAACTGCTTGCAGCTCTAACTGCCTTCTAACTACCACTTCTTCGGTTCAGTGAGATATGCTGGATTCTAAACGGAGAAGCTTCTCTGACGCTTTTTCACAGAGATTTTGAAACTGAAATCTCCCATGCCGTTTCCACCATAGGCAGCAATGGGCTTCCCCATAGAACTTGCCAACCTGAATTCCTACAGGCTAGATGTGAGAGGCACATTCTGCTGCTTCCTCCCTTAGAGTTTAACTAGCTTCTGAAAGCTCAACCTCCGGGGAGTTTGTTTGGCAGAGATATAGAACACACGTTTCCAAGCCTGTTGGAAGGCATTTGCAGTTTCATTTCGCGTCTAATTTCCCAAACCAAACTGCTTGCAGCTCTAACTGCCTTCTAACTACCACTTCTTCGGTTCAGTGAGATATGCTGGATTCTAAACGGAGAAGCTTCTCTGACGCTTTTTCACAGAGATTTTGAAACTGAAATCTCCCATGCCGTTTCCACCATAGGCAGCAATGGGCTTCCCCATAGAACTTGCCAACCTGAATTCCTACAGGCTAGATGTGAGAGGCACATTCTGCTGCTTCCTCCCTTAGAGTTAAACTAGCTTCTGAAAGCTCAACCTCCGGGGAGTTTGTTTGGCAGAGATATAGAACACACGTTTCCAAGCCTGTTGGAAGGCATTTGCAGTTTCATTTCGCGTCTAATTTCCCAAACCAAACTGCTTGCAGCTCTAACTGCCTTCTAACTACCACTTCTTCGGTTCAGTGAGATATGCTGGATTCTAAACGGAGAAGCTTCTCTGACGCTTTTTCACAGAGATTTTGAAACTGAAATTTCCAAACCCGTTTCCAACGAAGGCGCCAATGGGCTTCCCCATAGAACTTGCCAACCTGAATTCCTACAGGCTAGATGTGAGAGGCACATTCTGCTGCTTCCTCCCTTAGAGTTAAACTAGCTTCTGAAAGCTCAACCTCCAGGGAGTCTGTTTGGCAGAGATATAGAACACACTTTTCCAAGCCTGTTGGAAGGCATTTGCAGTTTCATTTCGCGTCTAATTTCCCAAACCAAACTGCTTGCAGCTCTAACTGCCTTCTAACTACCACTTCTTCGGTTCAGTGAGATATGCTGGATTCTAAACGGAGAAGCTTCTCTGACGCTTTTTCACAGAGATTTTGAAACTGAAATCTCCCATGCCGTTTCCACCATAGGCAGCAATGGGCTTCCCCATAGAACTTGCCAACCTGAATTCCTACAGGCTAGATGTGAGAGGCACATTCTGCTGCTTCCTCCCTTAGAGTTAAACTTGCTTCTGAAAGCTCAACCTCCGGGGAGTTTCTTTGGCAGAGATATAGAACACACTTTTCCAAGCCTGTTGGAAGGCATTTGCAGTTTCATTTCGCGTCTAATTTCCCAAACCAAACTGCTTGTAGCTCTAACTGCCTTCTAACTACCACTTCTTCGGTTCAGTGAGATATGCTGGATTCTAAACGGAGAAGCTTCTCTGACGCTTTTTCACAGAGATTTTGAAACTGAAATCTCCCATGCTGTTTCCACCATAGCCAGCAATGGGCTTCCCCATAGAACTAGCCAACCTGAATTCCTACAGGCTAGATGTGAGAGGCACATTCTGCTGCTTCCTCCCTTAGAGTTAAACTAGCTTCTGAAAGCTCAACCTCCAGGGAGTCTGTTTGGCAGAGATATAGAACACACTTTTCCAAGCCTGTTGGAAGGCCTTTGCAGTGTCATTTCGCATCTAATTTCCCAAACCAAACTGCTTGCAGCTCTAACTGCCTTCTAACTACCACTTCTTCGGTTCAGTGAGATATGCTGGATTCTAAACGGAGAAGCTTCTCTGACGCTTTTTCACAGAGATTTTGAAACTGAAATCTCCCATGCTGTTTCCACCATAGCCAGCAATGGGCTTCCCCATAGAACTTGCCAACCTGAATTCCTACAGGCTAGATGTGAGAGGCACATTCTGCTGCTTCCTCCCTTAGAGTTAAACTTGCTTCTGAAAGCTCAACCTCCGGGGAGTTTGTTTGGCAGAGATATAGAACACACTTTTCCAAGCCTGTTGGAAGGCATTTGCAGTTTCATTTCGCGTCTAATTTCCCAAACCAAACTGCTTGCAGCTCTAACTCCCTTCTAACTACCACTTCTTCGGTTCAGTGAGATATGCTGGATTCTAAACGGAGAAGCTTCTCTGACACTTTTTCACAGAGATTTTGAAACTGAAATCTCCCATGCTGTTTCCACCATAGGCAGCAATGGGCTTCCCCATAGAACTTGCCAACCTGAATTCCTACAGGCTAGATGTGAGAGGCACATTCTGCTGCTTCCTCCCTTAGAGTTAAACTAGCTTCTGAAAGCTCAACCTCCGGGGAGTTTGTTTGGCAGAGATATAGAACACACTTTTCCAAGCCTGTTGGAAGGCCTTTGCAGTGTCATTTCGCATCTAATTTCCCAAACCAAACTGCTTGCAGCTCTAACTCCCTTCTAACTACCACTTCTTCGGTTCAGTGAGATATGCTGGATTCTAAACGGAGAAGCTTCTCTGACGCTTTTTCACAGAGATTTTGAAACTGAAATCTCCCATGCCGTTTCCACCATAGGCAGCAATGGGCTTCCCCATAGAACTTGCCAACCTGAATTCCTACAGGCTAGATGTGAGAGGCACATTCTGCTGCTTCCTCCCTGAGGGTTAAACTTGCTTCTGAAAGCTCAACCTCCGGGGAGTTTGTTTGGCAGAGATATAGAACACACTTTTCCAAGCCTGTTGGAAGGAATTTGCAGTTTCATTTCGCGTCTAATTTCCCAAACCAAACTGCTTGCAGCTCTAACTCCCTTCTAACTACCACTTCTTCGGTTCAGTGAGATATGCTGGATTCTAAACGGAGAAGCTTCTCTGACGCTTTTTCACAGAGATTTTGAAACTGAAATTTCCAAACCAGTTTCCAACGAAGGCGCCAATGGGCTTCCCCATAGAACTTGCCAACCTGAATTCCTACAGGCTAGATGTGAGAGGCACATTCTGCTGCTTCCTCCCTTAGAGTTAAACTTGCTTCTGAAAGCTCAACCTCCGGGGAGTTTGTTTGGCAGAGATATAGAACACACTTTTCCAAGCCTGTTGGAAGGCATTTGCAGTTTCATTTCGCGTCTAATTTCCCAAACCAAACTGCTTGCAGCTCTAACTGCCTTCTTACTACCACTTCTTCGGTTCAGTGAGATATGCTGGATTCTAAACGGAGAAGCTTCTCTGACGCTTTTTCACAGAGATTTTGAAACTGAAATCTCCCATGCTGTTTCCACCATAGGCAGCAATGGGCTTCCCCATAGAACTTGCCAACCTGAATTCCTACAGGCTAGATGTGAGAGGCACATTCTGCTGCTTCCTCCCTTAGAGTTAAACTAGCTTCTGAAAGCTCAACCTCCGGGGAGTCTGTTTGGCAGAGATATAGAACACACTTTTCCAAGCCTGTTGGAAGGCATTTGCAGTTTCATTTCGCGTCTAATTTCCCAAACCAAACTGCTTGCAGCTCTAACTCCCTTCTAACTACCACTTCTTCGGTTCAGTGAGATATGCTGGATTCTAAACGGAGAAGCTTCTCTGACGCTTTTTCACAGAGATTTTGAAACTGAAATCTCCCATGCCGTTTCCACCATAGGCAGCAATGGGCTTCCCCATAGAACTTGCCAACCTGAATTCCTACAGGCTAGATGTGAGAGGCACATTCTGCTGCTTCCTCCCTTAGAGTTAAACTTGCTTCTGAAAGCTCAACCTCCGGGGAGTTTGTTTGGCAGAGATATAGAACACACTTTTCCAAGCCTGTTGGAAGGCATTTGCAGTTTCATTTCGCGTCTAATTTCCCAAACCAAACTGCTTGCAGCTCTAACTCCCTTCTAACTACCACTTCTTCGGTTCAGTGAGATATGCTGGATTCTAAACGGAGAAGCTTCTCTGACGCTTTTTCACAGAGATTTTGAAACTGAAATTTCCAAACCCGTTTCCAACGAAGGCGCCAATGGGCTTCCCCATAGAACTTGCCAACCTGAATTCCTACAGGCTAGATGTGAGAGGCACATTCTGCTGCTTCCTCCCTTAGAGTTAAACTAGCTTCTGAAAGCTGAACCTCCGTGGAGTTTGTTTGGCAGAGATATAGAACACACTTTTCCAAGCCTGTTGGAAGGCATTTGCAGTTTCATTTCGCGTCTAATTTCCCAAACCAAACTGCTTGCAGCTCTAACTCCCTTCTAACTACCACTTCTTCGGTTCAGTGAGATATGCTGGATTCTAAACGGAGAAGCTTCTCTGACGCTTTTTCACAGAGATTTTGAAACTGAAATCTCCCATGCCGTTTCCACCATAGGCAGCAATGGGCTTCCCCATAGAACTTGCCAACCTGAATTCCTACAGGCTAGATGTGAGAGGCACATTCTGCTGCTTCCTCCCTTAGAGTTAAACTAGCTTCTGAAAGCTGAACCTCCGGGGAGTTTGTTTGGCAGAGATATAGAACACACTTTTCCAAGCCTGTTGGAAGGCATTTGCAGTTTCATTTCGCGTCTAATTTCCCAAACCAAACTGCTTGCAGATCTAACTCCCTTCTAACTACCACTTCTTCGGTTCAGTGAGATATGCTGGATTCTAAACGGAGAAGCTTCTCTGACGCTTTTTCACAGAGATTTTGAAACTGAAATTTCCAAACCCGTTTCCAACGAAGGCGCCAATGGGCTTCCCCATAGAACTTGCCAACCTGAATTCCTACAGGCTAGATGTGAGAGGCACATTCTGCTGCTTCCTCCCTTAGAGTTAAACTAGCTTCTGAAAGCTGAACCTCCGTGGAGTTTGTTTGGCAGAGATATAGAACACACTTTTCCAAGCCTGTTGGAAGGCATTTGCAGTTTCATTTCGCGTCTAATTTCCCAAACCAAACTGCTTGCAGCTCTAACTGCCTTCTAACTACCACTTCTTCGGTTCAGTGAGATATGCTGGATTCTAAACGGAGAAGCTTCTCTGACGCTTTTTCACAGAGATTTTGAAACTGAAATCTCCCATGCTGTTTCCACCATAGCCAGCATTGGGCTTCCCCATAGAACTTGCCAACCTGAATTCCTACAGGCTAGATGTGAGAGGCACATTCTGCTGCTTCCTCCCTTAGAGTTAAACTAGCTTCTGAAAGCTCAACCTCCATGGAGTCTGTTTGGCAGAGATATAGAACACACTTTTCCAAGCCTGTTGGAAGGCATTTGCAGTTTCATTTCGCGTCTAATTTCCCAAACCAAACTGCTTGCAGCTCTAACTGCCTTCTAACTACCACTTCTTCGGTTCAGTGAGATATGCTGGATTCTAAACGGAGAAGCTTCTCTGACGCTTTTTCACAGAGATTTTGAAACTGAAATCTCCCATGCCGTTTCCACCATAGGCAGCAATGGGCTTCCCCATAGAACTTGCCAACCTGAATTCCTACAGGCTAGATGTGAGAGGCACATTCTGCTGCTTCCTCCCTTAGAGTTAAACTTGCTTCTGAAAGCTCAACCTCCGGGGAGTTTGTTTGGCAGAGATATAGAACACACTTTTCCAAGCCTGTTGGAAGGCATTTGCAGTTTCATTTCGCGTCTAATTTCCCAAACCAAACTGCTTGCAGCTCTAACTGCCTTCTAACTACCACTTCCTCGGTTCAGTGAGATATGCTGGATTCTAAACGGAGAAGCTTCTCTGACGCTTTTTCACAGAGATTTTGAAACTGAAATCTCCCATGCCGTTTCCACCATAGGCAGCAATGGGCTTCCCCATAGAACTTGCCAACCTGAATTCCTACAGGCTAGATGTGAGAGGCACATTCTGCTGCTTCCTCCCTTAGAGTTAAACTAGCTTCTGAAAGCTCAACCTCCGGGGAGTCTGTTTGGCAGAGATATAGAACACATTTTTCCAAGCCTGTTGGAAGGCATTTGCAGTTTCATTTCGCGTCTAATTTCCCAAACCAAACTGCTTGCAGCTCTAACTGCCTTCTAACTACCACTTCTTCGGTTCAGTGAGATATGCTGGATTCTAAACGGAGAAGCTTCTCTGACGCTTTTTCACAGAGATTTTGAAACTGAAATCTCCCATGCCGTTTCCACCATAGGCAGCAATGGGCTTCCCCATAGAACTTGCCAACCTGAATTCCTACAGGCTAGATGTGAGAGGCACATTCTGCTGCTTCCTCCCTTAGAGTTAAACTAGCTTCTGAAAGCTCAACCTCCGGGGAGTCTGTTTGGCAGAGATATAGAACACATTTTTCCAAGCCTGTTGGAAGGCATTTGCAGTTTCATTTCGCGTCTAATTTCCCAAACCAAACTGCTTGCAGCTCTAACTCCCTTCTAACTACCACTTCTTCGGTTCAGTGAGATATGCTGGATTCTAAACGGAGAAGCTTCTCTGACGCTTTTTCACAGAGATTTTGAAACTGAAATTTCCAAACCCGTTTCCAACGAAGGCGCCAATGGGCTTCCCCATAGAACTTGCCAACCTGAATTCCTACAGGCTAGATGTGAGAGGCACATTCTGCTGCTTCCTCCCTTAGAGTTAAACTTGCTTCTGAAAGCTCAACCTCCGGGGAGTTTGTTTGGCAGAGATATAGAACACACTTTTCCAAGCCTGTTGGAAGGCATTTGCAGTTTCATTTCGCGTCTAATTTCCCAAACCAAACTGCTTGCAGCTCTAACTGCCTTCTTACTACCACTTCTTCGGTTCAGTGAGATATGCTGGATTCTAAACGGAGAAGCTTCTCTGACGCTTTTTCACAGAGATTTTGAAACTGAAATCTCCCATGCTGTTTCCACCTTAGGCAGCAATGGGCTTCCCCATAGAACTTGCCAACCTGAATTCCTACAGGCTAGATGTGAGAGGCGCATTCTGCTGCTTCCTCCCTTAGAGTTAAACTAGCTTCTGAAAGCTCAACCTCCGGGGAGTTTGTTTGGCAGAGATATAGAACACACTTTTCCAAGCCTGTTGGAAGGCATTTGCAGTTTCATTTCGCGTCTAATTTCCCAAACCAAACTGCTTGCAGCTCTAACTGCCTTCTAACTACCACTTCTTCGGTTCAGTGAGATATGCTGGATTCTAAACGGAGAAGCTTCTCTGACGCTTTTTCACAGAGATTTTGAAACTGAAATCTCCCATGCCGTTTCCACCATAGGCAGCAATGGGCTTCCCCATAGAACTTGCCAACCTGAATTCCTACAGGCTAGATGTGAGAGGCACATTCTGCTGCTTCCTCCCTTAGAGTTAAACTAGCTTCTGAAAGCTCAACCTCCGGGGAGTCTGTTTGGCAGAGATATAGAACACATTTTTCCAAGCCTGTTGGAAGGCATTTGCAGTTTCATTTCGCGTCTAATTTCCCAAACCAAACTGCTTGCAGCTCTAACTCCCTTCTTACTACCACTTCTTCGGTTCAGTGAGATATGCTGGATTCTAAACGGAGAAGCTTCTCTGACGCTTTTTCACAGAGATTTTGAAACTGAAATCTCCCATGCCGTTTCCACCATAGGCAGCAATGGGCTTCCCCATAGAACTTGCCAACCTGAATTCCTACAGGCTAGATGTGAGAGGCACATTCTGCTGCTTCCTCCCTTAGAGTTAAACTTGCTTCTGAAAGCTCAACCTCCGGGGAGTTTGTTTGGCAGAGATATAGAACACAATTTTCCAAGCCTGTTGGAAGGCATTTGCAGTTTCATTTCGCGTCTAATTTCCCAAACCAAACTGCTTGCAGCTCTAACTGCCTTCTAACTACCACTTCTTCGGTTCAGTGAGATATGCTGGATTCTAAACGGAGAAGCTTCTCTGACGCTTTTTCACAGAGATTTTGAAACTGAAATCTCCCATGCCGTTTCCACCATAGGCAGCAATGGGCTTCCCCATAGAACTTGCCAACCTGAATTCCTACAGGCTAGATGTGAGAGGCACATTCTGCTGCTTCCTCCCTTAGAGTTTAACTAGCTTCTGAAAGCTCAACCTCCGGGGAGTTTGTTTGGCAGAGATATAGAACACACGTTTCCAAGCCTGTTGGAAGGCATTTGCAGTTTCATTTCGCGTCTAATTTCCCAAACCAAACTGCTTGCAGCTCTAACTGCCTTCTAACTACCACTTCTTCGGTTCAGTGAGATATGCTGGATTCTAAACGGAGAAGCTTCTCTGACGCTTTTTCACAGAGATTTTGAAACTGAAATCTCCCATGCCGTTTCCACCATAGGCAGCAATGGGCTTCCCCATAGAACTTGCCAACCTGAATTCCTACAGGCTAGATGTGAGAGGCACATTCTGCTGCTTCCTCCCTTAGAGTTAAACTAGCTTCTGAAAGCTCAACCTCCGGGGAGTTTGTTTGGCAGAGATATAGAACACACGTTTCCAAGCCTGTTGGAAGGCATTTGCAGTTTCATTTCGCGTCTAATTTCCCAAACCAAACTGCTTGCAGCTCTAACTGCCTTCTAACTACCACTTCTTCGGTTCAGTGAGATATGCTGGATTCTAAACGGAGAAGCTTCTCTGACGCTTTTTCACAGAGATTTTGAAACTGAAATCTCCCATGCTGTTTCCACCATAGGCAGCAATGGGCTTCCCCATAGAACTTGCCAACCTGAATTCCTACAGGCTAGATGTGAGAGGCACATTCTGCTGCTTCCTCCCTTAGAGTTAAACTAGCTTCTGAAAGCTCAACCTCCAGGGAGTCTGTTTGGCAGAGATATAGAACACACTTTTCCAAGCCTGTTGGAAGGCATTTGCAGTTTCATTTCGCGTCTAATTTCCCAAACCAAACTGCTTGCAGCTCTAACTGCCTTCTAACTACCACTTCTTCGGTTCAGTGAGATATGCTGGATTCTAAACGGAGAAGCTTCTCTGACGCTTTTTCACAGAGATTTTGAAACTGAAATCTCCCATGCCGTTTCCACCATAGGCAGCAATGGGCTTCCCCATAGAACTAGCCAACCTGAATTCCTACAGGCTAGATGTGAGAGGCACATTCTGCTGCTTCCTCCCTTAGAGTTAAACTAGCTTCTGAAAGCTCAACCTCCAGGGAGTCTGTTTGGCAGAGATATAGAACACACTTTTCCAAGCCTGTTGGAAGGCCTTTGCAGTGTCATTTCGCATCTAATTTCCCAAACCAAACTGCTTGCAGCTCTAACTCCCTTCTAACTACCACTTCTTCGGTTCAGTGAGATATGCTGGATTCTAAACGGAGAAGCTTCTCTGACGCTTTTTCACAGAGATTTTGAAACTGAAATTTCCAAACCCGTTTCCAACGAAGGCGCCAATGGGCTTCCCCATAGAACTTGCCAACCTGAATTCCTACAGGCTAGATGTGAGAGGCACATTCTGCTGCTTCCTCCCTTAGAGTTAAACTAGCTTCTGAAAGCTCAACCTCCGGGGAGTTTGTTTGGCAGAGATATAGAACACAATTTTCCAAGCCTGTTGGAAGGCATTTGCAGTTTCATTTCGCGTCTAATTTCCCAAACCAAACTGCTTGCAGCTCTAACTGCCTTCTAACTACCACTTCTTCGGTTCAGTGAGATATGCTGGATTCTAAACGGAGAAGCTTCTCTGACGCTTTTTCACAGAGATTTTGAAACTGAAATCTCCCATGCTGTTTCCACCATAGCCAGCAATGGGCTTCCCCATAGAACTTGCCAACCTGAATTCCTACAGGCTAGATGTGAGAGGCACATTCTGCTGCTTCCTCCCTTAGAGTTAAACTTGCTTCTGAAAGCTCAACCTCCGGGGAGTTTGTTTGGCAGAGATATAGAACACACTTTTCCAAGCCTGTTGGAAGGCATTTGCAGTTTCATTTCGCGTCTAATTTCCCAAACCAAACTGCTTGCAGCTCTAACTCCCTTCTAACTACCACTTCTTCGGTTCAGTGAGATATGCTGGATTCTAAACGGAGAAGCTTCTCTGACACTTTTTCACAGAGATTTTGAAACTGAAATCTCCCATGCTGTTTCCACCATAGGCAGCAATGGGCTTCCCCATAGAACTTGCCAACCTGAATTCCTACAGGCTAGATGTGAGAGGCACATTCTGCTGCTTCCTCCCTTAGAGTTAAACTAGCTTCTGAAAGCTCAACCTCCGGGGAGTTTGTTTGGCAGAGATATAGAACACACTTTTCCAAGCCTGTTGGAAGGCCTTTGCAGTGTCATTTCGCATCTAATTTCCCAAACCAAACTGCTTGCAGCTCTAACTCCCTTCTAACTACCACTTCTTCGGTTCAGTGAGATATGCTGGATTCTAAACGGAGAAGCTTCTCTGACGCTTTTTCACAGAGATTTTGAAACTGAAATCTCCCATGCCGTTTCCACCATAGGCAGCAATGGGCTTCCCCATAGAACTTGCCAACCTGAATTCCTACAGGCTAGATGTGAGAGGCACATTCTGCTGCTTCCTCCCTGAGGGTTAAACTTGCTTCTGAAAGCTCAACCTCCGGGGAGTTTGTTTGGCAGAGATATAGAACACACTTTTCCAAGCCTGTTGGAAGGAATTTGCAGTTTCATTTCGCGTCTAATTTCCCAAACCAAACTGCTTGCAGCTCTAACTCCCTTCTAACTACCACTTCTTCGGTTCAGTGAGATATGCTGGATTCTAAACGGAGAAGCTTCTCTGACGCTTTTTCACAGAGATTTTGAAACTGAAATTTCCAAACCCGTTTCCAACGAAGGCGCCAATGGGCTTCCCCATAGAACTTGCCAACCTGAATTCCTACAGGCTAGATGTGAGAGGCACATTCTGCTGCTTCCTCCCTTAGAGTTAAACTTGCTTCTGAAAGCTCAACCTCCGGGGAGTTTGTTTGGCAGAGATATAGAACACACTTTTCCAAGCCTGTTGGAAGGCATTTGCAGTTTCATTTCGCGTCTAATTTCCCAAACCAAACTGCTTGCAGCTCTAACTGCCTTCTTACTACCACTTCTTCGGTTCAGTGAGATATGCTGGATTCTAAACGGAGAAGCTTCTCTGACGCTTTTTCACAGAGATTTTGAAACTGAAATCTCCCATGCTGTTTCCACCATAGGCAGCAATGGGCTTCCCCATAGAACTTGCCAACCTGAATTCCTACAGGCTAGATGTGAGAGGCACATTCTGCTGCTTCCTCCCTTAGAGTTAAACTAGCTTCTGAAAGCTCAACCTCCGGGGAGTCTGTTTGGCAGAGATATAGAACACACTTTTCCAAGCCTGTTGGAAGGCATTTGCAGTTTCATTTCGCGTCTAATTTCCCAAACCAAACTGCTTGCAGCTCTAACTCCCTTCTAACTACCACTTCTTCGGTTCAGTGAGATATGCTGGATTCTAAACGGAGAAGCTTCTCTGACGCTTTTTCACAGAGATTTTGAAACTGAAATCTCCCATGCCGTTTCCACCATAGGCAGCAATGGGCTTCCCCATAGAACTTGCCAACCTGAATTCCTACAGGCTAGATGTGAGAGGCACATTCTGCTGCTTCCTCCCTTAGAGTTAAACTTGCTTCTGAAAGCTCAACCTCCGGGGAGTTTGTTTGGCAGAGATATAGAACACACTTTTCCAAGCCTGTTGGAAGGCATTTGCAGTTTCATTTCGCGTCTAATTTCCCAAACCAAACTGCTTGCAGCTCTAACTCCCTTCTAACTACCACTTCTTCGGTTCAGTGAGATATGCTGGATTCTAAACGGAGAAGCTTCTCTGACGCTTTTTCACAGAGATTTTGAAACTGAAATTTCCAAACCCGTTTCCAACGAAGGCGCCAATGGGCTTCCCCATAGAACTTGCCAACCTGAATTCCTACAGGCTAGATGTGAGAGGCACATTCTGCTGCTTCCTCCCTTAGAGTTAAACTAGCTTCTGAAAGCTCAACCTCCGGGGAGTTTGTTTGGCAGAGATATAGAACACACTTTTCCAAGCCTGTTGGAAGGCATTTGCAGTTTCATTTCGCGTCTAATTTCCCAAACCAAACTGCTTGCAGCTCTAACTGCCTTCTAACTACCACTTCTTCGGTTCAGTGAGATATGCTGGATTCTAAACGGAGAAGCTTCTCTGACGCTTTTTCACAGAGATTTTGAAACTGAAATCTCCCATGCTGTTTCCACCATAGCCAGCAATGGGCTTCCCCATAGAACTTGCCAACCTGAATTCCTACAGGCTAGATGTGAGAGGCACATTCTGCTGCTTCCTCCCTTAGAGTTAAACTTGCTTCTGAAAGCTCAACCTCCGGGGAGTTTGTTTGGCAGAGATATAGAACACACTTTTCCAAGCCTGTTGGAAGGCATTTGCAGTTTCATTTCGCGTCTAATTTCCCAAACCAAACTGCTTGCAGCTCTAACTCCCTTCTAACTACCACTTCTTCGGTTCAGTGAGATATGCTGGATTCTAAACGGAGAAGCTTCTCTGACACTTTTTCACAGAGATTTTGAAACTGAAATCTCCCATGCTGTTTCCACCATAGGCAGCAATGGGCTTCCCCATAGAACTTGCCAACCTGAATTCCTACAGGCTAGATGTGAGAGGCACATTGTGCTGCTTCCTCCCTTAGAGTTAAACTAGCTTCTGAAAGCTCAACCTCCGGGGAGTTTGTTTGGCAGAGATATAGAACACACTTTTCCAAGCCTGTTGGAAGGCCTTTGCAGTGTCATTTCGCATCTAATTTCCCAAACCAAACTGCTTGCAGCTCTAACTCCCTTCTAACTACCACTTCTTCGGTTCAGTGAGATATGCTGGATTCTAAACGGAGAAGCTTCTCTGACGCTTTTTCACAGAGATTTTGAAACTGAAATCTCCCATGCCGTTTCCACCATAGGCAGCAATGGGCTTCCCCATAGAACTTGCCAACCTGAATTCCTACAGGCTAGATGTGAGAGGCACATTCTGCTGCTTCCTCCCTGAGGGTTAAACTTGCTTCTGAAAGCTCAACCTCCGGGGAGTTTGTTTGGCAGAGATATAGAACACACTTTTCCAAGCCTGTTGGAAGGCATTTGCAGTTTCATTTCGCGTCTAATTTCCCAAACCAAACTGCTTGCAGCTCTAACTCCCTTCTAACTACCACTTCTTCGGTTCAGTGAGATATGCTGGATTCTAAACGGAGAAGCTTCTCTGACGCTTTTTCACAGAGATTTTGAAACTGAAATCTCCCATGCTGTTTCCACCATAGGCAGCAATGGGCTTCCCCATAGAACTTGCCAACCTGAATTCCTACAGGCTAGATGTGAGAGGCACATTCTGCTGCTTCCTCCCTTAGAGTTAAACTAGCTTCTGAAAGCTCAACCTCCGGGGAGTCTGTTTGGCAGAGATATAGAACACACTTTTCCAAGCCTGTTGGAAGGCATTTGCAGTTTCATTTCGCGTCTAATTTCCCAAACCAAACTGCTTGCAGCTCTAACTCCCTTCTAACTACCACTTCTTCGGTTCAGTGAGATATGCTGGATTCTAAACGGAGAAGCTTCTCTGACGCTTTTTCACAGAGATTTTGAAACTGAAATCTCCCATGCCGTTTCCACCATAGGCAGCAATGGGCTTCCCCATAGAACTTGCCAACCTGAATTCCTACAGGCTAGATGTGAGAGGCACATTCTGCTGCTTCCTCCCTGAGGGTTAAACTTGCTTCTGAAAGCTCAACCTCCGGGGAGTTTGTTTGGCAGAGATATAGAACACACTTTTCCAAGCCTGTTGGAAGGCATTTGCAGTTTCATTTCGCGTCTAATTTCCCAAACCAAACTGCTTGCAGCTCTAACTCCCTTCTAACTACCACTTCTTCGGTTCAGTGAGATATGCTGGATTCTAAACGGAGAAGCTTCTCTGACGCTTTTTCACAGAGATTTTGAAACTGAAATCTCCCATGCTGTTTCCACCATAGGCAGCAATGGGCTTCCCCATAGAACTTGCCAACCTGAATTCCTACAGGCTAGATGTGAGAGGCACATTCTGCTGCTTCCTCCCTTAGAGTTAAACTAGCTTCTGAAAGCTCAACCTCCGTGGAGTTTGTTTGGCAGAGATATAGAACACACTTTTCCAAGCCTGTTGGAAGGCATTTGCAGTTTCATTTCGCGTCTAATTTCCCAAACCAAACTGCTTGCAGCTCTAACTGCCTTCTAACTACCACTTCTTCGGTTCAGTGAGATATGCTGGATTCTAAACGGAGAAGCTTCTCTGACGCTTTTTCACAGAGATTTTGAAACTGAAATTTCCAAACCCGTTTCCAACGAAGGCGCCAATGGGCTTCCCCATAGAACTTGCCAACCTGAATTCCTACAGGCTAGATGTGAGAGGCACATTCTGCTGCTTCCTCCCTTAGAGTTAAACTAGCTTCTGAAAGCTCAACCTCCGGGGAGTTTGTTTGGCAGAGATATAGAACACACTTTTCCAAGCCTGTTGGAAGGCATTTGCAGTTTCATTTCGCGTCTAATTTCCCAAACCAAACTGCTTGCAGCTCTAACTGCCTTCTAACTACCACTTCTTCGGTTCAGTGAGATATGCTGGATTCTAAACGGAGAAGCTTCTCTGACGCTTTTTCACAGAGATTTTGAAACTGAAATCTCCCATGCTGTTTCCACCATAGCCAGCAATGGGCTTCCCCATAGAACTTGCCAACCTGAATTCCTACAGGCTAGATGTGAGAGGCACATTCTGCTGCTTCCTCCCTTAGAGTTAAACTTGCTTCTGAAAGCTCAACCTCCGGGGAGTTTGTTTGGCAGAGATATAGAACACACTTTTCCAAGCCTGTTGGAAGGCATTTGCAGTTTCATTTCGCGTCTAATTTCCCAAACCAAACTGCTTGCAGCTCTAACTCCCTTCTAACTACCACTTCTTCGGTTCAGTGAGATATGCTGGATTCTAAACGGAGAAGCTTCTCTGACACTTTTTCACAGAGATTTTGAAACTGAAATCTCCCATGCTGTTTCCACCATAGGCAGCAATGGGCTTCCCCATAGAACTTGCCAACCTGAATTCCTACAGGCTAGATGTGAGAGGCACATTGTGCTGCTTCCTCCCTTAGAGTTAAACTAGCTTCTGAAAGCTCAACCTCCGGGGAGTTTGTTTGGCAGAGATATAGAACACACTTTTCCAAGCCTGTTGGAAGGCCTTTGCAGTGTCATTTCGCATCTAATTTCCCAAACCAAACTGCTTGCAGCTCTAACTCCCTTCTAACTACCACTTCTTCGGTTCAGTGAGATATGCTGGATTCTAAACGGAGAAGCTTCTCTGACGCTTTTTCACAGAGATTTTGAAACTGAAATCTCCCATGCCGTTTCCACCATAGGCAGCAATGGGCTTCCCCATAGAACTTGCCAACCTGAATTCCTACAGGCTAGATGTGAGAGGCACATTCTGCTGCTTCCTCCCTGAGGGTTAAACTTGCTTCTGAAAGCTCAACCTCCGGGGAGTTTGTTTGGCAGAGATATAGAACACACTTTTCCAAGCCTGTTGGAAGGCATTTGCAGTTTCATTTCGCGTCTAATTTCCCAAACCAAACTGCTTGCAGCTCTAACTCCCTTCTAACTACCACTTCTTCGGTTCAGTGAGATATGCTGGATTCTAAACGGAGAAGCTTCTCTGACGCTTTTTCACAGAGATTTTGAAACTGAAATCTCCCATGCTGTTTCCACCATAGGCAGCAATGGGCTTCCCCATAGAACTTGCCAACCTGAATTCCTACAGGCTAGATGTGAGAGGCACATTCTGCTGCTTCCTCCCTTAGAGTTAAACTAGCTTCTGAAAGCTCAACCTCCGGGGAGTCTGTTTGGCAGAGATATAGAACACACTTTTCCAAGCCTGTTGGAAGGCATTTGCAGTTTCATTTCGCGTCTAATTTCCCAAACCAAACTGCTTGCAGCTCTAACTCCCTTCTAACTACCACTTCTTCGGTTCAGTGAGATATGCTGGATTCTAAACGGAGAAGCTTCTCTGACGCTTTTTCACAGAGATTTTGAAACTGAAATCTCCCATGCCGTTTCCACCATAGGCAGCAATGGGCTTCCCCATAGAACTTGCCAACCTGAATTCCTACAGGCTAGATGTGAGAGGCACATTCTGCTGCTTCCTCCCTGAGGGTTAAACTTGCTTCTGAAAGCTCAACCTCCGGGGAGTTTGTTTGGCAGAGATATAGAACACACTTTTCCAAGCCTGTTGGAAGGCATTTGCAGTTTCATTTCGCGTCTAATTTCCCAAACCAAACTGCTTGCAGCTCTAACTCCCTTCTAACTACCACTTCTTCGGTTCAGTGAGATATGCTGGATTCTAAACGGAGAAGCTTCTCTGACGCTTTTTCACAGAGATTTTGAAACTGAAATCTCCCATGCTGTTTCCACCATAGGCAGCAATGGGCTTCCCCATAGAACTTGCCAACCTGAATTCCTACAGGCTAGATGTGAGAGGCACATTCTGCTGCTTCCTCCCTTAGAGTTAAACTAGCTTCTGAAAGCTGAACCTCCGTGGAGTTTGTTTGGCAGAGATATAGAACACACTTTTCCAAGCCTGTTGGAAGGCATTTGCAGTTTCATTTCGCGTCTAATTTCCCAAACCAAACTGCTTGCAGCTCTAACTGCCTTCTAACTACCACTTCTTCGGTTCAGTGAGATATGCTGGATTCTAAACGGAGAAGCTTCTCTGACGCTTTTTCACAGAGATTTTGAAACTGAAATCTCCCATGCTGTTTCCACCATAGCCAGCATTGGGCTTCCCCATAGAACTTGCCAACCTGAATTCCTACAGGCTAGATGTGAGAGGCACATTCTGCTGCTTCCTCCCTTAGAGTTAAACTTGCTTCTGAAAGCTCAACCTCCGGGGAGTTTGTTTGGCAGAGATATAGAACACACTTTTCCAAGCCTGTTGGAAGGCATTTGCAGTTTCATTTCGCGTCTAATTTCCCAAACCAAACTGCTTGCAGCTCTAACTGCCTTCTTACTACCACTTCTTCGGTTCAGTGAGATATGCTGGATTCTAAACGGAGAAGCTTCTCTGACGCTTTTTCACAGAGATTTTGAAACTGAAATCTCCCATGCCGTTTCCACCATAGGCAGCAATGGGCTTCCCCATAGAACTTGCCAACCTGAATTCCTACAGGCTAGATGTGAGAGGCACATTCTGCTGCTTCCTCCCTTAGAGTTAAACTTGCTTCTGAAAGCTCAACCTCCGGGGAGTTTGTTTGGCAGAGATATAGAACACACTTTTCCAAGCCTGTTGGAAGGCATTTGCAGTTTCATTTCGCGTCTAATTTCCCAAACCAAACTGCTTGCAGCTCTAACTGCCTTCTAACTACCACTTCCTCGGTTCAGTGAGATATGCTGGATTCTAAACGGAGAAGCTTCTCTGACGCTTTTTCACAGAGATTTTGAAACTGAAATCTCCCATGCCGTTTCCACCATAGGCAGCAATGGGCTTCCCCATAGAACTTGCCAACCTGAATTCCTACAGGCTAGATGTGAGAGGCACATTCTGCTGCTTCCTCCCTTAGAGTTAAACTAGCTTCTGAAAGCTCAACCTCCGGGGAGTCTGTTTGGCAGAGATATAGAACACATTTTTCCAAGCCTGTTGGAAGGCATTTGCAGTTTCATTTCGCGTCTAATTTCCCAAACCAAACTGCTTGCAGCTCTAACTGCCTTCTAACTACCACTTCTTCGGTTCAGTGAGATATGCTGGATTCTAAACGGAGAAGCTTCTCTGACGCTTTTTCACAGAGATTTTGAAACTGAAATCTCCCATGCCGTTTCCACCATAGGCAGCAATGGGCTTCCCCATAGAACTTGCCAACCTGAATTCCTACAGGCTAGATGTGAGAGGCACATTCTGCTGCTTCCTCCCTTAGAGTTAAACTAGCTTCTGAAAGCTCAACCTCCGGGGAGTCTGTTTGGCAGAGATATAGAACACATTTTTCCAAGCCTGTTGGAAGGCATTTGCAGTTTCATTTCGCGTCTAATTTCCCAAACCAAACTGCTTGCAGCTCTAACTCCCTTCTAACTACCACTTCTTCGGTTCAGTGAGATATGCTGGATTCTAAACGGAGAAGCTTCTCTGACGCTTTTTCACAGAGATTTTGAAACTGAAATTTCCAAACCCGTTTCCAACGAAGGCGCCAATGGGCTTCCCCATAGAACTTCCCAACCTGAATTCCTACAGGCTAGATGTGAGAGGCACATTCTGCTGCTTCCTCCCTTAGAGTTAAACTTGCTTCTGAAAGCTCAACCTCCGGGGAGTTTGTTTGGCAGAGATATAGAACACACTTTTCCAAGCCTGTTGGAAGGCATTTGCAGTTTCATTTCGCGTCTAATTTCCCAAACCAAACTGCTTGCAGCTCTAACTGCCTTCTTACTACCACTTCTTCGGTTCAGTGAGATATGCTGGATTCTAAACGGAGAAGCTTCTCTGACGCTTTTTCACAGAGATTTTGAAACTGAAATCTCCCATGCTGTTTCCACCTTAGGCAGCAATGGGCTTCCCCATAGAACTTGCCAACCTGAATTCCTACAGGCTAGATGTGAGAGGCGCATTCTGCTGCTTCCTCCCTTAGAGTTAAACTAGCTTCTGAAAGCTCAACCTCCGGGGAGTTTGTTTGGCAGAGATATAGAACACACTTTTCCAAGCCTGTTGGAAGGCATTTGCAGTTTCATTTCGCGTCTAATTTCCCAAACCAAACTGCTTGCAGCTCTAACTGCCTTCTAACTACCACTTCTTCGGTTCAGTGAGATATGCTGGATTCTAAACGGAGAAGCTTCTCTGACGCTTTTTCACAGAGATTTTGAAACTGAAATCTCCCATGCCGTTTCCACCATAGGCAGCAATGGGCTTCCCCATAGAACTTGCCAACCTGAATTCCTACAGGCTAGATGTGAGAGGCACATTCTGCTGCTTCCTCCCTTAGAGTTAAACTAGCTTCTGAAAGCTCAACCTCCGGGGAGTCTGTTTGGCAGAGATATAGAACACATTTTTCCAAGCCTGTTGGAAGGCATTTGCAGTTTCATTTCGCGTCTAATTTCCCAAACCAAACTGCTTGCAGCTCTAACTCCCTTCTTACTACCACTTCTTCGGTTCAGTGAGATATGCTGGATGCTAAACGGAGAAGCTTCTCTGACGCTTTTTCACAGAGATTTTGAAACTGAAATCTCCCATGCCGTTTCCACCATAGGCAGCAATGGGCTTCCCCATAGAACTTGCCAACCTGAATTCCTACAGGCTAGATGTGAGAGGCACATTCTGCTGCTTCCTCCCTTAGAGTTAAACTTGCTTCTGAAAGCTCAACCTCCGGGGAGTTTGTTTGGCAGAGATATAGAACACAATTTTCCAAGCCTGTTGGAAGGCATTTGCAGTTTCATTTCGCGTCTAATTTCCCAAACCAAACTGCTTGCAGCTCTAACTGCCTTCTAACCTACCACTTCTTCGTTCAGTGAGATATGCTGGATTCTAAACGGAGAAGCTTCTCTGACGCTTTTTCACAGAGATTTTGAAACTGAAATCTCCCATGCCGTTTCCACCATAGGCAGCAATGGGCTTCCCCATAGAACTTGCCAACCTGAATTCCTACAGGCTAGATGTGAGAGGCACATTCTGCTGCTTCCTCCCTTAGAGTTTAACTAGCTTCTGAAAGCTCAACCTCCGGGGAGTTTGTTTGGCAGAGATATAGAACACACGTTTCCAAGCCTGTTGGAAGGCATTTGCAGTTTCATTTCGCGTCTAATTTCCCAAACCAAACTGCTTGCAGCTCTAACTGCCTTCTAACTACCACTTCTTCGGTTCAGTGAGATATGCTGGATTCTAAACGGAGAAGCTTCTCTGACGCTTTTTCACAGAGATTTTGAAACTGAAATCTCCCATGCCGTTTCCACCATAGGCAGCAATGGGCTTCCCCATAGAACTTGCCAACCTGAATTCCTACAGGCTAGATGTGAGAGGCACATTCTGCTGCTTCCTCCCTTAGAGTTAAACTAGCTTCTGAAAGCTCAACCTCCGGGGAGTCTGTTTGGCAGAGATATAGAACACACGTTTCCAAGCCTGTTGGAAGGCATTTGCAGTTTCATTTCGCGTCTAATTTCCCAAACCAAACTGCTTGCAGCTCTAACTGCCTTCTAACTACCACTTCTTCGGTTCAGTGAGATATGCTGGATTCTAAACGGAGAAGCTTCTCTGACGCTTTTTCACAGAGATTTTGAAACTGAAATCTCCCATGCTGTTTCCACCATAGGCAGCAATGGGCTTCCCCATAGAACTTGCCAACCTGAATTCCTACAGGCTAGATGTGAGAGGCACATTCTGCTGCTTCCTCCCTTAGAGTTAAACTAGCTTCTGAAAGCTCAACCTCCAGGGAGTCTGTTTGGCAGAGATATAGAACACACTTTTCCAAGCCTGTTGGAAGGCATTTGCAGTTTCATTTCGCGTCTAATTTCCCAAACCAAACTGCTTGCAGCTCTAACTGCCTTCTAACTACCACTTCTTCGGTTCAGTGAGATATGCTGGATTCTAAACGGAGAAGCTTCTCTGACGCTTTTTCACAGAGATTTTGAAACTGAAATCTCCCATGCCGTTTCCACCATAGGCAGCAATGGGCTTCCCCATAGAACTTGCCAACCTGAATTCCTACAGGCTAGATGTGAGAGGCACATTCTGCTGCTTCCTCCCTTAGAGTTAAACTTGCTTCTGAAAGCTCAACCTCCGGGGAGTTTCTTTGGCAGAGATATAGAACACACTTTTCCAAGCCTGTTGGAAGGCATTTGCAGTTTCATTTCGCGTCTAATTTCCCAAACCAAACTGCTTGTAGCTCTAACTGCCTTCTAACTACCACTTCTTCGGTTCAGTGAGATATGCTGGATTCTAAACGGAGAAGCTTCTCTGACGCTTTTTCACAGAGATTTTGAAACTGAAATCTCCCATGCTGTTTCCACCATAGCCAGCAATGGGCTTCCCCATAGAACTAGCCAACCTGAATTCCTACAGGCTAGATGTGAGAGGCACATTCTGCTGCTTCCTCCCTTAGAGTTAAACTAGCTTCTGAAAGCTCAACCTCCAGGGAGTCTGTTTGGCAGAGATATAGAACACACTTTTCCAAGCCTGTTGGAAGGCCTTTGCAGTGTCATTTCGCATCTAATTTCCCAAACCAAACTGCTTGCAGCTCTAACTCCCTTCTAACTACCACTTCTTCGGTTCAGTGAGATATGCTGGATTCTAAACGGAGAAGCTTCTCTGACGCTTTTTCACAGAGATTTTGAAACTGAAATTTCCAAACCCGTTTCCAACGAAGGCGCCAATGGGCTTCCCCATAGAACTTGCCAACCTGAATTCCTACAGGCTAGATGTGAGAGGCACATTCTGCTGCTTCCTCCCTTAGAGTTAAACTAGCTTCTGAAAGCTCAACCTCCGGGGAGTTTGTTTGGCAGAGATATAGAACACAATTTTCCAAGCCTGTTGGAAGGCATTTGCAGTTTCATTTCGCGTCTAATTTCCCAAACCAAACTGCTTGCAGCTCTAACTGCCTTCTAACTACCACTTCTTCGGTTCAGTGAGATATGCTGGATTCTAAACGGAGAAGCTTCTCTGACGCTTTTTCACAGAGATTTTGAAACTGAAATCTCCCATGCTGTTTCCACCATAGCCAGCAATGGGCTTCCCCATAGAACTTGCCAACCTGAATTCCTACAGGCTAGATGTGAGAGGCACATTCTGCTGCTTCCTCCCTTAGAGTTAAACTTGCTTCTGAAAGCTCAACCTCCGGGGAGTTTGTTTGGCAGAGATATAGAACACACTTTTCCAAGCCTGTTGGAAGGCATTTGCAGTTTCATTTCGCGTCTAATTTCCCAAACCAAACTGCTTGCAGCTCTAACTCCCTTCTAACTACCACTTCTTCGGTTCAGTGAGATATGCTGGATTCTAAACGGAGAAGCTTCTCTGACACTTTTTCACAGAGATTTTGAAACTGAAATCTCCCATGCTGTTTCCACCATAGGCAGCAATGGGCTTCCCCATAGAACTTGCCAACCTGAATTCCTACAGGCTAGATGTGAGAGGCACATTCTGCTGCTTCCTCCCTTAGAGTTAAACTAGCTTCTGAAAGCTCAACCTCCGGGGAGTTTGTTTGGCAGAGATATAGAACACACTTTTCCAAGCCTGTTGGAAGGCCTTTGCAGTGTCATTTCGCATCTAATTTCCCAAACCAAACTGCTTGCAGCTCTAACTCCCTTCTAACTACCACTTCTTCGGTTCAGTGAGATATGCTGGATTCTAAACGGAGAAGCTTCTCTGACGCTTTTTCACAGAGATTTTGAAACTGAAATCTCCCATGCCGTTTCCACCATAGGCAGCAATGGGCTTCCCCATAGAACTTGCCAACCTGAATTCCTACAGGCTAGATGTGAGAGGCACATTCTGCTGCTTCCTCCCTGAGGGTTAAACTTGCTTCTGAAAGCTCAACCTCCGGGGAGTTTGTTTGGCAGAGATATAGAACACACTTTTCCAAGCCTGTTGGAAGGCATTTGCAGTTTCATTTCGCGTCTAATTTCCCAAACCAAACTGCTTGCAGCTCTAACTCCCTTCTAACTACCACTTCTTCGGTTCAGTGAGATATGCTGGATTCTAAACGGAGAAGCTTCTCTGACGCTTTTTCACAGAGATTTTGAAACTGAAATCTCCCATGCCGTTTCCACCATAGGCAGCAATGGGCTTCCCCATAGAACTTGCCAACCTGAATTCCTACAGGCTAGATGTGAGAGGCACATTCTGCTGCTTCCTCCCTGAGGGTTAAACTTGCTTCTGAAAGCTCAACCTCCGGGGAGTTTGTTTGGCAGAGATATAGAACACACTTTTCCAAGCCTGTTGGAAGGAATTTGCAGTTTCATTTCGCGTCTAATTTCCCAAACCAAACTGCTTGCAGCTCTAACTCCCTTCTAACTACCACTTCTTCGGTTCAGTGAGATATGCTGGATTCTAAACGGAGAAGCTTCTCTGACGCTTTTTCACAGAGATTTTGAAACTGAAATTTCCAAACCCGTTTCCAACGAAGGCGCCAATGGGCTTCCCCATAGAACTTGCCAACCTGAATTCCTACAGGCTAGATGTGAGAGGCACATTCTGCTGCTTCCTCCCTTAGAGTTAAACTTGCTTCTGAAAGCTCAACCTCCGGGGAGTTTGTTTGGCAGAGATATAGAACACACTTTTCCAAGCCTGTTGGAAGGCATTTGCAGTTTCATTTCGCGTCTAATTTCCCAAACCAAACTGCTTGCAGCTCTAACTGCCTTCTTACTACCACTTCTTCGGTTCAGTGAGATATGCTGGATTCTAAACGGAGAAGCTTCTCTGACGCTTTTTCACAGAGATTTTGAAACTGAAATCTCCCATGCTGTTTCCACCATAGGCAGCAATGGGCTTCCCCATAGAACTTGCCAACCTGAATTCCTACAGGCTAGATGTGAGAGGCACATTCTGCTGCTTCCTCCCTTAGAGTTAAACTAGCTTCTGAAAGCTCAACCTCCGGGGAGTCTGTTTGGCAGAGATATAGAACACACTTTTCCAAGCCTGTTGGAAGGCATTTGCAGTTTCATTTCGCGTCTAATTTCCCAAACCAAACTGCTTGCAGCTCTAACTCCCTTCTAACTACCACTTCTTCGGTTCAGTGAGATATGCTGGATTCTAAACGGAGAAGCTTCTCTGACGCTTTTTCACAGAGATTTTGAAACTGAAATCTCCCATGCCGTTTCCACCATAGGCAGCAATGGGCTTCCCCATAGAACTTGCCAACCTGAATTCCTACAGGCTAGATGTGAGAGGCACATTCTGCTGCTTCCTCCCTTAGAGTTAAACTTGCTTCTGAAAGCTCAACCTCCGGGGAGTTTGTTTGGCAGAGATATAGAACACACTTTTCCAAGCCTGTTGGAAGGCATTTGCAGTTTCATTTCGCGTCTAATTTCCCAAACCAAACTGCTTGCAGCTCTAACTGCCTTCTAACTACCACTTCTTCGGTTCAGTGAGATATGCTGGATTCTAAACGGAGAAGCTTCTCTGACGCTTTTTCACAGAGATTTTGAAACTGAAATCTCCCATGCTGTTTCCACCATAGCCAGCAATGGGCTTCCCCATAGAACTTGCCAACCTGAATTCCTACAGGCTAGATGTGAGAGGCACATTCTGCTGCTTCCTCCCTTAGAGTTAAACTTGCTTCTGAAAGCTCAACCTCCGGGGAGTTTGTTTGGCAGAGATATAGAACACACTTTTCCAAGCCTGTTGGAAGGCATTTGCAGTTTCATTTCGCGTCTAATTTCCCAAACCAAACTGCTTGCAGCTCTAACTCCCTTCTAACTACCACTTCTTCGGTTCAGTGAGATATGCTGGATTCTAAACGGAGAAGCTTCTCTGACACTTTTTCACAGAGATTTTGAAACTGAAATCTCCCATGCTGTTTCCACCATAGGCAGCAATGGGCTTCCCCATAGAACTTGCCAACCTGAATTCCTACAGGCTAGATGTGAGAGGCACATTCTGCTGCTTCCTCCCTTAGAGTTAAACTAGCTTCTGAAAGCTCAACCTCCGGGGAGTTTGTTTGGCAGAGATATAGAACACACTTTTCCAAGCCTGTTGGAAGGCCTTTGCAGTGTCATTTCGCATCTAATTTCCCAAACCAAACTGCTTGCAGCTCTAACTCCCTTCTAACTACCACTTCTTCGGTTCAGTGAGATATGCTGGATTCTAAACGGAGAAGCTTCTCTGACGCTTTTTCACAGAGATTTTGAAACTGAAATCTCCCATGCCGTTTCCACCATAGGCAGCAATGGGCTTCCCCATAGAACTTGCCAACCTGAATTCCTACAGGCTAGATGTGAGAGGCACATTCTGCTGCTTCCTCCCTGAGGGTTAAACTTGCTTCTGAAAGCTCAACCTCCGGGGAGTTTGTTTGGCAGAGATATAGAACACACTTTTCCAAGCCTGTTGGAAGGAATTTGCAGTTTCATTTCGCGTCTAATTTCCCAAACCAAACTGCTTGCAGCTCTAACTCCCTTCTAACTACCACTTCTTCGGTTCAGTGAGATATGCTGGATTCTAAACGGAGAAGCTTCTCTGACGCTTTTTCACAGAGATTTTGAAACTGAAATTTCCAAACCCGTTTCCAACGAAGGCGCCAATGGGCTTCCCCATAGAACTTGCCAACCTGAATTCCTACAGGCTAGATGTGAGAGGCACATTCTGCTGCTTCCTCCCTTAGAGTTAAACTTGCTTCTGAAAGCTCAACCTCCGGGGAGTTTGTTTGGCAGAGATATAGAACACACTTTTCCAAGCCTGTTGGAAGGCATTTGCAGTTTCATTTCGCGTCTAATTTCCCAAACCAAACTGCTTGCAGCTCTAACTGCCTTCTTACTACCACTTCTTCGGTTCAGTGAGATATGCTGGATTCTAAACGGAGAAGCTTCTCTGACGCTTTTTCACAGAGATTTTGAAACTGAAATCTCCCATGCTGTTTCCACCATAGGCAGCAATGGGCTTCCCCATAGAACTTGCCAACCTGAATTCCTACAGGCTAGATGTGAGAGGCACATTCTGCTGCTTCCTCCCTTAGAGTTAAACTAGCTTCTGAAAGCTCAACCTCCGGGGAGTCTGTTTGGCAGAGATATAGAACACACTTTTCCAAGCCTGTTGGAAGGCATTTGCAGTTTCATTTCGCGTCTAATTTCCCAAACCAAACTGCTTGCAGCTCTAACTCCCTTCTAACTACCACTTCTTCGGTTCAGTGAGATATGCTGGATTCTAAACGGAGAAGCTTCTCTGACGCTTTTTCACAGAGATTTTGAAACTGAAATCTCCCATGCCGTTTCCACCATAGGCAGCAATGGGCTTCCCCATAGAACTTGCCAACCTGAATTCCTACAGGCTAGATGTGAGAGGCACATTCTGCTGCTTCCTCCCTTAGAGTTAAACTTGCTTCTGAAAGCTCAACCTCCGGGGAGTTTGTTTGGCAGAGATATAGAACACACTTTTCCAAGCCTGTTGGAAGGCATTTGCAGTTTCATTTCGCGTCTAATTTCCCAAACCAAACTGCTTGCAGCTCTAACTCCCTTCTAACTACCACTTCTTCGGTTCAGTGAGATATGCTGGATTCTAAACGGAGAAGCTTCTCTGACGCTTTTTCACAGAGATTTTGAAACTGAAATTTCCAAACCCGTTTCCAACGAAGGCGCCAATGGGCTTCCCCATAGAACTTGCCAACCTGAATTCCTACAGGCTAGATGTGAGAGGCACATTCTGCTGCTTCCTCCCTTAGAGTTAAACTAGCTTCTGAAAGCTCAACCTCCGGGGAGTTTGTTTGGCAGAGATATAGAACACACTTTTCCAAGCCTGTTGGAAGGCATTTGCAGTTTCATTTCGCGTCTAATTTCCCAAACCAAACTGCTTGCAGCTCTAACTGCCTTCTAACTACCACTTCTTCGGTTCAGTGAGATATGCTGGATTCTAAACGGAGAAGCTTCTCTGACGCTTTTTCACAGAGATTTTGAAACTGAAATCTCCCATGCTGTTTCCACCATAGCCAGCAATGGGCTTCCCCATAGAACTTGCCAACCTGAATTCCTACAGGCTAGATGTGAGAGGCACATTCTGCTGCTTCCTCCCTTAGAGTTAAACTTGCTTCTGAAAGCTCAACCTCCGGGGAGTTTGTTTGGCAGAGATATAGAACACACTTTTCCAAGCCTGTTGGAAGGCATTTGCAGTTTCATTTCGCGTCTAATTTCCCAAACCAAACTGCTTGCAGCTCTAACTCCCTTCTAACTACCACTTCTTCGGTTCAGTGAGATATGCTGGATTCTAAACGGAGAAGCTTCTCTGACACTTTTTCACAGAGATTTTGAAACTGAAATCTCCCATGCTGTTTCCACCATAGGCAGCAATGGGCTTCCCCATAGAACTTGCCAACCTGAATTCCTACAGGCTAGATGTGAGAGGCACATTCTGCTGCTTCCTCCCTTAGAGTTAAACTAGCTTCTGAAAGCTCAACCTCCGGGGAGTTTGTTTGGCAGAGATATAGAACACACTTTTCCAAGCCTGTTGGAAGGCCTTTGCAGTGTCATTTCGCATCTAATTTCCCAAACCAAACTGCTTGCAGCTCTAACTCCCTTCTAACTACCACTTCTTCGGTTCAGTGAGATATGCTGGATTCTAAACGGAGAAGCTTCTCTGACGCTTTTTCACAGAGATTTTGAAACTGAAATCTCCCATGCCGTTTCCACCATAGGCAGCAATGGGCTTCCCCATAGAACTTGCCAACCTGAATTCCTACAGGCTAGATGTGAGAGGCACATTCTGCTGCTTCCTCCCTGAGGGTTAAACTTGCTTCTGAAAGCTCAACCTCCGGGGAGTTTGTTTGGCAGAGATATAGAACACACTTTTCCAAGCCTGTTGGAAGGCATTTGCAGTTTCATTTCGCGTCTAATTTCCCAAACCAAACTGCTTGCAGCTCTAACTCCCTTCTAACTACCACTTCTTCGGTTCAGTGAGATATGCTGGATTCTAAACGGAGAAGCTTCTCTGACGCTTTTTCACAGAGATTTTGAAACTGAAATCTCCCATGCTGTTTCCACCATAGGCAGCAATGGGCTTCCCCATAGAACTTGCCAACCTGAATTCCTACAGGCTAGATGTGAGAGGCACATTCTGCTGCTTCCTCCCTTAGAGTTAAACTAGCTTCTGAAAGCTCAACCTCCGGGGAGTCTGTTTGGCAGAGATATAGAACACACTTTTCCAAGCCTGTTGGAAGGCATTTGCAGTTTCATTTCGCGTCTAATTTCCCAAACCAAACTGCTTGCAGCTCTAACTCCCTTCTAACTACCACTTCTTCGGTTCAGTGAGATATGCTGGATTCTAAACGGAGAAGCTTCTCTGACGCTTTTTCACAGAGATTTTGAAACTGAAATCTCCCATGCCGTTTCCACCATAGGCAGCAATGGGCTTCCCCATAGAACTTGCCAACCTGAATTCCTACAGGCTAGATGTGAGAGGCACATTCTGCTGCTTCCTCCCTGAGGGTTAAACTTGCTTCTGAAAGCTCAACCTCCGGGGAGTTTGTTTGGCAGAGATATAGAACACACTTTTCCAAGCCTGTTGGAAGGCATTTGCAGTTTCATTTCGCGTCTAATTTCCCAAACCAAACTGCTTGCAGCTCTAACTCCCTTCTAACTACCACTTCTTCGGTTCAGTGAGATATGCTGGATTCTAAACGGAGAAGCTTCTCTGACGCTTTTTCACAGAGATTTTGAAACTGAAATCTCCCATGCTGTTTCCACCATAGGCAGCAATGGGCTTCCCCATAGAACTTGCCAACCTGAATTCCTACAGGCTAGATGTGAGAGGCACATTCTGCTGCTTCCTCCCTTAGAGTTAAACTAGCTTCTGAAAGCTCAACCTCCGGGGAGTCTGTTTGGCAGAGATATAGAACACACTTTTCCAAGCCTGTTGGAAGGCATTTGCAGTTTCATTTCGCGTCTAATTTCCCAAACCAAACTGCTTGCAGCTCTAACTCCCTTCTAACTACCACTTCTTCGGTTCAGTGAGATATGCTGGATTCTAAACGGAGAAGCTTCTCTGACGCTTTTTCACAGAGATTTTGAAACTGAAATTTCCAAACCCGTTTCCAACGAAGGCGCCAATGGGCTTCCCCATAGAACTTGCCAACCTGAATTCCTACAGGCTAGATGTGAGAGGCACATTCTGCTGCTTCCTCCCTTAGAGTTAAACTTGCTTCTGAAAGCTCAACCTCCGGGGAGTTTGTTTGGCAGAGATATAGAACACACTTTTCCAAGCCTGTTGGAAGGCATTTGCAGTTTCATTTCGCGTCTAATTTCCCAAACCAAACTGCTTGCAGCTCTAACTGCCTTCTTACTACCACTTCTTCGGTTCAGTGAGATATGCTGGATTCTAAACGGAGAAGCTTCTCTGACGCTTTTTCACAGAGATTTTGAAACTGAAATCTCCCATGCTGTTTCCACCATAGGCAGCAATGGGCTTCCCCATAGAACTTGCCAACCTGAATTCCTACAGGCTAGATGTGAGAGGCACATTCTGCTGCTTCCTCCCTTAGAGTTAAACTAGCTTCTGAAAGCTCAACCTCCGGGGAGTCTGTTTGGGAGAGATATAGAACACACTTTTCCAAGCCTGTTGGAAGGCATTTGCAGTTTCATTTCGCGTCTAATTTCCCAAACCAAACTGCTTGCAGCTCTAACTCCCTTCTAACTACCACTTCTTCGGTTCAGTGAGATATGCTGGATTCTAAACGGAGAAGCTTCTCTGACGCTTTTTCACAGAGATTTTGAAACTGAAATCTCCCATGCCGTTTCCACCATAGGCAGCAATGGGCTTCCCCATAGAACTTGCCAACCTGAATTCCTACAGGCTAGATGTGAGAGGCACATTCTGCTGCTTCCTCCCTTAGAGTTAAACTTGCTTCTGAAAGCTCAACCTCCGGGGAGTTTGTTTGGCAGAGATATAGAACACACTTTTCCAAGCCTGTTGGAAGGCATTTGCAGTTTCATTTCGCGTCTAATTTCCCAAACCAAACTGCTTGCAGCTCTAACTCCCTTCTAACTACCACTTCTTCGGTTCAGTGAGATATGCTGGATTCTAAACGGAGAAGCTTCTCTGACGCTTTTTCACAGAGATTTTGAAACTGAAATTTCCAAACCCGTTTCCAACGAAGGCGCCACTGGGCTTCCCCATAGAACTTGCCAACCTGAATTCCTACAGGCTAGATGTGAGAGGCACATTCTGCTGCTTCCTCCCTTAGAGTTAAACTAGCTTCTGAAAGCTCAACCTCCGGGGAGTTTGTTTGGCAGAGATATAGAACACACTTTTCCAAGCCTGTTGGAAGGCATTTGCAGTTTCATTTCGCGTCTAATTTCCCAAACCAAACTGCTTGCAGCTCTAACTGCCTTCTAACTACCACTTCTTCGGTTCAGTGAGATATGCTGGATTCTAAACGGAGAAGCTTCTCTGACGCTTTTTCACAGAGATTTTGAAACTGAAATCTCCCATGCCGTTTCCACCATAGGCAGCAATGGGCTTCCCCATAGAACTTGCCAACCTGAATTCCTACAGGCTAGATGTGAGAGGCACATTCTGCTGCTTCCTCCCTTAGAGTTAAACTAGCTTCTGAAAGCTCAACCTCCGGGGAGTCTGTTTGGCAGAGATATAGAACACATTTTTCCAAGCCTGTTGGAAGGCATTTGCAGTTTCATTTCGCGTCTAATTTCCCAAACCAAACTGCTTGCAGCTCTAACTGCCTTCTAACTACCACATCTTCGGTTCAGTGAGATATGCTGGATTCTAAACGGAGAAGCTTCTCTGACGCTTTTTCACAGAGATTTTGAAACTGAAATCTCCCATGCCGTTTCCACCATAGGCAGCAATGGGCTTCCCCATAGAACTTGCCAACCTTAATTCCTACAGGCTAGATGTGAGAGGCACATTCTGCTGCTTCCTCCCTTAGAGTTAAACTAGCTTCTGAAAGCTCAACCTCCGGGGAGTCTGTTTGGCAGAGATATAGAACACATTTTTCCAAGCCTGTTGGAAGGCATTTGCAGTTTCATTTCGCGTCTAATTTCCCAAACCAAACTGCTTGCAGCTCTAACTCCCTTCTAACTACCACTTCTTCGGTTCAGTGAGATATGCTGGATTCTAAACGGAGAAGCTTCTCTGACGCTTTTTCACAGAGATTTTGAAACTGAAATCTCCCATGCCGTTTCCACCATAGGCAGCAATGGGCTTCCCCATAGAACTTGCCAACCTGAATTCCTACAGGCTAGATGTGAGAGGCACATTCTGCTGCTTCCTCCCTTAGAGTTAAACTTGCTTCTGAAAGCTCAACCTCCGGGGAGTTTGTTTGGCAGAGATATAGAACACACTTTTCCAAGCCTGTTGAAAGGCATTTGCAGTTTCATTTCGCGTCTAATTTCCCAAACCAAACTGCTTGCAGCTCTAACTCCCTTCTAACTACCACTTCTTCGGTTCAGTGAGATATGCTGGATTCTAAACGGAGAAGCTTCTCTGACGCTTTTTCACAGAGATTTTGAAACTGAAATTTCCAAACCCGTTTCCAACGAAGGCGCCAATGGGCTTCCCCATAGAACTTGCCAACCTGAATTCCTACAGGCTAGATGTGAGAGGCACATTCTGCTGCTTCCTCCCTTAGAGTTAAACTAGCTTCTGAAAGCTCAACCTCCGGGGAGTTTGTTTGGCAGAGATATAGAACACACTTTTCCAAGCCTGTTGGAAGGCATTTGCAGTTTCATTTCGCGTCTAATTTCCCAAACCAAACTGCTTGCAGCTCTAACTCCCTTCTAACTACCACTTCTTCGGTTCAGTGAGATATGCTGGATTCTAAACGGAGAAGCTTCTCTGACGCTTTTTCACAGAGATTTTGAAACTGAAATCTCCCATGCTGTTTCCACCATAGGCAGCAATGGGCTTCCCCATAGAACTTGCCAACCTGAATTCCTACAGGCTAGATGTGAGAGGCACATTCTGCTGCTTCCTCCCTTAGAGTTAAACTAGCTTCTGAAAGCTCAACCTCCAGGGAGTCTGTTTGGCAGAGATATAGAACACACTTTTCCAAGCCTGTTGGAAGGCATTTGCAGTTTCATTTCGCGTCTAATTTCCCAAACCAAACTGCTTGCATATCTAACTGCCTTCTAACTACCACTTCTTCGGTTCAGTGAGATATGCTGGATTCTAAACGGAGAAGCTTCTCTGACGCTTTTTCACAGAGATTTTGAAACTGAAATCTCCCATGCCGTTTCCACCATAGGCAGCAATGGGCTTCCCCATAGAACTTGCCAACCTGAATTCCTACAGGCTAGATGTGAGAGGCACATTCTGCTGCTTCCTCCCTTAGAGTTAAACTAGCTTCTGAAAGCTCAACCTCCGGGGAGTTTGTTTGGCAGAGATATAGAACACACTTTTCCAAGCCTGTTGGAAGGCCTTTGCAGTGTCATTTCGCATCTAATTTCCCAAACCAAACTGCTTGCAGCTCTAACTCCCTTCTAACTACCACTTCTTCGGTTCAGTGAGATATGCTGGATTCTAAACGGAGAAGCTTCTCTGACGCTTTTTCACAGAGATTTTGAAACTGAAATCTCCCATGCCGTTTCCACCATAGGCAGCAATGGGCTTCCCCATAGAACTTGCCAACCTGAATTCCTACAGGCTAGATGTGAGAGGCACATTCTGCTGCTTCCTCCCTTACAGTTAAACTTGCTTCTGAAAGCTCAACCTCCGGGGAGTTTGTTTGGCAGAGATATAGAACACACTTTTCCAAGCCTGTTGGAAGGCATTTGCAGTTTCATTTCGCGTCTAATTTCCCAAACCAAACTGCTTGCAGCTCTAACTCCCTTCTAACTACCACTTCTTCGGTTCAGTGAGATATGCTGGATTCTAAACGGAGAAGCTTCTCTGACGCTTTTTCACAGAGATTTTGAAACTGAAATTTCCAAACCCGTTTCCAACGAAGGCGCCAATGGGCTTCCCCATAGAACTTGCCAACCTGAATTCCTACAGGCTAGATGTGAGAGGCACATTCTGCTGCTTCCTCCCTTAGAGTTAAACTTGCTTCTGAAAGCTCAACCTCCGGGGAGTTTGTTTGGCAGAGATATAGAACACACTTTTCCAAGCCTGTTGGAAGGCATTTGCAGTTTCATTTCGCGTCTAATTTCCCAAACCAAACTGCTTGCAGCTCTAACTGCCTTCTTACTACCACTTCTTCGGTTCAGTGAGATATGCTGGATTCTAAACGGAGAAGCTTCTCTGACGCTTTTTCACAGAGATTTTGAAACTGAAATCTCCCATGCTGTTTCCACCATAGGCAGCAATGGGCTTCCCCATAGAACTTGCCAACCTGAATTCCTACAGGCTAGATGTGAGAGGCACATTCTGCTGCTTCCTCCCTTAGAGTTAAACTAGCTTCTGAAAGCTCAACCTCCGGGGAGTTTGTTTGGCAGAGATATAGAACACACTTTTCCAAGCCTGTTGGAAGGCATTTGCAGTTTCATTTCGCGTCTAATTTCCCAAACCAAACTGCTTGCAGCTCTAACTGCCTTCTAACTACCACTTCTTCGGTTCAGTGAGATATGCTGGATTCTAAACGGAGAAGCTTCTCTGACGCTTTTTCACAGAGATTTTGAAACTGAAATCTCCCATGCTGTTTCCACCATAGCCAGCAATGGGCTTCCCCATAGAACTTGCCAACCTGAATTCCTACAGGCTAGATGTGAGAGGCACATTCTGCTGCTTCCTCCCTTAGAGTTAAACTAGCTTCTGAAAGCTCAACCTCCAGGGAGTCTGTTTGGCAGAGATATAGAACACACTTTTCCAAGCCTGTTGGAAGGCATTTGCAGTTTCATTTCGCGTCTAATTTCCCAAACCAAACTGCTTGCATATCTAACTGCCTTCTAACTACCACTTCTTCGGTTCAGTGAGATATGCTGGATTCTAAACGGAGAAGCTTCTCTGACGCTTTTTCACAGAGATTTTGAAACTGAAATCTCCCATGCCGTTTCCACCATAGGCAGCAATGGGCTTCCCCATAGAACTTGCCAACCTGAATTCCTACAGGCTAGATGTGAGAGGCACATTCTGCTGCTTCCTCCCTTAGAGTTAAACTAGCTTCTGAAAGCTCAACCTCCGGGGAGTTTGTTTGGCAGAGATATTGAACACACTTTTCCAAGCCTGTTGGAAGGCCTTTGCAGTGTCATTTCGCATCTAATTTCCCAAACCAAACTGCTTGCAGCTCTAACTCCCTTCTAACTACCACTTCTTCGGTTCAGTGAGATATGCTGGATTCTAAACGGAGAAGCTTCTCTGACGCTTTTTCACAGAGATTTTGAAACTGAAATCTCCCATGCCGTTTCCACCATAGGCAGCAATGGGCTTCCCCATAGAACTTGCCAACCTGAATTCCTACAGGCTAGATGTGAGAGGCACATTCTGCTGCTTCCTCCCTGAGGGTTAAACTTGCTTCTGAAAGCTCAACCTCCGGGGAGTTTGTTTGGCAGAGATATAGAACACACTTTTCCAAGCCTGTTGGAAGGCATTTGCAGTTTCATTTCGCGTCTAATTTCCCAAACCAAACTGCTTGCAGCTCTAACTCCCTTCTAACTACCACTTCTTCGGTTCAGTGAGATATGCTGGATTCTAAATGGAGAAGCTTCTCTGACGCTTTTTCACAGAGATTTTGAAACTGAAATTTCCAAACCCGTTTCCAACGAAGGCGCCAATGGGCTTCCCCATAGAACTTGCCAACCTGAATTCCTACAGGCTAGATGTGAGAGGCACATTCTGCTGCTTCCTCCCTCAGAGTTAAACTTGCTTCTGAAAGCTCAACCTCCGGGGAGTTTGTTTGGCAGAGATATAGAACACACTTTTCCAAGCCTGTTGGAAGGCATTTGCAGTTTCATTTCGCGTCTAATTTCCCAAACCAAACTGCTTGCAGCTCTAACTGCCTTCTTACTACCACTTCTTCGGTTCAGTGAGATATGCTGGATTCTAAACGGAGAAGCTTCTCTGACGCTTTTTCACAGAGATTTTGAAACTGAAATCTCCCATGCCGTTTCCACCATAGGCAGCAATGGGCTTCCCCATAGAACTTGCCAACCTGAATTCCTACAGGCTAGATGTGAGAGGCACATTCTGCTGCTTCCTCCCTGAGGGTTAAACTTGCTTCTGAAAGCTCAACCTCCGGGGAGTTTGTTTGGCAGAGATATAGAACACACTTTTCCAAGCCTGTTGGAAGGCATTTGCAGTTTCATTTCGCGTCTAATTTCCCAAACCAAACTGCTTGCAGCTCTAACTCCCTTCTAACTACCACTTCTTCGGTTCAGTGAGATATGCTGGATTCTAAACGGAGAAGCTTCTCTGACGCTTTTTCACAGAGATTTTGAAACTGAAATTTCCAAACCCGTTTCCAACGAAGGCGCCAATGGGCTTCCCCATAGAACTTGCCAACCTGAATTCCTACAGGCTAGATGTGAGAGGCACATTCTGCTGCTTCCTCCCTTAGAGTTAAACTTGCTTCTGAAAGCTCAACCTCCGGGGAGTTTGTTTGGCAGAGATATAGAACACACTTTTCCAAGCCTGTTGGAAGGCATTTGCAGTTTCATTTCGCGTCTAATTTCCCAAACCAAACTGCTTGCAGCTCTAACTCCCTTCTAACTACCACTTCTTCGGTTCAGTGAGATATGCTGGATTCTAAACGGAGAAGCTTCTCTGACGCGTTTTCACAGAGATTTTGAAACTGAAATCTCCCATGCCGTTTCCACCATAGGCAGCAATGGGCTTCCCCATAGAACTTGCCAACCTGAATTCCTACAGGCTAGATGTGAGAGGCACATTCTGCTGCTTCCTCCCTTAGAGTTAAACTAGCTTCTGAAAGCTCAACCTCCGGGGAGTTTGTTTGGCAGAGATATTGAACACACTTTTCCAAGCCTGTTGGAAGGCCTTTGCAGTGTCATTTCGCATCTAATTTCCCAAACCAAACTGCTTGCAGCTCTAACTCCCTTCTAACTACCACTTCTTCGGTTCAGTGAGATATGCTGGATTCTAAACGGAGAAGCTTCTCTGACGCTTTTTCACAGAGATTTTGAAACTGAAATCTCCCATGCCGTTTCCACCATAGGCAGCAATGGGCTTCCCCATAGAACTTGCCAACCTGAATTCCTACAGGCTAGATGTGAGAGGCACATTCTGCTGCTTCCTCCCTGAGGGTTAAACTTGCTTCTGAAAGCTCAACCTCCGGGGAGTTTGTTTGGCAGAGATATAGAACACACTTTTCCAAGCCTGTTGGAAGGCATTTGCAGTTTCATTTCGCGTCTAATTTCCCAAACCAAACTGCTTGCAGCTCTAACTCCCTTCTAACTACCACTTCTTCGGTTCAGTGAGATATGCTGGATTCTAAACGGAGAAGCTTCTCTGACGCTTTTTCACAGAGATTTTGAAACTGAAATTTCCAAACCCGTTTCCAACGAAGGCGCCAATGGGCTTCCCCATAGAACTTGCCAACCTGAATTCCTACAGGCTAGATGTGAGAGGCACATTCTGCTGCTTCCTCCCTCAGAGTTAAACTTGCTTCTGAAAGCTCAACCTCCGGGGAGTTTGTTTGGCAGAGATATAGAACACACTTTTCCAAGCCTGTTGGAAGGCATTTGCAGTTTCATTTCGCGTCTAATTTCCCAAACCAAACTGCTTGCAGCTCTAACTGCCTTCTTACTACCACTTCTTCGGTTCAGTGAGATATGCTGGATTCTAAACGGAGAAGCTTCTCTGACGCTTTTTCACAGAGATTTTGAAACTGAAATCTCCCATGCCGTTTCCACCATAGGCAGCAATGGGCTTCCCCATAGAACTTGCCAACCTGAATTCCTACAGGCTAGATGTGAGAGGCACATTCTCCTGCTTCCTCCCTGAGGGTTAAACTTGCTTCTGAAAGCTCAACCTCCGGGGAGTTTGTTTGGCAGAGATATAGAACACACTTTTCCAAGCCTGTTGGAAGGCATTTGCAGTTTCATTTCGCGTCTAATTTCCCAAACCAAACTGCTTGCAGCTCTAACTCCCTTCTAACTACCACTTCTTCGGTTCAGTGAGATATGCTGGATTCTAAACGGAGAAGCTTCTCTGACGCTTTTTCACAGAGATTTTGAAACTGAAATTTCCAAACCCGTTTCCAACGAAGGCGCCAATGGGCTTCCCCATAGAACTTGCCAACCTGAATTCCTACAGGCTAGATGTGAGAGGCACATTCTGCTGCTTCCTCCCTTAGAGTTAAACTTGCTTCTGAAAGCTCAACCTCCGGGGAGTTTGTTTGGCAGAGATATAGAACACACTTTTCCAAGCCTGTTGGAAGGCATTTGCAGTTTCATTTCGCGTCTAATTTCCCAAACCAAACTGCTTGCAGCTCTAACTGCCTTCTTACTACCACTTCTTCGGTTCAGTGAGATATGCTGGATTCTAAACGGAGAAGCTTCTCTGACGCTTTTTCACAGAGATTTTGAAACTGAAATCTCCCATGCTGTTTCCACCATAGGCAGCAATGGGCTTCCCCATAGAACTTGCCAACCTGAATTCCTACAGGCTAGATGTGAGAGGCACATTCTGCTGCTTCCTCCCTTAGAGTTAAACTAGCTTCTGAAAGCTCAACCTCCGGGGAGTTTGTTTGGCAGAGATATAGAACACACTTTTCCAAGCCTGTTGGAAGGCATTTGCAGTTTCATTTCGCGTCTAATTTCCCAAACCAAACTGCTTGCAGCTCTAACTGCCTTCTAACTACCACTTCTTCGGTTCAGTGAGATATGCTGGATTCTAAACGGAGAAGCTTCTCTGACGCTTTTTCACAGAGATTTTGAAACTGAAATCTCCCATGCTGTTTCCACCATAGCCAGCAATGGGCTTCCCCATAGAACTTGCCAACCTGAATTCCTACAGGCTAGATGTGAGAGGCACATTCTGCTGCTTCCTCCCTTAGAGTTAAACTAGCTTCTGAAAGCTCAACCTCCAGGGAGTCTGTTTGGCAGGGATATAGAACACACTTTTCCAAGCCTGTTGGAAGGCATTTGCAGTTTCATTTCGCGTCTAATTTCCCAAACCAAACTGCTTGCATATCTAACTGCCTTCTAACTACCACTTCTTCGGTTCAGTGAGATATGCTGGATTCTAAACGGAGAAGCTTCTCTGACGCTTTTTCACAGAGATTTTGAAACTGAAATCTCCCATGCCGTTTCCACCATAGGCAGCAATGGGCTTCCCCATAGAACTTGCCAACCTGAATTCCTACAGGCTAGATGTGAGAGGCACATTCTGCTGCTTCCTCCCTTAGAGTTAAACTAGCTTCTGAAAGCTCAACCTCCGGGGAGTTTGTTTGGCAGAGATATAGAACACACTTTTCCAAGCCTGTTGGAAGGCATTTGCAGTTTCATTTCGCGTCTAATTTCCCAAACCAAACTGCTTGCAGCTCTAACTGCCTTCTAACTACCACTTCTTCGGTTCAGTGAGATATGCTGGATTCTAAACGGAGAAGCTTCTCTGACGCTTTTTCACAGAGATTTTGAAACTGAAATCTCCCATGCTGTTTCCACCATAGCCAGCAATGGGCTTCCCCATAGAACTTGCCAACCTGAATTCCTACAGGCTAGATGTGAGAGGCACATTCTGCTGCTTCCTCCCTTAGAGTTAAACTAGCTTCTGAAAGCTCAACCTCCAGGGAGTCTGTTTGGCAGAGATATAGAACACACTTTTCCAAGCCTGTTGGAAGGCATTTGCAGTTTCATTTCGCGTCTAATTTCCCAAACCAAACTGCTTGCATATCTAACTGCCTTCTAACTACCACTTCTTCGGTTCAGTGAGATATGCTGGATTCTAAACGGAGAAGCTTCTCTGACGCTTTTTCACAGAGATTTTGAAACTGAAATCTCCCATGCCGTTTCCACCATAGGCAGCAATGGGCTTCCCCATAGAACTTGCCAACCTGAATTCCTACAGGCTAGATGTGAGAGGCACATTCTGCTGCTTCCTCCCTTAGAGTTAAACTAGCTTCTGAAAGCTCAACCTCCGGGGAGTTTGTTTGGCAGAGATATTGAACACACTTTTCCAAGCCTGTTGGAAGGCCTTTGCAGTGTCATTTCGCATCTAATTTCCCAAACCAAACTGCTTGCAGCTCTAACTCCCTTCTAACTACCACTTCTTCGGTTCAGTGAGATATGCTGGATTCTAAACGGAGAAGCTTCTCTGACGCTTTTTCACAGAGATTTTGAAACTGAAATCTCCCATGCCGTTTCCACCATAGGCAGCAATGGGCTTCCCCATAGAACTTGCCAACCTGAATTCCTACAGGCTAGATGTGAGAGGCACATTCTGCTGCTTCCTCCCTGAGGGTTAAACTTGCTTCTGAAAGCTCAACCTCCGGGGAGTTTGTTTGGCAGAGATATAGAACACACTTTTCCAAGCCTGTTGGAAGGCATTTGCAGTTTCATTTCGCGTCTAATTTCCCAAACCAAACTGCTTGCAGCTCTAACTCCCTTCTAACTACCACTTCTTCGGTTCAGTGAGATATGCTGGATTCTAAACGGAGAAGCTTCTCTGACGCTTTTTCACAGAGATTTTGAAACTGAAATTTCCAAACCCGTTTCCAACGAAGGCGCCAATGGGCTTCCCCATAGAACTTGCCAACCTGAATTCCTACAGGCTAGATGTGAGAGGCACATTCTGCTGCTTCCTCCCTCAGAGTTAAACTTGCTTCTGAAAGCTCAACCTCCGGGGAGTTTGTTTGGCAGAGATATAGAACACACTTTTCCAAGCCTGTTGGAAGGCATTTGCAGTTTCATTTCGCGTCTAATTTCCCAAACCAAACTGCTTGCAGCTCTAACTGCCTTCTTACTACCACTTCTTCGGTTCAGTGAGATATGCTGGATTCTAAACGGAGAAGCTTCTCTGACGCTTTTTCACAGAGATTTTGAAACTGAAATCTCCCATGCCGTTTCCACCATAGGCAGCAATGGGCTTCCCCATAGAACTTGCCAACCTGAATTCCTACAGGCTAGATGTGAGAGGCACATTCTGCTGCTTCCTCCCTGAGGGTTAAACTTGCTTCTGAAAGCTCAACCTCCGGGGAGTTTGTTTGGCAGAGATATAGAACACACTTTTCCAAGCCTGTTGGAAGGCATTTGCAGTGTCATTTCGCATCTAATTTCCCAAACCAAACTGCTTGCAGCTCTAACTCCCTTCTAACTACCACTTCTTCGGTTCAGTGAGATATGCTGGATTCTAAACGGAGAAGCTTCTCTGACGCTTTTTCACAGAGATTTTGAAACTGAAATTTCCAAACCCGTTTCCAACGAAGGCGCCAATGGGCTTCCCCATAGAACTTGCCAACCTGAATTCCTACAGGCTAGATGTGAGAGGCACATTCTGCTGCTTCCTCCCTTAGAGTTAAACTTGCTTCTGAAAGCTCAACCTCCGGGGAGTTTGTTTGGCAGAGATATAGAACACACTTTTCCAAGCCTGTTGGAAGGCATTTGCAGTTTCATTTCGCGTCTAATTTCCCAAACCAAACTGCTTGCAGCTCTAACTGCCTTCTTACTACCACTTCTTCGGTTCAGTGAGATATGCTGGATTCTAAACGGAGAAGCTTCTCTGACGCTTTTTCACAGAGATTTTGAAACTGAAATCTCCCATGCTGTTTCCACCATAGGCAGCAATGGGCTTCCCCATAGAACTTGCCAACCTGAATTCCTACAGGCTAGATGTGAGAGGCACATTCTGCTGCTTCCTCCCTTAGAGTTAAACTAGCTTCTGAAAGCTCAACCTCCGGGGAGTTTGTTTGGCAGAGATATAGAACACACTTTTCCAAGCCTGTTGGAAGGCATTTGCAGTTTCATTTCGCGTCTAATTTCCCAAACCAAACTGCTTGCATATCTAACTGCCTTCTAACTACCACTTCTTCGGTTCAGTGAGATATGCTGGATTCTAAACGGAGAAGCTTCTCTGACGCTTTTTCACAGAGATTTTGAAACTGAAATCTCCCATGCCGTTTCCACCATAGGCAGCAATGGGCTTCCCCATAGAACTTGCCAACCTGAATTCCTACAGGCTAGATGTGAGAGGCACATTCTGCTGCTTTCTCCCTTAGAGTTAAACTAGCTTCTGAAAGCTCAACCTCCGGGGAGTTTGTTTGGCAGAGATATTGAACACACTTTTCCACGCCTGTTGGAAGGCCTTTGCAGTGTCATTTCGCATCTAATTTCCCAAACCAAACTGCTTGCAGCTCTAACTCCCTTCTAACTACCACTTCTTCGGTTCAGTGAGATATGCTGGATTCTAAACGGAGAAGCTTCTCTGACGCTTTTTCACAGAGATTTTGAAACTGAAATCTCCCATGCCGTTTCCACCATAGGCAGCAATGGGCTTCCCCATAGAACTTGCCAACCTGAATTCCTACAGGCTAGATGTGAGAGGCACATTCTGCTGCTTCCTCCCTGAGGGTTAAACTTGCTTCTGAAAGCTCAACCTCCGGGGAGTTTGTTTGGCAGAGATATAGAACACACTTTTCCAAGCCTGTTGGAAGGCATTTGCAGTTTCATTTCGCGTCTAATTTCCCAAACCAAACTGCTTGCAGCTCTAACTCCCTTCTAACTACCACTTCTTCGGTTCAGTGAGATATGCTGGATTCTAAACGGAGAAGCTTCTCTGACGCTTTTTCACAGAGATTTTGAAACTGAAATTTCCAAACCCGTTTCCAACGAAGGCGCCAATGGGCTTCCCCATAGAACTTGCCAACCTGAATTCCTACAGGCTAGATGTGAGAGGCACATTCTGCTGCTTCCTCCCTTAGAGTTAAACTTGCTTCTGAAAGCTCAACCTCCGGGGAGTTTCTTTGGCAGAGATATAGAACACACTTTTCCAAGCCTGTTGGAAGGCATTTGCAGTTTCATTTCGCGTCTAATTTCCCAAACCAAACTGCTTGCAGCTCTAACTGCCTTCTTACTACCACTTCTTCGGTTCAGTGAGATATGCTGGATTCTAAACGGAGAAGCTTCTCTGACGCTTTTTCACAGAGATTTTGAAACTGAAATCTCCCATGCTGTTTCCACCATAGGCAGCAATGGGCTTCCCCATAGAACTTGCCAACCTGAATTCCTACAGGCTAGATGTGAGAGGCACATTCTGCTGCTTCCTCCCTTAGAGTTAAACTAGCTTCTGAAAGCTCAACCTCCGGGGAGTTTGTTTGGCAGAGATATAGAACACACTTTTCCAAGCCTGTTGGAAGGCATTTGCAGTTTCATTTCGCGTCTAATTTCCCAAACCAAACTGCTTGCAGCTCTAACTCCCTTCTAACTACCACTTCTTCGGTTCAGTGAGATATGCTGGATTCTAAACGGAGAAGCTTCTCTGACGCTTTTTCACAGAGATTTTGAAACTGAAATTTCCGAACCCGTTTCCAACGAAGGCGCCAATGGGCTTCCCCATAGAACTTGCCAACCTGAATTCCTACAGGCTAGATGTGAGAGGCACATTCTGCTGCTTCCTCCCTTAGAGTTAAACTAGCTTCTGAAAGCTCAACTTCCGGGGAGTTTGTTTGGCAGAGATATAGAACACACTTTTCCAAGCCTGTTGGAAGGCATTTGCAGTTTCATTTCGCGTCTAATTTCCCAAACCAAACTGCTTGCAGCTCTAACTGCCTTCTAACTACCACTTCTTCGGTTCAGTGAGATATGCTGGATTCTAAACGGAGAAGCTTCTCTGACGCTTTTTCACAGAGATTTTGAAACTGAAATCTCCCATGCTGTTTCCACCATAGGCAGCAATGGGCTTCCCCATAGAACTTGCCAACCTGAATTCCTACAGGCTAGATGTGAGAGGCACATTCTGCTGCTTCCTCCCTTAGTGTTAAACTAGCTTCTGAAAGCTCAACCTCCGGGGAGTTTGTTTGGCAGAGATATAGAACACACTTTTCCAAGCCTGTTGGAAGGCATTTGCAGTTTCATTTCGCGTCTAATTTCCCAAACCAAACTGCTTGCAGCTCTAACTGCCTTCTAACTACCACTTCTTCGGTTCAGTGAGATATGCTGGATTCTAAACGGAGAAGCTTCTCTGACGCTTTTTCACAGAGATTTTGAAACTGAAATCTCCCATGCTGTTTCCACCATAGCCAGCAATGGGCTTCCCCATAGAACTTGCCAACCTGAATTCCTACAGGCTAGATGTGAGAGGCACATTCTGCTGCTTCCTCCCTTAGAGTTAAACTAGCTTCTGAAAGCTCAACCTCCAGGGAGTCTGTTTGGCAGAGATATAGAACACACTTTTCCAAGCCTGTTGGAAGGCATTTGCAGTTTCATTTCGCGTCTAATTTCCCAAACCAAACTGCTTGCATATCTAACTGCCTTCTAACTACCACTTCTTCGGTTCAGTGAGATATGCTGGATTCTAAACGGAGAAGCTTCTCTGACGCTTTTTCACAGAGATTTTGAAACTGAAATCTCCCATGCCGTTTCCACCATAGGCAGCAATGGGCTTCCCCATAGAACTTGCCAACCTGAATTCCTACAGGCTAGATGTGAGAGGCACATTCTGCTGCTTCCTCCCTTAGAGTTAAACTAGCTTCTGAAAGCTCAACCTCCGGGGAGTTTGTTTGGCAGAGATATTGAACACACTTTTCCAAGCCTGTTGGAAGGCCTTTGCAGTGTCATTTCGCATCTAATTTCCCAAACCAAACTGCTTGCAGCTCTAACTCCCTTCTAACTACCACTTCTTCGGTTCAGTGAGATATGCTGGATTCTAAACGGAGAAGCTTCTCTGACGCTTTTTCACAGAGATTTTGAAACTGAAATCTCCCATGCCGTTTCCACCATAGGCAGCAATGGGCTTCCCCATAGAACTTGCCAACCTGAATTCCTACAGGCTAGATGTGAGAGGCACATTCTGCTGCTTCCTCCCTGAGGGTTAAACTTGCTTCTGAAAGCTCAACCTCCGGGGAGTTTGTTTGGCAGAGATATAGAACACACTTTTCCAAGCCTGTTGGAAGGCATTTGCAGTTTCATTTCGCGTCTAATTTCCCAAACCAAACTGCTTGCAGCTCTAACTCCCTTCTAACTACCACTTCTTCGGTTCAGTGAGATATGCTGGATTCTAAACGGAGAAGCTTCTCTGACGCTTTTTCACAGAGATTTTGAAACTGAAATTTCCAAACCCGTTTCCAACGAAGGCGCCAATGGGCTTCCCCATAGAACTTGCCAACCTGAATTCCTACAGGCTAGATGTGAGAGGCACATTCTGCTGCTTCCTCCCTCAGAGTTAAACTTGCTTCTGAAAGCTCAACCTCCGGGGAGTTTGTTTGGCAGAGATATAGAACACACTTTTCCAAGCCTGTTGGAAGGCATTTGCAGTTTCATTTCGCGTCTAATTTCCCAAACCAAACTGCTTGCAGCTCTAACTGCCTTCTTACTACCACTTCTTCGGTTCAGTGAGATATGCTGGATTCTAAACGGAGAAGCTTCTCTGACGCTTTTTCACAGAGATTTTGAAACTGAAATCTCCCATGCCGTTTCCACCATAGGCAGCAATGGGCTTCCCCATAGAACTTGCCAACCTGAATTCCTACAGGCTAGATGTGAGAGGCACATTCTGCTGCTTCCTCCCTTAGAGTTAAACTAGCTTCTGAAAGCTCAACCTCCGGGGAGTTTGTTTGGCAGAGATATAGAACACACTTTTCCAAGCCTGTTGGAAGGCATTTGCAGTTTCATTTCGCGTCTAATTTCCCAAACCAAACTGCTTGCAGCTCTAACTCCCTTCTAACTACCACTTCTTCGGTTCAGTGAGATATGCTGGATTCTAAACGGAGAAGCTTCTCTGACGCTTTTTCACAGAGATTTTGAAACTGAAATTTCCGAACCCGTTTCCAACGAAGGCGCCAATGGGCTTCCCCATAGAACTTGCCAACCTGAATTCCTACAGGCTAGATGTGAGAGGCACATTCTGCTGCTTCCTCCCTTAGAGTTAAACTAGCTTCTGAAAGCTCAACCTCCGGGGAGTTTGTTTGGCAGAGATATAGAACACACTTTTCCAAGCCTGTTGGAAGGCATTTGCAGTTTCATTTCGCATCTAATTTCCCAAACCAAACTGCTTGCAGCTCTAACTCCCTTCTAACTACCACTTCTTCGGTTCAGTGAGATATGCTGGATTCTAAACGGAGAAGCTTCTCTGACGCTTTTTCACAGAGATTTTGAAACTGAAATTTCCAAACCCGTTTCCAACGAAGGCGCCAATGGGCTTCCCCATAGAACTTGCCAACCTGAATTCCTACAGGCTAGATGTGAGAGGCACATTCTGCTGCTTCCTCCCTTAGAGTTAAACTAGCTTCTGAAAGCTCAACCTCCGGGGAGTTTGTTTGGCAGAGATATAGAACACACTTTTCCAAGCCTGTTGGAAGGCATTTGCAGTTTCATTTCGCGTCTAATTTCCCAAACCAAACTGCTTGCAGCTCTAACTGCCTTCTAACTACCACTTCTTCGGTTCAGTGAGATATGCTGGATTCTAAACGGAGAAGCTTCTCTGACGCTTTTTCACAGAGATTTTGAAACTGAAATCTCCCATGCTGTTTCCACCATAGCCAGCAATGGGCTTCCCCATAGAACTTGCCAACCTGAATTCCTACAGGCTAGATGTGAGAGGCACATTCTGCTGCTTCCTCCCCTAGAGTTAAACTAGTTTCTGAAAGCTCAACCTCCAGGGAGTCTGTTTGGCAGAGATATAGAACACACTTTTCCAAGCCTGTTGGAAGGCCTTTGCAGTGTCATTTCGCATCTAATTTCCCAAACCAAACTGCTTGCAGCTCTAACTCCCTTCTAACTACCACTTCTTCGGTTCAGTGAGATATGCTGGATTCTAAACGGAGAAGCTTCTCTGACGCTTTTTCACAGAGATTTTGAAACTGAAATTTCCAAACCCGTTTCCAACGAAGGCGCCAATGGGCTTCCCCATAGAACTTGCCAACCTGAATTCCTACAGGCTAGATGTGAGAGGCACATTCTGCTGCTTCCTCCCTTAGAGTTAAACTAGCTTCTGAAAGCTCAACCTCCGGGGAGTTTGTTTGGCAGAGATATAGAACACACTTTTCCAAGCCTGTTGGAAGGCATTTGCAGTTTCATTTCGCGTCTAATTTCCCAAACCAAACTGCTTGCAGCTCTAACTGCCTTCTAACTACCACTTCTTCGGTTCAGTGAGATATGCTGGATTCTAAACGGAGAAGCTTCTCTGACGCTTTTTCACAGAGATTTTGAAACTGAAATCTCCCATGCCGTTTCCACCATAGGCAGCAATGGGCTTCCCCATAGAACTTGCCAACCTGAATTCCTACAGGCTAGATGTGAGAGGCACATTCTGCTGCTTCCTCCCTTAGAGTTAAACTAGCTTCTGAAAGCTCAACCTCCGGGGAGTCTGTTTGGCAGAGATATAGAACACATTTTTCCAAGCCTGTTGGAAGGCATTTGCAGTTTCATTTCGCGTCTAATTTCCCAAACCAAACTGCTTGCAGCTCTAACTGCCTTCTAACTACCACTTCTTCGGTTCAGTGAGATATGCTGGATTCTAAACGGAGAAGCTTCTCTGACGCTTTTTCACAGAGATTTTGAAACTGAAATCTCCCATGCCGTTTCCACCATAGGCAGCAATGGGCTTCCCCATAGAACTTGCCAACCTGAATTCCTACAGGCTAGATGTGAGAGGCACATTGTGCTGCTTCCTCCCTTAGAGTTAAACTTGCTTCTGAAAGCTCAACCTCCGGGGAGTTTGTTTGGCAGAGATATAGAACACACTTTTCCGAGCCTGTTGGAAGGCCTTTGCAGTTTCATTTCGCGTCTAATTTCCCAAACCAAACTGCTTGCAGCTCTAACTGCCTTCTAACTACCACTTTTTCGGTTCAGTGAGATATGCTGGATTCTAAAGGGAGAAGCTTCTCTGACGCTTTTTCACAGAGATTTTGAAACTGAAATCTCCCATGCTGTTTCCACCATAGCCAGCAATGGGCTTCCCCATAGAACTTGCCAACCTGAATTCCTACAGGCTAGATGTGAGAGGTACATTCTGCTGCTTCCTCCCTTAGAGTTAAACTACCTTCTGAAAGCTCAACCTCCAGGGAGTCTGTTTGGCAGAGATATAGAACACACTTTTCCAAGCCTGTTGGAAGGCCTTTGCAGTGTCATTTCGCATCTAATTTCCCAAACCAAACTGCTTGCAGCTCTAACTCCCTTCTAACTACCACTTCTTCGGTTCAGTGAGATATGCTGGATTCTAAACGGAGAAGCTTCTCTGACGCTTTTTCACAGAGATTTTGAAACTGAAATTTCCAAACCCGTTTCCAACGAAGGCGCCAATGGGCTTCCCCATACAACTTGCCAACCTGAATTCCTACAGGCTAGATGTGAGAGGCACATTCTGCTGCTTCCTCCCTTAGAGTTAAACTTGCTTCTGAAAGCTCAACCTCCGGGGAGTTTGTTTGGCAGAGATATAGAACACACTTTTCCAAGCCTGTTGGAAGGCATTTGCAGTTTCATTTCGCGTCTAATTTCCCAAACCAAACTGCTTGCAGCTCTAACTGCCTTCTAACTACCACTTCTTCGGTTCAGTGAGATATGCTGGATTCTAAACGGAGAAGCTTCTCTGACGCTTTTTCACAGAGATTTTGAAACTGAAATCTCCCATGCCGTTTCCACCATAGGCAGCAATGGGCTTCCCCATAGAACTTGCCAACCTGAATTCCTACAGGCTAGATGTGAGAGGCACATTCTGCTGCTTCCTCCCTTAGAGTTAAACTTGCTTCTGAAAGCTCAACCTCCGGGGAGTTTGTTTGGCAGAGATATAGAACACACTTTTCCAAGCCTGTTGGAAGGCATTTGCAGTTTCATTTCGCGTCTAATTTCCCAAACCAAACTGCTTGCAGCTCTAACTCCCTTCTAACTACCACTTCTTCGGTTCAGTGAGATATGCTGGATTCTAAACGGAGAAGCTTCTCTGATGCTTTTTCACAGAGATTTTGAAACTGAAATTTCCAAACCCGTTTCCAACGAAGGCGCCAATGGGCTTCCCCATAGAACTTGCCAACCTGAATTCCTACAGGCTAGATGTGAGAGGCACATTCTGCTGCTTCCTCCCTTAGAGTTAAACTAGCTTCTGAAAGCTCAACCTCCGGGGAGTTTGTTTGGCAGAGATATAGAACACACTTTTCCAAGCCTGTTGGAAGGCATTTGCAGTTTCATTTCGCGTCTAATTTCCCAAACCAAACTGCTTGCAGCTCTAACTGCCTTCTAACTACCACTTCTTCGGTTCAGTGAGATATGCTGGATTCTAAACGGAGAAGCTTCTCTGACGCTTTTTCACAGAGATTTTGAAACTGAAATCTCCCATGCTGTTTCCACCATAGCCAGCAATGGGCTTCCCCATAGAACTTGCCAACCTGAATTCCTACAGGCTAGATGTGAGAGGCACATTCTGCTGCTTCCTCCCTTAGAGTTAAACTAGCTTCTGAAAGCTCAACCTCCAGGGAGTCTGTTTGGCAGAGATATAGAACACACTTTTCCAAGCCTGTTGGAAGGCATTTGCAGTTTCATTTCGCGTCTAATTTCCCAAACCAAACTGCTTGCAGCTCTAACTGCCTTCTAACTACCACTTCTTCGGTTCAGTGAGATATGCTGGATTCGAAACGGAGAAGCTTCTCTGACGCTTTTTCACAGAGATTTTGAAACTGAAATCTCCCATGCCGTTTCCACCATAGGCAGCAATGGGCTTCCCCATAGAACTTGCCAACCTGAATTCCTACAGGCTAGATGTGAGAGGCACATTCTGCTGCTTCCTCCCTTAGAGTTAAACTAGCTTCTGAAAGCTCAACCTCCGGGGAGTTTGTTTGGCAGAGATATAGAACACACTTTTCCAAGCCTGTTGGAAGGCCTTTGCAGTGTCATTTCGCATCTAATTTCCCAAAGCAAACTGCTTGCAGCTCTAACTGCCTTCTAACTACCACTTCTTCGGTTCAGTGAGATATGCTGGATTCTAAACGGAGAAGCTTCTCTGACGCTTTTTCACAGAGATTTTGAAACTGAAATCTCCCATGCCGTTTCCACCATAGGCAGCAATGGGCTTCCCCATAGAACTTGCCAACCTGAATTCCTACAGGCTAGATGTGAGAGGCACATTCTGCTGCTTCCTCCCTGAGGGTTAAACTTGCTTCTGAAAGCTCAACCTCCGGGGAGTTTGTTTGGCAGAGATATAGAACACACTTTTCCAAGCCTGTTGGAAGGCATTTGCAGTTTCATTTCGCGTCTAATTTCCCAAACCAAACTGCTTGCAGCTCTAACTCCCTTCTAACTACCACTTCTTCGGTTCAGTGAGATATGCTGGATTCTAAACGGAGAAGCTTCTCTGACGCTTTTTCACAGAGATTTTGAAACTGAAATTTCCAAACCCGTTTCCAACGAAGGCGCCAATGGGCTTCCCCATAGAACTTGCCAACCTGAGTTCCTACAGGCTAGATGTGAGAGGCACATTCTGCTGCTTCCTCCCTTAGAGTTAAACTAGCTTCTGAAAGCTCAACCTCCGGGGAGTTTGTTTGGCAGAGATATAGAACACACTTTTCCAAGCCTGTTGGAAGGCATTTGCAGTTTCATTTCGCGTCTAATTTCCCAAACCAAACTGCTTGCAGCTCTAACTGCCTTCTAACTACCACTTCTTCGGTTCAGTGAGATATGCTGGATTCTAAACGGAGAAGCTTCTCTGACGCTTTTTCACAGAGATTTTGAAACTGAAATCTCCCATGCCGTTTCCACCATAGGCAGCAATGGGCTTCCCCATAGAACTTGCCAACCTGAATTCCTACAGGCTAGATGTGAGAGGCACATTCTGCTGCTTCCTCCCTTAGAGTTAAACTTGCTTCTGAAAGCTCAACCTCCGGGGAGTTTGTTTGGCAGAGATATAGAACACACTTTTCCAAGCCTGTTGGAAGGCATTTGCAGTTTCATTTCGCGTCTAATTTCCCAAACCAAACTGCTTGCAGCTCTAACTGCCTTCTAACTACCACTTTTTCGGTTCAGTGAGATATGCTGGATTCTAAAGGGAGAAGCTTCTCTGACGCTTTTTCACAGAGATTTTGAAACTGAAATCTCCCATGCTGTTTCCACCATAGCCAGCAATGGGCTTCCCCATAGAACTTGCCAACCTGAATTCCTACAGACTAGATGTGAGAGGCACATTCTGCTGCTTCCTCCCTTAGAGTTAAACTAGCTTCTGAAACCTCAACCTCCAGGGAGTCTGTTTGGCAGAGATATAGAACACACTTTTCCAAGCCTGTTGGAAGGCCTTTGCAGTGTCATTTCGCATCTAATTTCCCAAACCAAACTGCTTGCAGCTCTAACTCCCTTCTAACTACCACTTCTTCGGTTCAGTGAGATATGCTGGATTGTAAACGGAGAAGCTTCTCTGACGCTTTTTCACAGAGATTTTGAAACTGAAATTTCCAAACCCGTTTCCAACGAAGGCGCCAATGGGCTTCCCCATAGAACTTGCCAACCTGAATTCCTACAGGCTAGATGTGAGAGGCACATTCTGCTGCTTCCTCCCTTAGAGTTAAACTAGCTTCTGAAAGCTCAACCTCCGGGGAGTTTGTTTGGCAGAGATATAGAACACACTTTTCCAAGCCTGTTGGAAGGCATTTGCAGTTTCATTTCGCGTCTAATTACCCAAACCAAACTGCTTGCAGCTCTAACTGCGTTCTAACTACCACTTCTTCGGTTCAGTGAGATATGCTGGATTCTAAACGGAGAAGCTTCTCTGACGCTTTTTCACAGAGATTTTGAAACTGAAATCTCCCATGCCGTTTCCACCATAGGCAGCAATGGGCTTCCCCATAGAACTTGCCAACCTGAATTCCTACAGGCTAGATGTGAGAGGCACATTCTGCTGCTTCCTCCCTTAGAGTTAAACTAGCTTCTGAAAGCTCAACCTCCGGGGAGTCTGTTTGGCAGAGATATAGAACACATTTTTCCAAGCCTGTTGGAAGGCATTTGCAGTTTCATTTCGCGTCTAATTTCCCAAACCAAACTGCTTGCAGCTCTAACTCCCTTCTAACTACCACTTCTTCGGTTCAGTGAGATATGCTGGATTCTAAACGGAGAAGCTTCTCTGACGCTTTTTCACAGAGATTTTGAAACTGAAATCTCCCATGCCGTTTCCACCATAGGCAGCAATGGGCTTCCCCATAGAACTTGCCAACCTGAATTCCTACAGGCTAGATGTGAGAGGCACATTCTGCTGCTTCCTCCCTTAGAGTTAAACTTGCTTCTGAAAGCTCAACCTCCGGGGAGTTTGTTTGGCAGAGATATAGAACACACTTTTCCAAGCCTGTTGGAAGGCATTTGCAGTTTCATTTCGCGTCTAATTTCCCAAACCAAACTGCTTGCAGCTCTAACTCCCTTCTAACTACCACTTCTTCGGTTCAGTGAGATATGCTGGATTCTAAACGGAGAAGCTTCTCTGATGCTTTTTCACAGAGATTTTGAAACTGAAATTTCCAAACCCGTTTCCAACGAAGGCGCCAATGGGCTTCCCCATAGAACTTGCCAACCTGAATTCCTACAGGCTAGATGTGAGAGGCACATTCTGCTGCTTCCTCCCTTAGAGTTAAACTAGCTTCTGAAAGCTCAACCTCCGGGGAGTTTGTTTGGCAGAGATATAGAACACACTTTTCCAAGCCTGTTGGAAGGCATTTGCAGTTTCATTTCGCGTCTAATTTCCCAAACCAAACTGCTTGCAGCTCTAACTGCCTTCTAACTACCACTTCTTCGGTTCAGTGAGATATGCTGGATTCTAAACGGAGAAGCTTCTCTGACGCTCTTTCACAGAGATTTTGAAACTGAAATCTCCCATGCTGTTTCCACCATAGCCAGCAATGGGCTTCCCCATAGAACTTGCCAACCTGAATTCCTACAGGCTAGATGTGAGAGGCACATTCTGCTGCTTCCTCCCTTAGAGTTAAACTAGCTTCTGAAAGCTCAACCTCCAGGGAGTCTGTTTGGCAGAGATATAGAACACACTTTTCCAAGCCTGTTGGAAGGCATTTGCAGTTTCATTTCGCGTCTAATTTCCCAAACCAAACTGCTTGCAGCTCTAACTGCCTTCTAACTACCACTTCTTCGGTTCAGTGAGATATGCTGGATTCGAAACGGAGAAGCTTCTCTGACGCTTTTTCACAGAGATTTTGAAACTGAAATCTCCCAGGCCGTTTCCACCATAGGCAGCAATGGGCTTCCCCATAGAACTTGCCAACCTGAATTCCTACAGGCTAGATGTGAGAGGCACATTCTGCTGCTTCCTCCCTTAGAGTTAAACTAGCTTCTGAAAGCTCAACCTCCGGGGAGTTTGTTTGGCAGAGATATAGAACACACTTTTCCAAGCCTGTTGGAAGGCCTTTGCAGTGTCATTTCGCATCTAATTTCCCAAACCAAACTGCTTGCAGCTCTAACTGCCTTCTAACTACCACTTCTTCGGTTCAGTGAGATATGCTGGATTCTAAACGGAGAAGCTTCTCTGACGCTTTTTCACAGAGATTTTGAAACTGAAATCTCCCATGCCGTTTCCACCATAGGCAGCAATGGGCTTCCCCATAGAACTTGCCAACCTGAATTCCTACAGGCTAGATGTGAGAGGCACATTCTGCTGCTTCCTCCCTTACAGTTAAACTTGCTTCTGAAAGCTCAACCTCCGGGGAGTTTGTTTGGCAGAGATATAGAACACACTTTTCCAAGCCTGTTGGAAGGCATTTGCAGTTTCATTTCGCGTCTAATTTCCCAAACCAAACTGCTTGCAGCTCTAACTCCCTTCTAACTACCACTTCTTCGGTTCAGTGAGATATGCTGGATTCTAAACGGAGAAGCTTCTCTGACGCTTTTTCACAGAGATTTTGAAACTGAAATTTCCAAACCCGTTTCCAACGAAGGCGCCAATGTGCTTCCCCATAGAACTTGCCAACCTGAATTCCTACAGGCTAGATGTGAGAGGCACATTCTGCTGCTTCCTCCCTTAGAGTTAAACTTGCTTCTGAAAGCTCAACCTCCGGGGAGTTTGTTTGGCAGAGATATAGAACACACTTTTCCAAGCCTGTTGGAAGGCATTTGCAGTTTCATTTCGCGTCTAATTTCCCAAACCAAACTGCTTGCAGCTCTAACTGCCTTCTTACTACCACTTCTTCGGTTCAGTGAGATATGCTGGATTCTAAACGGAGAAGCTTCTCTGACGCTTTTTCACAGAGATTTTGAAACTGAAATCTCCCATGCTGTTTCCACCATAGGCAGCAATGGGCTTCCCCATAGAACTTGCCAACCTGAATTCCTACAGGCTAGATGTGAGAGGCACATTCTGCTGCTTCCTCCCTTAGAGTTAAACTAGCTTCTGAAAGCTCAACCTCCGGGGAGTTTGTTTGGCAGAGATATAGAACACACTTTTCCAAGCCTGTTGGAAGGCATTTGCAGTTTCATTTCGCGTCTAATTTCCCAAACCAAACTGCTTGCAGCTCTAACTGCCTTCTAACTACCACTTCTTCGGTTCAGTGAGATATGCTGGATTCTAAACGGAGAAGCTTCTCTGACGCTTTTTCACAGAGATTTTGAAACTGAAATCTCCCATGCTGTTTCCACCATAGCCAGCAATGGGCTTCCCTTAGAACTTGCCAACCTGAATTCCTACAGGCTAGATGTGAGAGGCACATTCTGCTGCTTCCTCCCTTAGAGTTAAACTAGCTTCTGAAAGCTCAACCTCCAGGGAGTCTGTTTGGCAGAGATATAGAACACACTTTTCCAAGCCTGTTGGAAGGCATTTGCAGTTTCATTTCGCGTCTAATTTCCCAAACCAAACTGCTTGCAGCTCTAACTGCCTTCTAACTACCACTTCTTCGGTTCAGTGAGATATGCTGGATTCTAAACGGAGAAGCTTCTCTGACGCTTTTTCACAGAGATTTTGAAACTGAAATCTCCCATGCCGTTTCCACCATAGGCAGCAATGGGCTTCCCCATAGAACTTGCCAACCTGAATTCCTACAGGCTAGATGTGAGAGGCACATTCTGCTGCTTCCTCCCTTAGAGTTAAACTAGCTTCTGAAAGCTCAACCTCCGGGGAGTTTGTTTGGCCGAGATATAGAACACACTTTTCCAAGCCTGTTGGAAGGCCTTTGCAGTGTCATTTCGCGTCTAATTTCCCAAACCAAACTGCTTGCAGCTCTAACTGCCTTCTAACTACCACTTCTTCAGTTCAGTGAGATATGCTGGATTCTAAACGGAGAAGCTTCTCTGACGCTTTTTCACAGAGATTTTGAAACTGAAATCTCCCATGCCGTTTCCACCATAGGCAGCAATGGGCTTCCCCATAGAACTTGCCAACCTGAATTCCTACAGGCTAGATGTGAGAGGCACATTCTGCTGCTTCCTCCCTTAGAGTTAAACTAGCTTCTGAAAGCTCAACCTCCGGGGAGTTTGTTTGGCAGAGATATAGAACACACTTTTCCAAGCCTGTTGCAAGGCCTTTGCAGTGTCATTTCGCATCTAATTTCCCAAACCAAACTGCTTGCAGCTCTAACTCCCTTCTAACTACCACTTCTTCGGTTCAGTGAGATATGCTGGATTCTAAACGGAGAAGCTTCTCTGACGCTTTTTCACAGAGATTTTGAAACTGAAATCTCCCATGCCGTTTCCACCATAGGCAGCAATGGGCTTCCCCATAGAACTTGCCAACCTGAATTCCTACAGGCTAGATGTGAGAGGCACATTCTGCTGTTTCCTCCCTGAGGGTTAAACTTGCTTCTGAAAGCTCAACCTCCGGGGAGTTTGTTTGGCAGAGATATAGAACACACTTTTCCAAGCCTGTTGGAAGGCATTTGCAGTTTCATTTCGCGTCTAATTTCCCAAACCAAACTGCTTGCAGCTCTAACTCCCTTCTAACTACCACTTCTTCGGTTCAGTGAGATATGCTGGATTCTAAACGGAGAAGCTTCTCTGACGCTTTTTCACAGAGATTTTGAAACTGAAATTGCCAAACCCGTTTCCAACGAAGGCGCCAATGGGCTTCCCCATAGAACTTGCCAACCTGAATTCCTACAGGCTAGATGTGAGAGGCACATTCTGCTGCTTCCTCCCTTACAGTTAAACTAGCTTCTGAAAGCTCAACCTCCGGGGAGTTTGTTTGGCAGAGATATAGAACACACTTTTCCAAGCCTGTTGGAAGGCATTTGCAGTTTCATTTCGCGTCTAATTTCCCAAACCAAACTGCTTGCAGCTCTAACTGCCTTCTTACTACCACTTCTTCGGTTCAGTGAGATATGCTGGATTCTAAACGGAGAAGCTTCTCTGACGCTTTTTCACAGAGATTTTGAAACTGAAATCTCCCATGCTGTTTCCACCATAGGCAGCAATGGGCTTCCCCATAGAACTTGCCAACCTGAATTCCTACAGGCTAGATGTGAGAGGCACATTCTGCTGCTTCCTCCCTTAGAGTTAAACTAGCTTCTGAAAGCTCAACCTCCGGGGAGTTTGTTTGGCAGAGATATAGAACACACTTTTCCAAGCCTGTTGGAAGGCATTTGCAGTTTCATTTCGCGTCTAATTTCCCAAACCAAACTGCTTGCAGCTCTAACTCCCTTCTAACTACCACTTCTTCGGTTCAGTGAGATATGCTGGATTCTAAACGGAGAAGCTTCTCTGACGCTTTTTCACAGAGATTTTGAAACTGAAATTTCCAAACCCGTTTCCAACGAAGGCGCCAATGGGCTTCCCCATAGAACTTGCCAACCTGAATTCCTACAGGCTAGATGTGAGAGGCACATTCTGCTGCTTCCTCCCTTAGAGTTAAACTAGCTTCTGAAAGCTCAACCTCCGGGGAGTTTGTTTGGCAGAGATATAGAACACACTTTTCCAAGCCTGTTGGAAGGCATTTGCAGTTTCATTTCGCGTCTAATTTCCCAAACCAAACTGCTTGCAGCTCTAACTGCCTTCTAACTATCACTTCTTCGGTTCAGTGAGATATGCTGGATTCTAAACGGAGAAGCTTCTCTGACGCTTTTTCACAGAGATTTTGAAACTGAAATCTCCCATGCTGTTTCCACCATAGCCAGCAATGGGCTTCCCCATAGAACTTGCCAACCTGAATTCCTACAGGCTAGATGTGAGAGGCACATTCTGCTGCTTCCTCCCTTAGAGTTAAACTAGCTTCTGAAAGCTCAACCTCCAGGGAGTCTGTTTGGCAGAGATATAGAACACACTTTTCCAAGCCTGTTGGAAGGCCTTTGCAGTGTCATTTCGCATCTAATTTCCCAAACCAAACTGCTTGCAGCTCTAACTCCCTTCTAACTACCACTTCTTCGGTTCAGTGAGATATGCTGGATTGTAAACGGAGAAGCTTCTCTGACGCTTTTTCACAGAGATTTTGAAACTGAAATTTCCAAACCCGTTTCCAACGAAGGCGCCAATGGGCTTCCCCATAGAACTTGCCAACCTGAATTCCTAAAGGCTAGATGTGAGAGGCACATTCTGCTGCTTCCTCCCTTAGAGTTAAACTAGCTTCTGAAAGCTCAACCTCCGGGGAGTTTGTTTGGCAGAGATATAGAACACACTTTTCCAAGCCTGTTGGAAGGCATTTGCAGTTTCATTTCGCGTCTAATTACCCAAACCAAACTGCTTGCAGCTCTAACTGCCTTCTAACTACCACTTCTTCGGTTCAGTGAGATATGCTGGATTCTAAACGGAGAAGCTTCTCTGACGCTTTTTCACAGAGATTTTGAAACTGAAATCTCCCATGCCGTTTCCACCATAGGCAGCAATGGGCTTCCCCATAGACCTTGCCAACCTGAATTCCTACAGGCTAGATGTGAGAGGCACATTCTGCTGCTTCCTCCCTTAGAGTTAAACTAGCTTCTGAAAGCTCAACCTCCGGGGAGTCTGTTTGGCAGAGATATAGAACACATTTTTCCAAGCCTGTTGGAAGGCATTTGCAGTTTCATTTCGCGTCTAATTTCCCAAACCAAACTGCTTGCAGCTCTAACTCCCTTCTAACTACCACTTCTTCGGTTCAGTGAGATATGCTGGATTCTAAACGGAGAAGCTTCTCTGACGCTTTTTCACAGAGATTTTGAAACTGAAATCTCCCATGCCGTTTCCACCATAGGCAGCAATGGGCTTCCCCATAGAACTTGCCAACCTGAATTCCTACAGGCTAGATGTGAGAGGCACATTCTGCTGCTTCCTCCCTTAGAGTTAAACTTGCTTCTGAAAGCTCAACCTCCGGGGAGTTTGTTTGGCAGAGATATAGAACACACTTTTCCAAGCCTGTTGGAAGGCATTTGCAGTTTCATTTCGCGTCTAATTTCCCAAACCAAACTGCTTGCAGCTCTAACTCCCTTCTAACTACCACTTCTTCGGTTCAGTGAGATATGCTGGATTCTAAACGGAGAAGCTTCTCTGATGCTTTTTCACAGAGATTTTGAAACTGAAATTTCCAAACCCGTTTCCAACGAAGGCGCCAATGGGCTTCCCCATAGAACTTGCCAACCTGAATTCCTACAGGCTAGATGTGAGAGGCACATTCTGCTGCTTCCTCCCTTAGAGTTAAACTAGCTTCTGAAAGCTCAACCTCCGGGGAGTTTGTTTGGCAGAGATATAGAACACACTTTTCCAAGCCTGTTGGAAGGCATTTGCAGTTTCATTTCGCGTCTAATTTCCCAAACCAAACTGCTTGCAGCTCTAACTGCCTTCTAACTACCACTTCTTCGGTTCAGTGAGATATGCTGGATTCTAAACGGAGAAGCTTCTCTGACGCTCTTTCACAGAGATTTTGAAACTGAAATCTCCCATGCTGTTTCCACCATAGCCAGCAATGGGCTTCCCCATAGAACTTGCCAACCTGAATTCCTACAGGCTAGATGTGAGAGGCACATTCTGCTGCTTCCTCCCTTAGAGTTAAACTAGCTTCTGAAAGCTCAACCTCCAGGGAGTCTGTTTGGCAGAGATATAGAACACACTTTTCCAAGCCTGTTGGAAGGCATTTGCAGTTTCATTTCGCGTCTAATTTCCCAAACCAAACTGCTTGCAGCTCTAACTGCCTTCTAACTACCACTTCTTCGGTTCAGTGAGATATGCTGGATTCGAAACGGAGAAGCTTCTCTGACGCTTTTTCACAGAGATTTTGAAACTGAAATCTCCCATGCCGTTTCCACCATAGGCAGCAATGGGCTTCCCCATAGAACTTGCCAACCTGAATTCCTACAGGCTAGATGTGAGAGGCACATTCTGCTGCTTCCTCCCTTAGAGTTAAACTAGCTTCTGAAAGCTCAACCTCCGGGGAGTTTGTTTGGCAGAGATATAGAACACACTTTTCCAAGCCTGTTGGAAGGCCTTTGCAGTGTCATTTCGCATCTAATTTCCCAAACCAAACTGCTTGCAGCTCTAACTGCCTTCTAACTACCACTTCTTCGGTTCAGTGAGATATGCTGGATTCTAAACGGAGAAGCTTCTCTGACGCTTTTTCACAGAGATTTTGAAACTGAAATCTCCCATGCCGTTTCCACCATAGGCAGCAATGGGCTTCCCCATAGAACTTGCCAACCTGAATTCCTACAGGCTAGATGTGAGAGGCACATTCTGCTGCTTCCTCCCTGAGGGTTAAACTTGCTTCTGAAAGCTCAACCTCCGGGGAGTTTGTTTGGCAGAGATATAGAACACACTTTTCCAAGCCTGTTGGAAGGCATTTGCAGTTTCATTTCGCGTCTAATTTCCCAAAGCAAACTGCTTGCAGCTCTAACTCCCTTCTAACTACCACTTCTTCGGTTCAGTGAGATATGCTGGATTCTAAACGGAGAAGCTTCTCTGACGCTTTTTCACAGAGATTTTGAAACTGAAATTGCCAAACCCGTTTCCAACGAAGGCGCCAATGGGCTTCCCCATAGAACTTGCCAACCTGAATTCCTACAGGCTAGATGTGAGAGGCACATTCTGCTGCTTCCTCCCTTAGAGTTAAACTAGCTTCTGAAAGCTCAACCTCCGGGGAGTTTGTTTGGCAGAGATATAGAACACACTTTTCCAAGCCTGTTGGAAGGCATTTGCAGTTTCATTTCGCGTCTAATTTCCCAAACCAAACTGCTTGCAGCTCTAACTGCCTTCTTACTACCACTTCTTCGGTTCAGTGAGATATGCTGGATTCTAAACGGAGAAGCTTCTCTGACGCTTTTTCACAGAGATTTTGAAACTGAAATCTCCCATGCTGTTTCCACCATAGGCAGCAATGGGCTTCCCCATAGAACTTGCCAACCTGAATTCCTACAGGCTAGATGTGAGAGGCACATTCTGCTGCTTCCTCCCTTAGAGTTAAACTAGCTTCTGAAAGCTCAACCTCCAGGGAGTCTGTTTGGCACAGATATAGAACACACTTTTCCAAGCCTGTTGGAAGGCCTTTGCAGTGTCATTTCGCATCTAATTTCCCAAACCAAACTGCTTGCAGCTCTAACTCCCTTCTAACTACCACTTCTTCGGTTCAGTGAGATATGCTGGATTGTAAACGGAGAAGCTTCTCTGACGCTTTTTCACAGAGATTTTGAAACTGAAATTTCCAAACCCGTTTCCAACGAAGGCGCCAATGGGCTTCCCCATAGAACTTGCCAACCTGAATTCCTAAAGGCTAGATGTGAGAGGCACATTCTGCTGCTTCCTCCCTTAGAGTTAAACTAGCTTCTGAAAGCTCAACCTCCGGGGAGTTTGTTTGGCAGAGATATAGAACACACTTTTCCAAGCCTGTTGGAAGGCATTTGCAGTTTCATTTCGCGTCTAATTACCCAAACCAAACTGCTTGCAGCTCTAACTGCCTTCTAACTACCACTTCTTCGGTTCAGTGAGATATGCTGGATTCTAAACGGAGAAGCTTCTCTGACGCTTTTTCACAGAGATTTTGAAACTGAAATCTCCCATGCCGTTTCCACCATAGGCAGCAATGGGCTTCCCCATAGAACTTGCCAACCTGAATTCCTACAGGCTAGATGTGAGAGGCACATTCTGCTGCTTCCTCCCTTAGAGTTAAACTAGCTTCTGAAAGCTCAACCTCCGGGGAGTCTGTTTGGCAGAGATATAGAACACATTTATCCAAGCCTGTTGGAAGGCATTTGCAGTTTCATTTCGCGTCTAATTTCCCAAACCAAACTGCTTGCAGCTCTAACTCCCTTCTAACTACCACTTCTTCGGTTCAGTGAGATATGCTGGATTCTAAACGGAGAAGCTTCTCTGACGCTTTTTCACAGAGATTTTGAAACTGAAATCTCCCATGCCGTTTCCACCATAGGCAGCAATGGGCTTCCCCATAGAACTTGCCAACCTGAATTCCTACAGGCTAGATGTGAGAGGCACATTCTGCTGCTTCCTCCCTTAGAGTTAAACTTGCTTCTGAAAGCTCAACCTCCGGGGAGTTTGTTTGGCAGAGATATAGAACACACTTTTCCAAGCCTGTTGGAAGGCATTTGCAGTTTCATTTCGCGTCTAATTTCCCAAACCAAACTGCTTGCAGCTCTAACTCCCTTCTAACTACCACTTCTTCGGTTCAGTGAGATATGCTGGATTCTAAACGGAGAAGCTTCTCTGATGCTTTTTCACAGAGATTTTGAAACTGAAATTTCCAAACCCGTTTCCAACGAAGGCGCCAATGGGCTTCCCCATAGAACTTGCCAACCTGAATTCCTACAGGCTAGATGTGAGAGGCACATTCTGCTGCTTCCTCCCTTAGAGTTAAACTAGCTTCTGAAAGCTCAACCTCCGGGGAGTTTGTTTGGCAGAGATATAGAACACACTTTTCCAAGCCTGTTGGAAGGCATTTGCAGTTTCATTTCGCGTCTAATTTCCCAAACCAAACTGCTTGCAGCTCTAACTGCCTTCTAACTACCACTTCTTCGGTTCAGTGAGATATGCTGGATTCTAAACGGAGAAGCTTCTCTGACGCTTTTTCACAGAGATTTTGAAACTGAAATCTCCCATGCTGTTTCCACCATAGCCAGCAATGGGCTTCCCCATAGAACTTGCCAACCTGAATTCCTACAGGCTAGATGTGAGAGGCACATTCTGCTGCTTCCTCCCTTAGAGTTAAACTAGCTTCTGAAAGCTCAACCTCCAGGGAGTCTGTTTGGCAGAGATATAGAACACACTTTTCCAAGCCTGTTGGAAGGCATTTGCAGTTTCATTTCGCGTCTAATTTCCCAAACCAAACTGCTTGCAGCTCTAACTGCCTTCTAACTACCACTTCTTCGGTTCAGTGAGATATGCTGGATTCGAAACGGAGAAGCTTCTCTGACGCTTTTTCACAGAGATTTTGAAACTGAAATCTCCCATGCCGTTTCCACCATAGGCAGCAATGGGCTTCCCCATAGAACTTGCCAACCTGAATTCCTACAGGCTAGATGTGAGAGGCACATTCTGCTGCTTCCTCCCTTAGAGTTAAACTAGCTTCTGAAAGCTCAACCTCCGGGGAGTTTGTTTGGCAGAGATATAGAACACACTTTTCCAAGCCTGTTGGAAGGCCTTTGCAGTGTCATTTCGCATCTAATTTCCCAAACCAAACTGCTTGCAGCTCTAACTGCCTTCTAACTACCACTTCTTCGGTTCAGTGAGATATGCTGGATTCTAAACGGAGAAGCTTCTCTGACGCTTTTTCACAGAGATTTTGAAACTGAAATCTCCCATGCCGTTTCCACCATAGGCAGCAATGGGCTTCCCCATAGAACTTGCCAACCTGAATTCCTACAGGCTAGATGTGAGAGGCACATTCTGCTGCTTCCTCCCTGAGGGTTAAACTTGCTTCTGAAAGCTCAACCTCCGGGGAGTTTGTTTGGCAGAGATATAGAACACACTTTTCCAAGCCTGTTGGAAGGCATTTGCAGTTTCATTTCGCGTCTAATTTCCCAAACCAAACTGCTTGCAGCTCTAAGTCCCTTCTAACTACCACTTCTTCGGTTCAGTGAGATATGCTGGATTCTAAACGGAGAAGCTTCTCTGACGCTTTTTCACAGAGATTTTGAAACTGAAATTTCCAAACCCGTTTCCAACGAAGGCGCCAATGGGCTTCCCCATAGAACTTGCCAACCTGAATTCCTACAGGCTAGATGTGAGAGGCACATTCTGCTGCTTCCTCCCTTAGAGTTAAACTAGCTTCTGAAAGCTCAACCTCCGGGGAGTTTGTTTGGCAGAGATATAGAACACACTTTTCCAAGCCTGTTGGAAGGCATTTGCAGTTTCATTTCGCGTCTAATTTCCCAAACCAAACTGCTTGCAGCTCTAACTGCCTTCTAACTACCACTTCTTCGGTTCAGTGAGATATGCTGGATTCTAAACGGAGAAGCTTCTCTGACGCTTTTTCACAGAGATTTTGAAACTGAAATCTCCCATGCTGTTTCCACCATAGCCAGCAATGGGCTTCCCCATAGAACTTGCCAACCTGAATTCCTACAGGCTAGATGTGAGAGGCACATTCTGCTGCTTCCTCCCTTAGAGTTAAACTAGCTTCTGAAAGCTCAACCTCCAGGGAGTCTGTTTGGCAGAGATATAGAACACACTTTTCCAAGCCTGTTGGAAGGCATTTGCAGTTTCATTTCGCGTCTAATTTCCCAAACCAAACTGCTTGCAGCTCTAACTGCCTTCTAACTACCACTTCTTCGGTTCAGTGAGATATGCTGGATTCGAAACGGAGAAGCTTCTCTGACGCTTTTTCACAGAGATTTTGAAACTGAAATCTCCCATGCCGTTTCCACCATAGGCAGCAATGGGCTTCCCCATAGAACTTGCCAACCTGAATTCCTACAGGCTAGATGTGAGAGGCACATTCTGCTGCTTCCTCCCTTAGAGTTAAACTAGCTTCTGAAAGCTCAACCTCCGGGGAGTTTGTTTGGCAGAGATATAGAACACACTTTTCCAAGCCTGTTGGAAGGCCTTTGCAGTGTCATTTCGCATCTAATTTCCCAAAGCAAACTGCTTGCAGCTCTAACTGCCTTCTAACTACCACTTCTTCGGTTCAGTGAGATATGCTGGATTCTAAACGGAGAAGCTTCTCTGACGCTTTTTCACAGAGATTTTGAAACTGAAATCTCCCATGCCGTTTCCACCATAGGCAGCAATGGGCTTCCCCATAGAACTTGCCAACCTGAATTCCTACAGGCTAGATGTGAGAGGCACATTCTGCTGCTTCCTCCCTGAGGGTTAAACTTGCTTCTGAAAGCTCAACCTCCGGGGAGTTTGTTTGGCAGAGATATAGAACACACTTTTCCAAGCCTGTTGGAAGGCATTTGCAGTTTCATTTCGCGTCTAATTTCCCAAACCAAACTGCTTGCAGCTCTAACTCCCTTCTAACTACCACTTCTTCGGTTCAGTGAGATATGCTGGATTCTAAACGGAGAAGCTTCTCTGACGCTTTTTCACAGAGATTTTGAAACTGAAATTTCCAAACCCGTTTCCAACGAAGGCGCCAATGGGCTTCCCCATAGAACTTGCCAACCTGAGTTCCTACAGGCTAGATGTGAGAGGCACATTCTGCTGCTTCCTCCCTTAGAGTTAAACTAGCTTCTGAAAGCTCAACCTCCGGGGAGTTTGTTTGGCAGAGATATAGAACACACTTTTCCAAGCCTGTTGGAAGGCATTTGCAGTTTCATTTCGCGTCTAATTTCCCAAACCAAACTGCTTGCAGCTCTAACTGCCTTCTAACTACCACTTCTTCGGTTCAGTGAGATATGCTGGATTCTAAACGGAGAAGCTTCTCTGACGCTTTTTCACAGAGATTTTGAAACTGAAATCTCCCATGCCGTTTCCACCATAGGCAGCAATGGGCTTCCCCATAGAACTTGCCAACCTGAATTCCTACAGGCTAGATGTGAGAGGCACATTCTGCTGCTTCCTCCCTTAGAGTTAAACTTGCTTCTGAAAGCTCAACCTCCGGGGAGTTTGTTTGGCAGAGATATAGAACACACTTTTCCAAGCCTGTTGGAAGGCATTTGCAGTTTCATTTCGCGTCTAATTTCCCAAACCAAACTGCTTGCAGCTCTAACTGCCTTCTAACTACCACTTTTTCGGTTCAGTGAGATATGCTGGATTCTAAAGGGAGAAGCTTCTCTGACGCTTTTTCACAGAGATTTTGAAACTGAAATCTCCCATGCTGTTTCCACCATAGCCAGCAATGGGCTTCCCCATAGAACTTGCCAACCTGAATTCCTACAGACTAGATGTGAGAGGCACATTCTGCTGCTTCCTCCCTTAGAGTTAAACTAGCTTCTGAAACCTCAACCTCCAGGGAGTCTGTTTGGCAGAGATATAGAACACACTTTTCCAAGCCTGTTGGAAGGCCTTTGCAGTGTCATTTCGCATCTAATTTCCCAAACCAAACTGCTTGCAGCTCTAACTCCCTTCTAACTACCACTTCTTCGGTTCAGTGAGATATGCTGGATTGTAAACGGAGAAGCTTCTCTGACGCTTTTTCACAGAGATTTTGAAACTGAAATTTCCAAACCCGTTTCCAACGAAGGCGCCAATGGGCTTCCCCATAGAACTTGCCAACCTGAATTCCTACAGGCTAGATGTGAGAGGCACATTCTGCTGCTTCCTCCCTTAGAGTTAAACTAGCTTCTGAAAGCTCAACCTCCGGGGAGTTTGTTTGGCAGAGATATAGAACACACTTTTCCAAGCCTGTTGGAAGGCATTTGCAGTTTCATTTCGCGTCTAATTACCCAAACCAAACTGCTTGCAGCTCTAACTGCGTTCTAACTACCACTTCTTCGGTTCAGTGAGATATGCTGGATTCTAAACGGAGAAGCTTCTCTGACGCTTTTTCACAGAGATTTTGAAACTGAAATCTCCCATGCCGTTTCCACCATAGGCAGCAATGGGCTTCCCCATAGAACTTGCCAACCTGAATTCCTACAGGCTAGATGTGAGAGGCACATTCTGCTGCTTCCTCCCTTAGAGTTAAACTAGCTTCTGAAAGCTCAACCTCCGGGGAGTCTGTTTGGCAGAGATATAGAACACATTTTTCCAAGCCTGTTGGAAGGCATTTGCAGTTTCATTTCGCGTCTAATTTCCCAAACCAAACTGCTTGCAGCTCTAACTCCCTTCTAACTACCACTTCTTCGGTTCAGTGAGATATGCTGGATTCTAAACGGAGAAGCTTCTCTGACGCTTTTTCACAGAGATTTTGAAACTGAAATCTCCCATGCCGTTTCCACCATAGGCAGCAATGGGCTTCCCCATAGAACTTGCCAACCTGAATTCCTACAGGCTAGATGTGAGAGGCACATTCTGCTGCTTCCTCCCTTAGAGTTAAACTTGCTTCTGAAAGCTCAACCTCCGGGGAGTTTGTTTGGCAGAGATATAGAACACACTTTTCCAAGCCTGTTGGAAGGCATTTGCAGTTTCATTTCGCGTCTAATTTCCCAAACCAAACTGCTTGCAGCTCTAACTGCCTTCTAACTACCACTTCTTCGGTTCAGTGAGATATGCTGGATTCGAAACGGAGAAGCTTCTCTGACGCTTTTTCACAGAGATTTTGAAACTGAAATCTCCCAGGCCGTTTCCACCATAGGCAGCAATGGGCTTCCCCATAGAACTTGCCAACCTGAATTCCTACAGGCTAGATGTGAGAGGCACATTCTGCTGCTTCCTCCCTTAGAGTTAAACTAGCTTCTGAAAGCTCAACCTCCGGGGAGTTTGTTTGGCAGAGATATAGAACACACTTTTCCAAGCCTGTTGGAAGGCCTTTGCAGTGTCATTTCGCATCTAATTTCCCAAACCAAACTGCTTGCAGCTCTAACTGCCTTCTAACTACCACTTCTTCGGTTCAGTGAGATATGCTGGATTCTAAACGGAGAAGCTTCTCTGACGCTTTTTCACAGAGATTTTGAAACTGAAATCTCCCATGCCGTTTCCACCATAGGCAGCAATGGGCTTCCCCATAGAACTTGCCAACCTGAATTCCTACAGGCTAGATGTGAGAGGCACATTCTGCTGCTTCCTCCCTTACAGTTAAACTTGCTTCTGAAAGCTCAACCTCCGGGGAGTTTGTTTGGCAGAGATATAGAACACACTTTTCCAAGCCTGTTGGAAGGCATTTGCAGTTTCATTTCGCGTCTAATTTCCCAAACCAAACTGCTTGCAGCTCTAACTCCCTTCTAACTACCACTTCTTCGGTTCAGTGAGATATGCTGGATTCTAAACGGAGAAGCTTCTCTGACGCTTTTTCACAGAGATTTTGAAACTGAAATTTCCAAACCCGTTTCCAACGAAGGCGCCAATGGGCTTCCCCATAGAACTTGCCAACCTGAATTCCTACAGGCTAGATGTGAGAGGCACATTCTGCTGCTTCCTCCCTTAGAGTTAAACTTGCTTCTGAAAGCTCAACCTCCGGGGAGTTTGTTTGGCAGAGATATAGAACACACTTTTCCAAGCCTGTTGGAAGGCATTTGCAGTTTCATTTCGCGTCTAATTTCCCAAACCAAACTGCTTGCAGCTCTAACTGCCTTCTTACTACCACTTCTTCGGTTCAGTGAGATATGCTGGATTCTAAACGGAGAAGCTTCTCTGACGCTTTTTCACAGAGATTTTGAAACTGAAATCTCCCATGCTGTTTCCACCATAGGCAGCAATGGGCTTCCCCATAGAACTTGCCAACCTGAATTCCTACAGGCTAGATGTGAGAGGCACATTCTGCTGCTTCCTCCCTTAGAGTTAAACTAGCTTCTGAAAGCTCAACCTCCGGGGAGTTTGTTTGGCAGAGATATAGAACACACTTTTCCAAGCCTGTTGGAAGGCATTTGCAGTTTCATTTCGCGTCTAATTTCCCAAACCAAACTGCTTGCAGCTCTAACTGCCTTCTAACTACCACTTCTTCGGTTCAGTGAGATATGCTGGATTCTAAACGGAGAAGCTTCTCTGACGCTTTTTCTCAGAGATTTTGAAACTGAAATCTCCCATGCTGTTTCCACCATAGCCAGCAATGGGCTTCCCTTAGAACTTGCCAACCTGAATTCCTACAGGCTAGATGTGAGAGGCACATTCTGCTGCTTCCTCCCTTAGAGTTAAACTAGCTTCTGAAAGCTCAACCTCCAGGGAGTCTGTTTGGCAGAGATATAGAACACACTTTTCCAAGCCTGTTGGAAGGCATTTGCAGTTTCATTTCGCGTCTAATTTCCCAAACCAAACTGCTTGCAGCTCTAACTGCCTTCTAACTACCACTTCTTCGGTTCAGTGAGATATGCTGGATTCTAAACGGAGAAGCTTCTCTGACGCTTTTTCACAGAGATTTTGAAACTGAAATCTCCCATGCCGTTTCCACCATAGGCAGCAATGGGCTTCCCCATAGAACTTGCCAACCTGAATTCCTACAGGCTAGATGTGAGAGGCACATTCTGCTGCTTCCTCCCTTAGAGTTAAACTAGCTTCTGAAAGCTCAACCTCCGGGGAGTTTGTTTGGCCGAGATATAGAACACACTTTTCCAAGCCTGTTGGAAGGCCTTTGCAGTGTCATTTCGCGTCTAATTTCCCAAACCAAACTGCTTGCAGCTCTAACTGCCTTCTAACTACCACTTCTTCAGTTCAGTGAGATATGCTGGATTCTAAACGGAGAAGCTTCTCTGACGCTTTTTCACAGAGATTTTGAAACTGAAATCTCCCATGCCGTTTCCACCATAGGCAGCAATGGGCTTCCCCATAGAACTTGCCAACCTGAATTCCTACAGGCTAGATGTGAGAGGCACATTCTGCTGCTTCCTCCCTTAGAGTTAAACTAGCTTCTGAAAGCTCAACCTCCGGGGAGTTTGTTTGGCAGTGATATAGAACACACTTTTCCAAGCCTGTTGCAAGGCCTTTGCAGTGTCATTTCGCATCTAATTTCCCAAACCAAACTGCTTGCAGCTCTAACTCCCTTCTAACTACCACTTCTTCGGTTCAGTGAGATATGCTGGATTCTAAACGGAGAAGCTTCTCTGACGCTTTTTCACAGAGATTTTGAAACTGAAATCTCCCATGCCGTTTCCACCATAGGCAGCAATGGGCTTCCCCATAGAACTTGCCAACCTGAATTCCTACAGGCTAGATGTGAGAGGCACATTCTGCTGTTTCCTCCCTGAGGGTTAAACTTGCTTCTGAAAGCTCAACCTCCGGGGAGTTTGTTTGGCAGAGATATAGAACACACTTTTCCAAGCCTGTTGGAAGGCATTTGCAGTTTCATTTCGCGTCTAATTTCCCAAACCAAACTGCTTGCAGCTCTAACTCCCTTCTAACTACCACTTCTTCGGTTCAGTGAGATATGCTGGATTCTAAACGGAGAAGCTTCTCTGACGCTTTTTCACAGAGATTTTGAAACTGAAATTGCCAAACCCGTTTCCAACGAAGGCGCCAATGGGCTTCCCCATAGAACTTGCCAACCTGAATTCCTACAGGCTAGATGTGAGAGGCACATTCTGCTGCTTCCTCCCTTAGAGTTAAACTAGCTTCTGAAAGCTCAACCTCCGGGGAGTTTGTTTGGCAGAGATATAGAACACACTTTTCCAAGCCTGTTGGAAGGCATTTGCAGTTTCATTTCGCGTCTAATTTCCCAAACCAAACTGCTTGCAGCTCTAACTGCCTTCTTACTACCACTTCTTCGGTTCAGTGAGATATGCTGGATTCTAAACGGAGAAGCTTCTCTGACGCTTTTTCACAGAGATTTTGAAACTGAAATCTCCCATGCTGTTTCCACCATAGGCAGCAATGGGCTTCCCCATAGAACTTGCCAACCTGAATTCCTACAGGCTAGATGTGAGAGGCACATTCTGCTGCTTCCTCCCTTAGAGTTAAACTAGCTTCTGAAAGCTCAACCTCCGGGGAGTTTGTTTGGCAGAGATATAGAACACACTTTTCCAAGCCTGTTGGAAGGCATTTGCAGTTTCATTTCGCGTCTAATTTCCCAAACCAAACTGCTTGCAGCTCTAACTCCCTTCTAACTACCACTTCTTCGGTTCAGTGAGATATGCTGGATTCTAAACGGAGAAGCTTCTCTGACGCTTTTTCACAGAGATTTTGAAACTGAAATTTCCAAACCCGTTTCCAACGAAGGCGCCAATGGGCTTCCCCATAGAACTTGCCAACCTGAATTCCTACAGGCTAGATGTGAGAGGCACATTCTGCTGCTTCCTCCCTTAGAGTTAAACTAGCTTCTGAAAGCTCAACCTCCGGGGAGTTTGTTTGGCAGAGATATAGAACACACTTTTCCAAGCCTGTTGGAAGGCATTTGCAGTTTCATTTCGCGTCTAATTTCCCAAACCAAACTGCTTGCAGCTCTAACTGCCTTCTAACTATCACTTCTTCGGTTCAGTGAGATATGCTGGATTCTAAACGGAGAAGCTTCTCTGACGCTTTTTCACAGAGATTTTGAAACTGAAATCTCCCATGCTGTTTCCACCATAGCCAGCAATGGGCTTCCCCATAGAACTTGCCAACCTGAATTCCTACAGGCTAGATGTGAGAGGCACATTCTGCTGCTTCCTCCCTTAGAGTTAAACTAGCTTCTGAAAGCTCAACCTCCAGGGAGTCTGTTTGGCAGAGATATAGAACACACTTTTCCAAGCCTGTTGGAAGGCCTTTGCAGTGTCATTTCGCATCTAATTTCCCAAACCAAACTGCTTGCAGCTCTAACTCCCTTCTAACTACCACTTCTTCGGTTCAGTGAGATATGCTGGATTGTAAACGGAGAAGCTTCTCTGACGCTTTTTCACAGAGATTTTGAAACTGAAATTTCCAAACCCGTTTCCAACGAAGGCGCCAATGGGCTTCCCCATAGAACTTGCCAACCTGAATTCCTAAAGGCTAGATGTGAGAGGCACATTCTGCTGCTTCCTCCCTTAGAGTTAAACTAGCTTCTGAAAGCTCAACCTCCGGGGAGTTTGTTTGGCAGAGATATAGAACACACTTTTCCAAGCCTGTTGGAAGGCATTTGCAGTTTCATTTCGCGTCTAATTACCCAAACCAAACTGCTTGCAGCTCTAACTGCCTTCTAACTACCACTTCTTCGGTTCAGTGAGATATGCTGGTTTCTAAACGGAGAAGCTTCTCTGACGCTTTTTCACAGAGATTTTGAAACTGAAATCTCCCATGCCGTTTCCACCATAGGCAGCAATGGGCTTCCCCATAGACCTTGCCAACCTGAATTCCTACAGGCTAGATGTGAGAGGCACATTCTGCTGCTTCCTCCCTTAGAGTTAAACTAGCTTCTGAAAGCTCAACCTCCGGGGAGTCTGTTTGGCAGAGATATAGAACACATTTTTCCAAGCCTGTTGGAAGGCATTTGCAGTTTCATTTCGCGTCTAATTTCCCAAACCAAACTGCTTGCAGCTCTAACTCCCTTCTAACTACCACTTCTTCGGTTCAGTGAGATATGCTGGATTCTAAACGGAGAAGCTTCTCTGACGCTTTTTCACAGAGATTTTGAAACTGAAATCTCCCATGCCGTTTCCACCATAGGCAGCAATGGGCTTCCCCATAGAACTTGCCAACCTGAATTCCTACAGGCTAGATGTGAGAGGCACATTCTGCTGCTTCCTCCCTTAGAGTTAAACTTGCTTCTGAAAGCTCAACCTCCGGGGAGTTTGTTTGGCAGAGATATAGAACACACTTTTCCAAGCCTGTTGGAAGGCATTTGCAGTTTCATTTCGCGTCTAATTTCCCAAACCAAACTGCTTGCAGCTCTAACTCCCTTCTAACTACCACTTCTTCGGTTCAGTGAGATATGCTGGATTCTAAACGGAGAAGCTTCTCTGATGCTTTTTCACAGAGATTTTGAAACTGAAATTTCCAAACCCGTTTCCAACGAAGGCGCCAATGGGCTTCCCCATAGAACTTGCCAACCTGAATTCCTACAGGCTAGATGTGAGAGGCACATTCTGCTGCTTCCTCCCTTAGAGTTAAACTAGCTTCTGAAAGCTCAACCTCCGGGGAGTTTGTTTGGCAGAGATATAGAACACACTTTTCCAAGCCTGTTGGAAGGCATTTGCAGTTTCATTTCGCGTCTAATTTCCCAAACCAAACTGCTTGCAGCTCTAACTGCCTTCTAACTACCACTTCTTCGGTTCAGTGAGATATGCTGGATTCTAAACGGAGAAGCTTCTCTGACGCTCTTTCACAGAGATTTTGAAACTGAAATCTCCCATGCTGTTTCCACCATAGCCAGCAATGGGCTTCCCCATAGAACTTGCCAACCTGAATTCCTACAGGCTAGATGTGAGAGGCACATTCTGCTGCTTCCTCCCTTAGAGTTAAACTAGCTTCTGAAAGCTCAACCTCCAGGGAGTCTGTTTGGCAGAGATATAGAACACACTTTTCCAAGCCTGTTGGAAGGCATTTGCAGTTTCATTTCGCGTCTAATTTCCCAAACCAAACTGCTTGCAGCTCTAACTGCCTTCTAACTACCACTTCTTCGGTTCAGTGAGATATGCTGGATTCGAAACGGAGAAGCTTCTCTGACGCTTTTTCACAGAGATTTTGAAACTGAAATCTCCCATGCCGTTTCCACCATAGGCAGCAATGGGCTTCCCCATAGAACTTGCCAACCTGAATTCCTACAGGCTAGATGTGAGAGGCACATTCTGCTGCTTCCTCCCTTAGAGTTAAACTAGCTTCTGAAAGCTCAACCTCCGGGGAGTTTGTTTGGCAGAGATATAGAACACACTTTTCCAAGCCTGTTGGAAGGCCTTTGCAGTGTCATTTCGCATCTAATTTCCCAAACCAAACTGCTTGCAGCTCTAACTGCCTTCTAACTACCACTTCTTCGGTTCAGTGAGATATGCTGGATTCTAAACGGAGAAGCTTCTCTGACGCTTTTTCACAGAGATTTTGAAACTGAAATCTCCCATGCCGTTTCCACCATAGGCAGCAATGGGCTTCCCCATAGAACTTGCCAACCTGAATTCCTACAGGCTAGATGTGAGAGGCACATTCTGCTGCTTCCTCCCTGAGGGTTAAACTTGCTTCTGAAAGCTCAACCTCCGGGGAGTTTGTTTGGCAGAGATATAGAACACACTTTTCCAAGCCTGTTGGAAGGCATTTGCAGTTTCATTTCGCGTCTAATTTCCCAAAGCAAACTGCTTGCAGCTCTAACTCCCTTCTAACTACCACTTCTTCGGTTCAGTGAGATATGCTGGATTCTAAACGGAGAAGCTTCTCTGACGCTTTTTCACAGAGATTTTGAAACTGAAATTGCCAAACCCGTTTCCAACGAAGGCGCCAATGGGCTTCCCCATAGAACTTGCCAACCTGAATTCCTACAGGCTAGATGTGAGAGGCACATTCTGCTGCTTCCTCCCTTAGAGTTAAACTAGCTTCTGAAAGCTCAACCTCCGGGGAGTTTGTTTGGCAGAGATATAGAACACACTTTTCCAAGCCTGTTGGAAGGCATTTGCAGTTTCATTTCGCGTCTAATTTCCCAAACCAAACTGCTTGCAGCTCTAACTGCCTTCTTACTACCACTTCTTCGGTTCAGTGAGATATGCTGGATTCTAAACGGAGAAGCTTCTCTGACGCTTTTTCACAGAGATTTTGAAACTGAAATCTCCCATGCTGTTTCCACCATAGGCAGCAATGGGCTTCCCCATAGAACTTGCCAACCTGAATTCCTACAGGCTAGATGTGAGAGGCACATTCTGCTGCTTCCTCCCTTAGAGTTAAACTAGCTTCTGAAAGCTCAACCTCCAGGGAGTCTGTTTGGCACAGATATAGAACACACTTTTCCAAGCCTGTTGGAAGGCCTTTGCAGTGTCATTTCGCATCTAATTTCCCAAACCAAACTGCTTGCAGCTCTAACTCCCTTCTAACTACCACTTCTTCGGTTCAGTGAGATATGCTGGATTGTAAACGGAGAAGCTTCTCTGACGCTTTTTCACAGAGATTTTGAAACTGAAATTTCCAAACCCGTTTCCAACGAAGGCGCCAATGGGCTTCCCCATAGAACTTGCCAACCTGAATTCCTAAAGGCTAGATGTGAGAGGCACATTCTGCTGCTTCCTCCCTTAGAGTTAAACTAGCTTCTGAAAGCTCAACCTCCGGGGAGTTTGTTTGGCAGAGATATAGAACACACTTTTCCAAGCCTGTTGGAAGGCATTTGCAGTTTCATTTCGCGTCTAATTACCCAAACCAAACTGCTTGCAGCTCTAACTGCCTTCTAACTACCACTTCTTCGGTTCAGTGAGATATGCTGGATTCTAAACGGAGAAGCTTCTCTGACGCTTTTTCACAGAGATTTTGAAACTGAAATCTCCCATGCCGTTTCCACCATAGGCAGCAATGGGCTTCCCCATAGACCTTGCCAACCTGAATTCCTACAGGCTAGATGTGAGAGGCACATTCTGCTGCTTCCTCCCTTAGAGTTAAACTAGCTTCTGAAAGCTCAACCTCCGGGGAGTCTGTTTGGCAGAGATATAGAACACATTTATCCAAGCCTGTTGGAAGGCATTTGCAGTTTCATTTCGCGTCTAATTTCCCAAACCAAACTGCTTGCAGCTCTAACTCCCTTCTAACTACCACTTCTTCGGTTCAGTGAGATATGCTGGATTCTAAACGGAGAAGCTTCTCTGACGCTTTTTCACAGAGATTTTGAAACTGAAATCTCCCATGCCGTTTCCACCATAGGCAGCAATGGGCTTCCCCATAGAACTTGCCAACCTGAATTCCTACAGGCTAGATGTGAGAGGCACATTCTGCTGCTTCCTCCCTTAGAGTTAAACTTGCTTCTGAAAGCTCAACCTCCGGGGAGTTTGTTTGGCAGAGATATAGAACACACTTTTCCAAGCCTGTTGGAAGGCATTTGCAGTTTCATTTCGCGTCTAATTTCCCAAACCAAACTGCTTGCAGCTCTAACTCCCTTCTAACTACCACTTCTTCGGTTCAGTGAGATATGCTGGATTCTAAACGGAGAAGCTTCTCTGATGCTTTTTCACAGAGATTTTGAAACTGAAATTTCCAAACCCGTTTCCAACGAAGGCGCCAATGGGCTTCCCCATAGAACTTGCCAACCTGAATTCCTACAGGCTAGATGTGAGAGGCACATTCTGCTGCTTCCTCCCTTAGAGTTAAACTAGCTTCTGAAAGCTCAACCTCCGGGGAGTTTGTTTGGCAGAGATATAGAACACACTTTTCCAAGCCTGTTGGAAGGCATTTGCAGTTTCATTTCGCGTCTAATTTCCCAAACCAAACTGCTTGCAGCTCTAACTGCCTTCTAACTACCACTTCTTCGGTTCAGTGAGATATGCTGGATTCTAAACGGAGAAGCTTCTCTGACGCTTTTTCACAGAGATTTTGAAACTGAAATCTCCCATGCTGTTTCCACCATAGCCAGCAATGGGCTTCCCCATAGAACTTGCCAACCTGAATTCCTACAGGCTAGATGTGAGAGGCACATTCTGCTGCTTCCTCCCTTAGAGTTAAACTAGCTTCTGAAAGCTCAACCTCCAGGGAGTCTGTTTGGCAGAGATATAGAACACACTTTTCCAAGCCTGTTGGAAGGCATTTGCAGTTTCATTTCGCGTCTAATTTCCCAAACCAAACTGCTTGCAGCTCTAACTGCCTTCTAACTACCACTTCTTCGGTTCAGTGAGATATGCTGGATTCGAAACGGAGAAGCTTCTCTGACGCTTTTTCACAGAGATTTTGAAACTGAAATCTCCCATGCCGTTTCCACCATAGGCAGCAATGGGCTTCCCCATAGAACTTGCCAACCTGAATTCCTACAGGCTAGATGTGAGAGGCACATTCTGCTGCTTCCTCCCTTAGAGTTAAACTAGCTTCTGAAAGCTCAACCTCCGGGGAGTTTGTTTGGCAGAGATATAGAACACACTTTTCCAAGCCTGTTGGAAGGCCTTTGCAGTGTCATTTCGCATCTAATTTCCCAAACCAAACTGCTTGCAGCTCTAACTGCCTTCTAACTACCACTTCTTCGGTTCAGTGAGATATGCTGGATTCTAAACGGAGAAGCTTCTCTGACGCTTTTTCACAGAGATTTTGAAACTGAAATCTCCCATGCCGTTTCCACCATAGGCAGCAATGGGCTTCCCCATAGAACTTGCCAACCTGAATTCCTACAGGCTAGATGTGAGAGGCACATTCTGCTGCTTCCTCCCTGAGGGTTAAACTTGCTTCTGAAAGCTCAACCTCCGGGGAGTTTGTTTGGCAGAGATATAGAACACACTTTTCCAAGCCTGTTGGAAGGCATTTGCAGTTTCATTTCGCGTCTAATTTCCCAAACCAAACTGCTTGCAGCTCTAAGTCCCTTCTAACTACCACTTCTTCGGTTCAGTGAGATATGCTGGATTCTAAACGGAGAAGCTTCTCTGACGCTTTTTCACAGAGATTTTGAAACTGAAATTTCCAAACCCGTTTCCAACGAAGGCGCCAATGGGCTTCCCCATAGAACTTGCCAACCTGAATTCCTACAGGCTAGATGTGAGAGGCACATTCTGCTGCTTCCTCCCTTAGAGTTAAACTAGCTTCTGAAAGCTCAACCTCCGGGGAGTTTGTTTGGCAGAGATATAGAACACACTTTTCCAAGCCTGTTGGAAGGCATTTGCAGTTTCATTTCGCGTCTAATTACCCAAACCAAACTGCTTGCAGCTCTAACTGCCTTCTAACTACCACTTCTTCGGTTCAGTGAGATATGCTGGATTCTAAACGGAGAAGCTTCTCTGACGCTTTTTCACAGAGATTTTGAAACTGAAATCTCCCATGCCGTTTCCACCATAGGCAGCAATGGGCTTCCCCATAGACCTTGCCAACCTGAATTCCTACAGGCTAGATGTGAGAGGCACATTCTGCTGCTTCCTCCCTTAGAGTTAAACTAGCTTCTGAAAGCTCAACCTCCGGGGAGTCTGTTTGGCAGAGATATAGAACACATTTTTCCAAGCCTGTTGGAAGGCATTTGCAGTTTCATTTCGCGTCTAATTTCCCAAACCAAACTGCTTGCAGCTCTAACTCCCTTCTAACTACCACTTCTTCGGTTCAGTGAGATATGCTGGATTCTAAACGGAGAAGCTTCTCTGACGCTTTTTCACAGAGATTTTGAAACTGAAATCTCCCATGCCGTTTCCACCATAGGCAGCAATGGGCTTCCCCATAGAACTTGCCATCCTGAATTCCTACAGGCTAGATGTGAGAGGCACATTCTGCTGCTTCCTCCCTTAGAGTTAAACTTGCTTCTGAAAGCTCAACCTCCGGGGAGTTTGTTTGGCAGAGATATAGAACACACTTTTCCAAGCCTGTTGGAAGGCATTTGCAGTTTCATTTCGCGTCTAATTTCCCAAACCAAACTGCTTGCAGCTCTAACTCCCTTCTAACTACCACTCCTTCGGTTCAGTGAGATATGCTGGATTCTAAACGGAGAAGCTTCTCTGATGCTTTTTCACAGAGATTTTGAAACTGAAATTTCCAAACCCGTTTCCAACGAAGGCGCCAATGGGCTTCCCCATAGAACTTGCCAACCTGAATTCCTACAGGCTAGATGTGAGAGGCACATTCTGCTGCTTCCTCCCTTAGAGTTAAACTAGCTTCTGAAAGCTCAACCTCCGGGGAGTTTGTTTGGCAGAGATATAGAACACACTTTTCCAAGCCTGTTGGAAGGCATTTGCAGTTTCATTTCGCGTCTAATTTCCCAAACCAAACTGCTTGCAGCTCTAACTCCCTTCTAACTACCACTTCTTCGGTTCAGTGAGATATGCTGGATTCTAAACGGAGAAGCTTCTCTGACGCTTTTTCACAGAGATTTTGAAACTGAAATCTCCCATGCTGTTTCCACCATAGCCAGCAATGGGCTTCCCCATAGAACTTGCCAACCTGAATTCCTACAGGCTAGATGTGAGAGGCACATTCTGCTGCTTCCTCCCTTAGAGTTAAACTAGCTTCTGAAAGCTCAACCTCCAGGGAGTCTGTTTGGCAGAGATATAGAACACACTTTTCCAAGCCTGTTGGAAGGCATTTGCAGTTTCATTTCGCGTCTAATTTCCCAAACCAAACTGCTTGCAGCTCTAACTGCCTTCTAACTACCACTTCTTCGGTTCAGTGAGATATGCTGGATTCGAAACGGAGAAGCTTCTCTGACGCTTTTTCACAGAGATTTTGAAACTGAAATCTCCCATGCCGTTTCCACCATAGGCAGCAATGGGCTTCCCCATAGAACTTGCCAACCTGAATTCCTACAGGCTAGATGTGAGAGGCACATTCTGCTGCTTCCTCCCTGAGGGTTAAACTTGCGTCTGAAAGCTCAACCTCCGGGGAGTTTGTTTGGCAGAGATATAGAACACACTTTTCCAAGCCTGTTGGAAGGCATTTGCAGTTTCATTTCGCGTCTAATTTCCCAAACCAAACTGCTTGCAGCTCTAAGTCCCTTCTAACTACCACTTCTTCGGTTCAGTGAGATATGCTGGATTCTAAACGGAGAAGCTTCTCTGACGCTTTTTCACAGAGATTTTGAAACTGGAATTTCCAAACCCGTTTCCAACGAAGGCGCCAATGGGCTTCCCCATAGAACTTGCCAACCTGAATTCCTACAGGCTAGATGTGAGAGGCACATTCTGCTGCTTCCTCCCTTAGAGTTAAACTTGCTTCTGAAAGCTCAACCTCCGGGGAGTTTGTTTGGCAGAGATATAGAACACACTTTTCCAAGCCTGTTGGAAGGCATTTGCAGTTTCATTTCGCGTCTAATTTCCCAAACCAAACTGCTTGCAGCTCTAACTGCCTTCTAACTACCACTTCTTCGGTTCAGTGAGATATGCTGGATTCTAAACGGAGAAGCTTCTCTGACGCTTTTTCACAGAGATTTTGAAACTGAAATCTCCCATGCCGTTTCCACCATAGGCAGCAATGGGCTTCCCCATAGAACTTGCCAACCTGAATTCCTACAGGCTAGATGTGAGAGGCACATTCTGCTGCTTCCTCCCTGAGGGTTAAACTTGCGTCTGAAAGCTCAACCTCCGGGGAGTTTGTTTGGCAGAGATATAGAACACACTTTTCCAAGCCTGTTGGAAGGCATTTGCAGTTTCATTTCGCGTCTAATTTCCCAAACCAAACTGCTTGCAGCTCTAAGTCCCTTCTAACTACCACTTCTTCGGTTCAGTGAGATATGCTGGATTCTAAACGGAGAAGCTTCTCTGACGCTTTTTCACAGAGATTTTGAAACTGAAATTTCCAAACCCGTTTCCAACGAAGGCGCCAATGGGCTTCCCCATAGAACTTGCCAACCTGAATTCCTACAGGCTAGATGTGAGAGGCACATTCTGCTGCTTCCTCCCTTAGAGTTAAACTTGCTTCTGAAAGCTCAACCTCCGGGGAGTTTGTTTGGCAGAGATATAGAACACACTTTTCCAAGCCTGTTGGAAGGCATTTGCAGTTTCATTTCGCGTCTAATTTCCCAAACCAAACTGCTTGCAGCTCTAACTGCCTTCTAACTACCACTTCTTCGGTTCAGTGAGATATGCTGGATTCTAAACGGAGAAGCTTCTCTGACGCTTTTTCACAGAGATTTTGAAAATGAAATCTCCCATGCCGTTTCCACCATAGGCAGCAATGGGCTTCCCCATAGAACTTGCCAACCTGAATTCCTACAGGCTAGATGTGAGAGGCACATTCTGCTGCTTCCTCCCTGAGGGTTAAACTTGCTTCTGAAAGCTCAACCTCCGGGGAGTTTGTTTGGCAGAGATATAGAACACACTTTTCCAAGCCTGTTGGAAGGCATTTGCAGTTTCATTTCGCGTCTAATTTCCCAAACCAAACTGCTTGCAGCTCTAACTCCCTTCTAACTACCACTTCTTCGGTTCAGTGAGATATGCTGGATTCTAAACGGAGAAGCTTCTCTGACGCTTTTTCACAGAGATTTTGAAACTGAAATTTCCAAACCCGTTTCCAACGAAGGCGCCAATGGGCTTCCCCATAGAACTTGCCAACCTGAATTCCTACAGGCTAGATGTGAGAGGCACATTCTGCTGCTTCCTCCCTTAGAGTTAAACTTGCTTCTGAAAGCTCAACCTCCGGGGAGTTTGTTTGGCAGAGATATAGAACACACTTTTCCAAGCCTGTTGGAAGGCATTTGCAGTTTCATTTCGCGTCTAATTTCCCAAACCAAACTGCTTGCAGCTCTAACTGCCTTCTTACTACCACTTCTTCGGTTCAGTGAGATATGCTGGATTCTAAACGGAGAAGCTTCTCTGACGCTTTTTCACAGAGATTTTGAAACTGAAATCTCCCATGCTGTTTCCACCATAGGCAGCAATGGGCTTCCCCATAGAACTTGCCAACCTGAATTCCTACAGGCTAGATGTGAGAGGCACATTCTGCTGCTTCCTCCCTTAGAGTTAAACTAGCTTCTGAAAGCTCAACCTCCGGGGAGTTTGTTTGGCAGAGATATAGAACACACTTTTCCAAGCCTGTTGGAAGGCATTTGCAGTTTCATTTCGCGTCTAATTTCCCAAACCAAACTGCTTGCAGCTCTAACTGCCTTCTAACTACCACTTCTTCGGTTCAGTGAGATATGCTGGATTCTAAACGGAGAAGCTTCTCTGACGCTTTTTCACAGAGATTTTGAAACTGAAATCTCCCATGCTGTTTCCACCATAGCCAGCAATGGGCTTCCCCTTAGAACTTGCCAACCTGAATTCCTACAGGCTAGATGTGAGAGGCACATTCTGCTGCTTCCTCCCTTAGAGTTAAACTAGCTTCTGAAAGCTCAACCTCCAGGGAGTCTGTTTGGCAGAGATATAGAACACACTTTTCCAAGCCTGTTGGAAGGCCTTTGCAGTGTCATTTCGCGTCTAATTTCCCAAACCAAACTGCTTGCAGCTCTAACTCCCTTCTAACTACCACTTCTTCGGTTCAGTGAGATATGCTGGATTCTAAACGGAGAAGCTTCTCTGACGCTTTTTCACAGAGATTTTGAAACTGAAATCTCCCATGCCGTTTCCACCATAGGCAGCAATGGGCTTCCCCATAGAACTTGCCAACCTGAATTCCTACAGGCTAGATGTGAGAGGCACATTCTGCTGCTTCCTCCCTGAGGGTTAAACTTGCTGCTGAAAGCTCAACCTCCGGGGAGTTTGTTTGGCAGAGATATAGAACACACTTTTCCAAGCCTGTTGGAAGGCATTTGCAGTTTCATTTCGCGTCTAATTTCCCAAACCAAACTGCTTGCAGCTCTAACTCCCTTCTAACTACCACTTCTTCGGTTCAGTGAGATATGCTGGATTCTAAACGGAGAAGCTTCTCTGACGCTTTTTCACAGAGATTTTGAAACTGAAATTTCCAAACCCGTTTCCAACGAAGGCGCCAATGGGCTTCCCCATAGAACTTGCCAACCTGAATTCCTACAGGCTAGATGTGAGAGGCACATTCTGCTGCTTCCTCCCTTAGAGTTAAACTTGCTTCTGAAAGCTCAACCTCCGGGGAGTTTGTTTGGCAGAGATATAGAACACACTTTTCCAAGCCTGTTGGAAGGCATTTGCAGTTTCATTTCGCGTCTAATTTCCCAAACCAAACTGCTTGCAGCTCTAACTGCCTTCTAACTACCACTTCTTCGGTTCAGTGAGATATGCTGGATTCGAAACGGAGAAGCTTCTCTGACGCTTTTTCACAGAGATTTTGAAACTGAAATCTCCCATGCCGTTTCCACCATAGGCAGCAATGGGCTTCCCCATAGAACTTGCCAACCTGAATTCCTACAGGCTAGATGTGAGAGGCACATTCTGCTGCTTCCTCCCTTAGAGTTAAACTAGCTTCTGAAAGCTCAACCTCCGGGGAGTTTGTTTGGCAGAGATATAGAACACACTTTTCCAAGCCTGTTGGAAGGCCTTTGCAGTGTCATTTCGCATCTAATTTCCCAAACCAAACTGCTTGCAGCTCTAACTCCCTTCTAACTACCACTTCTTCGGTTCAGTGAGATATGCTGGATTCTAAACGGAGAAGCTTCTCTGACGCTTTTTCACAGAGATTTTGAAACTGAAATCTCCCATGCCGTTTCCACCATAGGCAGCAATGGGCTTCCCCATAGAACTTGCCAACCTGAATTCCTACAGGCTAGATGTGAGAGGCACATTCTGCTGCTTCCTCCCTGAGGGTTAAACTTGCTTCTGAAAGCTCAACCTCCGGGGAGTTTGTTTGGCAGAGATATAGAACACACTTTTCCAAGCCTGTTGGAAGGCATTTGCAGTTTCATTTCGCGTCTAATTTCCCAAACCAAACTGCTTGCAGCTCTAACTCCCTTCTAACTACCACTTCTTCGGTTCAGTGAGATATGCTGGATTCTAAACGGAGAAGCTTCTCTGACGCTTTTTCACAGAGATTTTGAAACTGAAATTTCCAAACCCGTTTCCAACGAAGGCGCCAATGGGCTTCCCCATAGAACTTGCCAACCTGAATTCCTACAGGCTAGATGTGAGAGGCACATTCTGCTGCTTCCTCCCTTAGAGTTAAACTTGCTTCTGAAAGCTCAACCTCCGGGGAGTTTGTTTGGCAGAGATATAGAACACACTTTTCCAAGCCTGTTGGAAGGCATTTGCAGTTTCATTTCGCGTCTAATTTCCCAAACCAAACTGCTTGCAGCTCTAACTGCCTTCTTACTACCACTTCTTCGGTTCAGTGAGATATGCTGGATTCTAAACGGAGAAGCTTCTCTGACGCTTTTTCACAGAGATTTTGAAACTGAAATCTCCCATGCTGTTTCCACCATAGGCAGCAATGGGCTTCCCCATAGAACTTGCCAACCTGAATTCCTACAGGCTAGATGTGAGAGGCACATTCTGCTGCTTCCTCCCTTAGAGTTAAACTAGCTTCTGAAAGCTCAACCTCCGGGGAGTTTGTTTGGCAGAGATATAGAACACACTTTTCCAAGCCGGTTGGAAGGCCTTTGCAGTGTCATTTCGCGTCTAATTTCCCAAACCAAACTGCTTGCAGCTCTAACTCCCTTCTAACTACCACTTCTTCGGTTCAGTGAGATATGCTGGATTCTAAACGGAGAAGCTTCTCTGACGCTTTTTCACAGAGATTTTGAAACTGAAATTTCCAAACCCGTTTCCAACGAAGGCGCCAATGGGCTTCCCCATAGAACTTGCCAACCTGAATTCCTACAGGCTAGATGTGAGAGGCACATTCTGCTGCTTCCTCCCTTAGAGTTAAACTAGCTTCTGAAAGCTCAACCTCCGGGGAGTTTGTTTGGCAGAGATATAGAACACACTTTTCCAAGCCTGTTGGAAGGCATTTGCAGTTTCATTTCGCGTCTAATTTCCCAAACCAAACTGCTTGCAGCTCTAACTGCCTTCTAACTACCACTTCTTCGGTTCAGTGAGATATGCTGGATTCTAAACGGAGAAGCTTCTCTGACGCTTTTTCACAGAGATTTTGAAACTGAAATCTCCCATGCTGTTTCCACCATAGCCAGCAATGGGCTTCCCCTTAGAACTTGCCATCCTGAATTCCTACAGGCTAGATGTGAGAGGCACATTCTGCTGCTTCCTCCCTTAGAGTTAAACTAGCTTCTGAAAGCTCAACCTCCAGGGAGTCTGTTTGGCAGAGATATAGAACACACTTTTCCAAGCCTGTTGGAAGGCATTTGCAGTTTCATTTCGCGTCTAATTTCCCAAACCAAACTGCTTGCAGCTCTAACTGCCTTCTAACTACCACTTCTTCGGTTCAGTGAGATATGCTGGATTCTAAACGGAGAAGCTTCTCTGACGCTTTTTCACAGAGATTTTGAAACTGAAATCTCCCATGCCGTTTCCACCATAGGCAGCAATGGGCTTCCCCATAGAACTTGCCAACCTGAATTCCTACAGGCTAGATGTGAGAGGCACATTCTGCTGCTTCCTCCCTTAGAGTTAAACTAGCTTCTGAAAGCTCAACCTCCGGGGAGTTTGTTTGGCAGAGATATAGAACACACTTTTCCAAGCCTGTTGGAAGGCCTTTGCAGTGTCATTTCGCGTCTAATTTCCCAAACCAAACTGCTTGCAGCTCTAACTCCCTTCTAACTACCACTTCTTTGGTTCAGTGAGATATGCTGGATTCTAAACGGAGAAGCTTCTCTGACGCTTTTTCACAGAGATTTTGAAACTGAAATCTCCCATGCCGTTTCCACCATAGGCAGCAATGGGCTTCCCCATAGAACTTGCCAACCTGAATTCCTACAGGCTAGATGTGAGAGGCACATTCTGCTGCTTCCTCCCTGAGGGTTAAACTTGCTTCTGAAAGCTCAACCTCCGGGGAGTTTGTTTGGCAGAGATATAGAACACACTTTTCCAAGCCTGTTGGAAGGCATTTGCAGTTTCATTTCGCGTCTAATTTCCCAAACCAAACTGCTTGCAGCTCTAACTCCCTTCTAACTACCACTTCTTCGGTTCAGTGAGATATGCTGGATTCTAAACGGAGAAGCTTCTCTGACGCTTTTTCACAGAGATTTTGAAACTGAAATTTCCAAACCCGTTTCCAACGAAGGCGCCAATGGGCTTCCCCATAGAACTTGCCAACCTGAATTCCTACAGGCTAGATGTGAGAGGCACATTCTGCTGCTTCCTCCCTTAGAGTTAAACTTGCTTCTGAAAGCTCAACCTCCGGGGAGTTTGTTTGGCAGAGATATAGAACACACTTTTCCAAGCCTGTTGGAAGGCATTTGCAGTTTCATTTCGCGTCTAATTTCCCAAACCAAACTGCTTGCAGCTCTAACTCCCTTCTAACTACCACTTCTTCGGTTCAGTGAGATATGCTGGATTCTAAACGGAGAAGCTTCTCTGACGCTTTTTCACAGAGATTTTGAAACTGAAATTTCCCATGCCGTTTTCACCATAGGCAGCAATGGGCTTCCCCATAGAACTTGCCAACCTGAATTCCTACAGGCTAGATGTGAGAGGCACATTCTGCTGCTTCCTCCCTTAGAGTTAAACTAGCTTCTGAAAGCTGAACCTCCGGGGAGTTTGTTTGGCAGAGATATAGAACACACTTTTCCAAGCCTGTTGGAAGGCATTTGCAGTTTCATTTCGCGTCTAATTTCCCAAACCAAACTGCTTGCAGCTCTAACTCCCTTCTAACTACCACTTCTTCGGTTCAGTGAGATATGCTGGATTCTAAACGGAGAAGCTTCTCTGACGCTTTTTCACAGAGATTTTGAAACTGAAATTTCCAAACCCGTTTCCAACGAAGGCGCCAATGGGCTTCCCCATAGAACTTGCCAACCTGAATTCCTACAGGCTAGATGTGAGAGGCACATTCTGCTGCTTCCTCCCTTAGAGTTAAACTAGCTTCTGAAAGCTCAACCTCCGGGGAGTTTGTTTGGCAGAGATATAGAACACAATTTTCCAAGCCTGTTGGAAGGCATTTGCAGTTTCATTTCGCGTCTAATTTCCCAAACCAAACTGCTTGCAGCTCTAACTGCCTTCTAACTACCACTTCTTCGGTTCAGTGAGATATGCTGGATTCTAAACGGAGAAGCTTCTCTGACGCTTTTTCACAGAGATTTTGAAACTGAAATCTCCCATGCCGTTTCCACCATAGGCAGCAATGGGCTTCCCCATAGAACTTGCCAACCTGAATTCCTACAGGCTAGATGTGAGAGGCACATTCTGCTGCTTCCTCCCTGAGGGTTAAACTTGCTTCTGAAAGCTCAACCTCCGGGGACTCTGTTTGGCAGAGATATAGAACACACTTTTCCAAGCCTGTTGGAAGGCCTTTGCAGTGTCATTTCGCATCTAATTTCCCAAACCAAACTGCTTGCAGCTCTAACTCCCTTGTAACTACCACTTCTTAGGTTCAGTGAGATATGCTGGATTCTAAACGGAGAAGCTTCTCTGATGCTTTTTCACAGAGATGTTGAAACTGAAATCTCCCATGCCGTTTCCACCATTGGCAGCAATGGGCTTCCCCATAGAACTTGCCAACCTGAATTCCTAAAGGCTAGATGTGAGAGGCACATTCTGCTGCTTCCTCCCTTAGAGTTAAACTAGCTTCTGAAAGCTCAACCTCCGGGGAGTCTGTTTGGCAGAGATATAGAACACATTTTTCCAAGCCTGTTGGAAGGCATTTGCAGTTTCATTTCGCGTCTAATTTCCCAAACCAAACTGCTTGCAGCTCTAACTCCCTTCTAACTACCACTTCTTCGGTTCAGTGAGATATGCTGGATTCTAAACGGAGAAGCTTCTCTGACGCTTTTTCACAGAGATTTTGAAACTGAAATCTCCCATGCCGTTTCCACCATAGGCAGCAATGGGCTTCCCCATAGAACTTGCCAACCTGAATTCCTACAGGCTAGTTGTGAGAGGCACATTCTGCTGCTTCCTCCCTTAGAGTTAAACTTGCTTCTGAAAGCTCAAGCTCCGGGGAGTTTGTTTGGCTGAGATATAGAACACACTTTTCCAAGCCTGTTGGAAGGCATTTGCAGTTTCATTTCGCATCTAATTTCCCAAACCAAACTGCTTGCAGCTCTAACTCCCTTCTAACTACCACTTCTTCGGTTCAGTGAGATATGCTGGATTCTAAACGGAGAAGCTTCTCTGACGCTTTTTCACAGAGATTTTGAAACTGAAATTTCCAAACCCGTTTCCAACGAAGGCGCCAATGGGCTTCCCCATAGAACTTGCCAACCTGAATTCCTACAGGCTAGATGTGAGAGGCACATTCTGCTGCTTCCTCCCTTAGAGTTAAACTAGCTTCTGAAAGCTCAACCTCCGGGGAGTCTGTTTGGCAGAGATATAGAACACATTTATCCAAGCCTGTTGGAAGGCATTTGCAGTTTCATTTCGCGTCTAATTTCCCAAACCAAACTGCTTGCAGCTCTAACTCCCTTCTAACTACCACTTCTTCGGTTCAGTGAGATATGCTGGATTCTAAACGGAGAAGCTTCTCTGACGCTTTTTCACAGAGATTTTGAAACTGAAATCTCCCATGCCGTTTCCACCATAGGCAGCAATGGGCTTCCCCATAGAACTTGCCAACCTGAATTCCTACAGGCTAGATGTGAGAGGCACATTCTGCTGCTTCCTCCCTAACAGTTAAGCTTGCTTCTGAAAGCTCAACCTCCGGGGACTCTGTTTGGCAGAGATATAGAACACACTTTTCCAAGCCTGTTGGAAGGCCTTTGCAGTGTCATTTCGCATCTAATTTCCCAAACCAAACTGCTTGCAGTTCTAACTCCCTTCTAACTACCACTTCTTCGGTTCAGTGAGATATGCTGGATTCTAAACGGAGAAGCTTCTCTGACGCTTTTTCACAGAGATTTTGAAACTGAAATCTCCCATGCCGTTTCCACCATAGGCAGCAATGGGCTTCCCCATAGAACTTGCCAACCTGAATTCCTACAGGCTAGATGTGAGAGGCACATTCTGCTGCTTCCTCCCTTAGAGTTAAACTAGCTTCTGAAAGCTCAACCTCCGGGGAGTTTGTTTGGCCGAGATATAGAACACACTTTTCCAAGCCTGTTGGAAGGCCTTTGCAGTGTCATTTCGCGTCTAATTTCCCAAACCAAACTGCTTGCAGCTCTAACTCCCTTCTAACTACCACTTCTTCGGTTCAGTGAGATATGCTGGATTCTAAACGGAGAAGCTTCTCTGACGCTTTTTCACAGAGATTTTGAAACTGAAATCTCCCATGCCGTTTCCACCATAGGCAGCAATGGGCTTCCCCATAGAACTTGCCAACCTGAATTCCTACAGGCTAGATGTGAGAGGCACATTCTGCTGCTTCCTCCCTGAGGGTTAAACTTGCTTCTGAAAGCTCAACCTCCGGGGAGTTTGTTTGGCAGAGATATAGAACACACTTTTCCAAGCCTGTTGGAAGGCATTTGCAGTTTCATTTCGCGTCTAATTTCCCAAACCAAACTGCTTGCAGCTCTAACTCCCTTCTAACTACCACTTCTTCGGTTCAGTGAGATATGCTGGATTCTAAACGGAGAAGCTTCTCTGACGCTTTTTCACAGAGATTTTGAAACTGAAATTTCCAAACCCGTTTCCAACGAAGGCGCCAATGGGCTTCCCCATAGAACTTGCCAACCTGAATTCCTACAGGCTAGATGTGAGAGGCACATTCTGCTGCTTCCTCCCTTAGAGTTAAACTTGCTTCTGAAAGCTCAACCTCCGGGGAGTCTGTTTGGCAGAGATATAGAACACATTTTTCCAAGCCTGTTGGAAGGCATTTGCAGTTTCATTTCGCGTCTAATTTCCCAAACCAAACTGCTTGCAGCTCTAACTCCCTTCTAACTACCACTTCTTCGGTTCAGTGAGATATGCTGGATTCTAAACGGAGAAGCTTCTCTGACGCTTTTTCACAGAGATTTTGAAACTGAAATCTCCCATGCCGTTTCCACCATAGGCAGCAATGGGCTTCCCCATAGAACTTGCCAACCTGAATTCCTACAGGCTAGTTGTGAGAGGCACATTCTGCTGCTTCCTCCCTTAGAGTTAAACTTGCTTCTGAAAGCTCAACCTCCGGGGAGTTTGTTTGGCAGAGATATAGAACACACTTTTCCAAGCCTGTTGGAAGGCATTTGCAGTTTCATTTCGCGTCTAATTTCCCAAACCAAACTGCTTGCAGCTCTAACTCCCTTCTAACTACCACTTCTTCGGTTCAGTGAGATATGCTGGATTCTAAACGGAGAAGCTTCTCTGACGCTTTTTCACAGAGATTTTGAAACTGAAATTTCCAAACCCGTTTCCAACGAAGGGGCCAATTGGCTTCCACATAGAACTTGCCAACCTGAATTCCTACAGGCTAGATGTGAGAGGCACATTCTGCTGCTTCCTCCCTTAGAGTTAAACTAGCTTCTGAAAGCTGAACCTCCGGGGAGTTTGTTTGGCAGAGATATAGAACACACTTTTCCAAGCCTGTTGGAAGGCATTTGCAGTTTCATTTCGCATCTAATTTCCCAAACCAAACTGCTTGCAGCTCTAACTGCCTTCTAACTACCACTTCTTCGGTTCAGTGAGATATGCTGGATTCTAAACGGAGAAGCTTCTCTGACGCTTTTTCACAGAGATTTTGAAACTGAAATTTCCAAACCCGTTTCCAACGAAGGCGCCAATGGGCTTCCCCATAGAACTTGCCAACCTGAATTCCTACAGGCTAGATGTGAGAGGCACATTCTGCTGCTTCCTCCCTTAGAGTTAAACTAGCTTCTGAAAGCTCAACCTCCGGGGAGTTTGTTTGGCAGAGATATAGAACACACTTTTCCAAGCCTGTTGGAAGGCATTTGCAGTTTCATTTCGCGTCTAATTTCCCAAACCAAACTGCTTGCAGCTCTAACTCCCTTCTAACTACCACTTCTTCGGTTCAGTGAGATATGCTGGATTCTAAACGGAGAAGCTTCTCTGACGCTTTTTCACAGAGATTTTGAAACTGAAATCTCCCATGCCGTTTCCACCATAGGCAGCAATGGGCTTCCCCATAGAACTTGCCAACCTGAATTCCTACAGGCTAGATGTGAGAGGCACATTCTGCTGCTTCCTCCCTAACAGTTAAGCTTGCTTCTGAAAGCTCAACCTCCGGGGACTCTGTTTGGCAGAGATATAGAACACACATTTCCAAGCCTGTTGGAAGGCCTTTGCAGTGTCATTTCGCATCTAATTTCCCAAACCAAACTGCTTGCAGCTCTAACTCCCTTCTAACTACCACTTCTTCGGTTCAGTGAGATATGCTGGATTCTAAACGGAGAAGCTTCTCTGACGCTTTTTCACAGAGATTTTGAAACTGAAATCTCCCATGCCGTTTCCACCATAGGCAGCAATGGGCTTCCCCATAGAACTTGCCAACCTGAATTCCTACAGGCTAGATGTGAGAGGCACATTCTGCTGCTTCCTCCCTTAGAGTTAAACTAGCTTCTGAAAGCTCAACCTCCGGGGAGTCTGTTTGGCAGAGATATAGAACACATTTTTCCAAGCCTGTAGGAAGGCATTTGCAGTTTCATTTCGCGTCTAATTTCCCAAACCAAACTGCTTGCAGCTCTAACTCCCTTCTAACTACCACTTCTTCGGTTCAGTGAGATATGCTGGATTCTAAACGGAGAAGCTTCTCTGACGCTTTTTCACAGAGATTTTGAAACTGAAATCTCCCATGCTGTTTCCACCATAGCCAGCAATGGGCTTCCCCATAGAACTTGCCAACCTGAATTCCTACAGGCTAGATGTGAGAGTCACATTCTGCTGCTTCCTCCCTTAGAGTTAAACTAGCTTCTGAAAGCTCAACCTCTAGGGAGTCTGTTTGGCAGAGATATAGAACACACTTTTCCAAGCCTGTTGGAAGGCATTTGCAGTTTCATTTCGCGTCTAATTTCCCAAACCAAACTGCTTGCAGCTCTAACTGCCTTCTAACTACCACTTCTTCGGTTCAGTGAGATATGCTGGATTCGAAACGGAGAAGCTTCTCTGACGCTTTTTCACAGAGATTTTGAAACTGAAATCTCCCATGCCGTTTCCACCATAGGCAGCAATGGGCTTCCCCATAGAACTTGCCAACCTGAATTCCTACAGGCTAGATGTTAGAGGCACATTCTGCTGCTTCCTCCCTTAGAGTTAAACTAGCTTCTGAAAGCTCAACCTCCGGGGAGTTTGTTTGGCAGAGATATAGAACACACTTTTCCAAGCCTGTTGGAAGGCCTTTGCAGTGTCATTTCGCATCTAATTTCCCAAACCAAACTGCTTGCAGCTCTAACTGCCTTCTAACTACCACTTCTTCGGTTCAGTGAGATATGCTGGATTCTAAACGGAGAAGCTTCTCTGACGCTTTTTCACAGAGATTTTGAAACTGAAATCTCCCATGCCGTTTCCACCATAGGCAGCAATGGGCTTCCCCATAGAACTTGCCAACCTGAATTCCTACAGGCTAGATGTGAGAGGCACATTCTGCTGCTTCCTCCCTGAGGGTTAAACTTGCTTCTGAAAGCTCAACCTCCGGGGAGTTTGTTTGGCAGAGATATAGAACACACTTTTCCAAGCCTGTTGGAAGGCATTTGCAGTTTCATTTCGCGTCTAATTTCCCAAACCAAACTGCTTGCAGCTCTAACTGCCTTCTAACTACCACTTCTTCGGTTCAGTGAGATATGCTGGATTCTAAACGGAGAAGATTCTCTGACGCTTTTTCACAGAGATTTTGAAACTGAAATCTCCCATGCTGTTTCCACCATAGCCAGCAATGGGCTTCCCCTTAGAACTTGCCAACCTGAATTCCTACAGGCTAGATGTGAGAGGCACATTCTGCTGCTTCCTCCCTGAGGGTTAAACTTGCTTCTGAAAGCTCAACCTCCGGGGAGTTTGTTTGGCAGAGATATAGAACACACTTTTCCAAGCCTGTTGGAAGGCATTTGCAGTTTCATTTCGCGTCTAATTTCCCAAACCAAACTGCTTGCAGCTCTAACTCCCTTCTAACTACCACTTCTTCGGTTCAGTGAGATATGCTGGATTCTAAACGGAGAAGCTTCTCTGACGCTTTTTCACAGAGATTTTGAAACTGAAATTTCCAAACCCGTTTCCAACGAAGGCGCCAATGGGCTTCCCCATAGAACTTGCCAACCTGAATTCCTACAGGCTAGATGTGAGAGGCACATTCTGCTGCTTCCTCCCTTAGAGTTAAACTTGCTTCTGAAAGCTCAACCTCCGGGGAGTTTGTTTGGCAGAGATATAGAACACACTTTTCCAAGCCTGTTGGAAGGCATTTGCAGTTTCATTTCGCGTCTAATTTCCCAAACCAAACTGCTTGCAGCTCTAACTGCCTTCTTACTACCACTTCTTCGGTTCAGTGAGATATGCTGGATTCTAAACGGAGAAGCTTCTCTGACGCTTTTTCACAGAGATTTTGAAACTGAAATCTCCCATGCCGTTTCCACCATAGGCAGCAATGGGCTTCCCCATAGAACTTGCCAACCTGAATTCCTACAGGCTAGATGTGAGAGGCACATTCTGCTGCTTCCTCCCTTAGAGTTAAACTAGCTTCTGAAAGCTCAACCTCCGGGGAGTTTGTTTGGCAGAGATATAGAACACACTTTTCCAAGCCTGTTGGAAGGCATTTGCAGTTTCATTTCGCGTCTAATTTCCCAAACCAAACTGCTTGCAGCTCTAACACCCTTCTAACTACCACTTCTTCGGTTCAGTGAGATATGCTGGATTCTAAACGGAGAAGCTTCTCTGACGCTTTTTCACAGAGATTTTGAAACTGAAATTTCCAAACCCGTTTCCAACGAAGGCGCCAATGGGCTTCCCCATAGAACTTGCCAACCTGAATTCCTACAGGCTAGATGTGAGAGGCACATTCTGCTGCTTCCTCCCTTAGAGTTAAACTAGCTTCTGAAAGCTCAACCTCCGGGGAGTTTGTTTGGCATGGATATAGAACACACTTTTCCAAGCCTGTTGGAAGGCATTTGCAGTTTCATTTCGCGTCTAATTTCCCAAACCAAACTGCTTGCAGCTCTAACTGCCTTCTAACTACCACTTCTTCGGTTCAGTGAGATATGCTGGATTCTAAACGGAGAAGCTTCTCTGACGCTTTTTCACAGAGATTTTGAAACTGAAATCTCCCATGCTGTTTCCACCATAGCCAGCAATGGGCTTCCCCTTAGAACTTGCCATCCTGAATTCCTACAGGCTAGATGTGAGAGGCACATTCTGCTGCTTCCTCCCTTAGAGTTAAACTAGCTTCTGAAAGCTCAACCTCCAGGGAGTCTGTTTGGCAGAGATATAGAACACACTTTTCCAAGCCTGTTGGAAGGCATTTGCAGTTTCATTTCGCGTCTAATTTCCCAAACCGAACTGCTTGCAGCTCTAACTGCCTTCTAACTACCACTTCTTCGGTTCAGTGAGATATGCTGGATTCTAAACGGAGAAGCTTCTCTGACGCTTTTTCACAGAGATTTTGAAACTGAAATCTCCCATGCCGTTTCCACCATAGGCAGCAATGGGCTTCCCCATAGAACTTGCCAACCTGAATTCCTACAGGCTAGATGTGAGAGGCACATTCTGCTGCTTCCTCCCTTAGAGTTAAACTAGCTTCTGAAAGCTCAACCTCCGGGGAGTTTGTTTGGCCGAGATATAGAACACACTTTTCCAAGCCTGTTGGAAGGCCTTTGCAGTGTCATTTCGCGTCTAATTTCCCAAACCAAACTGCTTGCAGCTCTAACTCCCTTCTAACTACCACTTCTTCGGTTCAGTGAGATATGCTGGATTCTAAACGGAGAAGCTTCTCTGACGCTTTTTCACAGAGATTTTGAAACTGAAATCTCCCATGCCGTTTCCACCATAGGCAGCAATGGGCTTCCCCATAGAACTTGCCAACCTGAATTCCTACAGGCTAGATGTGAGAGGCACATTCTGCTGCTTCCTCCCTGAGGGTTAAACTTGCTTCTGAAAGCTCAACCTCCGGGGAGTTTGTTTGGCAGAGATATAGAACACACTTTTCCAAGCCTGTTGGAAGGCATTTGCAGTTTCATTTCGCGTCTAATTTCCCAAACCAAACTGCTTGCAGCTCTAACTCCCTTCTAACTACCACTTCTTCGGTTCAGTGAGATATGCTGGATTCTAAACGGAGAAGCTTCTCTGACGCTTTTTCACAGAGATTTTGAAACTGAAATTTCCAAACCCGTTTCCAACGAAGGCGCCAATGGGCTTCCCCATAGAACTTGCCAACCTGAATTCCTACAGGCTAGATGTGAGAGGCACATTCTGCTGCTTCCTCCCTTAGAGTTAAACTTGCTTCTGAAAGCTCAACCTCCGGGGAGTTTGTTTGGCAGAGATATAGAACACACTTTTCCAAGCCTGTTGGAAGGCATTTGCAGTTTCATTTCGCGTCTAATTTCCCAAACCAAACTGCTTGCAGCTCTAACTGCCTTCTAACTACCACTTCTTCGGTTCAGTGAGATATGCTGGATTCTAAACGGAGAAGCTTCTCTGACGCTTTTTCACAGAGATTTTGAAACTGAAATTTCCAAACCCGTTTCCAACGAAGGCGCCAATGGGCTTCCCCATAGAACTTGCCAACCTGAATTCCTACAGGCTAGATGTGAGAGGCACATTCTGCTGCTTCCTCCCTTAGAGTTAAACTAGCTTCTGAAAGCTCAACCTCCAGGGAGTCTGTTTGGCAGAGATATAGAACACACTTTTCCAAGCCTGTTGGAAGGCCTTTGCAGTGTCATTTCGCGTCTAATTTCCCAAACCAAACTGCTTGCAGCTCTAACTCCCTTCTAACTACCACTTCTTCGGTTCAGTGAGATATGCTGGATTCTAAACGGAGAAGCTTCTCTGACGCTTTTTCACAGAGATTTTGAAACTGAAATCTCTCATGCCGTTTCCACCTTAGGCAGCAATGGGCTTCCCCATAGAACTTGCCAACCTGAATTCCTACAGGCTAGATGTGAGAGGCACATTCTGCTGCTTCCTCCCTGAGGGTTAAACTTGCTTCTGAAAGCTCAACCTCCGGGGAGTTTGTTTGGCAGAGATATAGAACACACTTTTCCAAGCCTGTTGGAAGGCATTTGCAGTTTCATTTCGCGTCTAATTTCCCAAACCAAACTGCTTGCAGCTCTAACTCCCTTCTAACTACCACTTCTTCGGTTCAGTGAGATATGCTGGATTCTAAACGGAGAAGCTTCTCTGACGCTTTTTCACAGAGATTTTGAAACTGAAATTTCCAAACCCGTTTCCAACGAAGGCGCCAATGGGCTTCCCCATAGAACTTGCCAACCTGAATTCCTACAGGCTAGATGTGAGAGGCACATTCTGCTGCTTCCTCCCTTAGAGTTAAACTTGCTTCTGAAAGCTCAACCGCCGGGGAGTTTGTTTGGCAGAGATATAGAACACACTTTTCCAAGCCTGTTGGAAGGCATTTGCAGTTTCATTTCGCGTCTAATTTCCCAAACCAAACTGCTTGCAGCTCTAACTGCCTTCTTACTACCACTTCTTCGGTTCAGTGAGATATGCTGGATTCTAAACGGAGAAGCTTCTCTGACGCTTTTTCACAGAGATTTTGAAACTGAAATTTCCAAACCCGTTTCCAACGAAGGCGCCAATGGGCTTCCCCATAGAACTTGCCAACCTGAATTCCTACAGGCTAGATGTGAGAGGCACATTCTGCTGCTTCCTCCCTTAGAGTTAAACTAGCTTCTGAAAGCTCAACCTCCGGGGAGTTTGTTTGGCAGAGATATAGAACACACTTTTCCAAGCCTGTTGGAAGGCATTTGCAGTTTCATTTCGCGTCTAATTTCCCAAACCAAACTGCTTGCAGCTCTAACTGCCTTCTAACTACCACTTCTTCGGTTCAGTGAGATATGCTGGATTCTAAACGGAGAAGCTTCTCTGACGCTTTTTCACAGAGATTTTGAAACTGAAATCTCCCATGCTGTTTCCACCATAGCCAGCAATGGGCTTCCCCTTAGAACTTGCCATCCTGAATTCCTACAGGCTAGATGTGAGAGGCACATTCTGCTGCTTCCTCCCTTAGAGTTAAACTAGCTTCTGAAAGCTCAACCTCCAGGGAGTCTGTTTGGCAGAGATATAGAACACACTTTTCCAAGCCTGTTGGAAGGCATTTGCAGTTTCATTTCGCGTCTAATTTCCCAAACCAAACTGCTTGCAGCTCTAACTGCCTTCTAACTACCACTTCTTCGGTTCAGTGAGATATGCTGGATTCTAAACGGAGAAGCTTCTCTGACGCTTTTTCACAGAGATTTTGAAACTGAAATCTCCCATGCCGTTTCCACCATAGGCAGCAATGGGCTTCCCCATAGAACTTGCCAACCTGAATTCCTACAGGCTAGATGTGAGAGGCACATTCTGCTGCTTCCTCCCTTAGAGTTAAACTAGCTTCTGAAAGCTCAACCTCCGGGGAGTTTGTTTGGCCGAGATATAGAACACACTTTTCCAAGCCTGTTGGAAGGCCTTTGCAGTGTCATTTCGCGTCTAATTTCCCAAACCAAACTGCTTGCAGCTCTAACTCCCTTCTAACTACCACTTCTTCGGTTCAGTGAGATATGCTGGATTCTAAACGGAGAAGCTTCTCTGATGCTTTTTCACAGAGATTTTGAAACTGAAATCTCCCATGCCGTTTCCACCATAGGCAGCAATGGGCTTCCCCATAGAACTTGCCAACCTGAATTCCTACAGGCTAGATGTGAGAGGCACATTCTGCTGCTTCCTCCCTGAGGGTTAAACTTGCTTCTGAAAGCTCAACCTCCGGGGAGTTTGTTTGGCAGAGATATAGAACACACTTTTCCAAGCCTGTTGGAAGGCATTTGCAGTTTCATTTCGCGTCTAATTTCCCAAACCAAACTGCTTGCAGCTCTAACTCCCTTCTAACTACCACTTCTTCGGTTCAGTGAGATATGCTGGATTCTAAACGGAGAAGCTTCTCTGACGCTTTTTCACAGAGATTTTGAAACTGAAATTTCCAAACCCGTTTCCAACGAAGGCGACAATGGGCTTCCCCATAGAACTTGCCAACCTGAATTCCTACAGGCTAGATGTGAGAGGCACATTCTGCTGCTTCCTCCCTTAGAGTTAAACTTGCTTCTGAAAGCTCAACCTCCGGGGAGTTTGTTTGGCAGAGATATAGAACACACTTTTCCAAGCCTGTTGGAAGGCATTTGCAGTTTCATTTCGCGTCTAATTTCCCAAACCAAACTGCTTGCAGCTCTAACTCCCTTCTAACTACCACTTCTTCGGTTCAGTGAGATATGCTGGATTCTAAACGGAGAAGCTTCTCTGACGCTTTTTCACAGAGATTTTGAAACTGAAATTTCCAAACCCGTTTCCAACGAAGGCGCCAATGGGCTTCCCCATAGAACTTGCCAACCTGAATTCCTACAGGCTAGATGTGAGAGGCACATTCTGCTGCTTCCTCCCTTAGAGTTAAACTAGCTTCTGAAAGCTCAACCTCCGGGGAGTTTGTTTGGCAGAGATATAGAACACACTTTTCCAAGCCTGTTGGAAGGCATTTGCAGTTTCATTTCGCATCTAATTTCCCAAACCAAACTGCTTGCAGCTCTAACTGCCTTCTAACTACCACTTCTTCGGTTCAGTGAGATATGCTGGATTCTAAACGGAGAAGCTTCTCTGACGCTTTTTCACAGAGATTTTGAAACTGAAATTTCCAAACCCGTTTCCAACGAAGGCGCCAATGGGCTTCCCCATAGAACTTGCCAACCTGAATTCCTACAGGCTAGATGTGAGAGGCACATTCTGCTGCTTCCTCCCTTAGAGTTAAACTAGCTTCTGAAAGCTCAACCTCCGGGGAGTTTGTTTGGCAGAGATATAGAACACAATTTTCCAAGCCTGTTGGAAGGCATTTGCAGTTTCATTTCGCGTCTAATTTCCCAAACCAAACTGCTTGCAGCTCTAACTGCCTTCTAACTACCACTTCTTCGGTTCAGTGAGATATCATGGATTCTAAACGGAGAAGCTTCTCTGACGCTTTTTCACAGAGATTTTGAAACTGAAATCTCCCATGCCGTTTCCACCATAGGCAGCAATGGGCTTCCCCATAGAACTTGCCAACCTGAATTCCTACAGGCTAGATGTGAGAGGCACATTCTGCTGCTTCCTCCCTGAGGGTTAAACTTGCTTCTGAAAGCTCAACCTCCGGGGACTCTGTTTGGCAGAGATATAGAACACACTTTTCCAAGCCTGTTGGAAGGCCTTTGCAGTGTCATTTCGCATCTAATTTCCCAAACCAAACTGCTTGCAGCTCTAACTCCCTTGTAACTACCACTTCTTAGGTTCAGTGAGATATGCTGGATTCTAAACGGAGAAGCTTCTCTGATGCTTTTTCACAGAGATTTTGAAACTGAAATCTCCCATGCCGTTTCCACCATAGGCAGCAATGGGCTTCCCCATAGAACTTGCCAACCTGAATTCCTAAAGGCTAGATGTGAGAGGCACATTCTGCTGCTTCCTCCCTTAGAGTTAAACTAGCTTCTGAAAGCTCAACCTCCGGGGAGTCTGTTTGGCAGAGATATAGAACACATTTTTCCAAGCCTGTTGGAAGGCATTTGCAGTTTCATTTCGCGTCTAATTTCCCAAACCAAACTGCTTGCAGCTCTAACTCCCTTCTAACTACCACTTCTTCGGTTCAGTGAGATATGCTGGATTCTAAACGGAGAAGCTTCTCTGACGCTTTTTCACAGAGATTTTGAAACTGAAATCTCCCATGCCGTTTCCACCCTAGGCAGCAATGGGCTTCCCCATAGAACTTGCCAACCTGAATTCCTACAGGCTAGATGTGAGAGGCACATTCTGCTGCTTCCTCCCTTAGAGTTAAACTAGCTTCTGAAAGCTGTAACTCCGGGGAGTTTGTTTGGCAGAGATATAGAACACACTTTTCCAAGCCTGTTGGAAGGCATTTGCAGTTTCATTTCGCATCTAATTTCCCAAACCAAACTGCTTGCAGCTCTAACTGCCTTCTAACTACCACTTCTTCGGTTCAGTGAGATATGCTGGATTCTAAACGGAGAAGCTTCTCTGACGCTTTTTCACAGAGATTTTGAAACTGAAATTTCCAAACCCGTTTCCAACGAAGGCGCCAATGGGCTTCCCCATAGAACTTGCCAACCTGAATTCCTACAGGCTAGATGTGAGAGGCACATTCTGCTGCTTCCTCCCTTAGAGTTAAACTAGCTTCTGAAAGCTCAACCTCCGGGGAGTTTGTTTGGCAGAGATATAGAACACACTTTTCCAAGCCTGTTGGAAGGCATTTGCAGTTTCATTTCGCGTCTAATTTCCCAAACCAAACTGCTTGCAGCTCTAACTCCCTTCTAACTACCACTTCTTCGGTTCAGTGAGATATGCTGGATTCTAAACGGAGAAGCTTCTCTGACGCTTTTTCACAGAGATTTTGAAACTGAAATCTCCCATGCCGTTTCCACCATAGGCAGCAATGGGCTTCCCCATAGAACTTGCCAACCTGAATTCCTACAGGCTAGATGTGAGAGGCACATTCTGCTGCTTCCTCCCTAACAGTTAAGCTTGCTTCTGAAAGCTCAACCTCCGGGGACTGTGTTTGGCAGAGATATAGAACACACTTTTCCAAGCCTGTTGGAAGGCCTTTGCAGTGTCATTTCGCATCTAATTTCCCAAACCAAACTGCTTGCAGCTCTAACTCCCTTCTAACTACCACTTCTTCGGTTCAGTGAGATATGCTGGATTCTAAACGGAGAAGCTTCTCTGACGCTTTTTCACAGAGATTTTGAAACTGAAATCTCCCATGCCGTTTCCACCATAGGCAGCAATGGGCTTCCCAATAGAACTTGCCAACCTGAATTCCTACAGGCTAGATGTGAGAGGCACATTCTGCTGCTTCCTCCCTAACAGTTAAGCTTGCTTCTGAAAGCTCAACCTCCGGGGACTCTGTTTGGCAGAGATATAGAACACACTTTTCCAAGCCTGTTGGAAGGCCTTTGCAGTGTCATTTCGCATCTAATTTCCCAAACCAAACTGCTTGCAGCTCTAACTCCCTTCTAACTACCACTTCTTCGGTTCAGTGAGATATGCTGGATTCTAAACGGAGAAGCTTCTATGATGCTTTTTCACAGAGATTTTGAAACTGAAATCTCCCATGCCGTTTCCACCATAGGCAGCAATGGGCTTCCCCATAGAACTTGCCAACCTGAATTCCTAAAGGCTAGATGTGAGAGGCACATTCTGCTGCTTCCTCCCTTAGAGTTAAACTAGCTTCTGAAAGCTCAACCTCCGGGGAGTTTGTTTGGCAGAGATATAGAACACACTTTTCCAAGCCTGTTGGAAGGCATTTGCAGTTTCATTTCGCGTCTAATTTCCCAAACCAAACTGCTTGCAGCTCTAACTCCCTTCTAACTACCACTTCTTCGGTTGAGTGAGATATGCTGGATTCTAAACGGAGAAGCTTCTCTGACGCTTTTTCACAGAGATTTTGAAACTGAAATTTCCAAAACCGTTTCCAACGAAGGCGCCAATGGGCTTCCCCATAGAACTTGCCAACCTGAATTCCTACAGGCTAGATGTGAGAGGCACATTCTGCTGCTTCCTCCCTTAGAGTTAAACTAGCTTCTGAAAGCTCAACCTCCGGGGAGTCTGTTTGGCAGAGATATAGAACACATTTTTCCAAGCCTGTTGGAAGGCATTTGCAGTTTCATTTCGCGTCTAATTTCCCAAACCAAACTGCTTGTAGCTCTAACTCCCTTCTAACTACCACTTCTTCGGTTCAGTGAGATATGCTGGATTCTAAACGGAGAAGCTTCTCTGACGCTTTTTCACAGAGATTTTGAAACTGAAATCTCCCATGCCGTTTCCACCATAGGCCGCAATGGGCTTCCCCATAGAACTTGCCAACCTGAATTCCTACAGGCTAGTTGTGAGAGGCACATTCTGCTGCTTCCTCCCTTAGAGTTAAACTTGCTTCTGAAAGCTCAACCTCCGGGGAGTTTGTTTGGCAGAGATATAGAACACACTTTTCCAAGCCTGTTGGAAGGCATTTGCAGTTTCATTTCGCGTCTAATTTCCCAAACCAAACTGCTTGCAGCTCTAACTCCCTTCTAACTACCACTTCTTCGGTTCAGTGAGATATGCTGGATTCTAAACGGAGAAGCTTCTCTGACGCTTTTTCACAGAGATTTTGAAACTGAAATTTCCCATGCCGTTTTCACCATAGGCAGCAATGGGCTTCCCCATAGAACTTGCCAACCTGAATTCCTACAGGCTAGATGTGAGAGGCACATTCTGCTGCTTCCTCCCTTAGAGTTAAACTAGCTTCTGAAAGCTGAACCTCCGGGGAGTTTGTTTGGCAGAGATATAGAACACACTTTTCCAAGCCTGTTGGAAGGCATTTGCAGTTTCATTTCGCATCTAATTTCCCAAACCAAACTGCTTGCAGCTCTAACTGCCTTCTAACTACCACTTCTTCGGTTCAGTGAGATATGCTGGATTCTAAACGGAGAAGCTTCTCTGACGCTTTTTCACAGAGATTTTGAAACTGAAATTTCCAAACCCGTTTCCAACGAAGGCGCCAATGGGCTTCCCCATAGAACTTGCCAACCTGAATTCCTACAGGCTAGATGTGAGAGGCACATTCTGCTGCTTCCTCCCTTAGAGTTAAACTAGCTTCTGAAAGCTCAACCTCCGGGGAGTTTGTTTGGCAGAGATATAGAACACACTTTTCCAAGCCTGTTGGAAGGCCTTTGCAGTGTCATTTCGCATCTAATTTCCCAAACCAAACTGCTTGCAGCTCTAACTCCCTTCTAACTACCACTTCTTCGGTTCAGTGAGATATGCTGGATTCTAAACGGAGAAGCTTCTATGATGCTTTTTCACAGAGATTTTGAAACTGAAATCTCCCATGCCGTTTCCACCATAGGCAGCAATGGGCTTCCCCATAGAACTTGCCAACCTGAATTCCTAAAGGCTAGATGTGAGAGGCACATTCTGCTGCTTCCTCCCTTAGAGTTAAACTAGCTTCTGAAAGCTCAACCTCCGGGGAGTTTGTTTGGCAGAGATATAGAACACACTTTTCCAAGCCTGTTGGAAGGCATTTGCAGTTTCATTTCGCGTCTAATTTCCCAAACCAAACTGCTTGCAGCTCTAACTCCCTTCTAACTACCACTTCTTCGGTTGAGTGAGATATGCTGGATTCTAAACGGAGAAGCTTCTCTGACGCTTTTTCACAGAGATTTTGAAACTGAAATTTCCAAACCCGTTTCCAACGAAGGCGCCAATGGGCTTCCCCATAGAACTTGCCAACCTGAATTCCTACAGGCTAGTTGTGAGAGGCACATTCTGCTGCTTCCTCCCTTAGAGTTAAACTTGCTTCTGAAAGCTCAACCTCCGGGGAGTTTGTTTGGCAGAGATATAGAACACACTTTTCCAAGCCTGTTGGAAGGCATTTGCAGTTTCATTTCGCGTCTAATTTCCCAAACCAAACTGCTTGCAGCTCTAACTCCCTTCTAACTACCACTTCTTCGGTTCAGTGAGATATGCTGGATTCTAAACGGAGAAGCTTCTCTGACGCTTTTTCACAGAGATTTTGAAACTGAAATTTCCCATGCCGTTTTCACCATAGGCGCCAATGGGCTTCCCCATAGAACTTGCCAACCTGAATTCCTACAGGCTAGATGTGAGAGGCACATTCTGCTGCTTCCTCCCTTAGAGTTAAACTAGCTTCTGAAAGCTGAACCTCCGGGGAGTTTGTTTGGCAGAGATATAGAACACACTTTTCCAAGCCTGTTGGAAGGCATTTGCAGTTTCATTTCGCGTCTAATTTCCCAAACCAAACTGCTTGTAGCTCTAACTGCCTTCTAACTACCACTTCTTCGGTTCAGTGAGATATGCTGGATTCTAAACGGAGAAGCTTCTCTGACGCTTTTTCACAGAGATTTTGAAACTGAAATTTCCAAACCCGTTTCCAACGAAGGCGCCAATGGGCTTCCCCATAGAACTTGCCAACCTGAATTCCTACAGGCTAGATGTGAGAGGCACATTCTGCTGCTTCCTCCCTTAGAGTTAAACTAGCTTCTGAAAGCTCAACCTCCGGGGAGTTTGTTTGGCAGAGATATAGAACACACTTTTCCAAGCCTGTTGGAAGGCATTTGCAGTTTCATTTCGCGTCTAATTTCCCAAACCAAACTGCTTGCAGCTCTAACTGCCTTCTAACTACCACTTCTTCAGTTCAGTGAGATATGCTGGATTCTAAACGGAGAAGCTTCTCTGACGCTTTTTCACAGAGATTTTGAAACTGAAATCTCCCATGCCGTTTCCACCATAGGCAGCAATGGGCTTCCCCATAGAACTTGCCAACCTGAATTCCTACAGGCTAGATGTGAGAGGCACATTCTGCTGCTTCCTCCCTAACAGTTAAGCTTGCTTCTGAAAGCTCAACCTCCGGGGACTCTGTTTGGCAGAGATATAGAACACACTTTTCCAAGCCTGTTGGAAGGCCTTTGCAGTGTCATTTCGCGTCTAATTTCCCAAACCAAACTGCTTGCAGCTCTAACTCCCTTCTAACTACCACTTCTTAGGTTCAGTGAGATATGCTGGATTCTAAACGGAGAAGCTTCTCTGATGCTTTTTCACAGAGATTTTGAAACTGAAATCTCCCATGCCGTTTCCACCATAGGCAGCAATGGGCTTCCCCATAGAACTTGCCAACCTGAATTCCTAAAGGCTAGATGTGAGAGGCACATTATGCTGCTTCCTCCCTTAGAGTTAAACTAGCTTCTGAAAGCTCAACCTCCGGGGAGTCTGTTTGGCAGAGATATAGAACACATTTTTCCAAGCCTGTTGGAAGGCATTTGCAGTTTCATTTCGCGTCTAATTTCCCAAACCAAACTGCTTGCAGCTCTAACTCCCTTCTAACTACCACTTCTTCGGTTCAGTGAGATATGCTGGATTCTAAACGGAGAAGCTTCTCTGACGCTTTTTCACAGAGATTTTGAAACTGAAATCTCCCATGCCGTTTCCACCATAGGCAGCAATGGGCTTCCCCATAGAACTTGCCAACCTGAATTCCTACAGGCTAGTTGTGAGAGGCACATTCTGCTGCTTCCTCCCTTAGAGTTAAACTAGCTTCTGAAAGCTCAACCTCCGGGGAGTTTGTTTGGCAGAGATATAGAACACACTTTTCCAAGCCTGTTGGAAGGCATTTGCAGTTTCATTTCGCGTCTAATTTCCCAAACCAAACTGCTTGCAGCTCTAACTCCCTTCTAACTACCACTTCTTCGGTTCAGTGAGATATGCTGGATTCTAAACGGAGAAGCTTCTCTGACGCTTTTTCACAGAGATTTTGAAACTGAAATTTCCAAACCCGTTTCCAACGAAGGGGCCAATGGGCTTCCCCATAGAACTTGCCAACCTGAATTCCTACAGGCTAGATGTGAGAGGCACATTCTGCTGCTTCCTCCCTTAGAGTTAAACTAGCTTCTGAAAGCTCAACCTCCGGGGAGTTTGTTTGGCAGAGATATAGAACACACTTTTCCAAGCCTGTTGGAAGGCATTTGCAGTTTCATTTCGCGTCTAATTTCCCAAACCAAACTGCTTGCAGCTCTAACTGCCTTCTAACTACCACTTCTTCGGTTCAGTGAGATATGCTGGATTCTAAACGGAGAAGCTTCTCTGACGCTTTTTCACAGAGATTTTGAAACTGAAATCTCCCATGCCGTTTCCACCATAGGCAGCAATGGGCTTCCCCATAGAACTTGCCAACCTGAATTCCTACAGGCTAGATGTGAGAGGCACATTCTGCTGCTTCCTCCCTTAGAGTTAAACTAGCTTCTGAAAGCTCAACCTCCGGGGAGTCTGTTTGGCAGAGATATAGAACACATTTTTCCAAGCCTGTAGGAAGGCATTTGCAGTTTCATTTCGCGTCTAATTTCCCAAACCAAACTGCTTGCAGCTCTAACTCCCTTCTAACTACCACTTCTTCGGTTCAGTGAGATATGCTGGATTCTAAACGGAGAAGCTTCTCTGACGCTTTTTCACAGAGATTTTGAAACTGAAATTTCCAAACCCGTTTCCAACGAAGGGGCCAATTGGCTTCCCCATAGAACTTGCCAACCTGAATTCCTACAGGCTAGATGTGAGAGGCACATTCTGCTGCTTCCTCCCTTAGAGTTAAACTAGCTTCTGAAAGCTCAACCTCCGGGGAGTTTGTTTGGCAGAGATATAGAACACACTTTTCCAAGCCTGTTGGAAGGCATTTGCAGTTTCATTTCGCATCTAATTTCCCAAACCAAACTGCTTGCAGCTCTAACTGCCTTCTAACTACCACTTCTTCGGTTCAGTGAGATATGCTGGATTCTAAACGGAGAAGCTTCTCTGACGCTTTTTCACAGAGATTTTGAAACTGAAATTTCCAAACCCGTTTCCAACGAAGGCGCCAATGGGCTTCCCCATAGAACTTGCCAACCTGAATTCCTACAGGCTAGATGTGAGAGGCACATTCTGCTGCTTCCTCGCTTAGAGTTAAACTAGCTTCTGAAAGCTCAACCTCCGGGGAGTTTGTTTGGCAGAGATATAGAACACACTTTTCCAAGCCTGTTGGAAGGCATTTGCAGTTTCATTTCGCGTCTAATTTCCCAAACCAAACTGCTTGCAGCTCTAACTCCCTTCTAACTACCACTTCTTCGGTTCAGTGAGATATGCTGGATTCTAAACGGAGAAGCTTCTCTGACGCTTTTTCACAGAGATTTTGAAACTGAAATCTCTCATGCCGTTTCCACCTTAGGCAGCAATGGGCTTCCCCATAGAACTTGCCAACCTGAATTCCTACAGGCTAGATGTGAGAGGCACATTCTGCTGCTTCCTCGCTAACAGTTAAGCTTGCTTCTGAAAGCTCAACCTCCGGGGACTCTGTTTGGCAGAGATATAGAACACACTTTTCCAACCCTGTTGGAAGGCCTTTGCAGTGTCATTTCGCATCTAATTTCCCAAACCAAACTGCTTGCAGCTCTAACTCCCTTCTAACTACCACTTCTTCGGTTCAGTGAGATATGCTGGATTCTAAACGGAGAAGCTTCTCTGACGCTTTTTCACAGAGATTTTGAAACTGAAATCTCCCATGCCGTTTCCACCATAGGCAGCAATGGGCTTCCCCATAGAACTTGCCAACCTGAATTCCTACAGGCTAGATGTGAGAGGCACATTCTGCTGCTTCCTCCCTTAGAGTTAAACTAGCTTCTGAAAGCTCAACCTCCGGGGAGTCTGTTTGGCAGAGATATAGAACACATTTTTCCAAGCCTGTAGGAAGGCATTTGCAGTTTCATTTCGCGTCTAATTTCCCAAACCAAACTGCTTGCAGCTCTAACTCCCTTCTAACTACCACTTCTTCGGTTCAGTGAGATATGCTGGATTCTAAACGGAGAAGCTTCTCTGACGCTTTTTCACAGAGATTTTGAAACTGAAATTTCCAAAACCGTTTCCAACGAAGGGGCCAATGGGCTTCCCCATAGAACTTGCCAACCTGAATTCCTACAGGCTAGATGTGAGAGGCACATTCTGCTGCTTCCTCCCTTAGAGTTAAACTAGCTTCTGAAAGCTCAACCTCCGGGGAGTTTGTTTGGCAGAGATATAGAACACACTTTTCCAAGCCTGTTGGAAGGCATTTGCAGTTTCATTTCGCGTCTAATTTCCCAAACCAAACTGCTTGCAGCTCTAACTGCCTTCTAACTACCACTTCTTCGGTTCAGTGAGATATGCTGGATTCTAAACGGAGAAGCTTCTCTGACGCTTTTTCACAGAGATTTTGAAACTGAAATCTCCCATGCTGTTTCCACCATAGCCAGCAATGGGCTTCCCCATAGAACTTGCCAACCTGAATTCCTACAGGCTAGATGTGAGAGGCACATTCTGCTGCTTCCTCCCTTAGAGTTAAACTAGCTTCTGAAAGCTCATCCTCCAGGGAGTCTGTTTGGCAGAGATATAGAACACACTTTTCCAAGCCTGTTGGAAGGCATTTGCAGTTTCATTTCGCGTCTAATTTCCCAAACCAAACTGCTTGCAGCTCTAACTGCCTTCTAACTACCACTTCTTCGGTTCAGTGAGATATGTTGGATTCTAAACGGAGAAGCTTCTCTGACGCTTTTTCACAGAGATTTTGAAACTGAAATCTCCCATGCCGTTTCCACCATAGGCAGCAATGGGCTTCCCCATAGAACTTGCCAACCTGAATTCCTACAGGCTAGATGTGAGAGGCACATTCTGCTGCTTCCTCCCTAACAGATAAGCTTGCTTCTGAAAGCTCAACCTCCGGGGACTCTGTTTGGCACAGATATAGAACACACTTTTCCAAGCCTGTTGGAAGGCCTTTGCAGTGTCATTTCGCATCTAATTTCCCAAACCAAACTGCTTGCAGCTCTAACTCCCTTCTAACTACCACTTCTTCGGTTCAGTGAGATATGCTGGATTCTAAACGGAGAAGCTTCTCTGACGCTTTTTCACAGAGATTTTGAAACTGAAATCTCCCATGCCGTTTCCACCATAGGCAGCAATGGGCTTCCCCATAGAACTTGCCAACCTGAATTCCTACAGGCTAGATGTGAGAGGCACATTCTGCTGCTTCCTCCCTTAGAGTTAAACTTGCTTCTGAAAGCTCAACCTCCGGGGAGTTTGTTTGGCAGAGATATAGAACACACTTTTCCAAGCCTGTTGGAAGGCATTTGCAGTTTCATTTCGCGTCTAATTTCCCAAACCAAACTGCTTGCAGCTCTAACTCCCTTCTAACTACCACTTCTTCGGTTCAGTGAGATATGCTGGATTCTAAACGGAGAAGCTTCTCTGACGCTTTTTCACAGAGATTTTGAAACTGAAATCTCCCATGCTGTTTCCACCATAGCCAGCAATGGGCTTCCCCATAGAACTTGCCAACCTGAATTCCTACAGGCTAGATGTGAGAGGCACATTCTGCTGCTTCCTCCCTTAGAGTTAAACTAGCTTCTGAAAGCTCAACCTCCAGGGAGTCTGTTTGGCAGAGATATAGAACACACTTTTCCAAGCCTGTTGGAAGGCATTTGCAGTTTCATTTCGCGTCTAATTTCCCAAACCAAACTGCTTGCAGCTCTAACTGCCTTCTAACTACCACTTCTTCGGTTCAGTGAGATATGCTGGATTCTAAACGGAGAAGCTTCTCTGACGCTTTTTCACAGAGATTTTGAAACTGAAATCTCCCATGCCGTTTCCACCATAGGCAGCAATGGGCTTCCCCATAGAACTTGCCAACCTGAATTCCTACAGGCTAGATGTGAGAGGCACATTCTGCTGCTTCCTCCCTAACAGATAAGCTTGCTTCTGAAAGCTCAACCTCCGGGGACTCTGTTTGGCAGAGATATAGAACACACTTTTCCAAGCCTGTTGGAAGGCCTTTGCAGTGTCATTTCGCATCTAATTTCCCAAACCAAACTGCTTGCAGCTCTAACTCCCTTCTAACTACCACTTCTTAGGTTCAGTGAGATATGCTGGATTCTAAACGGAGAAGCTTCTCTGATGCTTTTTCACAGAGATTTTGAAACTGAAATCTCCCATGCCGTTTCCACCATAGGCAGCAATGGGCTTCCCCATAGAACTTGCCAACCTGAATTCCTAAAGGCTAGATGTGAGAGGCACATTCTGCTCCTTCCTCCCTTAGAGTTAAACTTGCTTCTAAAAGCTCAACCTCCGGGGAGTTTGTTTGGCAGAGATATAGAACACACTTTTCCAAGCCTGTTGGAAGGCATTTGCAGTTTCATTTCGCGTCTAATTTCCCAAACCAAACTGCTTGCAGCTCTAACTCCCTTCTAACTACCACTTCTTCGGTTCAGTGAGATATGCTGGATTCTAAACGGAGAAGCTTCTCTGACGCTTTTTCACAGAGATTTTGAAACTGAAATTTCCAAACCCGTTTCCAACGAAGGGGCCAATGGGCTTCCCCATAGAACTTGCCAACCTGAATTCCTACAGGCTAGATGTGAGAGGCACATTCTGCTGCTTCCTCCCTAACAGTTAAGCTTGCTTCTGAAAGCTCAACCTCCGGGGAGTTTGTTTGGCAGAGATATAGAACACACTTTTCCAAGCCTGTTGGAAGGCATTTGCAGTTTCATTTCGCGTCTAATTTCCCAAACCAAACTGCTTGCAGCTCTAACTCCCTTCTAACTACCACTTCTTCGGTTCAGTGAGATATGCTGGATTCTAAACGGAGAAGCTTCTCTGACGCTTTTTCACAGAGATTTTGAAACTGAAATTTCCAAACCCGTTTCCAACGAAGGGGCCAATTGGCTTCCCCATAGAACTTGCCAACCTGAATTCCTACAGGCTAGATGTGAGAGGCACATTCTGCTGCTTCCTCCCTTAGAGTTAAACTAGCTTCTGAAAGCTCAACCTCCGGGGAGTTTGTTTGGCAGAGATATAGAACACACTTTTCCAAGCCTGTTGGAAGGCATTTGCAGTTTCATTTCGCGTCTAATTTCCCAAACCAAACTGCTTGCAGCTCTAACTGCCTTCTAACTACCACTTCTTCGGTTCAGTGAGATATGCTGGATTCTAAACGGAGAAGCTTCTCTGACGCTTTTTCACAGAGATTTTGAAACTGAAATCTCCCATGCTGTTTCCACCATAGCCAGCAATGGGCTTCCCCATAGAACTTGCCAACCTGAATTCCTACAGGCTAGATGTGAGAGGCACATTCTGCTGCTTCCTCCCTTAGAGTTAAACTAGCTTCTGAAAGCTCAACCTCCAGGGAGTCTGTTTGGGAGAGATATAGAACACACTTTTCCAAGCCTGTTGGAAGGCATTTGCAGTTTCATTTCGCGTCTAATTTCCCAAACCAAACTGCTTGCAGCTCTAACTGCCTTCTAACTACCACTTCTTCGGTTCAGTGAGATATGCTGGATTCTAAACGGAGAAGCTTCTCTGACGCTTTTTCACAGAGATTTTGAAACTGAAATCTCCCATGCCGTTTCCACCATAGGCAGCAATGGGCTTCCCCATAGAACTTGCCAACCTGAATTCCTACAGGCTAGATGTGAGAGGCACATTCTGCTGCTTCCTCCCTAACAGATAAGCTTGCTTCTGAAAGCTCAACCTCCGGGGACTCTGTTTGGCACAGATATAGAACACACTTTTCCAAGCCTGTTGGAAGGCCTTTGCAGTGTCATTTCGCATCTAATTTCCCAAACCAAACTGCTTGCAGCTCTAACTCCCTTCTAACTACCACTTCTTCGGTTCAGTGTGATATGCTGGATTCTAAACGGAGAAGCTTCTCTGACGCTTTTTCACAGAGATTTTGAAACTGAAATTTCCAAACCCGTTTCCAACGAAGGCGCCAATGGGCTTCCCCATAGAACTTGCCAACCTGAATTCCTACAGGCTAGATGTGAGAGGCACATCCTGCTGCTTCCTCCCTTAGAGTTAAACTAGCTTCTGAAAGCTCAACCTCCGGGGAGTTTGTTTGGCAGAGATATAGAACACACTTTTCCAAGCCTGTTGGAAGGCATTTGCAGTTTCATTTCGTGTCTAATTTCCCAAACCAAACTGCTTGCAGCTCTAACTCCCTTCTAACTACCACTTCTTCGGTTCAGTGAGATATGCTGGATTCTAAACGGAGAAGCTTCTCTGACGCTTTTTCACAGAGATTTTGAAACTGAAATCTCCCATGCCGTTTCCACCATAGGCAGCAATGGGCTTCCCCATAGAACTTGCCAACCTGAATTCCTACAGGCTAGATGTGAGAGGCACATTCTGCTGCTTCCTCCCTAAGAGTTAAGCTTGCTTCTGAAAGTTCAACCTCCGGGGACTCTGTTTGGCAGAGATATAGAACACACTTTTCTAAGCCTGTTGGAAGGCCTTTGCAGTGTCATTTCGCATCTAATTTCCCAAACCAAACTGCTTGCAGCTCTAACTCCCTTCTAACTACCACTTCTTCGGTTCAGTGAGATATGCTGGATTCTAAACGGAGAAGCTTCTCTGATGCTTTTTCACAGAGATTTTGAAACTGAAATCTCCCATGCCGTTTCCACCATAGGCAGCAATGGGCTTCCCCATAGAACTTGCCAACCTGAATTCCTACAGGCTAGATGTGAGAGGCACATTCTGCTGCTTCCTCCCTTAGAGTTAAACTAGCTTCTGAAAGCTCAACCTCCGGGGAGTTTGTTTGGCAGAGATATAGAACACACTTTTCCAAGCCTGTTGGAAGGCATTTGCAGTTTCATTTCGCGTCTAATTTCCCAAACCAAACTGCTTGCAGCTCTAACTCCCTTCTAACTACCACTTCTTCGGTTCAGTGAGATATGCTGGATTCTAAACGGAGAAGCTTCTCTGACGCTTTTTCACAGAGATTTTGAAACTGAAATCTCCCATGCCGTTTCCACCATAGGCAGCAATGGGCTTCCCCATAGAACTTGCCAACCTGAATTCCTACAGGCTAGATGTGAGAGGCACATTCTGCTGCTTCCTCCCTTAGAGTTAAACTAGCTTCTGAAAGCTCAACCTCCGGGGACTCTGTTTGGCAGAGATATAGAACACACTTTTCCAAGCCTGTTGGAAGGCCTTTGCAGTGTCATTTCGCATCTAATTTCCCAAACCAAACTGCTTGCAGCTCTAACTCCCTTCTAACTACCACTTCTTCGGTTCAGTGAGATATGCTGGATTCTAAACGGAGAAGCTTCTATGATGCTTTTTCACAGAGATTTTGAAACTGAAATCTCCCATGCCGTTTCCACCATAGGCAGCAATGGGCTTCCCCATAGAACTTGCCAACCTGAATTCCTAAAGGCTAGATGTGAGAGGCACATTCTGCTCCTTCCTCCCTTAGAGTTAAACTTGCTTCTGAAAGCTCAACCTCCGGGGAGTTTGTTTGGCAGAGATATAGAACACACTTTTCCAAGCCTGTTGGAAGGCATTTGCAGTTTCATTTCGCGTCTAATTTCCCAAACCAAACTGCTTGCAGCTCTAACTCCCTTCTAACTACCACTTCTTCGGTTCAGTGAGATATGCTGGATTCTAAACGGAGAAGCTTCTCTGACGCTTTTTCACAGAGATTTTGAAACTGAAATTTCCAAACCCGTTTCCAACGAAGGGGCCAATGGGCTTCTCCATAGAACTTGCCAACCTGAATTCCTACAGGCTAGATGTGAGAGGCACATTCTGCTGCTTCCTCCCTTAGAGTTAATCTAGCTTCTGAAAGCTGAACCTCCGGGGAGTTTGTTTGGCAGAGATATAGAACACACTTTTCCAAGCCTGTTGGAAGGCATTTGCAGTTTCATGTCGCGTCTAATTTCCCAAACCAAACTGCTTGCAGCTCTAACTCCCTTCTAACTACCACTTCTTCGGTTCAGTGAGATATGCTGGATTCTAAACGGAGAAGCTTCTCTGACGCTTTTTCACAGAGATTTTGAAACTGAAATCTCCCATGCTGTTTCCACCATAGGCAGCAATGGGCTTCCCCATAGAACTTGCCAACCTGAATTCCTACAGGCTAGATGTGAGAGGCACATTCTGCTGCTTCCTCCCTTAGAGTTAAACTAGCTTCTGAAAGCTCAACCTCCGGGGAGTCTGTTTGGCAGAGATATAGAACACATTTTTCCAAGCCTGTAGGAAGGCATTTGCAGTTTCATTTCGCGTCTAATTTCCCAAACCAAACTGCTTGCAGCTCTAACTCCCTTCTAACTACCACTTCTTCGGTTCAGTGAGATATGCTGGATTCTAAACGGAGAAGCTTCTCTGACGCTTTTTCACAGAGATTTTGAAACTGAAATTTCCAAACCCGTTTCCAACGAAGGCACCAATGGGCTTCCCCATAGAACTTGCCAACCTGAATTCCTACAGGCTAGATGTGAGAGGCACATTCTGCTGCTTCCTCCCTTAGAGTTAAACTAGCTTCTGAAAGCTCAACCTCCGGGGAGTTTGTTTGGCAGAGATATAGAACACACTTTTCCAAGCCTGTTGGAAGGCATTTGCAGTTTCATTTCGCGTCTAATTTCCCTAACCAAACTGCTTGCAGCTCTAACTGCCTTCTAACTACCACTTCTTCGGTTCAGTGAGATATGCTGGATTCTAAACGGAGAAGCTTCTCTGACGCTTTTTCACAGAGATTTTGAAACTGAAATCTCCCATGCCGTTTCCACCATAGGCAGCAATGGGCTTCCCCATAGAACTTGCCAACCTGAATTCCTACAGGCTAGATGTGAGAGGCACATTCTGCTGCTTCCTCCCTTAGAGTTAAGCTAGCTTCTGAAAGCTCAACCTCCAGGGAGTCTGTTTGGCAGAGATATAGAACACACTTTTCCAAGCCTGTTGGAAGGCCTTTGCAGTGTCATTTCGCATCTAATTTCCCAAACCAAACTGCTTGCAGCTCTAACTCCCTTCTAACTACCACTTCTTCGGTTCAGTGAGATATGCTGGATTCTAAACGGAGAAGCTTCTCTGACGCTTTTTCACAGAGATTTTGAAACTGAAATCTCCCATGCCGTTTCCACCATAGGCAGCAATGGGCTTCCCCATAGAACTTGCCAACCTGAATTCCTACAGGCTAGATGTGAGAGGCACATTCTGCTGCTTCCTCCCTAACAGATGAGCTTGCTTCTGAAAGCTCAACCTCCGGGGACTCTGTTTGGCACAGATATAGAACACACTTTTCCAAGCCTGTTGGAAGGCCTTTGCAGTGTCATTTCGCATCTAATTTCCCAAACCAAACTGCTTGCAGCTCTAACTCCCTTCTAACTACCACTTCTTCGGTTCAGTGAGATATGCTGGATTCTAAACGGAGAAGCTTCTCTGATGCTTTTTCACAGAGATTTTGAAACTGAAATCTCCCATGCCGTTTCCACCATAGGCAGCAATGGGCTTCCCCATAGAACTTGCCAACCTGAATTCCTACAGGCTAGATGTGAGAGGCACATTCTGCTGCTTCCTCCCTTAGAGTTAAACTAGCTTCTGAAAGCTGAACCTCCGGGGAGTTTGTTTGGCAGAGATATAGAACACACTTTTCCAAGCCTGTTGGAAGGCATTTGCAGTTTCATTTCGCGTCTAATTTCCCAAACCAAACTGCTTGCAGCTCTAACTCCCTTCTAACTACCACTTCTTCGGTTCAGTGAGATATGCTGGATTCTAAACGGAGAAGCTTCTCTGACGCTTTTTCACAGAGATTTTGAAACTGAAATCTCCCATGCCGTTTCCACCATAGGCAGCAATGGGCTTCCCCATAGAACTTGCCAACCTGAATTCCTACAGGCTAGATGTGAGAGGCACATTCTGCTGCTTCCTCCCTTAGAGTTAAACTAGCTTCTGAAAGCTCAACCTCCGGGGACTCTGTTTGGCAGAGATATAGAACACACATTTCCAAGCCTGTTGGAAGGCCTTTGCAGTGTCATTTCGCATCTAATTTCCCAAACCAAACTGCTTGCAGCTCTAACTCCCTTCTAACTACCACTTCTTCGGTTCAGTGAGATATGCTGGATTCTAAACGGAGAAGCTTCTCTGATGCTTTTTCACAGAGATTTTGAAACTGAAATCTCCCATGCCGTTTCCACCATAGGCAGCAATGGGCTTCCCCATAGAACTTGCCAACCTGAATTCCTAAAGGCTAGATGTGAGAGGCACATTCTGCTCCTTCCTCCCTTAGAGATAAACTTGCTTCTGAAAGCTCAACCTCCGGGGAGTTTGTTTGGCAGAGATATAGAACACACTTTTCCAAGCCTGTTGGAAGGCATTTGCAGTTTCATTTCGCGTCTAATTTCCCAAACCAAACTGCTTGCAGCTCTAACTCCCTTCTAACTACCACTTCTTCGGTTCAGTGAGATATGCTGGATTCTAAACGGAGAAGCTTCTCTGACGCTTTTTCACAGAGATTTTGAAACTGAAATTTCCAAACCCGTTTCCAACGAAGGGGCCAATGGGCTTCCCCATAGAACTTGCCAACCTGAATTCCTACAGGCTAGATGTGAGAGGCACATTCTGCTGCTTCCTCCCTTAGAGTTAATCTAGCTTCTGAAAGCTGAACCTCCGGGGAGTTTGTTTGGCAGAGATATAGAACACACTTTTCCAAGCCTGTTGGAAGGCATTTGCAGTTTCATGTCGCGTCTAATTTCCCAAACCAAACTGCTTGCAGCTCTAACTCCCTTCTAACTACCACTTCTTCGGTTCAGTTAGATATGCTGGATTCTAAACGGAGAAGCTTCTCTGACGCTTTTTCACAGAGATTTTGAAACTGAAATCTCCCATGCCGTTTCCACCATAGGCAGCATTGGGCTTCCCCATAGAACTTGCCAACCTGAATTCCTACAGGCTAGATGTGAGAGGCACATTCTGCTGCTTCCTCCCTTAGAGTTAAACTAGCTTCTGAAAGCTCAACCTCCGGGGAGTCTGTTTGGCAGAGATATAGAACACATTTTTCCAAGCCTGTAGGAAGGCATTTGCAGTTTCATTTCGCGTCTAATTTCCCAAACCAAACTGCTTGCAGCTCTAACTCCCTTCTAACTACCACTTCTTCGGTTCAGTGAGATATGCTGGATTCTAAACGGAGAAGCTTCTCTGACGCTTTTTCACAGAGATTTTGAAACTGAAATTTCCAAACCCGTTTCCAACGAAGGCACCAATGGGCTTCCCCATAGAACTTGCCAACCTGAATTCCTACAGGCTAGATGTGAGAGGCACATTCTGCTGCTTCCTCCCTTAGAGTTAAACTAGCTTCTGAAAGCTCAACCTCCGGGGAGTTTGTTTGGCAGAGATATAGAACACACTTTTCCAAGCCTGTTGGAAGGCATTTGCAGTTTCATTTCGCGTCTAATTTCCCAAACCAAACTGCTTGCAGCTCTAACTGCCTTCTAACTACCACTTCTTCGGTTCAGTGAGATATGCTGGATTCTAAACGGAGAAGCTTCTCTGACGCTTTTTCACAGAGATTTTGAAACTGAAATCTCCCATGCCGTTTCCACCATAGGCAGCAATGGGCTTCCCCATAGAACTTGCCAACCTGAATTCCTACAGGCTAGATGTGAGAGGCACATTCTGCTGCTTCCTCCCTTAGAGTTAAACTAGCTTCTGAAAGCTCAACCTCCGGGGAGTCTGTTTGGCAGAGATATAGAACACATTTTTCCAAGCCTGTAGGAAGGCATTTGCAGTTTCATTTCGCGTCTAATTTCCCAAACCAAACTGCTTGCAGCTCTAACTCCCTTCTAACTACCACTTCTTCGGTTCAGTGAGATATGCTGGATTCTAAACGGAGAAGCTTCTCTGACGCTTTTTCACAGAGATTTTGAAACTGAAATTTCCAAACCCGTTTCCAACGAAGGGGCCAATTGGCTTCCCCATAGAACTTGCCAACCTGAATTCCTACAGGCTTGATGTGAGAGGCACATTCTGCTGCTTCCTCCCTTAGAGTTAAACTAGCTTCTGAAAGCTCAACCTCCGGGGAGTTTGTTTGGCAGAGATATAGAACACACTTTTCCAAGCCTGTTGGAAGGCATTTGCAGTTTCATTTCGCATCTAATTTCCCAAACCAAACTGCTTGCAGCTCTAACTGCCTTCTAACTACCACTTCTTCGGTTCAGTGAGATATGCTGGATTCTAAACGGAGAAGCTTCTCTGACGCTTTTTCACAGAGATTTTGAAACTGAAATTTCCAAACCCGTTTCCAACGAAGGCGCCAATGGGCTTCCCCATAGAACTTGCCAACCTGAATTCCTACAGGCTAGATGTGAGAGGCACATTCTGCTGCTTCCTCGCTTAGAGTTAAACTAGCTTCTGAAAGCTCAACCTCCGGGGAGTTTGTTTGGCAGAGATATAGAACACACTTTTCCAAGCCTGTTGGAAGGCATTTGCAGTTTCATTTCGCGTCTAATTTCCCAAACCAAACTGCTTGCAGCTCTAACTCCCTTCTAACTACCACTTCTTCGGTTCAGTGAGATATGCTGGATTCTAAACGGAGAAGCTTCTCTGACGCTTTTTCACAGAGATTTTGAAACTGAAATCTCTCATGCCGTTTCCACCTTAGGCAGCAATGGGCTTCCCCATAGAACTTGCCAACCTGAATTCCTACAGGCTAGATGTGAGAGGCACATTCTGCTGCTTCCTCGCTAACAGTTAAGCTTGCTTCTGAAAGCTCAACCTCCGGGGACTCTGTTTGGCAGAGATATAGAACACACTTTTCCAAGCCTGTTGGAAGGCCTTTGCAGTGTCATTTCGCATCTAATTTCCCAAACCAAACTGCTTGCAGCTCTAACTCCCTTCTAACTACCACTTCTTCGGTTCAGTGAGATATGCTGGATTCTAAACGGAGAAGCTTCTCTGACGCTTTTTCACAGAGATTTTGAAACTGAAATCTCCCATGCCGTTTCCACCATAGGCAGCAATGGGCTTCCCCATAGAACTTGCCAACCTGAATTCCTACAGGCTAGATGTGAGAGGCACATTCTGCTGCTTCCTCCCTTAGAGTTAAACTAGCTTCTGAAAGCTCAACCTCCGGGGAGTCTGTTTGGCAGAGATATAGAACACATTTTTCCAAGCCTGTAGGAAGGCATTTGCAGTTTCATTTCGCGTCTAATTTCCCAAACCAAACTGCTTGCAGCTCTAACTCCCTTCTAACTACCACTTCTTCGGTTCAGTGAGATATGCTGGATTCTAAACGGAGAAGCTTCTCTGACGCTTTTTCACAGAGATTTTGAAACTGAAATTTCCAAAACCGTTTCCAACGAAGGGGCCAATGGGCTTCCCCATAGAACTTGCCAACCTGAATTCCTACAGGCTAGATGTGAGAGGCACATTCTGCTGCTTCCTCCCTTAGAGTTAAACTAGCTTCTGAAAGCTCAACCTCCGGGGAGTTTGTTTGGCAGAGATATAGAACACACTTTTCCAAGCCTGTTGGAAGGCATTTGCAGTTTCATTTCGCGTCTAATTTCCCAAACCAAACTGCTTGCAGCTCTAACTGCCTTCTAACTACCACTTCTTCGGTTCAGTGAGATATGCTGGATTCTAAACGGAGAAGCTTCTCTGACGCTTTTTCACAGAGATTTTGAAACTGAAATCTCCCATGCTGTTTCCACCATAGCCAGCAATGGGCTTCCCCATAGAACTTGCCAACCTGAATTCCTACAGGCTAGATGTGAGAGGCACATTCTGCTGCTTCCTCCCTTAGAGTTAAACTAGCTTCTGAAAGCTCAACCTCCAGGGAGTCTGTTTGGCAGAGATATAGAACACACTTTTCCAAGCCTGTTGGAAGGCATTTGCAGTTTCATTTCGCGTCTAATTTCCCAAACCAAACTGCTTGCAGCTCTAACTGCCTTCTAACTACCACTTCTTCGGTTCAGTGAGATATGCTGGATTCTAAACGGAGAAGCTTCTCTGACGCTTTTTCACAGAGATTTTGAAACTGAAATCTCCCATGCCGTTTCCACCATAGGCAGCAATGGGCTTCCCCATAGAACTTGCCAACCTGAATTCCTACAGGCTAGATGTGAGAGGCACATTCTGCTGCTTCCTCCCTAACAGATAACCTTGCTTCTGAAAGCTCAACCTCCGGGGACTCTGTTTGGCACAGATATAGAACACACTTTTCCAAGCCTGTTGGAAGGCCTTTGCAGTGTCATTTCGCATCTAATTTCCCAAACCAAACTGCTTGCAGCTCTAACTCCCTTCTAACTACCACTTCTTCGGTTCAGTGAGATATGCTGGATTCTAAACGGAGAAGCTTCTCTGACGCTTTTTCACAGAGATTTTGAAACTGAAATCTCCCATGCCGTTTCCACCATAGGCAGCAATGGGCTTCCCAATAGAACTTGCCAACCTGAATTCCTACAGGCTAGATGTGAGAGGCACATTCTGCTGCTTCCTCCCTTAGAGTTAAACTTGCTTCTGAAAGCTCAACCTCCGGGGAGTTTGTTTGGCAGAGATATAGAACACACTTTTCCAAGCCTGTTGGAAGGCATTTGCAGTTTCATTTCGCGTCTAATTTCCCAAACCAAACTGCTTGCAGCTCTAACTCCCTTCTAACTACTACTTCTTCGGTTCAGTGAGATATGCTGGATTCTAAACGGAGAAGCTTCTCTGACGCTTTTTCACAGAGATTTTGAAACTGAAATCTCCCATGCTGTTTCCACCATAGCCAGCAATGGGCTTCCCCATAGAACTTGCCAACCTGAATTCCTACAGGCTAGATGTGAGAGGCACATTCTGCTGCTTCCTCCCTTAGAGTTAAACTAGCTTCTGAAAGCTCAACCTCCAGGGAGTCTGTTTGGCAGAGATATAGAACACACTTTTCCAAGCCTGTTGGAAGGCATTTGCAGTTTCATTTCGCGTCTAATTTCCCAAACCAAACTGCTTGCAGCTCTAACTGCCTTCTAACTACCACTTCTTCGGTTCAGTGAGATATGCTGGATTCTAAACGGAGAAGCTTCTCTGACGCTTTTTCACAGAGATTTTGAAACTGAAATCTCCCATGCCGTTTCCACCATAGGCAGCAATGGGCTTCCCCATAGAACTTGCCAACCTGAATTCCTACAGGCTAGATGTGAGAGGCACATTCTGCTGCTTCCTCCCTAACAGATAAGCTTGCTTCTGAAAGCTCAACCTCCGGGGACTCTGTTTGGCAGAGATATAGAACACACTTTTCCAAGCCTGTTGGAAGGCCTTTGCAGTGTCATTTCGCATCTAATTTCCCAAACCAAACTGCTTGCAGCTCTAACTCCCTTCTAACTACCACTTCTTAGGTTCAGTGAGATATGCTGGATTCTAAACGGAGAAGCTTCTCTGATGCTTTTTCACAGAGATTTTGAAACTGAAATCTCCCATGCCGTTTCCACCATAGGCAGCAATGGGCTTCCCCATAGAACTTGCCAACCTGAATTCCTAAAGGCTAGATGTGAGAGGCACATTCTGCTCCTTCCTCCCTTAGAGTTAAACTTGCTTCTAAAAGCTCAACCTCCGGGGAGTTTGTTTGGCAGAGATATAGAACACACTTTTCCAAGCCTGTTGGAAGGCATTTGCAGTTTCATTTCGCGTCTAATTTCCCAAACCAAACTGCTTGCAGCTCTAACTCCCTTCTAACTACCACTTCTTCGGTTCAGTGAGATATGCTGGATTCTAAACGGAGAAGCTTCTCTGACGCTTTTTCACAGAGATTTTGAAACTGAAATTTCCAAACCCGTTTCCAACGAAGGGGCCAATGGGCTTCCCCATAGAACTTGCCAACCTGAATTCCTACAGGCTAGATGTGAGAGGCACATTCTGCTGCTTCCTCCCTAACAGTTAAGCTTGCTTCTGAAAGCTCAACCTCCGGGGAGTTTGTTTGGCAGAGATATAGAACACACTTTTCCAAGCCTGTTGGAAGGCATTTGCAGTTTCATTTCGCGTCTAATTTCCCAAACCAAACTGCTTGCAGCTCTAACTCCCTTCTAACTACCACTTCTTCGGTTCAGTGAGATATGCTGGATTCTAAACGGAGAAGCTTCTCTGACGCTTTTTCACAGAGATTTTGAAACTGAAATCTCCCATGCCGTTTCAACCATAGGCAGCAATGGGCTTCCCCATAGAACTTGCCAACCTGAATTCCTACAGGCTAGATGTGAGAGGCACATTCTGCTGCTTCCTCCCTTAGAGTTAAACTAGCTTCTGAAAGCTCAACCTCCGGGGAGTCTGTTTGGCAGAGATATAGAACACATTTTTCCAAGCCTGTTGGAAGGCATTTGCAGTTTCATTTCGCGTCTAATTTCCCAAACCAAACTGCTTGCAGCTCTAACTCCCTTCTAACTACCACTTCTTCGGTTCAGTGAGATATGCTGGATTCTAAACGGAGAAGCTTCTCGGACGCTTTTTCACAGAGATTTTGAAACTGAAATCTCCCATGCCGTTTCCACCATAGGCAGCAATGGGCTTCCCCATAGAACTTGCCAACCTGAATTCCTACAGGCTAGTTGTGAGAGGCACATTCTGCTGCTTCCTCCCTTAGAGTTAAACTTGCTTCTGAAAGCTCAACCTCCGGGGAGTTTGTTTGGCAGAGATATAGAACACACTTTTTCAAGCCTGTTGGAAGGCATTTGCAGTTTCATTTCGCGTCTAATTTCCCAAACCAAACTGCTTGCAGCTCTAACTGCCTTCTAACTACCACTTCTTCGGTTCAGTGAGATATGCTGGATTCTAAACGGAGAAGCTTCTCTGACGCTTTTTCACAGAGATTTTGAAACTGAAATTTCCAAACCCGTTTCCAACGAAGGGGCCAATGGGCTTCCCCATAGAACTTGCCAACCTGAATTCCTACAGGCTAGATGTGAGAGGCACATTCTGCTGCTTCCTCCCTTAGAGTTAAACTAGCTTCTGAAAGCTCAACCTCCAGGGAGTCTGTTTGGGAGAGATATAGAACACACTTTTCCAAGCCTGTTGGAAGGCATTTGCAGTTTCATTTCGCGTCTAATTTCCCAAACCAAACTGCTTGCAGCTCTAACTGCCTTCTAACTACCACTTCTTCGGTTCAGTGAGATATGCTGGATTCTAAACGGAGAAGCTTCTCTGACGCTTTTTCACAGAGATTTTGAAACTGAAATCTCCCATGCCGTTTCCACCATAGGCAGCAATGGGCTTCCCCATAGAACTTGCCAACCTGAATTCCTACAGGCTAGATGTGAGAGGCACATTCTGCTCCTTCCTCCCTTAGAGATAAACTTGCTTCTGAAAGCTCAACCTCCGGGGAGTTTGTTTGGCAGAGATATAGAACACACTTTTCCAAGCCTGTTGGAAGGCATTTGCAGTTTCATTTCGCGTCTAATTTCCCAAACCAAACTGCTTGCAGCTCTAACTCCCTTCTAACTACCACTTCTTCGGTTCAGTGAGATATGCTGGATTCTAAACGGAGAAGCTTCTCTGACGCTTTTTCACAGAGATTTTGAAACTGAAATTTCCAAACCCGTTTCCAACGAAGGGGCCAATGGGCTTCCCCATAGAACTTGCCAACCTGAATTCCTACAGGCTAGATGTGAGAGGCACATTCTGCTGCTTCCTCCCTTAGAGTTAATCTAGCTTCTGAAAGCTGAACCTCCGGGGAGTTTGTTTGGCAGAGATATAGAACACACTTTTCCAAGCCTGTTGGAAGGCATTTGCAGTTTCATGTCGCGTCTAATTTCCCAAACCAAACTGCTTGCAGCTCTAACTCCCTTCTAACTACCACTTCTTCGGTTCAGTTAGATATGCTGGATTCTAAACGGAGAAGCTTCTCTGACGCTTTTTCACAGAGATTTTGAAACTGAAATCTCCCATGCCGTTTCCACCATAGGCAGCATTGGGCTTCCCCATAGAACTTGCCAACCTGAATTCCTACAGGCTAGATGTGAGAGGCACATTCTGCTGCTTCCTCCCTTAGAGTTAAACTAGCTTCTGAAAGCTCAACCTCCGGGGAGTCTGTTTGGCAGAGATATAGAACACATTTTTCCAAGCCTGTAGGAAGGCATTTGCAGTTTCATTTCGCGTCTAATTTCCCAAACCAAACTGCTTGCAGCTCTAACTCCCTTCTAACTACCACTTCTTCGGTTCAGTGAGATATGCTGGATTCTAAACGGAGAAGCTTCTCTGACGCTTTTTCACAGAGATTTTGAAACTGAAATTTCCAAACCCGTTTCCAACGAAGGCACCAATGGGCTTCCCCATAGAACTTGCCAACCTGAATTCCTACAGGCTAGATGTGAGAGGCACATTCTGCTGCTTCCTCCCTTAGAGTTAAACTAGCTTCTGAAAGCTCAACCTCCGGGGAGTTTGTTTGGCAGAGATATAGAACACACTTTTCCAAGCCTGTTGGAAGGCATTTGCAGTTTCATTTCGCGTCTAATTTCCCAAACCAAACTGCTTGCAGCTCTAACTGCCTTCTAACTACCACTTCTTCGGTTCAGTGAGATATGCTGGATTCTAAACGGAGAAGCTTCTCTGACGCTTTTTCACAGAGATTTTGAAACTGAAATCTCCCATGCCGTTTCCACCATAGGCAGCAATGGGCTTCCCCATAGAACTTGCCAACCTGAATTCCTACAGGCTAGATGTGAGAGGCACATTCTGCTGCTTCCTCCCTTAGAGTTAAACTAGCTTCTGAAAGCTCAACCTCCGGGGAGTCTGTTTGGCAGAGATATAGAACACATTTTTCCAAGCCTGTAGGAAGGCATTTGCAGTTTCATTTCGCGTCTAATTTCCCAAACCAAACTGCTTGCAGCTCTAACTCCCTTCTAACTACCACTTCTTCGGTTCAGTGAGATATGCTGGATTCTAAACGGAGAAGCTTCTCTGACGCTTTTTCACAGAGATTTTGAAACTGAAATTTCCAAACCCGTTTCCAACGAAGGGGCCAATTGGCTTCCCCATAGAACTTGCCAACCTGAATTCCTACAGGCTTGATGTGAGAGGCACATTCTGCTGCTTCCTCCCTTAGAGTTAAACTAGCTTCTGAAAGCTCAACCTCCGGGGAGTTTGTTTGGCAGAGATATAGAACACACTTTTCCAAGCCTGTTGGAAGGCATTTGCAGTTTCATTTCGCATCTAATTTCCCAAACCAAACTGCTTGCAGCTCTAACTGCCTTCTAACTACCACTTCTTCGGTTCAGTGAGATATGCTGGATTCTAAACGGAGAAGCTTCTCTGACGCTTTTTCACAGAGATTTTGAAACTGAAATTTCCAAACCCGTTTCCAACGAAGGCGCCAATGGGCTTCCCCATAGAACTTGCCAACCTGAATTCCTACAGGCTAGATGTGAGAGGCACATTCTGCTGCTTCCTCGCTTAGAGTTAAACTAGCTTCTGAAAGCTCAACCTCCGGGGAGTTTGTTTGGCAGAGATATAGAACACACTTTTCCAAGCCTGTTGGAAGGCATTTGCAGTTTCATTTCGCGTCTAATTTCCCAAACCAAACTGCTTGCAGCTCTAACTCCCTTCTAACTACCACTTCTTCGGTTCAGTGAGATATGCTGGATTCTAAACGGAGAAGCTTCTCTGACGCTTTTTCACAGAGATTTTGAAACTGAAATCTCTCATGCCGTTTCCACCTTAGGCAGCAATGGGCTTCCCCATAGAACTTGCCAACCTGAATTCCTACAGGCTAGATGTGAGAGGCACATTCTGCTGCTTCCTCGCTAACAGTTAAGCTTGCTTCTGAAAGCTCAACCTCCGGGGACTCTGTTTGGCAGAGATATAGAACACACTTTTCCAAGCCTGTTGGAAGGCCTTTGCAGTGTCATTTCGCATCTAATTTCCCAAACCAAACTGCTTGCAGCTCTAACTCCCTTCTAACTACCACTTCTTCGGTTCAGTGAGATATGCTGGATTCTAAACGGAGAAGCTTCTCTGACGCTTTTTCACAGAGATTTTGAAACTGAAATCTCCCATGCCGTTTCCACCATAGGCAGCAATGGGCTTCCCCATAGAACTTGCCAACCTGAATTCCTACAGGCTAGATGTGAGAGGCACATTCTGCTGCTTCCTCCCTTAGAGTTAAACTAGCTTCTGAAAGCTCAACCTCCGGGGAGTCTGTTTGGCAGAGATATAGAACACATTTTTCCAAGCCTGTAGGAAGGCATTTGCAGTTTCATTTCGCGTCTAATTTCCCAAACCAAACTGCTTGCAGCTCTAACTCCCTTCTAACTACCACTTCTTCGGTTCAGTGAGATATGCTGGATTCTAAACGGAGAAGCTTCTCTGACGCTTTTTCACAGAGATTTTGAAACTGAAATTTCCAAAACCGTTTCCAACGAAGGGGCCAATGGGCTTCCCCATAGAACTTGCCAACCTGAATTCCTACAGGCTAGATGTGAGAGGCACATTCTGCTGCTTCCTCCCTTAGAGTTAAACTAGCTTCTGAAAGCTCAACCTCCGGGGAGTTTGTTTGGCAGAGATATAGAACACACTTTTCCAAGCCTGTTGGAAGGCATTTGCAGTTTCATTTCGCGTCTAATTTCCCAAACCAAACTGCTTGCAGCTCTAACTGCCTTCTAACTACCACTTCTTCGGTTCAGTGAGATATGCTGGATTCTAAACGGAGAAGCTTCTCTGACGCTTTTTCACAGAGATTTTGAAACTGAAATCTCCCATGCTGTTTCCACCATAGCCAGCAATGGGCTTCCCCATAGAACTTGCCAACCTGAATTCCTACAGGCTAGATGTGAGAGGCACATTCTGCTGCTTCCTCCCTTAGAGTTAAACTAGCTTCTGAAAGCTCAACCTCCAGGGAGTCTGTTTGGCAGAGATATAGAACACACTTTTCCAAGCCTGTTGGAAGGCATTTGCAGTTTCATTTCGCGTCTAATTTCCCAAACCAAACTGCTTGCAGCTCTAACTGCCTTCTAACTACCACTTCTTCGGTTCAGTGAGATATGCTGGATTCTAAACGGAGAAGCTTCTCTGACGCTTTTTCACAGAGATTTTGAAACTGAAATCTCCCATGCCGTTTCCACCATAGGCAGCAATGGGCTTCCCCATAGAACTTGCCAACCTGAATTCCTACAGGCTAGATGTGAGAGGCACATTCTGCTGCTTCCTCCCTAACAGATAAGCTTGCTTCTGAAAGCTCAACCTCCGGGGACTCTGTTTGGCACAGATATAGAACACACTTTTCCAAGCCTGTTGGAAGGCCTTTGCAGTGTCATTTCGCATCTAATTTCCCAAACCAAACTGCTTGCAGCTCTAACTCCCTTCTAACTACCACTTCTTCGGTTCAGTGAGATATGCTGGATTCTAAACGGAGAAGCTTCTCTGACGCTTTTTCACAGAGATTTTGAAACTGAAATCTCCCATGCCGTTTCCACCATAGGCAGCAATGGGCTTCCCAATAGAACTTGCCAACCTGAATTCCTACAGGCTAGATGTGAGAGGCACATTCTGCTGCTTCCTCCCTTAGAGTTAAACTTGCTTCTGAAAGCTCAACCTCCGGGGAGTTTGTTTGGCAGAGATATAGAACACACTTTTCCAAGCCTGTTGGAAGGCATTTGCAGTTTCATTTCGCGTCTAATTTCCCAAACCAAACTGCTTGCAGCTCTAACTCCCTTCTAACTACCACTTCTTCGGTTCAGTGAGATATGCTGGATTCTAAACGGAGAAGCTTCTCTGACGCTTTTTCACAGAGATTTTGAAACTGAAATCTCCCATGCTGTTTCCACCATAGCCAGCAATGGGCTTCCCCATAGAACTTGCCAACCTGAATTCCTACAGGCTAGATGTGAGAGGCACATTCTGCTGCTTCCTCCCTTAGAGTTAAACTAGCTTCTGAAAGCTCAACCTCCAGGGAGTCTGTTTGGCAGAGATATAGAACACACTTTTCCAAGCCTGTTGGAAGGCATTTGCAGTTTCATTTCGCGTCTAATTTCCCAAACCAAACTGCTTGCAGCTCTAACTGCCTTCTAACTACCACTTCTTCGGTTCAGTGAGATATGCTGGATTCTAAACGGAGAAGCTTCTCTGACGCTTTTTCACAGAGATTTTGAAACTGAAATCTCCCATGCCGTTTCCACCATAGGCAGCAATGGGCTTCCCCATAGAACTTGCCAACCTGAATTCCTACAGGCTAGATGTGAGAGGCACATTCTGCTGCTTCCTCCCTAACAGATAAGCTTGCTTCTGAAAGCTCAACCTCCGGGGACTCTGTTTGGCAGAGATATAGAACACACTTTTCCAAGCCTGTTGGAAGGCCTTTGCAGTGTCATTTCGCATCTAATTTCCCAAACCAAACTGCTTGCAGCTCTAACTCCCTTCTAACTACCACTTCTTAGGTTCAGTGAGATATGCTGGATTCTAAACGGAGAAGCTTCTCTGATGCTTTTTCACAGAGATTTTGAAACTGAAATCTCCCATGCCGTTTCCACCATAGGCAGCAATGGGCTTCCCCATAGAACTTGCCAACCTGAATTCCTAAAGGCTAGATGTGAGAGGCACATTCTGCTCCTTCCTCCCTTAGAGTTAAACTTGCTTCTAAAAGCTCAACCTCCGGGGAGTTTGTTTGGCAGAGATATAGAACACACTTTTCCAAGCCTGTTGGAAGGCATTTGCAGTTTCATTTCGCGTCTAATTTCCCAAACCAAACTGCTTGCAGCTCTAACTCCCTTCTAACTACCACTTCTTCGGTTCAGTGAGATATGCTGGATTCTAAACGGAGAACCTTCTCTGACGCTTTTTCACAGAGATTTTGAAACTGAAATTTCCAAACCCGTTTCCAACGAAGGGGCCAATGGGCTTCCCCATAGAACTTGCCAACCTGAATTCCTACAGGCTAGATGTGAGAGGCACATTCTGCTGCTTCCTCCCTAACAGTTAAGCTTGCTTCTGAAAGCTCAACCTCCGGGGAGTTTGTTTGGCAGAGATATAGAACACACTTTTCCAAGCCTGTTGGAAGGCATTTGCAGTTTCATTTCGCGTCTAATTTCCCAAACCAAACTGCTTGCAGCTCTAACTCCCTTCTAACTACCACTTCTTCGGTTCAGTGAGATATGCTGGATTCTAAACGGAGAAGCTTCTCTGACGCTTTTTCACAGAGATTTTGAAACTGAAATCTCCCATGCCGTTTCAACCATAGGCAGCAATGGGCTTCCCCATAGAACTTGCCAACCTGAATTCCTACAGGCTAGATGTGAGAGGCACATTCTGCTGCTTCCTCCCTTAGAGTTAAACTAGCTTCTGAAAGCTCAACCTCCGGGGAGTCTGTTTGGCAGAGATATAGAACACATTTTTCCAAGCCTGTTGGAAGGCATTTGCAGTTTCATTTCGCGTCTAATTTCCCAAACCAAACTGCTTGCAGCTCTAACTCCCTTCTAACTACCACTTCTTCGGTTCAGTGAGATATGCTGGATTCTAAACGGAGAAGCTTCTCGGACGCTTTTTCACAGAGATTTTGAAACTGAAATCTCCCATGCCGTTTCCACCATAGGCAGCAATGGGCTTCCCCATAGAACTTGCCAACCTGAATTCCTACAGGCTAGTTGTGAGAGGCACATTCTGCTGCTTCCTCCCTTAGAGTTAAACTTGCTTCTGAAAGCTCAACCTCCGGGGAGTTTGTTTGGCAGAGATATAGAACACACTTTTTCAAGCCTGTTGGAAGGCATTTGCAGTTTCATTTCGCGTCTAATTTCCCAAACCAAACTGCTTGCAGCTCTAACTGCCTTCTAACTACCACTTCTTCGGTTCAGTGAGATATGCTGGATTCTAAACGGAGAAGCTTCTCTGACGCTTTTTCACAGAGATTTTGAAACTGAAATTTCCAAACCCGTTTCCAACGAAGGGGCCAATGGGCTTCCCCATAGAACTTGCCAACCTGAATTCCTACAGGCTAGATGTGAGAGGCACATTCTGCTGCTTCCTCCCTTAGAGTTAAACTAGCTTCTGAAAGCTCAACCTCCAGGGAGTCTGTTTGGGAGAGATATAGAACACACTTTTCCAAGCCTGTTGGAAGGCATTTGCAGTTTCATTTCGCGTCTAATTTCCCAAACCAAACTGCTTGCAGCTCTAACTGCCTTCTAACTACCACTTCTTCGGTTCAGTGAGATATGCTGGATTCTAAACGGAGAAGCTTCTCTGACGCTTTTTCACAGAGATTTTGAAACTGAAATCTCCCATGCCGTTTCCACCATAGGCAGCAATGGGCTTCCCCATAGAACTTGCCAACCTGAATTCCTACAGGCTAGATGTGAGAGGCACATTCTGCTGCTTCCTCCCTAACAGATAAGCTTGCTTCTGAAAGCTCAACCTCCGGGGACTCTGTTTGGCACAGATATAGAACACACTTTTCCAAGCCTGTTGGAAGGCCTTTGCAGTGTCATTTCGCATCTAATTTCCCAAACCAAACTGCTTGCAGCTCTAACTCCCTTCTAACTACCACTTCTTCGGTTCAGTGTGATATGCTGGATTCTAAACGGAGAAGCTTCTCTGACGCTTTTTCACAGAGATTTTGAAACTGAAATTTCCAAACCCGTTTCCAACGAAGGCGCCAATGGGCTTCCCCATAGAACTTGCCAACCTGAATTCCTACAGGCTAGATGTGAGAGGCACATCCTGCTGCTTCCTCCCTTAGAGTTAAACTAGCTTCTGAAAGCTCAACCTCCGGGGAGTTTGTTTGGCAGAGATATAGAACACACTTTTCCAAGCCTGTTGGAAGGCATTTGCAGTTTCATTTCGTGTCTAATTTCCCAAACCAAACTGCTTGCAGCTCTAACTCCCTTCTAACTACCACTTCTTCGGTTCAGTGAGATATGCTGGATTCTAAACGGAGAAGCTTCTCTGACGCTTTTTCACAGAGATTTTGAAACTGAAATCTCCCATGCCGTTTCCACCATAGGCAGCAATGGGCTTCCCCATAGAACTTGCCAACCTGAATTCCTACAGGCTAGATGTGAGAGGCACATTCTGCTGCTTCCTCCCTAAGAGTTAAGCTTGCTTCTGAAAGTTCAACCTCCGGGGACTCTGTTTGGCAGAGATATAGAACACACTTTTCTAAGCCTGTTGGAAGGCCTTTGCAGTGTCATTTCGCATCTAATTTCCCAAACCAAACTGCTTGCAGCTCTAACTCCCTTCTAACTACCACTTCTTCGGTTCAGTGAGATATGCTGGATTCTAAACGGAGAAGCTTCTCTGATGCTTTTTCACAGAGATTTTGAAACTGAAATCTCCCATGCCGTTTCCACCATAGGCAGCAATGGGCTTCCCCATAGAACTTGCCAACCTGAATTCCTACAGGCTAGATGTGAGAGGCACATTCTGCTGCTTCCTCCCTTAGAGTTAAACTAGCTTCTGAAAGCTCAACCTCCGGGGAGTTTGTTTGGCAGAGATATAGAACACACTTTTCCAAGCCTGTTGGAAGGCATTTGCAGTTTCATTTCGCGTCTAATTTCCCAAACCAAACTGCTTGCAGCTCTAACTCCCTTCTAACTACCACTTCTTCGGTTCAGTGAGATATGCTGGATTCTAAACGGAGAAGCTTCTCTGACGCTTTTTCACAGAGATTTTGAAACTGAAATCTCCCATGCCGTTTCCACCATAGGCAGCAATGGGCTTCCCCATAGAACTTGCCAACCTGAATTCCTACAGGCTAGATGTGAGAGGCACATTCTGCTGCTTCCTCCCTAACAGATAAGCTTGCGTCTGAAAGCTCAACCTCCGGGGACTCTGTTTGGCAGAGATATAGAACACACTTTTCCAAGCCTGTTGGAAGGCCTTTGCAGTGTCATTTCGCATCTAATTTCCCAAACCAAACTGCTTGCAGCTCTAACTCCCTTCTAACTACCACTTCTTAGGTTCAGTGAGATATGCTGGATTCTAAACGGAGAAGCTTCTCTGATGCTTTTTCACAGAGATTTTGAAACTGAAATCTCCCATGCCGTTTCCACCATAGGCAGCAATGGGCTTCCCCATAGAACTTGCCAACCTGAATTCCTAAAGGCTAGATGTGAGAGGCACATTCTGCTCCTTCCTCCCTTAGAGTTAAACTTGCTTCTAAAAGCTCAACCTCCGGGGAGTTTGTTTGGCAGAGATATAGAACACACTTTTCCAAGCCTGTTGGAAGGCATTTGCAGTTTCATTTCGCGTCTAATTTCCCAAACCAAACTGCTTGCAGCTCTAACTCCCTTCTAACTACCACTTCTTCGGTTCAGTGAGATATGCTGGATTCTAAACGGAGAAGCTTCTCTGACGCTTTTTCACAGAGATTTTGAAACTGAAATTTCCAAACCCGTTTCCAACGAAGGGGCCAATGGGCTTCCCCATAGAACTTGCCAACCTGAATTCCTACAGGCTAGATGTGAGAGGCACATTCTGCTGCTTCCTCCCTAACAGTTAAGCTTGCTTCTGAAAGCTCAACCTCCGGGGAGTTTGTTTGGCAGAGATATAGAACACACTTTTCCAAGCCTGTTGGAAGGCATTTGCAGTTTCATTTCGCGTCTAATTTCCCAAACCAAACTGCTTGCAGCTCTAACTCCCTTCTAACTACCACTTCTTCGGTTCAGTGAGATATGCTGGATTCTAAACGGAGAAGCTTCTCTGACGCTTTTTCACAGAGATTTTGAAACTGAAATCTCCCATGCCGTTTCAACCATAGGCAGCAATGGGCTTCCCCATAGAACTTGCCAACCTGAATTCCTACAGGCTAGATGTGAGAGGCACATTCTGCTGCTTCCTCCCTTAGAGTTAAACTAGCTTCTGAAAGCTCAACCTCCGGGGAGTCTGTTTGGCAGAGATATAGAACACATTTTTCCAAGCCTGTTGGAAGGCATTTGCAGTTTCATTTCGCGTCTAATTTCCCAAACCAAACTGCTTGCAGCTCTAACTCCCTTCTAACTACCACTTCTTCGGTTCAGTGAGATATGCTGGATTCTAAACGGAGAAGCTTCTCGGACGCTTTTTCACAGAGATTTTGAAACTGAAATCTCCCATGCCGTTTCCACCATAGGCAGCAATGGGCTTCCCCATAGAACTTGCCAACCTGAATTCCTACAGGCTAGTTGTGAGAGGCACATTCTGCTGCTTCCTCCCTTAGAGTTAAACTTGCTTCTGAAAGCTCAACCTCCGGGGAGTTTGTTTGGCAGAGATATAGAACACACTTTTTCAAGCCTGTTGGAAGGCATTTGCAGTTTCATTTCGCGTCTAATTTCCCAAACCAAACTGCTTGCAGCTCTAACTGCCTTCTAACTACCACTTCTTCGGTTCAGTGAGATATGCTGGATTCTAAACGGAGAAGCTTCTCTGACGCTTTTTCACAGAGATTTTGAAACTGAAATTTCCAAACCCGTTTCCAACGAAGGGGCCAATGGGCTTCCCCATAGAACTTGCCAACCTGAATTCCTACAGGCTAGATGTGAGAGGCACATTCTGCTGCTTCCTCCCTTAGAGTTAAACTAGCTTCTGAAAGCTCAACCTCCGGGGAGTTTGTTTGGCAGAGATATAGAACACACTTTTCCAAGCCTGTTGGAAGGCATTTGCAGTTTCATTTCGCGTCTAATTTCCCAAACCAAACTGCTTGCAGCTCTAACTGCCTTCTAACTACCACTTCTTCGGTTCAGTGAGATATGCTGGATTCTAAACGGAGAAGCTTCTCTGACGCTTTTTCACAGAGATTTTGAAACTGAAATCTCCCATGCTGTTTCCACCATAGCCAGCAATGGGCTTCCCCATAGAACTTGCCAACCTGAATTCCTACAGGCTAGATGTGAGAGGCACATTCTGCTGCTTCCTCCCTTAGAGTTAAACTAGCTTCTGAAAGCTCAACCTCCAGGGAGTCTGTTTGGGAGAGATATAGAACACACTTTTCCAAGCCTGTTGGAAGGCATTTGCAGTTTCATTTCGCGTCTAATTTCCCAAACCAAACTGCTTGCAGCTCTAACTGCCTTCTAACTACCACTTCTTCGGTTCAGTGAGATATGCTGGATTCTAAACGGAGAAGCTTCTCTGACGCTTTTTCACAGAGATTTTGAAACTGAAATCTCCCATGCCGTTTCCACCATAGGCAGCAATGGGCTTCCCCATAGAACTTGCCAACCTGAATTCCTACAGGCTAGATGTGAGAGGCACATTCTGCTGCTTCCTCCCTAACAGATAAGCTTGCTTCTGAAAGCTCAACCTCCGGGGACTCTGTTTGGCACAGATATAGAACACACTTTTCCAAGCCTGTTGGAAGGCCTTTGCAGTGTCATTTCGCATCTAATTTCCCAAACCAAACTGCTTGCAGCTCTAACTCCCTTCTAACTACCACTTCTTCGGTTCAGTGTGATATGCTGGATTCTAAACGGAGAAGCTTCTCTGACGCTTTTTCACAGAGATTTTGAAACTGAAATTTCCAAACCCGTTTCCAACGAAGGCGCCAATGGGCTTCCCCATAGAACTTGCCAACCTGAATTCCTACAGGCTAGATGTGAGAGGCACATCCTGCTGCTTCCTCCCTTAGAGTTAAACTAGCTTCTGAAAGCTCAACCTCCGGGGAGTTTGTTTGGCAGAGATATAGAACACACTTTTCCAAGCCTGTTGGAAGGCATTTGCAGTTTCATTTCGTGTCTAATTTCCCAAACCAAACTGCTTGCAGCTCTAACTCCCTTCTAACTACCACTTCTTCGGTTCAGTGAGATATGCTGGATTCTAAACGGAGAAGCTTCTCTGACGCTTTTTCACAGAGATTTTGAAACTGAAATCTCCCATGCCGTTTCCACCATAGGCAGCAATGGGCTTCCCCATAGAACTTGCCAACCTGAATTCCTACAGGCTAGATGTGAGAGGCACATTCTGCTGCTTCCTCCCTAAGAGTTAAGCTTGCTTCTGAAAGTTCAACCTCCGGGGACTCTGTTTGGCAGAGATATAGAACACACTTTTCTAAGCCTGTTGGAAGGCCTTTGCAGTGTCATTTCGCATCTAATTTCCCAAACCAAACTGCTTGCAGCTCTAACTCCCTTCTAACTACCACTTCTTCGGTTCAGTGAGATATGCTGGATTCTAAACGGAGAAGCTTCTCTGATGCTTTTTCACAGAGATTTTGAAACTGAAATCTCCCATGCCGTTTCCACCATAGGCAGCAATGGGCTTCCCCATAGAACTTGCCAACCTGAATTCCTACAGGCTAGATGTGAGAGGCACATTCTGCTGCTTCCTCCCTTAGAGTTAAACTAGCTTCTGAAAGCTCAACCTCCGGGGAGTTTGTTTGGCAGAGATATAGAACACACTTTTCCAAGCCTGTTGGAAGGCATTTGCAGTTTCATTTCGCGTCTAATTTCCCAAACCAAACTGCTTGCAGCTCTAACTCCCTTCTAACTACCACTTCTTCGGTTCAGTGAGATATGCTGGATTCTAAACGGAGAAGCTTCTCTGACGCTTTTTCACAGAGATTTTGAAACTGAAATCTCCCATGCCGTTTCCACCATAGGCAGCAATGGGCTTCCCCATAGAACTTGCCAACCTGAATTCCTACAGGCTAGATGTGAGAGGCACATTCTGCTGCTTCCTCCCTTAGAGTTAAACTAGCTTCTGAAAGCTCAACCTCCGGGGACTCTGTTTGGCAGAGATATAGAACACACTTTTCCAAGCCTGTTGGAAGGCCTTTGCAGTGTCATTTCGCATCTAATTTCCCAAACCAAACTGCTTGCAGCTCTAACTCCCTTCTAACTACCACTTCTTCGGTTCAGTGAGATATGCTGGATTCTAAACGGAGAAGCTTCTCTGATGCTTTTTCACAGAGATTTTGAAACTGAAATCTCCCATGCCGTTTCCACCATAGGCAGCAATGGGCTTCCCCATAGAACTTGCCAACCTGAATTCCTAAAGGCTAGATGTGAGAGGCACATTCTGCTCCTTCCTCCCTTAGAGTTAAACTTGCTTCTGAAAGCTCAACCTCCGGGGAGTTTGTTTGGCAGAGATATAGAACACACTTTTCCAAGCCTGTTGGAAGGCATTTGCAGTTTCATTTCGCGTCTAATTTCCCAAACCAAACTGCTTGCAGCTCTAACTCCCTTCTAACTACCACTTCTTCGGTTCAGTGAGATATGCTGGATTCTAAACGGAGAAGCTTCTCTGACGCTTTTTCACAGAGATTTTGAAACTGAAATTTCCAAACCCGTTTCCAACGAAGGGGCCAATGGGCTTCTCCATAGAACTTGCCAACCTGAATTCCTACAGGCTAGATGTGAGAGGCACATTCTGCTGCTTCCTCCCTTAGAGTTAATCTAGCTTCTGAAAGCTGAACCTCCGGGGAGTTTGTTTGGCAGAGATATAGAACACACTTTTCCAAGCCTGTTGGAAGGCATTTGCAGTTTCATGTCGCGTCTAATTTCCCAAACCAAACTGCTTGCAGCTCTAACTCCCTTCTAACTACCACTTCTTCGGTTCAGTGAGATATGCTGGATTCTAAACGGAGAAGCTTCTCTGACGCTTTTTCACAGAGATTTTGAAACTGAAATCTCCCATGCTGTTTCCACCATAGGCAGCAATGGGCTTCCCCATAGAACTTGCCAACCTGAATTCCTACAGGCTAGATGTGAGAGGCACATTCTGCTGCTTCCTCCCTTAGAGTTAAACTAGCTTCTGAAAGCTCAACCTCCGGGGAGTCTGTTTGGCAGAGATATAGAACACATTTTTCCAAGCCTGTAGGAAGGCATTTGCAGTTTCATTTCGCGTCTAATTTCCCAAACCAAACTGCTTGCAGCTCTAACTCCCTTCTAACTACCACTTCTTCGGTTCAGTGAGATATGCTGGATTCTAAACGGAGAAGCTTCTCTGACGCTTTTTCACAGAGATTTTGAAACTGAAATTTCCAAACCCGTTTCCAACGAAGGCACCAATGGGCTTCCCCATAGAACTTGCCAACCTGAATTCCTACAGGCTAGATGTGAGAGGCACATTCTGCTGCTTCCTCCCTTAGAGTTAAACTAGCTTCTGAAAGCTCAACCTCCGGGGAGTTTGTTTGGCAGAGATATAGAACACACTTTTCCAAGCCTGTTGGAAGGCATTTGCAGTTTCATTTCGCGTCTAATTTCCCTAACCAAACTGCTTGCAGCTCTAACTGCCTTCTAACTACGACTTCTTCGGTTCAGTGAGATATGCTGGATTCTAAACGGAGAAGCTTCTCTGACGCTTTTTCACAGAGATTTTGAAACTGAAATCTCCCATGCCGTTTCCACCATAGGCAGCAATGGGCTTCCCCATAGAACTTGCCAACCTGAATTCCTACAGGCTAGATGTGAGAGGCACATTCTGCTGCTTCCTCCCTTAGAGTTAAGCTAGCTTCTGAAAGCTCAACCTCCAGGGAGTCTGTTTGGCAGAGATATAGAACACACTTTTCCAAGCCTGTTGGAAGGCCTTTGCAGTGTCATTTCGCATCTAATTTCCCAAACCAAACTGCTTGCAGCTCTAACTCCCTTCTAACTACCACTTCTTCGGTTCAGTGAGATATGCTGGATTCTAAACGGAGAAGCTTCTCTGACGCTTTTTCACAGAGATTTTGAAACTGAAATCTCCCATGCCGTTTCCACCATAGGCAGCAATGGGCTTCCCCATAGAACTTGCCAACCTGAATTCCTACAGGCTAGATGTGAGAGGCACATTCTGCTGCTTCCTCCCTAACAGATGAGCTTGCTTCTGAAAGCTCAACCTCCGGGGACTCTGTTTGGCACAGATATAGAACACACTTTTCCAAGCCTGTTGGAAGGCCTTTGCAGTGTCATTTCGCATCTAATTTCCCAAACCAAACTGCTTGCAGCTCTAACTCCCTTCTAACTACCACTTCTTCGGTTCAGTGAGATATGCTGGATTCTAAACGGAGAAGCTTCTCTGATGCTTTTTCACAGAGATTTTGAAACTGAAATCTCCCATGCCGTTTCCACCATAGGCAGCAATGGGCTTCCCCATAGAACTTGCCAACCTGAATTCCTACAGGCTAGATGTGAGAGGCACATTCTGCTGCTTCCTCCCTTAGAGTTAAACTAGCTTCTGAAAGCTCAACCTCCGGGGAGTTTGTTTGGCAGAGATATAGAACACACTTTTCCAAGCCTGTTGGAAGGCATTTGCAGTTTCATTTCGCGTCTAATTTCCCAAACCAAACTGCTTGCAGCTCTAACTCCCTTCTAACTACCACTTCTTCGGTTCAGTGAGATATGCTGGATTCTAAACGGAGAAGCTTCTCTGACGCTTTTTCACAGAGATTTTGAAACTGAAATCTCCCATGCCGTTTCCACCATAGGCAGCAATGGGCTTCCCCATAGAACTTGCCAACCTGAATTCCTACAGGCTAGATGTGAGAGGCACATTCTGCTGCTTCCTCCCTTAGAGTTAAACTAGCTTCTGAAAGCTCAACCTCCGGGGACTCTGTTTGGCAGAGATATAGAACACACTTTTCCAAGCCTGTTGGAAGGCCTTTGCAGTGTCATTTCGCATCTAATTTCCCAAACCAAACTGCTTGCAGCTCTAACTCCCTTCTAACTACCACTTCTTCGGTTCAGTGAGATATGCTGGATTCTAAACGGAGAAGCTTCTCTGATGCTTTTTCACAGAGATTTTGAAACTGAAATCTCCCATGCCGTTTCCACCATAGGCAGCAATGGGCTTCCCCATAGAACTTGCCAACCTGAATTCCTAAAGGCTAGATGTGAGAGGCACATTCTGCTCCTTCCTCCCTTAGAGATAAACTTGCTTCTGAAAGCTCAACCTCCGGGGAGTTTGTTTGGCAGAGATATAGAACACACTTTTCCAAGCCTGTTGGAAGGCATTTGCAGTTTCATTTCGCGTCTAATTTCCCAAACCAAACTGCTTGCAGCTCTAACTCCCTTCTAACTACCACTTCTTCGGTTCAGTGAGATATGCTGGATTCTAAACGGAGAAGCTTCTCTGACGCTTTTTCACAGAGATTTTGAAACTGAAATTTCCAAACCCGTTTCCAACGAAGGGGCCAATGGGCTTCCCCATAGAACTTGCCAACCTGAATTCCTACAGGCTAGATGTGAGAGGCACATTCTGCTGCTTCCTCCCTTAGAGTTAATCTAGCTTCTGAAAGCTGAACCTCCGGGGAGTTTGTTTGGCAGAGATATAGAACACACTTTTCCAAGCCTGTTGGAAGGCATTTGCAGTTTCATGTCGCGTCTAATTTCCCAAACCAAACTGCTTGCAGCTCTAACTCCCTTCTAACTACCACTTCTTCGGTTCAGTTAGATATGCTGGATTCTAAACGGAGAAGCTTCTCTGACGCTTTTTCACAGAGATTTTGAAACTGAAATCTCCCATGCCGTTTCCACCATAGGCAGCATTGGGCTTCCCCATAGAACTTGCCAACCTGAATTCCTACAGGCTAGATGTGAGAGGCACATTCTGCTGCTTCCTCCCTTAGAGTTAAACTAGCTTCTGAAAGCTCAACCTCCGGGGAGTCTGTTTGGCAGAGATATAGAACACATTTTTCCAAGCCTGTAGGAAGGCATTTGCAGTTTCATTTCGCGTCTAATTTCCCAAACCAAACTGCTTGCAGCTCTAACTCCCTTCTAACTACCACTTCTTCGGTTCAGTGAGATATGCTGGATTCTAAACGGAGAAGCTTCTCTGACGCTTTTTCACAGAGATTTTGAAACTGAAATTTCCAAACCCGTTTCCAACGAAGGCACCAATGGGCTTCCCCATAGAACTTGCCAACCTGAATTCCTACAGGCTAGATGTGAGAGGCACATTCTGCTGCTTCCTCCCTTAGAGTTAAACTAGCTTCTGAAAGCTCAACCTCCGGGGAGTTTGTTTGGCAGAGATATAGAACACACTTTTCCAAGCCTGTTGGAAGGCATTTGCAGTTTCATTTCGCGTCTAATTTCCCAAACCAAACTGCTTGCAGCTCTAACTCCCTTCTAACTACCACTTCTTCGGTTCAGTGAGATATGCTGGATTCTAAACGGAGAAGCTTCTCTGACGCTTTTTCACAGAGATTTTGAAACTGAAATCTCCCATGCCGTTTCCACCATAGGCAGCAATGGGCTTCCCCATAGAACTTGCCAACCTGAATTCCTACAGGCTAGATGTGAGAGGCACATTCTGCTGCTTCCTCCCTTAGAGTTAAACTAGCTTCTGAAAGCTCAACCTCCGGGGAGTTTGTTTGGCAGAGATATAGAACACACTTTTCCAAGCCTGTTGGAAGGCATTTGCAGTTTCATTTCGCGTCTAATTTCCCTAACCAAACTGCTTGCAGCTCTAACTGCCTTCTAACTACCACTTCTTCGGTTCAGTGAGATATGCTGGATTCTAAACGGAGAAGCTTCTCTGACGCTTTTTCACAGAGATTTTGAAACTGAAATCTCCCATGCCGTTTCCACCATAGGCAGCAATGGGCTTCCCCATAGAACTTGCCAACCTGAATTCCTACAGGCTAGATGTGAGAGGCACATTCTGCTGCTTCCTCCCTTAGAGTTAAACTAGCTTCTGAAAGCTCAACCTCCAGGGAGTCTGTTTGGCAGAGATATAGAACACACTTTTCCAAGCCTGTTGGAAGGCCTTTGCAGTGTCATTTCGCATCTAATTTCCCAAACCAAACTGCTTGCAGCTCTAACTCCCTTCTAACTACCACTTCTTCGGTTCAGTGAGATATGCTGGATTCTAAACGGAGAAGCTTCTCTGACGCTTTTTCACAGAGATTTTGAAACTGAAATTTCCAAACCCGTTTCCAACGAAGGGGCCAATGGGCTTCCCCATAGAACTTGCCAACCTGAATTCCTACAGGCTAGATGTGAGAGGCACATTCTGCTGCTTCCTCCCTTAGAGTTAAACTAGCTTCTGAAAGCTCAACCTCCGGGGAGTTTGTTTGGCAGAGATATAGAACACACTTTTCCAAGCCTGTTGGAAGGCATTTGCAGTTTCATTTCGCGTCTAATTTCCCTAACCAAACTGCTTGCAGCTCTAACTGCCTTCTAACTACCACTTCTTCGGTTCAGTGAGATATGCTGGATTCTAAACGGAGAAGCTTCTCTGACGCTTTTTCACAGAGATTTTGAAACTGAAATCTCCCATGCCGTTTCCACCGTAGGCAGCAATGGGCTTCCCCATAGAACTTGCCAACCTGAATTCCTACAGGCTAGATGTGAGAGGCACATTCTGCTGCTTCCTCCCTTAGAGTTAAACTAGCTTCTGAAAGCTCAACCTCCAGGGAGTCTGTTTGGGAGAGATATAGAACACACTTTTCCAAGCCTGTTGGAAGGCCTTTGCAGTGTCATTTCGCATCTAATTTCCCAAACCAAACTGCTTGCAGCTCTAACTCCCTTCTAACTACCACTTCTTCGGTTCAGTGAGATATGCTGGATTCTAAACGGAGAAGCTTCTCTGACGCTTTTTCACAGAGATTTTGAAACTGAAATTTCCAAACCCGTTTCCAACGAAGGCGCCAATGGGCTTCCCCATAGAACTTGCCAACCTGAATTCCTACAGGCTAGATGTGAGAGGCACATTCTGCTGCTTCCTCCCTTAGAGTTAAACTAGCTTCTGAAAGCTCAACCTCCGGGGAGTTTGTTTGGCAGAGATATAGAACACACTTTTCCAAGCCTGTTGGAAGGCATTTGCAGTTTCATTTCGCGTCTAATTTCCCAAACCAAACTGCTTGCAGCTCTAACTGCCTTCTAACTACCACTTCTTCGGTTCAGTGAGATATGCTGGATTCTAAACGGAGAAGCTTCTCTGACGCTTTTTCACAGAGATTTTGAAACTGAAATCTCCCATGCCGTTTCCACCATAGGCAGCAATGGGCTTCCCCATAGAACTTGCCAACCTGAATTCCTACAGGCTAGATGTGAGAGGCACATTCTGCTGCTTCCTCCCTAACAGATAAGCTTGCTTCTGAAAGCTCAACCTCCGGGGACTCTGTTTGGCACAGATATAGAACACACTTTTCCAAGCCTGTTGGAAGGCCTTTGCAGTGTCATTTCGCATCTAATTTCCCAAACCAAACTGCTTGCAGCTCTAACTCCCTTCTAACTACCACTTCTTCGGTTCAGTGTGATATGCTGGATTCTAAACGGAGAAGCTTCTCTGACGCTTTTTCACAGAGATTTTGAAACTGAAATTTCCAAACCCGTTTCCAACGAAGGCGCCAATGGGCTTCCCCATAGAACTTGCCAACCTGAATTCCTACAGGCTAGATGTGAGAGGCACATCCTGCTGCTTCCTCCCTTAGAGTTAAACTAGCTTCTGAAAGCTCAACCTCCGGGGAGTTTGTTTGGCAGAGATATAGAACACACTTTTCCAAGCCTGTTGGAAGGCATTTGCAGTTTCATTTCGTGTCTAATTTCCCAAACCAAACTGCTTGCAGCTCTAACTCCCTTCTAACTACCACTTCTTCGGTTCAGTGAGATATGCTGGATTCTAAACGGAGAAGCTTCTCTGACGCTTTTTCACAGAGATTTTGAAACTGAAATCTCCCATGCCGTTTCCACCATAGGCAGCAATGGGCTTCCCCATAGAACTTGCCAACCTGAATTCCTACAGGCTAGATGTGAGAGGCACATTCTGCTGCTTCCTCCCTAAGAGTTAAGCTTGCTTCTGAAAGTTCAACCTCCGGGGACTCTGTTTGGCAGAGATATAGAACACACTTTTCTAAGCCTGTTGGAAGGCCTTTGCAGTGTCATTTCGCATCTAATTTCCCAAACCAAACTGCTTGCAGCTCTAACTCCCTTCTAACTACCACTTCTTCGGTTCAGTGAGATATGCTGGATTCTAAACGGAGAAGCTTCTCTGATGCTTTTTCACAGAGATTTTGAAACTGAAATCTCCCATGCCGTTTCCACCATAGGCAGCAATGGGCTTCCCCATAGAACTTGCCAACCTGAATTCCTACAGGCTAGATGTGAGAGGCACATTCTGCTGCTTCCTCCCTTAGAGTTAAACTAGCTTCTGAAAGCTCAACCTCCGGGGAGTTTGTTTGGCAGAGATATAGAACACACTTTTCCAAGCCTGTTGGAAGGCATTTGCAGTTTCATTTCGCGTCTAATTTCCCAAACCAAACTGCTTGCAGCTCTAACTCCCTTCTAACTACCACTTCTTCGGTTCAGTGAGATATGCTGGATTCTAAACGGAGAAGCTTCTCTGACGCTTTTTCACAGAGATTTTGAAACTGAAATCTCCCATGCCGTTTCCACCATAGGCAGCAATGGGCTTCCCCATAGAACTTGCCAACCTGAATTCCTACAGGCTAGATGTGAGAGGCACATTCTGCTGCTTCCTCCCTTAGAGTTAAACTAGCTTCTGAAAGCTCAACCTCCGGGGACTCTGTTTGGCAGAGATATAGAACACACTTTTCCAAGCCTGTTGGAAGGCCTTTGCAGTGTCATTTCGCATCTAATTTCCCAAACCAAACTGCTTGCAGCTCTAACTCCCTTCTAACTACCACTTCTTCGGTTCAGTGAGATATGCTGGATTCTAAACGGAGAAGCTTCTCTGATGCTTTTTCACAGAGATTTTGAAACTGAAATCTCCCATGCCGTTTCCACCATAGGCAGCAATGGGCTTCCCCATAGAACTTGCCAACCTGAATTCCTAAAGGCTAGATGTGAGAGGCACATTCTGCTCCTTCCTCCCTTAGAGTTAAACTTGCTTCTGAAAGCTCAACCTCCGGGGAGTTTGTTTGGCAGAGATATAGAACACACTTTTCCAAGCCTGTTGGAAGGCATTTGCAGTTTCATTTCGCGTCTAATTTCCCAAACCAAACTGCTTGCAGCTCTAACTCCCTTCTAACTACCACTTCTTCGGTTCAGTGAGATATGCTGGATTCTAAACGGAGAAGCTTCTCTGACGCTTTTTCACAGAGATTTTGAAACTGAAATTTCCAAACCCGTTTCCAACGAAGGGGCCAATGGGCTTCTCCATAGAACTTGCCAACCTGAATTCCTACAGGCTAGATGTGAGAGGCACATTCTGCTGCTTCCTCCCTTAGAGTTAATCTAGCTTCTGAAAGCTGAACCTCCGGGGAGTTTGTTTGGCAGAGATATAGAACACACTTTTCCAAGCCTGTTGGAAGGCATTTGCAGTTTCATGTCGCGTCTAATTTCCCAAACCAAACTGCTTGCAGCTCTAACTCCCTTCTAACTACCACTTCTTCGGTTCAGTGAGATATGCTGGATTCTAAACGGAGAAGCTTCTCTGACGCTTTTTCACAGAGATTTTGAAACTGAAATCTCCCATGCTGTTTCCACCATAGGCAGCAATGGGCTTCCCCATAGAACTTGCCAACCTGAATTCCTACAGGCTAGATGTGAGAGGCACATTCTGCTGCTTCCTCCCTTAGAGTTAAACTAGCTTCTGAAAGCTCAACCTCCGGGGAGTCTGTTTGGCAGAGATATAGAACACATTTTTCCAAGCCTGTAGGAAGGCATTTGCAGTTTCATTTCGCGTCTAATTTCCCAAACCAAACTGCTTGCAGCTCTAACTCCCTTCTAACTACCACTTCTTCGGTTCAGTGAGATATGCTGGATTCTAAACGGAGAAGCTTCTCTGACGCTTTTTCACAGAGATTTTGAAACTGAAATTTCCAAACCCGTTTCCAACGAAGGCACCAATGGGCTTCCCCATAGAACTTGCCAACCTGAATTCCTACAGGCTAGATGTGAGAGGCACATTCTGCTGCTTCCTCCCTTAGAGTTAAACTAGCTTCTGAAAGCTCAACCTCCGGGGAGTTTGTTTGGCAGAGATATAGAACACACTTTTCCAAGCCTGTTGGAAGGCATTTGCAGTTTCATTTCGCGTCTAATTTCCCTAACCAAACTGCTTGCAGCTCTAACTGCCTTCTAACTACCACTTCTTCGGTTCAGTGAGATATGCTGGATTCTAAACGGAGAAGCTTCTCTGACGCTTTTTCACAGAGATTTTGAAACTGAAATCTCCCATGCCGTTTCCACCATAGGCAGCAATGGGCTTCCCCATAGAACTTGCCAACCTGAATTCCTACAGGCTAGATGTGAGAGGCACATTCTGCTGCTTCCTCCCTTAGAGTTAAGCTAGCTTCTGAAAGCTCAACCTCCAGGGAGTCTGTTTGGCAGAGATATAGAACACACTTTTCCAAGCCTGTTGGAAGGCCTTTGCAGTGTCATTTCGCATCTAATTTCCCAAACCAAACTGCTTGCAGCTCTAACTCCCTTCTAACTACCACTTCTTCGGTTCAGTGAGATATGCTGGATTCTAAACGGAGAAGCTTCTCTGACGCTTTTTCACAGAGATTTTGAAACTGAAATCTCCCATGCCGTTTCCACCATAGGCAGCAATGGGCTTCCCCATAGAACTTGCCAACCTGAATTCCTACAGGCTAGATGTGAGAGGCACATTCTGCTGCTTCCTCCCTAACAGATGAGCTTGCTTCTGAAAGCTCAACCTCCGGGGACTCTGTTTGGCACAGATATAGAACACACTTTTCCAAGCCTGTTGGAAGGCCTTTGCAGTGTCATTTCGCATCTAATTTCCCAAACCAAACTGCTTGCAGCTCTAACTCCCTTCTAACTACCACTTCTTCGGTTCAGTGAGATATGCTGGATTCTAAACGGAGAAGCTTCTCTGATGCTTTTTCACAGAGATTTTGAAACTGAAATCTCCCATGCCGTTTCCACCATAGGCAGCAATGGGCTTCCCCATAGAACTTGCCAACCTGAATTCCTACAGGCTAGATGTGAGAGGCACATTCTGCTGCTTCCTCCCTTAGAGTTAAACTAGCTTCTGAAAGCTGAACCTCCGGGGAGTTTGTTTGGCAGAGATATAGAACACACTTTTCCAAGCCTGTTGGAAGGCATTTGCAGTTTCATTTCGCGTCTAATTTCCCAAACCAAACTGCTTGCAGCTCTAACTCCCTTCTAACTACCACTTCTTCGGTTCAGTGAGATATGCTGGATTCTAAACGGAGAAGCTTCTCTGACGCTTTTTCACAGAGATTTTGAAACTGAAATCTCCCATGCCGTTTCCACCATAGGCAGCAATGGGCTTCCCCATAGAACTTGCCAACCTGAATTCCTACAGGCTAGATGTGAGAGGCACATTCTGCTGCTTCCTCCCTTAGAGTTAAACTAGCTTCTGAAAGCTCAACCTCCGGGGACTCTGTTTGGCAGAGATATAGAACACACTTTTCCAAGCCTGTTGGAAGGCCTTTGCAGTGTCATTTCGCATCTAATTTCCCAAACCAAACTGCTTGCAGCTCTAACTCCCTTCTAACTACCACTTCTTCGGTTCAGTGAGATATGCTGGATTCTAAACGGAGAAGCTTCTCTGATGCTTTTTCACAGAGATTTTGAAACTGAAATCTCCCATGCCGTTTCCACCATAGGCAGCAATGGGCTTCCCCATAGAACTTGCCAACCTGAATTCCTAAAGGCTAGATGTGAGAGGCACATTCTGCTCCTTCCTCCCTTAGAGATAAACTTGCTTCTGAAAGCTCAACCTCCGGGGAGTTTGTTTGGCAGAGATATAGAACACACTTTTCCAAGCCTGTTGGAAGGCATTTGCAGTTTCATTTCGCGTCTAATTTCCCAAACCAAACTGCTTGCAGCTCTAACTCCCTTCTAACTACCACTTCTTCGGTTCAGTGAGATATGCTGGATTCTAAACGGAGAAGCTTCTCTGACGCTTTTTCACAGAGATTTTGAAACTGAAATTTCCAAACCCGTTTCCAACGAAGGGGCCAATGGGCTTCCCCATAGAACTTGCCAACCTGAATTCCTACAGGCTAGATGTGAGAGGCACATTCTGCTGCTTCCTCCCTTAGAGTTAATCTAGCTTCTGAAAGCTGAACCTCCGGGGAGTTTGTTTGGCAGAGATATAGAACACACTTTTCCAAGCCTGTTGGAAGGCATTTGCAGTTTCATGTCGCGTCTAATTTCCCAAACCAAACTGCTTGCAGCTCTAACTCCCTTCTAACTACCACTTCTTCGGTTCAGTTAGATATGCTGGATTCTAAACGGAGAAGCTTCTCTGACGCTTTTTCACAGAGATTTTGAAACTGAAATCTCCCATGCCGTTTCCACCATAGGCAGCATTGGGCTTCCCCATAGAACTTGCCAACCTGAATTCCTACAGGCTAGATGTGAGAGGCACATTCTGCTGCTTCCTCCCTTAGAGTTAAACTAGCTTCTGAAAGCTCAACCTCCGGGGAGTCTGTTTGGCAGAGATATAGAACACATTTTTCCAAGCCTGTAGGAAGGCATTTGCAGTTTCATTTCGCGTCTAATTTCCCAAACCAAACTGCTTGCAGCTCTAACTCCCTTCTAACTACCACTTCTTCGGTTCAGTGAGATATGCTGGATTCTAAACGGAGAAGCTTCTCTGACGCTTTTTCACAGAGATTTTGAAACTGAAATTTCCAAACCCGTTTCCAACGAAGGCACCAATGGGCTTCCCCATAGAACTTGCCAACCTGAATTCCTACAGGCTAGATGTGAGAGGCACATTCTGCTGCTTCCTCCCTTAGAGTTAAACTAGCTTCTGAAAGCTCAACCTCCGGGGAGTTTGTTTGGCAGAGATATAGAACACACTTTTCCAAGCCTGTTGGAAGGCATTTGCAGTTTCATTTCGCGTCTAATTTCCCAAACCAAACTGCTTGCAGCTCTAACTGCCTTCTAACTACCACTTCTTCGGTTCAGTGAGATATGCTGGATTCTAAACGGAGAAGCTTCTCTGACGCTTTTTCACAGAGATTTTGAAACTGAAATCTCCCATGCCGTTTCCACCATAGGCAGCAATGGGCTTCCCCATAGAACTTGCCAACCTGAATTCCTACAGGCTAGATGTGAGAGGCACATTCTGCTGCTTCCTCCCTTAGAGTTAAACTAGCTTCTGAAAGCTCAACCTCCGGGGAGTCTGTTTGGCAGAGATATAGAACACATTTTTCCAAGCCTGTAGGAAGGCATTTGCAGTTTCATTTCGCGTCTAATTTCCCAAACCAAACTGCTTGCAGCTCTAACTCCCTTCTAACTACCACTTCTTCGGTTCAGTGAGATATGCTGGATTCTAAACGGAGAAGCTTCTCTGACGCTTTTTCACAGAGATTTTGAAACTGAAATTTCCAAACCCGTTTCCAACGAAGGGGCCAATTGGCTTCCCCATAGAACTTGCCAACCTGAATTCCTACAGGCTAGATGTGAGAGGCACATTCTGCTGCTTCCTCCCTTAGAGTTAAACTAGCTTCTGAAAGCTCAACCTCCGGGGAGTTTGTTTGGCAGAGATATAGAACACACTTTTCCAAGCCTGTTGGAAGGCATTTGCAGTTTCATTTCGCATCTAATTTCCCAAACCAAACTGCTTGCAGCTCTAACTGCCTTCTAACTACCACTTCTTCGGTTCAGTGAGATATGCTGGATTCTAAACGGAGAAGCTTCTCTGACGCTTTTTCACAGAGATTTTGAAACTGAAATTTCCAAACCCGTTTCCAACGAAGGCGCCAATGGGCTTCCCCATAGAACTTGCCAACCTGAATTCCTACAGGCTAGATGTGAGAGGCACATTCTGCTGCTTCCTCGCTTAGAGTTAAACTAGCTTCTGAAAGCTCAACCTCCGGGGAGTTTGTTTGGCAGAGATATAGAACACACTTTTCCAAGCCTGTTGGAAGGCATTTGCAGTTTCATTTCGCGTCTAATTTCCCAAACCAAACTGCTTGCAGCTCTAACTCCCTTCTAACTACCACTTCTTCGGTTCAGTGAGATATGCTGGATTCTAAACGGAGAAGCTTCTCTGACGCTTTTTCACAGAGATTTTGAAACTGAAATCTCTCATGCCGTTTCCACCTTAGGCAGCAATGGGCTTCCCCATAGAACTTGCCAACCTGAATTCCTACAGGCTAGATGTGAGAGGCACATTCTGCTGCTTCCTCGCTAACAGTTAAGCTTGCTTCTGAAAGCTCAACCTCCGGGGACTCTGTTTGGCAGAGATATAGAACACACTTTTCCAAGCCTGTTGGAAGGCCTTTGCAGTGTCATTTCGCATCTAATTTCCCAAACCAAACTGCTTGCAGCTCTAACTCCCTTCTAACTACCACTTCTTCGGTTCAGTGAGATATGCTGGATTCTAAACGGAGAAGCTTCTCTGACGCTTTTTCACAGAGATTTTGAAACTGAAATCTCCCATGCCGTTTCCACCATAGGCAGCAATGGGCTTCCCCATAGAACTTGCCAACCTGAATTCCTACAGGCTAGATGTGAGAGGCACATTCTGCTGCTTCCTCCCTTAGAGTTAAACTAGCTTCTGAAAGCTCAACCTCCGGGGAGTCTGTTTGGCAGAGATATAGAACACATTTTTCCAAGCCTGTAGGAAGGCATTTGCAGTTTCATTTCGCGTCTAATTTCCCAAACCAAACTGCTTGCAGCTCTAACTCCCTTCTAACTACCACTTCTTCGGTTCAGTGAGATATGCTGGATTCTAAACGGAGAAGCTTCTCTGACGCTTTTTCACAGAGATTTTGAAACTGAAATTTCCAAAACCGTTTCCAACGAAGGGGCCAATGGGCTTCCCCATAGAACTTGCCAACCTGAATTCCTACAGGCTAGATGTGAGAGGCACATTCTGCTGCTTCCTCCCTTAGAGTTAAACTAGCTTCTGAAAGCTCAACCTCCGGGGAGTTTGTTTGGCAGAGATATAGAACACACTTTTCCAAGCCTGTTGGAAGGCATTTGCAGTTTCATTTCGCGTCTAATTTCCCAAACCAAACTGCTTGCAGCTCTAACTGCCTTCTAACTACCACTTCTTCGGTTCAGTGAGATATGCTGGATTCTAAACGGAGAAGCTTCTCTGACGCTTTTTCACAGAGATTTTGAAACTGAAATCTCCCATGCTGTTTCCACCATAGCCAGCAATGGGCTTCCCCATAGAACTTGCCAACCTGAATTCCTACAGGCTAGATGTGAGAGGCACATTCTGCTGCTTCCTCCCTTAGAGTTAAACTAGCTTCTGAAAGCTCAACCTCCAGGGAGTCTGTTTGGCAGAGATATAGAACACACTTTTCCAAGCCTGTTGGAAGGCATTTGCAGTTTCATTTCGCGTCTAATTTCCCAAACCAAACTGCTTGCAGCTCTAACTGCCTTCTAACTACCACTTCTTCGGTTCAGTGAGATATGCTGGATTCTAAACGGAGAAGCTTCTCTGACGCTTTTTCACAGAGATTTTGAAACTGAAATCTCCCATGCCGTTTCCACCATAGGCAGCAATGGGCTTCCCCATAGAACTTGCCAACCTGAATTCCTACAGGCTAGATGTGAGAGGCACATTCTGCTGCTTCCTCCCTAACAGATAAGCTTGCTTCTGAAAGCTCAACCTCCGGGGACTCTGTTTGGCACAGATATAGAACACACTTTTCCAAGCCTGTTGGAAGGCCTTTGCAGTGTCATTTCGCATCTAATTTCCCAAACCAAACTGCTTGCAGCTCTAACTCCCTTCTAACTACCACTTCTTCGGTTCAGTGAGATATGCTGGATTCTAAACGGAGAAGCTTCTCTGACGCTTTTTCACAGAGATTTTGAAACTGAAATCTCCCATGCCGTTTCCACCATAGGCAGCAATGGGCTTCCCAATAGAACTTGCCAACCTGAATTCCTACAGGCTAGATGTGAGAGGCACATTCTGCTGCTTCCTCCCTTAGAGTTAAACTTGCTTCTGAAAGCTCAACCTCCGGGGAGTTTGTTTGGCAGAGATATAGAACACACTTTTCCAAGCCTGTTGGAAGGCATTTGCAGTTTCATTTCGCGTCTAATTTCCCAAACCAAACTGCTTGCAGCTCTAACTCCCTTCTAACTACCACTTCTTCGGTTCAGTGAGATATGCTGGATTCTAAACGGAGAAGCTTCTCTGACGCTTTTTCACAGAGATTTTGAAACTGAAATCTCCCATGCTGTTTCCACCATAGCCAGCAATGGGCTTCCCCATAGAACTTGCCAACCTGAATTCCTACAGGCTAGATGTGAGAGGCACATTCTGCTGCTTCCTCCCTTAGAGTTAAACTAGCTTCTGAAAGCTCAACCTCCAGGGAGTCTGTTTGGCAGAGATATAGAACACACTTTTCCAAGCCTGTTGGAAGGCATTTGCAGTTTCATTTCGCGTCTAATTTCCCAAACCAAACTGCTTGCAGCTCTAACTGCCTTCTAACTACCACTTCTTCGGTTCAGTGAGATATGCTGGATTCTAAACGGAGAAGCTTCTCTGACGCTTTTTCACAGAGATTTTGAAACTGAAATCTCCCATGCCGTTTCCACCATAGGCAGCAATGGGCTTCCCCATAGAACTTGCCAACCTGAATTCCTACAGGCTAGATGTGAGAGGCACATTCTGCTGCTTCCTCCCTAACAGATAAGCTTGCTTCTGAAAGCTCAACCTCCGGGGACTCTGTTTGGCAGAGATATAGAACACACTTTTCCAAGCCTGTTGGAAGGCCTTTGCAGTGTCATTTCGCATCTAATTTCCCAAACCAAACTGCTTGCAGCTCTAACTCCCTTCTAACTACCACTTCTTAGGTTCAGTGAGATATGCTGGATTCTAAACGGAGAAGCTTCTCTGATGCTTTTTCACAGAGATTTTGAAACTGAAATCTCCCATGCCGTTTCCACCATAGGCAGCAATGGGCTTCCCCATAGAACTTGCCAACCTGAATTCCTAAAGGCTAGATGTGAGAGGCACATTCTGCTCCTTCCTCCCTTAGAGTTAAACTTGCTTCTAAAAGCTCAACCTCCGGGGAGTTTGTTTGGCAGAGATATAGAACACACTTTTCCAAGCCTGTTGGAAGGCATTTGCAGTTTCATTTCGCGTCTAATTTCCCAAACCAAACTGCTTGCAGCTCTAACTCCCTTCTAACTACCACTTCTTCGGTTCAGTGAGATATGCTGGATTCTAAACGGAGAAGCTTCTCTGACGCTTTTTCACAGAGATTTTGAAACTGAAATTTCCAAACCCGTTTCCAACGAAGGGGCCAATGGGCTTCCCCATAGAACTTGCCAACCTGAATTCCTACAGGCTAGATGTGAGAGGCACATTCTGCTGCTTCCTCCCTAACAGTTAAGCTTGCTTCTGAAAGCTCAACCTCCGGGGAGTTTGTTTGGCAGAGATATAGAACACACTTTTCCAAGCCTGTTGGAAGGCATTTGCAGTTTCATTTCGCGTCTAATTTCCCAAACCAAACTGCTTGCAGCTCTAACTCCCTTCTAACTACCACTTCTTCGGTTCAGTGAGATATGCTGGATTCTAAACGGAGAAGCTTCTCTGACGCTTTTTCACAGAGATTTTGAAACTGAAATCTCCCATGCCGTTTCAACCATAGGCAGCAATGGGCTTCCCCATAGAACTTGCCAACCTGAATTCCTACAGGCTAGATGTGAGAGGCACATTCTGCTGCTTCCTCCCTTAGAGTTAAACTAGCTTCTGAAAGCTCAACCTCCGGGGAGTCTGTTTGGCAGAGATATAGAACACATTTTTCCAAGCCTGTTGGAAGGCATTTGCAGTTTCATTTCGCGTCTAATTTCCCAAACCAAACTGCTTGCAGCTCTAACTCCCTTCTAACTACCACTTCTTCGGTTCAGTGAGATATGCTGGATTCTAAACGGAGAAGCTTCTCGGACGCTTTTTCACAGAGATTTTGAAACTGAAATCTCCCATGCCGTTTCCACCATAGGCAGCAATGGGCTTCCCCATAGAACTTGCCAACCTGAATTCCTACAGGCTAGTTGTGAGAGGCACATTCTGCTGCTTCCTCCCTTAGAGTTAAACTTGCTTCTGAAAGCTCAACCTCCGGGGAGTTTGTTTGGCAGAGATATAGAACACACTTTTTCAAGCCTGTTGGAAGGCATTTCCAGTTTCATTTCGCGTCTAATTTCCCAAACCAAACTGCTTGCAGCTCTAACTGCCTTCTAACTACCACTTCTTCGGTTCAGTGAGATATGCTGGATTCTAAACGGAGAAGCTTCTCTGACGCTTTTTCACAGAGATTTTGAAACTGAAATTTCCAAACCCGTTTCCAACGAAGGGGCCAATGGGCTTCCCCATAGAACTTGCCAACCTGAATTCCTACAGGCTAGATGTGAGAGGCACATTCTGCTGCTTCCTCCCTTAGAGTTAAACTAGCTTCTGAAAGCTCAACCTCCGGGGAGTTTGTTTGGCAGAGATATAGAACACACTTTTCCAAGCCTGTTGGAAGGCATTTGCAGTTTCATTTCGCGTCTAATTACCCAAACCAAACTGCTTGCAGCTCTAACTGCCTTCTAACTACCACTTCTTCGGTTCAGTGAGATATGCTGGATTCTAAACGGAGAAGCTTCTCTGACGCTTTTTCACAGAGATTTTGAAACTGAAATCTCCCATGCTGTTTCCACCATAGCCAGCAATGGGCTTCCCCATAGAACTTGCCAACCTGAATTCCTACAGGCTAGATGTGAGAGGCACATTCTGCTGCTTCCTCCCTTAGAGTTAAACTAGCTTCTGAAAGCTCAACCTCCAGGGAGTCTGTTTGGGAGAGATATAGAACACACTTTTCCAAGCCTGTTGGAAGGCATTTGCAGTTTCATTTCGCGTCTAATTTCCCAAACCAAACTGCTTGCAGCTCTAACTGCCTTCTAACTACCACTTCTTCGGTTCAGTGAGATATGCTGGATTCTAAACGGAGAAGCTTCTCTGACGCTTTTTCACAGAGATTTTGAAACTGAAATCTCCCATGCCGTTTCCACCATAGGCAGCAATGGGCTTCCCCATAGAACTTGCCAACCTGAATTCCTACAGGCTAGATGTGAGAGGCACATTCTGCTGCTTCCTCCCTAACAGATAAGCTTGCTTCTGAAAGCTCAACCTCCGGGGACTCTGTTTGGCACAGATATAGAACACACTTTTCCAAGCCTGTTGGAAGGCCTTTGCAGTGTCATTTCGCATCTAATTTCCCAAACCAAACTGCTTGCAGCTCTAACTCCCTTCTAACTACCACTTCTTCGGTTCAGTGTGATATGCTGGATTCTAAACGGAGAAGCTTCTCTGACGCTTTTTCACAGAGATTTTGAAACTGAAATTTCCAAACCCGTTTCCAACGAAGGCGCCAATGGGCTTCCCCATAGAACTTGCCAACCTGAATTCCTACAGGCTAGATGTGAGAGGCACATCCTGCTGCTTCCTCCCTTAGAGTTAAACTAGCTTCTGAAAGCTCAACCTCCGGGGAGTTTGTTTGGCAGAGATATAGAACACACTTTTCCAAGCCTGTTGGAAGGCATTTGCAGTTTCATTTCGTGTCTAATTTCCCAAACCAAACTGCTTGCAGCTCTAACTCCCTTCTAACTACCACTTCTTCGGTTCAGTGAGATATGCTGGATTCTAAACGGAGAAGCTTCTCTGACGCTTTTTCACAGAGATTTTGAAACTGAAATCTCCCATGCCGTTTCCACCATAGGCAGCAATGGGCTTCCCCATAGAACTTGCCAACCTGAATTCCTACAGGCTAGATGTGAGAGGCACATTCTGCTGCTTCCTCCCTAAGAGTTAAGCTTGCTTCTGAAAGTTCAACCTCCGGGGACTCTGTTTGGCAGAGATATAGAACACACTTTTCTAAGCCTGTTGGAAGGCCTTTGCAGTGTCATTTCGCATCTAATTTCCCAAACCAAACTGCTTGCAGCTCTAACTCCCTTCTAACTACCACTTCTTCGGTTCAGTGAGATATGCTGGATTCTAAACGGAGAAGCTTCTCTGATGCTTTTTCACAGAGATTTTGAAACTGAAATCTCCCATGCCGTTTCCACCATAGGCAGCAATGGGCTTCCCCATAGAACTTGCCAACCTGAATTCCTACAGGCTAGATGTGAGAGGCACATTCTGCTGCTTCCTCCCTTAGAGTTAAACTAGCTTCTGAAAGCTCAACCTCCGGGGAGTTTGTTTGGCAGAGATATAGAACACACTTTTCCAAGCCTGTTGGAAGGCATTTGCAGTTTCATTTCGCGTCTAATTTCCCAAACCAAACTGCTTGCAGCTCTAACTCCCTTCTAACTACCACTTCTTCGGTTCAGTGAGATATGCTGGATTCTAAACGGAGAAGCTTCTCTGACGCTTTTTCACAGAGATTTTGAAACTGAAATCTCCCATGCCGTTTCCACCATAGGCAGCAATGGGCTTCCCCATAGAACTTGCCAACCTGAATTCCTACAGGCTAGATGTGAGAGGCACATTCTGCTGCTTCCTCCCTTAGAGTTAAACTAGCTTCTGAAAGCTCAACCTCCGGGGACTCTGTTTGGCAGAGATATAGAACACACTTTTCCAAGCCTGTTGGAAGGCCTTTGCAGTGTCATTTCGCATCTAATTTCCCAAACCAAACTGCTTGCAGCTCTAACTCCCTTCTAACTACCACTTCTTCGGTTCAGTGAGATATGCTGGATTCTAAACGGAGAAGCTTCTCTGATGCTTTTTCACAGAGATTTTGAAACTGAAATCTCCCATGCCGTTTCCACCATAGGCAGCAATGGGCTTCCCCATAGAACTTGCCAACCTGAATTCCTAAAGGCTAGATGTGAGAGGCACATTCTGCTCCTTCCTCCCTTAGAGTTAAACTTGCTTCTGAAAGCTCAACCTCCGGGGAGTTTGTTTGGCAGAGATATAGAACACACTTTTCCAAGCCTGTTGGAAGGCATTTGCAGTTTCATTTCGCGTCTAATTTCCCAAACCAAACTGCTTGCAGCTCTAACTCCCTTCTAACTACCACTTCTTCGGTTCAGTGAGATATGCTGGATTCTAAACGGAGAAGCTTCTCTGACGCTTTTTCACAGAGATTTTGAAACTGAAATTTCCAAACCCGTTTCCAACGAAGGGGCCAATGGGCTTCTCCATAGAACTTGCCAACCTGAATTCCTACAGGCTAGATGTGAGAGGCACATTCTGCTGCTTCCTCCCTTAGAGTTAATCTAGCTTCTGAAAGCTGAACCTCCGGGGAGTTTGTTTGGCAGAGATATAGAACACACTTTTCCAAGCCTGTTGGAAGGCATTTGCAGTTTCATGTCGCGTCTAATTTCCCAAACCAAACTGCTTGCAGCTCTAACTCCCTTCTAACTACCACTTCTTCGGTTCAGTGAGATATGCTGGATTCTAAACGGAGAAGCTTCTCTGACGCTTTTTCACAGAGATTTTGAAACTGAAATCTCCCATGCTGTTTCCACCATAGGCAGCAATGGGCTTCCCCATAGAACTTGCCAACCTGAATTCCTACAGGCTAGATGTGAGAGGCACATTCTGCTGCTTCCTCCCTTAGAGTTAAACTAGCTTCTGAAAGCTCAACCTCCGGGGAGTCTGTTTGGCAGAGATATAGAACACATTTTTCCAAGCCTGTAGGAAGGCATTTGCAGTTTCATTTCGCGTCTAATTTCCCAAACCAAACTGCTTGCAGCTCTAACTCCCTTCTAACTACCACTTCTTCGGTTCAGTGAGATATGCTGGATTCTAAACGGAGAAGCTTCTCTGACGCTTTTTCACAGAGATTTTGAAACTGAAATTTCCAAACCCGTTTCCAACGAAGGCACCAATGGGCTTCCCCATAGAACTTGCCAACCTGAATTCCTACAGGCTAGATGTGAGAGGCACATTCTGCTGCTTCCTCCCTTAGAGTTAAACTAGCTTCTGAAAGCTCAACCTCCGGGGAGTTTGTTTGGCAGAGATATAGAACACACTTTTCCAAGCCTGTTGGAAGGCATTTGCAGTTTCATTTCGCGTCTAATTTCCCTAACCAAACTGCTTGCAGCTCTAACTGCCTTCTAACTACCACTTCTTCGGTTCAGTGAGATATGCTGGATTCTAAACGGAGAAGCTTCTCTGACGCTTTTTCACAGAGATTTTGAAACTGAAATCTCCCATGCCGTTTCCACCATAGGCAGCAATGGGCTTCCCCATAGAACTTGCCAACCTGAATTCCTACAGGCTAGATGTGAGAGGCACATTCTGCTGCTTCCTCCCTTAGAGTTAAGCTAGCTTCTGAAAGCTCAACCTCCAGGGAGTCTGTTTGGCAGAGATATAGAACACACTTTTCCAAGCCTGTTGGAAGGCCTTTGCAGTGTCATTTCGCATCTAATTTCCCAAACCAAACTGCTTGCAGCTCTAACTCCCTTCTAACTACCACTTCTTCGGTTCAGTGAGATATGCTGGATTCTAAACGGAGAAGCTTCTCTGACGCTTTTTCACAGAGATTTTGAAACTGAAATCTCCCATGCCGTTTCCACCATAGGCAGCAATGGGCTTCCCCATAGAACTTGCCAACCTGAATTCCTACAGGCTAGATGTGAGAGGCACATTCTGCTGCTTCCTCCCTAACAGATGAGCTTGCTTCTGAAAGCTCAACCTCCGGGGACTCTGTTTGGCACAGATATAGAACACACTTTTCCAAGCCTGTTGGAAGGCCTTTGCAGTGTCATTTCGCATCTAATTTCCCAAACCAAACTGCTTGCAGCTCTAACTCCCTTCTAACTACCACTTCTTCGGTTCAGTGAGATATGCTGGATTCTAAACGGAGAAGCTTCTCTGATGCTTTTTCACAGAGATTTTGAAACTGAAATCTCCCATGCCGTTTCCACCATAGGCAGCAATGGGCTTCCCCATAGAACTTGCCAACCTGAATTCCTACAGGCTAGATGTGAGAGGCACATTCTGCTGCTTCCTCCCTTAGAGTTAAACTAGCTTCTGAAAGCTCAACCTCCGGGGAGTTTGTTTGGCAGAGATATAGAACACAATTTTCCAAGCCTGTTGGAAGGCATTTGCAGTTTCATTTCGCGTCTAATTTCCCAAACCAAACTGCTTGCAGCTCTAACTCCCTTCTAACTACCACTTCTTCGGTTCAGTGAGATATGCTGGATTCTAAACGGAGAAGCTTCTCTGACGCTTTTTCACAGAGATTTTGAAACTGAAATCTCCCATGCCGTTTCCACCATAGGCAGCAATGGGCTTCCCCATAGAACTTGCCAACCTGAATTCCTACAGGCTAGATGTGAGAGGCACATTCTGCTGCTTCCTCCCTTAGAGTTAAACTAGCTTCTGAAAGCTCAACCTCCGGGGACTCTGTTTGGCAGAGATATAGAACACACTTTTCCAAGCCTGTTGGAAGGCCTTTGCAGTGTCATTTCGCATCTAATTTCCCAAACCAAACTGCTTGCAGCTCTAACTCCCTTCTAACTACCACTTCTTCGGTTCAGTGAGATATGCTGGATTCTAAACGGAGAAGCTTCTCTGATGCTTTTTCACAGAGATTTTGAAACTGAAATCTCCCATGCCGTTTCCACCATAGGCAGCAATGGGCTTCCCCATAGAACTTGCCAACCTGAATTCCTAAAGGCTAGATGTGAGAGGCACATTCTGCTCCTTCCTCCCTTAGAGATAAACTTGCTTCTGAAAGCTCAACCTCCGGGGAGTTTGTTTGGCAGAGATATAGAACACACTTTTCCAAGCCTGTTGGAAGGCATTTGCAGTTTCATTTCGCGTCTAATTTCCCAAACCAAACTGCTTGCAGCTCTAACTCCCTTCTAACTACCACTTCTTCGGTTCAGTGAGATATGCTGGATTCTAAACGGAGAAGCTTCTCTGACGCTTTTTCACAGAGATTTTGAAACTGAAATTTCCAAACCCGTTTCCAACGAAGGGGCCAATGGGCTTCCCCATAGAACTTGCCAACCTGAATTCCTACAGGCTAGATGTGAGAGGCACATTCTGCTGCTTCCTCCCTTAGAGTTAATCTAGCTTCTGAAAGCTGAACCTCCGGGGAGTTTGTTTGGCAGAGATATAGAACACACTTTTCCAAGCCTGTTGGAAGGCATTTGCAGTTTCATGTCGCGTCTAATTTCCCAAACCAAACTGCTTGCAGCTCTAACTCCCTTCTAACTACCACTTCTTCGGTTCAGTTAGATATGCTGGATTCTAAACGGAGAAGCTTCTCTGACGCTTTTTCACAGAGATTTTGAAACTGAAATCTCCCATGCCGTTTCCACCATAGGCAGCATTGGGCTTCCCCATAGAACTTGCCAACCTGAATTCCTACAGGCTAGATGTGAGAGGCACATTCTGCTGCTTCCTCCCTTAGAGTTAAACTAGCTTCTGAAAGCTCAACCTCCGGGGAGTCTGTTTGGCAGAGATATAGAACACATTTTTCCAAGCCTGTAGGAAGGCATTTGCAGTTTCATTTCGCGTCTAATTTCCCAAACCAAACTGCTTGCAGCTCTAACTCCCTTCTAACTACCACTTCTTCGGTTCAGTGAGATATGCTGGATTCTAAACGGAGAAGCTTCTCTGACGCTTTTTCACAGAGATTTTGAAACTGAAATTTCCAAACCCGTTTCCAACGAAGGCACCAATGGGCTTCCCCATAGAACTTGCCAACCTGAATTCCTACAGGCTAGATGTGAGAGGCACATTCTGCTGCTTCCTCCCTTAGAGTTAAACTAGCTTCTGAAAGCTCAACCTCCGGGGAGTTTGTTTGGCAGAGATATAGAACACACTTTTCCAAGCCTGTTGGAAGGCATTTGCAGTTTCATTTCGCGTCTAATTTCCCAAACCAAACTGCTTGCAGCTCTAACTCCCTTCTAACTACCACTTCTTCGGTTCAGTGAGATATGCTGGATTCTAAACGGAGAAGCTTCTCTGACGCTTTTTCACAGAGATTTTGAAACTGAAATCTCCCATGCCGTTTCCACCATAGGCAGCAATGGGCTTCCCCATAGAACTTGCCAACCTGAATTCCTACAGGCTAGATGTGAGAGGCACATTCTGCTGCTTCCTCCCTTAGAGTTAAACTAGCTTCTGAAAGCTCAACCTCCGGGGAGTTTGTTTGGCAGAGATATAGAACACACTTTTCCAAGCCTGTTGGAAGGCATTTGCAGTTTCATTTCGCGTCTAATTTCCCTAACCAAACTGCTTGCAGCTCTAACTGCCTTCTAACTACCACTTCTTCGGTTCAGTGAGATATGCTGGATTCTAAACGGAGAAGCTTCTCTGACGCTTTTTCACAGAGATTTTGAAACTGAAATCTCCCATGCCGTTTCCACCATAGGCAGCAATGGGCTTCCCCATAGAACTTGCCAACCTGAATTCCTACAGGCTAGATGTGAGAGGCACATTCTGCTGCTTCCTCCCTTAGAGTTAAACTAGCTTCTGAAAGCTCAACCTCCAGGGAGTCTGTTTGGCAGAGATATAGAACACACTTTTCCAAGCCTGTTGGAAGGCCTTTGCAGTGTCATTTCGCATCTAATTTCCCAAACCAAACTGCTTGCAGCTCTAACTCCCTTCTAACTACCACTTCTTCGGTTCAGTGAGATATGCTGGATTCTAAACGGAGAAGCTTCTCTGACGCTTTTTCACAGAGATTTTGAAACTGAAATTTCCAAACCCGTTTCCAACGAAGGGGCCAATGGGCTTCCCCATAGAACTTGCCAACCTGAATTCCTACAGGCTAGATGTGAGAGGCACATTCTGCTGCTTCCTCCCTTAGAGTTAAACTAGCTTCTGAAAGCTCAACCTCCGGGGAGTTTGTTTGGCAGAGATATAGAACACACTTTTCCAAGCCTGTTGGAAGGCATTTGCAGTTTCATTTCGCGTCTAATTTCCCTAACCAAACTGCTTGCAGCTCTAACTGCCTTCTAACTACCACTTCTTCGGTTCAGTGAGATATGCTGGATTCTAAACGGAGAAGCTTCTCTGACGCTTTTTCACAGAGATTTTGAAACTGAAATCTCCCATGCCGTTTCCACCGTAGGCAGCAATGGGCTTCCCCATAGAACTTGCCAACCTGAATTCCTACAGGCTAGATGTGAGAGGCACATTCTGCTGCTTCCTCCCTTAGAGTTAAACTAGCTTCTGAAAGCTCAACCTCCAGGGAGTCTGTTTGGGAGAGATATAGAACACACTTTTCCAAGCCTGTTGGAAGGCCTTTGCAGTGTCATTTCGCATCTAATTTCCCAAACCAAACTGCTTGCAGCTCTAACTCCCTTCTAACTACCACTTCTTCGGTTCAGTGAGATATGCTGGATTCTAAACGGAGAAGCTTCTCTGACGCTTTTTCACAGAGATTTTGAAACTGAAATTTCCAAACCCGTTTCCAACGAAGGCGCCAATGGGCTTCCCCATAGAACTTGCCAACCTGAATTCCTACAGGCTAGATGTGAGAGGCACATTCTGCTGCTTCCTCCCTTAGAGTTAAACTAGCTTCTGAAAGCTCAACCTCCGGGGAGTTTGTTTGGCAGAGATATAGAACACACTTTTCCAAGCCTGTTGGAAGGCATTTGCAGTTTCATTTCGCGTCTAATTTCCCAAACCAAACTGCTTGCAGCTCTAACTCCCTTCTAACTACCACTTCTTCGGTTCAGTGAGATATGCTGGATTCTAAACGGAGAAGCTTCTCTGACGCTTTTTCACAGAGATTTTGAAACTGAAATCTCCCATGCCGTTTCCACCATAGGCAGCAATGGGCTTCCCCATAGAACTTGCCAACCTGAATTCCTACAGGCTAGATGTGAGAGGCACATTCTGCTGCTTCCTCCCTTAGAGTTAAACTAGCTTCTGAAAGCTCAACCTCCAGGGAGTCTGTTTGGGAGAGATATAGAACACACTTTTCCAAGCCTGTTGGAAGGCCTTTGCAGTGTCATTTCGCATCTAATTTCCCAAACCAAACTGCTTGCAGCTCTAACTCCCTTCTAACTACCACTTCTTCGGTTCAGTGAGATATGCTGGATTCTAAACGGAGAAGCTTCTCTGACGCTTTTTCACAGAGATTTTGAAACTGAAATTTCCAAACCGGTTTCCAACGAAGGCGCCAATGGGCTTCCCCATAGAACTTGCCAACCTGAATTCCTACAGGCTAGATGTGAGAGGCACATTCTGCTGCTTCCTCCCTTAGAGTTAAACTAGCTTCTGAAAGCTCAACCTCCGGGGAGTTTGTTTGGCAGAGATATAGAACACATTTTTCCAAGCCTGTTGGAAGGCATTTGCAGTTTCATTTCGCGTCTAATTTCCCAAACCAAACTGCTTGCAGCTCTAACTCCCTTCTAACTACCACTTCTTCGGTTCAGTGAGATATGCTGGATTCTAAACGGAGAAGCTTCTCTGACGCTTTTTCACAGAGATTTTGAAACTGAAATTTCCAAACCCGTTTCCAACGAAGGCGCCAATGGGCTTCTCCATAGAACTTGCCAACCTGAATTCCTACAGGCTAGATGTGAGAGGCACATTCTGCTGCTTCCTCCCTTAGAGTTAAACTAGCTTCTGAAAGCTCAACCTCCGGGGAGTTTGTTTGGCAGAGATATAGAACACACTTTTCCAAGCCTGTTGGAAGGCATTTGCAGTTTCATTTCGCGTCTAATTTCCCAAACCAAACTGCTTGCAGCTCTAACTCCCTTCTAACTACCACTTCTTCGGTTCAGTGAGATATGCTGGATTCTAAACGGAGAAGCTTCTCTGACGCTTTTTCACAGAGATTTTGAAACTGAAATCTCCCATGCCGTTTCCACCATAGGCAGCAATGGGCTTCCCCATAGAACTTGCCAACCTGAATTCCTACAGGCTAGATGTGAGAGGCACATTCTGCTGCTTCCTCCCTTAGAGTTAAACTAGCTTCTGAAAGCTCAACCTCCGGGGAGTCTGTTTGGCAGAGATATAGAACACATTTTTCCAAGCCTGTAGGAAGGCATTTGCAGTTTCATTTCGCGTCTAATTTCCCAAACCAAACTGCTTGCAGCTCTAACTCCCTTCTAACTACCACTTCTTCGGTTCAGTGAGATATGCTGGATTCTAAACGGAGAAGCTTCTCTGACGCTTTTTCACAGAGATTTTGAAACTGAAATTTCCAAACCCGTTTCCAACGAAGGCACCAATGGGCTTCCCCATAGAACTTGCCAACCTGAATTCCTACAGGCTAGATGTGAGAGGCACATTCTGCTGCTTCCTCCCTTAGAGTTAAACTAGCTTCTGAAAGCTCAACCTCCGGGGAGTTTGTTTGGCAGAGATATAGAACACACTTTTCCAAGCCTGTTGGAAGGCATTTGCAGTTTCATTTCGCGTCTAATTTCCCAAACCAAACTGCTTGCAGCTCTAACTCCCTTCTAACTACCACTTCTTCGGTTCAGTGAGATATGCTGGATTCTAAACGGAGAAGCTTCTCTGACGCTTTTTCACAGAGATTTTGAAACTGAAATCTCCCATGCCGTTTCCACCATAGGCAGCAATGGGCTTCCCCATAGAACTTGCCAACCTGAATTCCTACAGGCTAGATGTGAGAGGCACATTCTGCTGCTTCCTCCCTTAGAGTTAAACTAGCTTCTGAAAGCTCAACCTCCGGGGAGTTTGTTTGGCAGAGATATAGAACACACTTTTCCAAGCCTGTTGGAAGGCATTTGCAGTTTCATTTCGCGTCTAATTTCCCTAACCAAACTGCTTGCAGCTCTAACTGCCTTCTAACTACCACTTCTTCGGTTCAGTGAGATATGCTGGATTCTAAACGGAGAAGCTTCTCTGACGCTTTTTCACAGAGATTTTGAAACTGAAATCTCCCATGCCGTTTCCACCATAGGCAGCAATGGGCTTCCCCATAGAACTTGCCAACCTGAATTCCTACAGGCTAGATGTGAGAGGCACATTCTGCTGCTTCCTCCCTTAGAGTTAAACTAGCTTCTGAAAGCTCAACCTCCGGGGAGTTTGTTTGGCAGAGATATAGAACACACTTTTCCAAGCCTGTTGGAAGGCATTTGCAGTTTCATTTCGCGTCTAATTTCCCAAACCAAACTGCTTGCAGCTCTAACTGCCTTCTAACTACCACTTCTTCGGTTCAGTGAGATATGCTGGATTCTAAACGGAGAAGCTTCTCTGACGCTTTTTCACAGAGATTTTGAAACTGAAATTTCCAAACCCGTTTCCAACGAAGGGGCCAATGGGCTTCCCCATAGAACTTGCCAACCTGAATTCCTACAGGCTAGATGTGAGAGGCACATTCTGCTGCTTCCTCCCTTAGAGTTAAACTAGCTTCTGAAAGCTCAACCTCCGGGGAGTTTGTTTGGCAGAGATATAGAACACACTTTTCCAAGCCTGTTGGAAGGCATTTGCAGTTTCATTTCGCGTCTAATTTCCCAAAGCAAACTGCTTGCAGCTCTAACTGCCTTCTAACTACCACTTCTTCGGTTCAGTGAGATATGCTGGATTCTAAACGGAGAAGCTTCTCTGACGCTTTTTCACAGAGATTTTGAAACTGAAATCTCCCATGCCGTTTCCACCATAGGCAGCAATGGGCTTCCCCATAGAACTTGCCAACCTGAATTCCTACAGGCTAGATGTGAGAGGCACATTCTGCTGCTTCCTCCCTTAGAGTTAAACTAGCTTCTGAAAGCTCAACCTCCGGGGACTCTGTTTGGCAGAGATATAGAACACACTTTTCCAAGCCTGTTGGAAGGCCTTTGCAGTGTCATTTCGCATCTAATTTCCCAAACCAAACTGCTTGCAGCTCTAACTCCCTTCTAACTACCACTTCTTAGGTTCAGTGAGATATGCTGGATTCTAAACGGAGAAGCTTCTCTGATGCTTTTTCACAGAGATTTTGAAACTGAAATCTCCCATGCCGTTTCCACCATAGGCAGCAATGGGCTTCCCCATAGAACTTGCCAACCTGAATTCCTAAAGGCTAGATGTGAGAGGCACATTCTGCTCCTTCCTCCCTTAGAGTTAAACTTGCTTCTAAAAGCTCAACCTCCGGGGAGTTTGTTTGGCAGAGATATAGAACACACTTTTCCAAGCCTGTTGGAAGGCATTTGCAGTATCATTTCGCGTCTAATTTCCCAAACCAAACTGCTTGCAGCTCTAACTCCCTTCTAACTACCACTTCTTCGGTTCAGTGAGATATGCTGGATTCTAAACGGAGAAGCTTCTCTGACGCTTTTTCACAGAGATTTTGAAACTGAAATTTCCAAACCCGTTTCCAACGAAGGGGCCAATGGGCTTCCCCATAGAACTTGCCAACCTGAATTCCTACAGGCTAGATGTGAGAGGCACATTCTGCTGCTTCCTCCCTAACAGTTAAGCTTGCTTCTGAAAGCTCAACCTCCGGGGAGTTTGTTTGGCAGAGATATAGAACACACTTTTCCAAGCCTGTTGGAAGGCATTTGCAGTTTCATTTCGCGTCTAATTTCCCAAACCAAACTGCTTGCAGCTCTAACTCCCTTCTAACTACCACTTCTTCGGTTCAGTGAGATATGCTGGATTCTAAACGGAGAAGCTTCTCTGACGCTTTTTCACAGAGATTTTGAAACTGAAATCTCCCATGCCGTTTCAACCATAGGCAGCAATGGGCTTCCCCATAGAACTTGCCAACCTGAATTCCTACAGGCTAGATGTGAGAGGCACATTCTGCTGCTTCCTCCCTTAGAGTTAAACTAGCTTCTGAAAGCTCAACCTCCGGGGAGTCTGTTTGGCAGAGATATAGAACACATTTTTCCAAGCCTGTTGGAAGGCATTTGCAGTTTCATTTCGCGTCTAATTTCCCAAACCAAACTGCTTGCAGCTCTAACTCCCTTCTAACTACCACTTCTTCGGTTCAGTGAGATATGCTGGATTCTAAACGGAGAAGCTTCTCGGACGCTTTTTCACAGAGATTTTGAAACTGAAATCTCCCATGCCGTTTCCACCATAGGCAGCAATGGGCTTCCCCATAGAACTTGCCAACCTGAATTCCTACAGGCTAGTTGTGAGAGGCACATTCTGCTGCTTCCTCCCTTAGAGTTAAACTTGCTTCTGAAAGCTCAACCTCCGGGGAGTTTGTTTGGCAGAGATATAGAACACACTTTTTCAAGCCTGTTGGAAGGCATTTGCAGTTTCATTTCGCGTCTAATTTCCCAAACCAAACTGCTTGCAGCTCTAACTGCCTTCTAACTACCACTTCTTCGGTTCAGTGAGATATGCTGGATTCTAAACGGAGAAGCTTCTCTGACGCTTTTTCACAGAGATTTTGAAACTGAAATTTCCAAACCCGTTTCCAACGAAGGGGCCAATGGGCTTCCCCATAGAACTTGCCAACCTGAATTCCTACAGGCTAGATGTGAGAGGCACATTCTGCTGCTTCCTCCCTTAGAGTTAAACTAGCTTCTGAAAGCTCAACCTCCGGGGAGTTTGTTTGGCAGAGATATAGAACACACTTTTCCAAGCCTGTTGGAAGGCATTTGCAGTTTCATTTCGCGTCTAATTTCCCAAACCAAACTGCTTGCAGCTCTAACTGCCTTCTAACTACCACTTCTTCGGTTCAGTGAGATATGCTGGATTCTAAACGGAGAAGCTTCTCTGACGCTTTTTCACAGAGATTTTGAAACTGAAATCTCCCATGCTGTTTCCACCATAGCCAGCAATGGGCTTCCCCATAGAACTTGCCAACCTGAATTCCTACAGGCTAGATGTGAGAGGCACATTCTGCTGCTTCCTCCCTTAGAGTTAAACTAGCTTCTGAAAGCTCAACCTCCAGGGAGTCTGTTTGGGAGAGATATAGAACACACTTTTCCAAGCCTGTTGGAAGGCATTTGCAGTTTCATTTCGCGTCTAATTTCCCAAAGCAAACTGCTTGCAGCTCTAACTGCCTTCTAACTACCACTTCTTCGGTTCAGTGAGATATGCTGGATTCTAAACGGAGAAGCTTCTCTGACGCTTTTTCACAGAGATTTTGAAACTGAAATCTCCCATGCCGTTTCCACCATAGGCAGCAATGGGCTTCCCCATAGAACTTGCCAACCTGAATTCCTACAGGCTAGATGTGAGAGGCACATTCTGCTGCTTCCTCCCTAACAGATAAGCTTGCTTCTGAAAGCTCAACCTCCGGGGACTCTGTTTGGCACAGATATAGAACACACTTTTCCAAGCCTGTTGGAAGGCCTTTGCAGTGTCATTTCGCATCTAATTTCCCAAACCAAACTGCTTGCAGCTCTAACTCCCTTCTAACTACCACTTCTTCGGTTCAGTGTGATATGCTGGATTCTAAACGGAGAAGCTTCTCTGACGCTTTTTCACAGAGATTTTGAAACTGAAATTTCCAAACCCGTTTCCAACGAAGGCGCCAATGGGCTTCCCCATAGAACTTGCCAACCTGAATTCCTACAGGCTAGATGTGAGAGGCACATCCTGCTGCTTCCTCCCTTAGAGTTAAACTAGCTTCTGAAAGCTCAACCTCCGGGGAGTTTGTTTGGCAGAGATATAGAACACACTTTTCCAAGCCTGTTGGAAGGCATTTGCAGTTTCATTTCGTGTCTAATTTCCCAAACCAAACTGCTTGCAGCTCTAACTCCCTTCTAACTACCACTTCTTCGGTTCAGTGAGATATGCTGGATTCTAAACGGAGAAGCTTCTCTGACGCTTTTTCACAGAGATTTTGAAACTGAAATCTCCCATGCCGTTTCCACCATAGGCAGCAATGGGCTTCCCCATAGAACTTGCCAACCTGAATTCCTACAGGCTAGATGTGAGAGGCACATTCTGCTGCTTCCTCCCTAAGAGTTAAGCTTGCTTCTGAAAGTTCAACCTCCGGGGACTCTGTTTGGCAGAGATATAGAACACACTTTTCTAAGCCTGTTGGAAGGCCTTTGCAGTGTCATTTCGCATCTAATTTCCCAAACCAAACTGCTTGCAGCTCTAACTCCCTTCTAACTACCACTTCTTCGGTTCAGTGAGATATGCTGGATTCTAAACGGAGAAGCTTCTCTGATGCTTTTTCACAGAGATTTTGAAACTGAAATCTCCCATGCCGTTTCCACCATAGGCAGCAATGGGCTTCCCCATAGAACTTGCCAACCTGAATTCCTACAGGCTAGATGTGAGAGGCACATTCTGCTGCTTCCTCCCTTAGAGTTAAACTAGCTTCTGAAAGCTCAACCTCCGGGGAGTTTGTTTGGCAGAGATATAGAACACACTTTTCCAAGCCTGTTGGAAGGCATTTGCAGTTTCATTTCGCGTCTAATTTCCCAAACCAAACTGCTTGCAGCTCTAACTCCCTTCTAACTACCACTTCTTCGGTTCAGTGAGATATGCTGGATTCTAAACGGAGAAGCTTCTCTGACGCTTTTTCACAGAGATTTTGAAACTGAAATCTCCCATGCCGTTTCCACCATAGGCAGCAATGGGCTTCCCCATAGAACTTGCCAACCTGAATTCCTACAGGCTAGATGTGAGAGGCACATTCTGCTGCTTCCTCCCTTAGAGTTAAACTAGCTTCTGAAAGCTCAACCTCCGGGGACTCTGTTTGGCAGAGATATAGAACACACTTTTCCAAGCCTGTTGGAAGGCCTTTGCAGTGTCATTTCGCATCTAATTTCCCAAACCAAACTGCTTGCAGCTCTAACTCCCTTCTAACTACCACTTCTTCGGTTCAGTGAGATATGCTGGATTCTAAACGGAGAAGCTTCTCTGATGCTTTTTCACAGAGATTTTGAAACTGAAATCTCCCATGCCGTTTCCACCATAGGCAGCAATGGGCTTCCCCATAGAACTTGCCAACCTGAATTCCTAAAGGCTAGATGTGAGAGGCACATTCTGCTCCTTCCTCCCTTAGAGTTAAACTTGCTTCTGAAAGCTCAACCTCCGGGGAGTTTGTTTGGCAGAGATATAGAACACACTTTTCCAAGCCTGTTGGAAGGCATTTGCAGTTTCATTTCGCGTCTAATTTCCCAAACCAAACTGCTTGCAGCTCTAACTCCCTTCTAACTACCACTTCTTCGGTTCAGTGAGATATGCTGGATTCTAAACGGAGAAGCTTCTCTGACGCTTTTTCACAGAGATTTTGAAACTGAAATTTCCAAACCCGTTTCCAACGAAGGGGCCAATGGGCTTCTCCATAGAACTTGCCAACCTGAATTCCTACAGGCTAGATGTGAGAGGCACATTCTGCTGCTTCCTCCCTTAGAGTTAATCTAGCTTCTGAAAGCTGAACCTCCGGGGAGTTTGTTTGGCAGAGATATAGAACACACTTTTCCAAGCCTGTTGGAAGGCATTTGCAGTTTCATGTCGCGTCTAATTTCCCAAACCAAACTGCTTGCAGCTCTAACTCCCTTCTAACTACCACTTCTTCGGTTCAGTGAGATATGCTGGATTCTAAACGGAGAAGCTTCTCTGACGCTTTTTCACAGAGATTTTGAAACTGAAATCTCCCATGCTGTTTCCACCATAGGCAGCAATGGGCTTCCCCATAGAACTTGCCAACCTGAATTCCTACAGGCTAGATGTGAGAGGCACATTCTGCTGCTTCCTCCCTTAGAGTTAAACTAGCTTCTGAAAGCTCAACCTCCGGGGAGTCTGTTTGGCAGAGATATAGAACACATTTTTCCAAGCCTGTAGGAAGGCATTTGCAGTTTCATTTCGCGTCTAATTTCCCAAACCAAACTGCTTGCAGCTCTAACTCCCTTCTAACTACCACTTCTTCGGTTCAGTGAGATATGCTGGATTCTAAACGGAGAAGCTTCTCTGACGCTTTTTCACAGAGATTTTGAAACTGAAATTTCCAAACCCGTTTCCAACGAAGGCACCAATGGGCTTCCCCATAGAACTTGCCAACCTGAATTCCTACAGGCTAGATGTGAGAGGCACATTCTGCTGCTTCCTCCCTTAGAGTTAAACTAGCTTCTGAAAGCTCAACCTCCGGGGAGTTTGTTTGGCAGAGATATAGAACACACTTTTCCAAGCCTGTTGGAAGGCATTTGCAGTTTCATTTCGCGTCTAATTTCCCTAACCAAACTGCTTGCAGCTCTAACTGCCTTCTAACTACCACTTCTTCGGTTCAGTGAGATATGCTGGATTCTAAACGGAGAAGCTTCTCTGACGCTTTTTCACAGAGATTTTGAAACTGAAATCTCCCATGCCGTTTCCACCATAGGCAGCAATGGGCTTCCCCATAGAACTTGCCAACCTGAATTCCTACAGGCTAGATGTGAGAGGCACATTCTGCTGCTTTCTCCCTTAGAGTTAAGCTAGCTTCTGAAAGCTCAACCTCCAGGGAGTCTGTTTGGCAGAGATATAGAACACACTTTTCCAAGCCTGTTGGAAGGCCTTTGCAGTGTCATTTCGCATCTAATTTCCCAAACCAAACTGCTTGCAGCTCTAACTCCCTTCTAACTACCACTTCTTCGGTTCAGTGAGATATGCTGGATTCTAAACGGAGAAGCTTCTCTGACGCTTTTTCACAGAGATTTTGAAACTGAAATCTCCCATGCCGTTTCCACCATAGGCAGCAATGGGCTTCCCCATAGAACTTGCCAACCTGAATTCCTACAGGCTAGATGTGAGAGGCACATTCTGCTGCTTCCTCCCTAACAGATGAGCTTGCTTCTGAAAGCTCAACCTCCGGGGACTCTGTTTGGCACAGATATAGAACACACTTTTCCAAGCCTGTTGGAAGGCCTTTGCAGTGTCATTTCGCATCTAATTTCCCAAACCAAACTGCTTGCAGCTCTAACTCCCTTCTAACTACCACTTCTTCGGTTCAGTGAGATATGCTGGATTCTAAACGGAGAAGCTTCTCTGATGCTTTTTCACAGAGATTTTGAAACTGAAATCTCCCATGCCGTTTCCACCATAGGCAGCAATGGGCTTCCCCATAGAACTTGCCAACCTGAATTCCTACAGGCTAGATGTGAGAGGCACATTCTGCTGCTTCCTCCCTTAGAGTTAAACTAGCTTCTGAAAGCTCAACCTCCGGGGAGTTTGTTTGGCAGAGATATAGAACACACTTTTCCAAGCCTGTTGGAAGGCATTTGCAGTTTCATTTCGCGTCTAATTTCCCAAACCAAACTGCTTGCAGCTCTAACTCCCTTCTAACTACCACTTCTTCGGTTCAGTGAGATATGCTGGATTCTAAACGGAGAAGCTTCTCTGACGCTTTTTCACAGAGATTTTGAAACTGAAATCTCCCATGCCGTTTCCACCATAGGCAGCAATGGGCTTCCCCATAGAACTTGCCAACCTGAATTCCTACAGGCTAGATGTGAGAGGCACATTCTGCTGCTTCCTCCCTTAGAGTTAAACTAGCTTCTGAAAGCTCAACCTCCGGGGACTCTGTTTGGCAGAGATATAGAACACACTTTTCCAAGCCTGTTGGAAGGCCTTTGCAGTGTCATTTCGCATCTAATTTCCCAAACCAAACTGCTTGCAGCTCTAACTCCCTTCTAACTACCACTTCTTCGGTTCAGTGAGATATGCTGGATTCTAAACGGAGAAGCTTCTCTGATGCTTTTTCACAGAGATTTTGAAACTGAAATCTCCCATGCCGTTTCCACCATAGGCAGCAATGGGCTTCCCCATAGAACTTGCCAACCTGAATTCCTAAAGGCTAGATGTGAGAGGCACATTCTGCTCCTTCCTCCCTTAGAGATAAACTTGCTTCTGAAAGCTCAACCTCCGGGGAGTTTGTTTGGCAGAGATATAGAACACACTTTTCCAAGCCTGTTGGAAGGCATTTGCAGTTTCATTTCGCGTCTAATTTCCCAAACCAAACTGCTTGCAGCTCTAACTCCCTTCTAACTACCACTTCTTCGGTTCAGTGAGATATGCTGGATTCTAAACGGAGAAGCTTCTCTGACGCTTTTTCACAGAGATTTTGAAACTGAAATTTCCAAACCCGTTTCCAACGAAGGGGCCAATGGGCTTCCCCATAGAACTTGCCAACCTGAATTCCTACAGGCTAGATGTGAGAGGCACATTCTGCTGCTTCCTCCCTTAGAGTTAATCTAGCTTCTGAAAGCTGAACCTCCGGGGAGTTTGTTTGGCAGAGATATAGAACACACTTTTCCAAGCCTGTTGGAAGGCATTTGCAGTTTCATGTCGCGTCTAATTTCCCAAACCAAACTGCTTGCAGCTCTAACTCCCTTCTAACTACCACTTCTTCGGTTCAGTTAGATATGCTGGATTCTAAACGGAGAAGCTTCTCTGACGCTTTTTCACAGAGATTTTGAAACTGAAATCTCCCATGCCGTTTCCACCATAGGCAGCATTGGGCTTCCCCATAGAACTTGCCAACCTGAATTCCTACAGGCTAGATGTGAGAGGCACATTCTGCTGCTTCCTCCCTTAGAGTTAAACTAGCTTCTGAAAGCTCAACCTCCGGGGAGTCTGTTTGGCAGAGATATAGAACACATTTTTCCAAGCCTGTAGGAAGGCATTTGCAGTTTCATTTCGCGTCTAATTTCCCAAACCAAACTGCTTGCAGCTCTAACTCCCTTCTAACTACCACTTCTTCGGTTCAGTGAGATATGCTGGATTCTAAACGGAGAAGCTTCTCTGACGCTTTTTCACAGAGATTTTGAAACTGAAATTTCCAAACCCGTTTCCAACGAAGGCACCAATGGGCTTCCCCATAGAACTTGCCAACCTGAATTCCTACAGGCTAGATGTGAGAGGCACATTCTGCTGCTTCCTCCCTTAGAGTTAAACTAGCTTCTGAAAGCTCAACCTCCGGGGAGTTTGTTTGGCAGAGATATAGAACACACTTTTCCAAGCCTGTTGGAAGGCATTTGCAGTTTCATTTCGCGTCTAATTTCCCAAACCAAACTGCTTGCAGCTCTAACTCCCTTCTAACTACCACTTCTTCGGTTCAGTGAGATATGCTGGATTCTAAACGGAGAAGCTTCTCTGACGCTTTTTCACAGAGATTTTGAAACTGAAATCTCCCATGCCGTTTCCACCATAGGCAGCAATGGGCTTCCCCATAGAACTTGCCAACCTGAATTCCTACAGGCTAGATGTGAGAGGCACATTCTGCTGCTTCCTCCCTTAGAGTTAAACTAGCTTCTGAAAGCTCAACCTCCGGGGAGTTTGTTTGGCAGAGATATAGAACACACTTTTCCAAGCCTGTTGGAAGGCATTTGCAGTTTCATTTCGCGTCTAATTTCCCTAACCAAACTGCTTGCAGCTCTAACTGCCTTCTAACTACCACTTCTTCGGTTCAGTGAGATATGCTGGATTCTAAACGGAGAAGCTTCTCTGACGCTTTTTCACAGAGATTTTGAAACTGAAATCTCCCATGCCGTTTCCACCATAGGCAGCAATGGGCTTCCCCATAGAACTTGCCAACCTGAATTCCTACAGGCTAGATGTGAGAGGCACATTCTGCTGCTTCCTCCCTTAGAGTTAAGCTAGCTTCTGAAAGCTCAACCTCCAGGGAGTCTGTTTGGCAGAGATATAGAACACACTTTTCCAAGCCTGTTGGAAGGCCTTTGCAGTGTCATTTCGCATCTAATTTCCCAAACCAAACTGCTTGCAGCTCTAACTCCCTTCTAACTACCACTTCTTCGGTTCAGTGAGATATGCTGGATTCTAAACGGAGAAGCTTCTCTGACGCTTTTTCACAGAGATTTTGAAACTGAAATCTCCCATGCCGTTTCCACCATAGGCAGCAATGGGCTTCCCCATAGAACTTGCCAACCTGAATTCCTACAGGCTAGATGTGAGAGGCACATTCCGCTGCTTCCTCCCTAACAGATGAGCTTGCTTCTGAAAGCTCAACCTCCGGGGACTCTGTTTGGCACAGATATAGAACACACTTTTCCAAGCCTGTTGGAAGGCCTTTGCAGTGTCATTTCGCATCTAATTTCCCAAACCAAACTGCTTGCAGCTCTAACTCCCTTCTAACTACCACTTCTTCGGTTCAGTGAGATATGCTGGATTCTAAACGGAGAAGCTTCTCTGATGCTTTTTCACAGAGATTTTGAAACTGAAATCTCCCATGCCGTTTCCACCATAGGCAGCAATGGGCTTCCCCATAGAACTTGCCAACCTGAATTCCTACAGGCTAGATGTGAGAGGCACATTCTGCTGCTTCCTCCCTTAGAGTTAAACTAGCTTCTGAAAGCTCAACCTCCGGGGAGTTTGTTTGGCAGAGATATAGAACACACTTTTCCAAGCCTGTTGGAAGGCATTTGCAGTTTCATTTCGCGTCTAATTTCCCAAACCAAACTGCTTGCAGCTCTAACTCCCTTCTAACTACCACTTCTTCGGTTCAGTGAGATATGCTGGATTCTAAACGGAGAAGCTTCTCTGACGCTTTTTCACAGAGATTTTGAAACTGAAATCTCCCATGCCGTTTCCACCATAGGCAGCAATGGGCTTCCCCATAGAACTTGCCAACCTGAATTCCTACAGGCTAGATGTGAGAGGCACATTCTGCTGCTTCCTCCCTTAGAGTTAAACTAGCTTCTGAAAGCTCAACCTCCGGGGACTCTGTTTGGCAGAGATATAGAACACACTTTTCCAAGCCTGTTGGAAGGCCTTTGCAGTGTCATTTCGCATCTAATTTCCCAAACCAAACTGCTTGCAGCTCTAACTCCCTTCTAACTACCACTTCTTCGGTTCAGTGAGATATGCTGGATTCTAAACGGAGAAGCTTCTCTGATGCTTTTTCACAGAGATTTTGAAACTGAAATCTCCCATGCCGTTTCCACCATAGGCAGCAATGGGCTTCCCCATAGAACTTGCCAACCTGAATTCCTAAAGGCTAGATGTGAGAGGCACATTCTGCTCCTTCCTCCCTTAGAGATAAACTTGCTTCTGAAAGCTCAACCTCCGGGGAGTTTGTTTGGCAGAGATATAGAACACACTTTTCCAAGCCTGTTGGAAGGCATTTGCAGTTTCATTTCGCGTCTAATTTCCCAAACCAAACTGCTTGCAGCTCTAACTCCCTTCTAACTACCACTTCTTCGGTTCAGTGAGATATGCTGGATTCTAAACGGAGAAGCTTCTCTGACGCTTTTTCACAGAGATTTTGAAACTGAAATTTCCAAACCCGTTTCCAACGAAGGGGCCAATGGGCTTCCCCATAGAACTTGCCAACCTGAATTCCTACAGGCTAGATGTGAGAGGCACATTCTGCTGCTTCCTCCCTTAGAGTTAATCTAGCTTCTGAAAGCTGAACCTCCGGGGAGTTTGTTTGGCAGAGATATAGAACACACTTTTCCAAGCCTGTTGGAAGGCATTTGCAGTTTCATGTCGCGTCTAATTTCCCAAACCAAACTGCTTGCAGCTCTAACTCCCTTCTAACTACCACTTCTTCGGTTCAGTTAGATATGCTGGATTCTAAACGGAGAAGCTTCTCTGACGCTTTTTCACAGAGATTTTGAAACTGAAATCTCCCATGCCGTTTCCACCATAGGCAGCATTGGGCTTCCCCGTAGAACTTGCCAACCTGAATTCCTACAGGCTAGATGTGAGAGGCACATTCTGCTGCTTCCTCCCTTAGAGTTAAACTAGCTTCTGAAAGCTCAACCTCCGGGGAGTCTGTTTGGCAGAGATATAGAACACATTTTTCCAAGCCTGTAGGAAGGCATTTGCAGTTTCATTTCGCGTCTAATTTCCCAAACCAAACTGCTTGCAGCTCTAACTCCCTTCTAACTACCACTTCTTCGGTTCAGTGAGATATGCTGGATTCTAAACGGAGAAGCTTCTCTGACGCTTTTTCACAGAGATTTTGAAACTGAAATTTCCAAACCCGTTTCCAACGAAGGCACCAATGGGCTTCCCCATAGAACTTGCCAACCTGAATTCCTACAGGCTAGATGTGAGAGGCACATTCTGCTGCTTCCTCCCTTAGAGTTAAACTAGCTTCTGAAAGCTCAACCTCCGGGGAGTTTGTTTGGCAGAGATATAGAACACACTTTTCCAAGCCTGTTGGAAGGCATTTGCAGTTTCATTTCGCGTCTAATTTCCCAAACCAAACTGCTTGCAGCTCTAACTCCCTTCTAACTACCACTTCTTCGGTTCAGTGAGATATGCTGGATTCTAAACGGAGAAGCTTCTCTGACGCTTTTTCACAGAGATTTTGAAACTGAAATCTCCCATGCCGTTTCCACCATAGGCAGCAATGGGCTTCCCCATAGAACTTGCCAACCTGAATTCCTACAGGCTAGATGTGAGAGGCACATTCTGCTGCTTCCTCCCTTAGAGTTAAACTAGCTTCTGAAAGCTCAACCTCCGGGGAGTTTGTTTGGCAGAGATATAGAACACACTTTTCCAAGCCTGTTGGAAGGCATTTGCAGTTTCATTTCGCGTCTAATTTCCCTAACCAAACTGCTTGCAGCTCTAACTGCCTTCTAACTACCACTTCTTCGGTTCAGTGAGATATGCTGGATTCTAAACGGAGAAGCTTCTCTGACGCTTTTTCACAGAGATTTTGAAACTGAAATCTCCCATGCCGTTTCCACCATAGGCAGCAATGGGCTTCCCCATAGAACTTGCCAACCTGAATTCCTACAGGCTAGATGTGAGAGGCACATTCTGCTGCTTCCTCCCTTAGAGTTAAACTAGCTTCTGAAAGCTCAACCTCCAGGGAGTCTGTTTGGCAGAGATATAGAACACACTTTTCCAAGCCTGTTGGAAGGCCTTTGCAGTGTCATTTCGCATCTAATTTCCCAAACCAAACTGCTTGCAGCTCTAACTCCCTTCTAACTACCACTTCTTCGGTTCAGTGAGATATGCTGGATTCTAAACGGAGAAGCTTCTCTGACGCTTTTTCACAGAGATTTTGAAACTGAAATTTCCAAACCCGTTTCCAACGAAGGGGCCAATGGGCTTCCCCATAGAACTTGCCAACCTGAATTCCTACAGGCTAGATGTGAGAGGCACATTCTGCTGCTTCCTCCCTTAGAGTTAAACTAGCTTCTGAAAGCTCAACCTCCGGGGAGTTTGTTTGGCAGAGATATAGAACACACTTTTCCAAGCCTGTTGGAAGGCATTTGCAGTTTCATTTCGCGTCTAATTTCCCTAACCAAACTGCTTGCAGCTCTAACTGCCTTCTAACTACCACTTCTTCGGTTCAGTGAGATATGCTGGATTCTAAACGGAGAAGCTTCTCTGACGCTTTTTCACAGAGATTTTGAAACTGAAATCTCCCATGCCGTTTCCACCGTAGGCAGCAATGGGCTTCCCCATAGAACTTGCCAACCTGAATTCCTACAGGCTAGATGTGAGAGGCACATTCTGCTGCTTCCTCCCTTAGAGTTAAACTAGCTTCTGAAAGCTCAACCTCCAGGGAGTCTGTTTGGGAGAGATATAGAACACACTTTTCCAAGCCTGTTGGAAGGCCTTTGCAGTGTCATTTCGCATCTAATTTCCCAAACCAAACTGCTTGCAGCTCTAACTCCCTTCTAACTACCACTTCTTCGGTTCAGTGAGATATGCTGGATTCTAAACGGAGAAGCTTCTCTGACGCTTTTTCACAGAGATTTTGAAACTGAAATTTCCAAACCCGTTTCCAACGAAGGCGCCAATGGGCTTCCCCATAGAACTTGCCAACCTGAATTCCTACAGGCTAGATGTGAGAGGCACATTCTGCTGCTTCCTCCCTTAGAGTTAAACTAGCTTCTGAAAGCTCAACCTCCGGGGAGTTTGTTTGGCAGAGATATAGAACACACTTTTCCAAGCCTGTTGGAAGGCATTTGCAGTTTCATTTCGCGTCTAATTTCCCAAACCAAACTGCTTGCAGCTCTAACTCCCTTCTAACTACCACTTCTTCGGTTCAGTGAGATATGCTGGATTCTAAACGGAGAAGCTTCTCTGACGCTTTTTCACAGAGATTTTGAAACTGAAATCTCCCATGCCGTTTCCACCATAGGCAGCAATGGGCTTCCCCATAGAACTTGCCAACCTGAATTCCTACAGGCTAGATGTGAGAGGCACATTCTGCTGCTTCCTCCCTTAGAGTTAAACTAGCTTCTGAAAGCTCAACCTCCAGGGAGTCTGTTTGGGAGAGATATAGAACACACTTTTCCAAGCCTGTTGGAAGGCCTTTGCAGTGTCATTTCGCATCTAATTTCCCAAACCAAACTGCTTGCAGCTCTAACTCCCTTCTAACTACCACTTCTTCGGTTCAGTGAGATATGCTGGATTCTAAACGGAGAAGCTTCTCTGACGCTTTTTCACAGAGATTTTGAAACTGAAATTTCCAAACCGGTTTCCAACGAAGGCGCCAATGGGCTTCCCCATAGAACTTGCCAACCTGAATTCCTACAGGCTAGATGTGAGAGGCACATTCTGCTGCTTCCTCCCTTAGAGTTAAACTAGCTTCTGAAAGCTCAACCTCCGGGGAGTTTGTTTGGCAGAGATATAGAACACATTTTTCCAAGCCTGTTGGAAGGCATTTGCAGTTTCATTTCGCGTCTAATTTCCCAAACCAAACTGCTTGCAGCTCTAACTCCCTTCTAACTACCACTTCTTCGGTTCAGTGAGATATGCTGGATTCTAAACGGAGAAGCTTCTCTGACGCTTTTTCACAGAGATTTTGAAACTGAAATTTCCAAACCCGTTTCCAACGAAGGCGCCAATGGGCTTCTCCATAGAACTTGCCAACCTGAATTCCTACAGGCTAGATGTGAGAGGCACATTCTGCTGCTTCCTCCCTTAGAGTTAAACTAGCTTCTGAAAGCTCAACCTCCGGGGAGTTTGTTTGGCAGAGATATAGAACACACTTTTCCAAGCCTGTTGGAAGGCATTTGCAGTTTCATTTCGCGTCTAATTTCCCAAACCAAACTGCTTGCAGCTCTAACTCCCTTCTAACTACCACTTCTTCGGTTCAGTGAGATATGCTGGATTCTAAACGGAGAAGCTTCTCTGACGCTTTTTCACAGAGATTTTGAAACTGAAATCTCCCATGCCGTTTCCACCATAGGCAGCAATGGGCTTCCCCATAGAACTTGCCAACCTGAATTCCTACAGGCTAGATGTGAGAGGCACATTCTGCTGCTTCCTCCCTTAGAGTTAAACTAGCTTCTGAAAGCTCAACCTCCGGGGAGTCTGTTTGGCAGAGATATAGAACACATTTTTCCAAGCCTGTAGGAAGGCATTTGCAGTTTCATTTCGCGTCTAATTTCCCAAACCAAACTGCTTGCAGCTCTAACTCCCTTCTAACTACCACTTCTTCGGTTCAGTGAGATATGCTGGATTCTAAACGGAGAAGCTTCTCTGACGCTTTTTCACAGAGATTTTGAAACTGAAATTTCCAAACCCGTTTCCAACGAAGGCACCAATGGGCTTCCCCATAGAACTTGCCAACCTGAATTCCTACAGGCTAGATGTGAGAGGCACATTCTGCTGCTTCCTCCCTTAGAGTTAAACTAGCTTCTGAAAGCTCAACCTCCGGGGAGTTTGTTTGGCAGAGATATAGAACACACTTTTCCAAGCCTGTTGGAAGGCATTTGCAGTTTCATTTCGCGTCTAATTTCCCAAACCAAACTGCTTGCAGCTCTAACTGCCTTCTAACTACCACTTCTTCGGTTCAGTGAGATATGCTGGATTCTAAACGGAGAAGCTTCTCTGACGCTTTTTCACAGAGATTTTGAAACTGAAATCTCCCATGCCGTTTCCACCATAGGCAGCAATGGGCTTCCCCATAGAACTTGCCAACCTGAATTCCTACAGGCTAGATGTGAGAGGCACATTCTGCTGCTTCCTCCCTTAGAGTTAAACTAGCTTCTGAAAGCTCAACCTCCGGGGAGTTTGTTTGGCAGAGATATAGAACACACTTTTCCAAGCCTGTTGGAAGGCATTTGCAGTTTCATTTCGCGTCTAATTTCCCTAACCAAACTGCTTGCAGCTCTAACTGCCTTCTAACTACCACTTCTTCGGTTCAGTGAGATATGCTGGATTCTAAACGGAGAAGCTTCTCTGACGCTTTTTCACAGAGATTTTGAAACTGAAATCTCCCATGCCGTTTCCACCATAGGCAGCAATGGGCTTCCCCATAGAACTTGCCAACCTGAATTCCTACAGGCTAGATGTGAGAGGCACATTCTGCTGCTTCCTCCCTTAGAGTTAAACTAGCTTCTGAAAGCTCAACCTCCGGGGAGTTTGTTTGGCAGAGATATAGAACACACTTTTCCAAGCCTGTTGGAAGGCATTTGCAGTTTCATTTCGCGTCTAATTTCCCAAACCAAACTGCTTGCAGCTCTAACTGCCTTCTAACTACCACTTCTTCGGTTCAGTGAGATATGCTGGATTCTAAACGGAGAAGCTTCTCTGACGCTTTTTCACAGAGATTTTGAAACTGAAATTTCCAAACCCGTTTCCAACGAAGGGGCCAATGGGCTTCCCCATAGAACTTGCCAACCTGAATTCCTACAGGCTAGATGTGAGAGGCACATTCTGCTGCTTCCTCCCTTAGAGTTAAACTAGCTTCTGAAAGCTCAACCTCCGGGGAGTTTGTTTGGCAGAGATATAGAACACACTTTTCCAAGCCTGTTGGAAGGCATTTGCAGTTTCATTTCGCGTCTAATTTCCCAAAGCAAACTGCTTGCAGCTCTAACTGCCTTCTAACTACCACTTCTTCGGTTCAGTGAAATATGCTGGATTCTAAACGGAGAAGCTTCTCTGACGCTTTTTCACAGAGATTTTGAAACTGAAATCTCCCATGCCGTTTCCACCATAGGCAGCAATGGGCTTCCCCATAGAACTTGCCAACCTGAATTCCTACAGGCTAGATGTGAGAGGCACATTCTGCTGCTTCCTCCCTTAGAGTTAAACTAGCTTCTGAAAGCTCAACCTCCGGGGAGTCTGTTTGGCAGAGATATAGAACACATTTTTCCAAGCCTGTAGGAAGGCATTTGCAGTTTCATTTCGCGTCTAATTTCCCAAACCAAACTGCTTGGAGCTCTAACTCCCTTCTAACTACCACTTCTTCGGTTCAGTGAGATATGCTGGATTCTAAACGGAGAAGCTTCTCTGACGCTTTTTCACAGAGATTTTGAAACTGAAATCTCCCATGCCGTTTCCACCATAGGCAGCAATGGGCTTCCCCATAGAACTTGCCAACCTGAATTCCTACAGGCTAGATGTGAGAGGCACATTCTGCTGCTTCCTCCCTTAGAGTTAAACTTGCTTCTGAAAGCTCAACCTCCGGGGAGTGTGTTTGGCAGAGATATAGAACACACTTTTCCAAGCCTGTTGGAAGGCTTTTGCAGTTTCATTTCGCGTCTAATTTCCCAAACCAAACTGCTTGCAGCTCTAACTCCCTTCTAACTACCACTTCTTCGGTTCAGTGAGATATGCTGGATTCTAAACGGAGAAGCTTCTCTGACGCTTTTTCACAGAGATTTTGAAACTGAAATCTCCCATGCCGTTTCCACCATAGGCAGCAATGGGCTTCCCCATAGAACTTGCCAACCTGAATTCCTACAGGCTAGATGTGAGAGGCACATTCTGCTGCTTCCTCCCTTAGAGTTAAACTTGCTTCTGAAAGCTCAACCTCCGGGGAGTGTGTTTGGCAGAGATATAGAACACACTTTTCCAAGCCTGTTGGAAGGCATTTGCAGTTTCATTTCGCGTCTAATTTCCCAAACCAAACTGCTTGCAGCTCTAACTCCCTTCTAACTACCACTTCTTCGGTTCAGTGAGATATGCTGGATTCTAAACGGAGAAGCTTCTCTGACGCTTTTTCACAGAGATTTTGAAACTGAAATTTCCAAACCCGTTTCCAACGAAGGCGCCAATGGGCTTCCCCATAGAACTTGCCAACCTGAATTCCTACAGGCTAGATGTGAGAGGCACATTCTGCTGCTTCCTCCCTTAGAGTTAAACTAGCTTCTGAAAGCTCAACCTCCGGGGAGTTTGTTTGGCAGAGATATAGAACACACTTTTCCAAGCCTGTTGGAAGGCATTTGCAGTTTCATTTCGCGTCTAATTTCCCTAACCAAACTGCTTGCAGCTCTAACTGCCTTCTAACTACCACTTCTTCGGTTCAGTGAGATATGCTGGATTCTAAACGGAGAAGCTTCTCTGACGCTTTTTCACAGAGATTTTGAAACTGAAATCTCCCATGCCGTTTCCACCATAGGCAGCAATGGGCTTCCCCATAGAACTTGCCAACCTGAATTCCTACAGGCTAGATGTGAGAGGCACATTCTGCTGCTTCCTCCCTTAGAGTTAAGCTAGCTTCTGAAAGCTCAACCTCCAGGGAGTCTGTTTGGCAGAGATATAGAACACACTTTTCCAAGCCTGTTGGAAGGCCTTTGCAGTGTCATTTCGCATCTAATTTCCCAAACCAAACTGCTTGCAGCTCTAACTCCCTTCTAACTACCACTTCTTCGGTTCAGTGAGATATGCTGGATTCTAAACGGAGAAGCTTCTCTGACGCTTTTTCACAGAGATTTTGAAACTGAAATTTCCAAACCCGTTTCCAACGAAGGGGCCAATGGGCTTCCCCATAGAACTTGCCAACCTGAATTCCTACAGGCTAGATGTGAGAGGCACATTCTGCTGCTTCCTCCCTTAGAGTTAAACTAGCTTCTGAAAGCTCAACCTCCGGGGAGTTTGTTTGGCAGAGATATAGAACACACTTTTCCAAGCCTGTTGGAAGGCATTTGCAGTTTCATTTCGCGTCTAATTTCCCAAAGCAAACTGCTTGCAGCTCTAACTCCCTTCTAACTACCACTTTTTCGGTTCAGTGAGATATGCTGGATTCTAAACGGAGAAGCTTCTCTGACGCTTTTTCACAGAGATTTTGAAACTGAAATCTCCCATGCCGTTTCCACCATAGGCAGCAATGGGCTTCCCCATAGAACTTGCCAACCTGAATTCCTACAGGCTAGATGTGAGAGGCACATTCTGCTGCTTCCTCCCTAACAGATAAGCTTGCTTCTGAAAGCTCAACCTCCGGGGACTCTGTTTGGCACAGATATAGAACACACTTTTCCAAGCCTGTTGGAAGGCCTTTGCAGTGTCATTTCGCATCTAATTTCCCAAACCAAACTGCTTGCAGCTCTAACTCCCTTCTAACTACCACTTCTTCGGTTCAGTGTGATATGCTGGATTCTAAACGGAGAAGCTTCTCTGACGCTTTTTCACAGAGATTTTGAAACTGAAATTTCCAAACCCGTTTCCAACGAAGGCGCCAATGGGCTTCCCCATACAACTTGCCAACCTGAATTCCTACAGGCTAGATGTGAGAGGCACATCCTGCTGCTTCCTCCCTTAGAGTTAAACTAGCTTCTGAAAGCTCAACCTCCGGGGAGTTTGTTTGGCAGAGATATAGAACACACTTTTCCAAGCCTGTTGGAAGGCATTTGCAGTTTCATTTCGTGTCTAATTTCCCAAACCAAACTGCTTGCAGCTCTAACTCCCTTCTAACTACCACTTCTTCGGTTCAGTGAGATATGCTGGATTCTAAACGGAGAAGCTTCTCTGACGCTTTTTCACAGAGATTTTGAAACTGAAATCTCCCATGCCGTTTCCACCATAGGCAGCAATGGGCTTCCCCATAGAACTTGCCAACCTGAATTCCTACAGGCTAGATGTGAGAGGCACATTCTGCTGCTTCCTCCCTAACAGTTAAGCTTGCTTCTGAAAGCTCAACCTCCGGGGACTCTGTTTGGCAGAGATATAGAACACACTTTTCTAAGCCTGTTGGAAGGCCTTTGCAGTGTCATTTCGCATCTAATTTCCCAAACCAAACTGCTTGCAGCTCTAACTCCCTTCTAACTACCACTTCTTCGGTTCAGTGAGATATGCTGGATTCTAAACGGAGAAGCTTCTCTGATGCTTTTTCACAGAGATTTTGAAACTGAAATCTCCCATGCCGTTTCCACCATAGGCAGCAATGGGCTTCCCCATAGAACTTGCCAACCTGAATTCCTACAGGCTAGATGTGAGAGGCACATTCTGCTGCTTCCTCCCTTAGAGTTAAACTAGCTTCTGAAAGCTCAACCTCCGGGGAGTTTGTTTGGCAGAGATATAGAACACACTTTTCCAAGCCTGTTGGAAGGCATTTGCAGTTTCATTTCGCGTCTAATTTCCCAAACCAAACTGCTTGCAGCTCTAACTCCCTTCTAACTACCACTTCTTCGGTTCAGTGAGATATGCTGGATTCTAAACGGAGAAGCTTCTCTGACGCTTTTTCACAGAGATTTTGAAACTGAAATCTCCCATGCCGTTTCCACCATAGGCAGCAAAGGGCTTCCCCATAGAACTTGCCAACCTGAATTCCTACAGGCTAGATGTGAGAGGCACATTCTGCTGCTTCCTCCCTTAGAGTTAAACTAGCTTCTGAAAGCTCAACCTCCGGGGACTCTGTTTGGCAGAGATATAGAACACACTTTTCCAAGCCTGTTGGAAGGCCTTTGCAGTGTCATTTCGCATCTAAGTTCCCAAACCAAACTGCTTGCAGCTCTAACTCCCTTCTAACTACCACTTCTTCGGTTCAGTGAGATATGCTTGATTCTAAACGGAGAAGCTTCTCTGATGCTTTTTCACAGAGATTTTGAAACTGAAATCTCCCATGCCGTTTCCACCATAGGCAGCAATGGGCTTCCCCATAGAACTTGCCAACCTGAATTCCTAAAGGCTAGATGTGAGAGGCACATTCTGCTCCTTCCTCCCTTAGAGTTAAACTTGCTTCTGAAAGCTCAACCTCCGGGGAGTTTGTTTGGCAGAGATATAGAACACACTTTTCCAAGCCTGTTGGAAGGCATTTGCAGTTTCATTTCGCGTCTAATTTCCCAAACCAAACTGCTTGCAGCTCTAACTCCCTTCTAACTACCACTTCTTCGGTTCAGTGAGATATGCTGGATTCTAAACGGAGAAGCTTCTCTGACGCTTTTTCACAGAGATTTTGAAACTGAAATTTCCAAACCCGTTTCCAACGAAGGGGCCAATGGGCTTCCCCATAGAACTTGCCAACCTGAATTCCTACAGGCTAGATGTGAGAGGCACATTCTGCTGCTTCCTCCCTTAGAGTTAAACTAGCTTCTGAAAGCTCAACCTCCGGGGAGTCTGTTTGGCAGAGATATAGAACACATTTTTCCAAGCCTGTAGGAAGGCATTTGCAGTTTCATTTCGCGTCTAATTTCCCAAACCAAACTGCTTGCAGCTCTAACTCCCTTCTAACTACCACTTCTTCGGTTCAGTGAGATATGCTGGATTCTAAACGGAGAAGCTTCTCTGACGCTTTTTCACAGAGATTTTGAAACTGAAATTTCCAAACCCGTTTCCAACGAAGGCACCAATGGGCTTCCCCATAGAACTTGCCAACCTGAATTCCTACAGGCTAGATGTGAGAGGCACATTCTGCTGCTTCCTCCCTTAGAGTTAAACTAGCTTCTGAAAGCTCAACCTCCGGGGAGTTTGTTTGGCAGAGATATAGAACACACTTTTCCAAGCCTGTTGGAAGGCATTTGCAGTTTCATTTCGCGTCTAATTTCCCAAACCAAACTGCTTGCAGCTCTAACTCCCTTCTAACTACCACTTCTTCGGTTCAGTGAGATATGCTGGATTCTAAACGGAGAAGCTTCTCTGACGCTTTTTCACAGAGATTTTGAAACTGAAATCTCCCATGCCGTTTCCACCATAGGCAGCAATGGGCTTCCCCATAGAACTTGCCAACCTGAATTCCTACAGGCTAGATGTGAGAGGCACATTCTGCTGCTTCCTCCCTTAGAGTTAAACTAGCTTCTGAAAGCTCAACCTCCGGGGAGTTTGTTTGGCAGAGATATAGAACACACTTTTCCAAGCCTGTTGGAAGGCATTTGCAGTTTCATTTCGCGTCTAATTTCCCTAACCAAACTGCTTGCAGCTCTAACTGCCTTCTAACTACCACTTCTTCGGTTCAGTGAGATATGCTGGATTCTAAACGGAGAAGCTTCTCTGACGCTTTTTCACAGAGATTTTGAAACTGAAATCTCCCATGCCGTTTCCACCATAGGCAGCAATGGGCTTCCCCATAGAACTTGCCAACCTGAATTCCTACAGGCTAGATGTGAGAGGCACATTCTGCTGCTTCCTCCCTTAGAGTTAAACTAGCTTCTGAAAGCTCAACCTCCAGGGAGTCTGTTTGGCAGAGATATAGAACACACTTTTCCAAGCCTGTTGGAAGGCCTTTGCAGTGTCATTTCGCATCTAATTTCCCAAACCAAACTGCTTGCAGCTCTAACTCCCTTCTAACTACCACTTCTTCGGTTCAGTGAGATATGCTGGATTCTAAACGGAGAAGCTTCTCTGACGCTTTTTCACAGAGATTTTGAAACTGAAATTTCCAAACCCGTTTCCAACGAAGGGGCCAATGGGCTTCCCCATAGAACTTGCCAACCTGAATTCCTACAGGCTAGATGTGAGAGGCACATTCTGCTGCTTCCTCCCTTAGAGTTAAACTAGCTTCTGAAAGCTCAACCTCCGGGGAGTTTGTTTGGCAGAGATATAGAACACACTTTTCCAAGCCTGTTGGAAGGCATTTGCAGTTTCATTTCGCGTCTAATTTCCCAAAGCAAACTGCTTGCAGCTCTAACTCCCTTCTAACTACCACTTCTTCGGTTCAGTGAGATATGCTGGATTCTAAACGGAGAAGCTTCTCTGACGCTTTTTCACAGAGATTTTGAAACTGAAATCTCCCATGCCGTTTCCACCATAGGCAGCAATGGGCTTCCCCATAGAACTTGCCAACCTGAATTCCTACAGGCTAGATGTGAGAGGCACATTCTGCTGCTTCCTCCCTTAGAGTTAAACTAGCTTCTGAAAGCTCAACCTCCGGGGAGTCTGTTTGGCAGAGATATAGAACACATTTTTCCAAGCCTGTAGGAAGGCATTTGCAGTTTCATTTCGCGTCTAATTTCCCAAAGCAAACTGCTTGCAGCTCTAACTCCCTTCTAACTACCACTTCTTCGGTTCAGTGAGATATGCTGGATTCTAAACGGAGAAGCTTCTCTGACGCTTTTTCACAGAGATTTTGAAACTGAAATCTCCCATGCCGTTTCCACCATAGGCAGCAATGGGCTTCCCCATAGAACTTGCCAACCTGAATTCCTACAGGCTAGTTGTGAGAGGCACATTCTGCTGCTTCCTCCCTTAGAGTTAAACTTGCTTCTGAAAGCTCAACCTCCGGGGAGTTTGTTTGGCAGAGATATAGAACACACTTTTCCAAGCCTGTTGGAAGGCATTTGCAGTTTCATTTCGCGTCTAATTTCCCAAACCAAACTGCTTGGAGCTCTAACTCCCTTCTAACTACCACTTCTTCGGTTCAGTGAGATATGCTGGATTCTAAACGGAGAAGCTTCTCTGACGCTTTTTCACAGAGATTTTGAAACTGAAATTTCCAAACCCGTTTCCAACGAAGTGGCCAATGGGCTTCCCCATAGAACTTGCCAACCTGAATTCCTACAGGCTAGATGTGAGAGGCACATTCTGCTGCTTCCTCCCTTAGAGTTAAACTAGCTTCTGAAAGCTCAACCTCCGGGGAGTTTGTTTGGCAGAGATATAGAACACACTTTTCCAAGCCTGTTGGAAGGCATTTGCAGTTTCATTTCGCGTCTAATTTCCCTAACCAAACTGCTTGCAGCTCTAACTGCCTTCTAACTACCACTTCTTCGGTTCAGTGAGATATGCTGGATTCTAAACGGAGAAGCTTCTCTGACGCTTTTTCACAGAGATTTTGAAACTGAAATCTCCCATGCCGTTTCCACCGTAGGCAGCAATGGGCTTCCCCATAGAACTTGCCAACCTGAATTCCTACAGGCTAGATGTGAGAGGCACATTCTGCTGCTTCCTCCCTTAGAGTTAAACTAGCTTCTGAAAGCTCAACCTCCAGGGAGTCTGTTTGGGAGAGATATAGAACACACTTTTCCAAGCCTGTTGGAAGGCCTTTGCAGTGTCATTTCGCATCTAATTTCCCAAACCAAACTGCTTGCAGCTCTAACTCCCTTCTAACTACCACTTCTTCGGTTCAGTGAGATATGCTGGATTCTAAACGGAGAAGCTTCTCTGACGCTTTTTCACAGAGATTTTGAAACTGAAATTTCCAAACCCGTTTCCAACGAAGGCGCCAATGGGCTTCCCCATAGAACTTGCCAACCTGAATTCCTACAGGCTAGATGTGAGAGGCACATTCTGCTGCTTCCTCCCTTAGAGTTAAACTAGCTTCTGAAAGCTCAACCTCCGGGGAGTTTGTTTGGCAGAGATATAGAACACACTTTTCCAAGCCTGTTGGAAGGCATTTGCAGTTTCATTTCGCGTCTAATTTCCCAAACCAAACTGCTTGCAGCTCTAACTCCCTTCTAACTACCACTTCTTCGGTTCAGTGAGATATGCTGGATTCTAAACGGAGAAGCTTCTCTGACGCTTTTTCACAGAGATTTTGAAACTGAAATCTCCCATGCCGTTTCCACCATAGGCAGCAATGGGCTTCCCCATAGAACTTGCCAACCTGAATTCCTACAGGCTAGATGTGAGAGGCACATTCTGCTGCTTCCTCCCTTAGAGTTAAACTAGCTTCTGAAAGCTCAACCTCCAGGGAGTCTGTTTGGGAGAGATATAGAACACACTTTTCCAAGCCTGTTGGAAGGCCTTTGCAGTGTCATTTCGCATCTAATTTCCCAAACCAAACTGCTTGCAGCTCTAACTCCCTTCTAACTACCACTTCTTCGGTTCAGTGAGATATGCTGGATTCTAAACGGAGAAGCTTCTCTGACGCTTTTTCACAGAGATTTTGAAACTGAAATTTCCAAACCGGTTTCCAACGAAGGCGCCAATGGGCTTCCCCATAGAACTTGCCAACCTGAATTCCTACAGGCTAGATGTGAGAGGCACATTCTGCTGCTTCCTCCCTTAGAGTTAAACTAGCTTCTGAAAGCTCAACCTCCGGGGAGTTTGTTTGGCAGAGATATAGAACACATTTTTCCAAGCCTGTTGGAAGGCATTTGCAGTTTCATTTCGCGTCTAATTTCCCAAACCAAACTGCTTGCAGCTCTAACTCCCTTCTAACTACCACTTCTTCGGTTCAGTGAGATATGCTGGATTCTAAACGGAGAAGCTTCTCTGACGCTTTTTCACAGAGATTTTGAAACTGAAATTTCCAAACCCGTTTCCAACGAAGGCGCCAATGGGCTTCTCCATAGAACTTGCCAACCTGAATTCCTACAGGCTAGATGTGAGAGGCACATTCTGCTGCTTCCTCCCTTAGAGTTAAACTAGCTTCTGAAAGCTCAACCTCCGGGGAGTTTGTTTGGCAGAGATATAGAACACACTTTTCCAAGCCTGTTGGAAGGCATTTGCAGTTTCATTTCGCGTCTAATTTCCCAAACCAAACTGCTTGCAGCTCTAACTCCCTTCTAACTACCACTTCTTCGGTTCAGTGAGATATGCTGGATTCTAAACGGAGAAGCTTCTCTGACGCTTTTTCACAGAGATTTTGAAACTGAAATCTCCCATGCCGTTTCCACCATAGGCAGCAATGGGCTTCCCCATAGAACTTGCCAACCTGAATTCCTACAGGCTAGATGTGAGAGGCACATTCTGCTGCTTCCTCCCTTAGAGTTAAACTAGCTTCTGAAAGCTCAACCTCCGGGGAGTCTGTTTGGCAGAGATATAGAACACATTTTTCCAAGCCTGTAGGAAGGCATTTGCAGTTTCATTTCGCGTCTAATTTCCCAAACCAAACTGCTTGCAGCTCTAACTCCCTTCTAACTACCACTTCTTCGGTTCAGTGAGATATGCTGGATTCTAAACGGAGAAGCTTCTCTGACGCTTTTTCACAGAGATTTTGAAACTGAAATTTCCAAACCCGTTTCCAACGAAGGCACCAATGGGCTTCCCCATAGAACTTGCCAACCTGAATTCCTACAGGCTAGATGTGAGAGGCACATTCTGCTGCTTCCTCCCTTAGAGTTAAACTAGCTTCTGAAAGCTCAACCTCCGGGGAGTTTGTTTGGCAGAGATATAGAACACACTTTTCCAAGCCTGTTGGAAGGCATTTGCAGTTTCATTTCGCGTCTAATTTCCCAAACCAAACTGCTTGCAGCTCTAACTCCCTTCTAACTACCACTTCTTCGGTTCAGTGAGATATGCTGGATTCTAAACGGAGAAGCTTCTCTGACGCTTTTTCACAGAGATTTTGAAACTGAAATCTCCCATGCCGTTTCCACCATAGGCAGCAATGGGCTTCCCCATAGAACTTGCCAACCTGAATTCCTACAGGCTAGATGTGAGAGGCACATTCTGCTGCTTCCTCCCTTAGAGTTAAACTAGCTTCTGAAAGCTCAACCTCCGGGGAGTTTGTTTGGCAGAGATATAGAACACACTTTTCCAAGCCTGTTGGAAGGCATTTGCAGTTTCATTTCGCGTCTAATTTCCCTAACCAAACTGCTTGCAGCTCTAACTGCCTTCTAACTACCACTTCTTCGGTTCAGTGAGATATGCTGGATTCTAAACGGAGAAGCTTCTCTGACGCTTTTTCACAGAGATTTTGAAACTGAAATCTCCCATGCCGTTTCCACCATAGGCAGCAATGGGCTTCCCCATAGAACTTGCCAACCTGAATTCCTACAGGCTAGATGTGAGAGGCACATTCTGCTGCTTCCTCCCTTAGAGTTAAACTAGCTTCTGAAAGCTCAACCTCCGGGGAGTTTGTTTGGCAGAGATATAGAACACACTTTTCCAAGCCTGTTGGAAGGCATTTGCAGTTTCATTTCGCGTCTAATTTCCCAAACCAAACTGCTTGCAGCTCTAACTGCCTTCTAACTACCACTTCTTCGGTTCAGTGAGATATGCTGGATTCTAAACGGAGAAGCTTCTCTGACGCTTTTTCACAGAGATTTTGAAACTGAAATTTCCAAACCCGTTTCCAACGAAGGGGCCAATGGGCTTCCCCATAGAACTTGCCAACCTGAATTCCTACAGGCTAGATGTGAGAGGCACATTCTGCTGCTTCCTCCCTTAGAGTTAAACTAGCTTCTGAAAGCTCAACCTCCGGGGAGTTTGTTTGGCAGAGATATAGAACACACTTTTCCAAGCCTGTTGGAAGGCATTTGCAGTTTCATTTCGCGTCTAATTTCCCAAAGCAAACTGCTTGCAGCTCTAACTGCCTTCTAACTACCACTTCTTCGGTTCAGTGAGATATGCTGGATTCTAAACGGAGAAGCTTCTCTGACGCTTTTTCACAGAGATTTTGAAACTGAAATCTCCCATGCCGTTTCCACCATAGGCAGCAATGGGCTTCCCCATAGAACTTGCCAACCTGAATTCCTACAGGCTAGATGTGAGAGGCACATTCTGCTGCTTCCTCCCTTAGAGTTAAACTAGCTTCTGAAAGCTCAACCTCCGGGGAGTCTGTTTGGCAGAGATATAGAACACATTTTTCCAAGCCTGTAGGAAGGCATTTGCAGTTTCATTTCGCGTCTAATTTCCCAAACCAAACTGCTTGCAGCTCTAACTCCCTTCTAACTACCACTTCTTCGGTTCAGTGAGATATGCTGGATTCTAAACGGAGAAGCTTCTCTGACGCTTTTTCACAGAGATTTTGAAACTGAAATCTCCCATGCCGTTTCCACCTTAGGCAGCAATGGGCTTCCCCATAGAACTTGCCAACCTGAATTCCTACAGGCTAGATGTGAGAGGCACATTCTGCTGCTTCCTCCCTTAGAGTTAAACTTGCTTCTGAAAGCTCAACCTCCGGGGAGTGTGTTTGGCAGAGATATAGAACACACTTTTCCAAGCCTGTTGGAAGGCTTTTGCAGTTTCATTTCGCGTCTAATTTCCCAAACCAAACTGCTTGCAGCTCTAACTCCCTTCTAACTACCACTTCTTCGGTTCAGTGAGATATGCTGGATTCTAAACGGAGAAGCTTCTCTGACGCTTTTTCACAGAGATTTTGAAACTGAAATCTCCCATGCCGTTTCCACCATAGGCAGCAATGGGCTTCCCCATAGAACTTGCCAACCTGAATTCCTACAGGCTAGATGTGAGAGGCACATTCTGCTGCTTCCTCCCTTAGAGTTAAACTTGCTTCTGAAAGCTCAACCTCCGGGGAGTGTGTTTGGCAGAGATATAGAACACACTTTTCCAAGCCTGTTGGAAGGCATTTGCAGTTTCATTTCGCGTCTAATTTCCCAAACCAAACTGCTTGCAGCTCTAACTCCCTTCTAACTACCACTTCTTCGGTTCAGTGAGATATGCTGGATTCTAAACGGAGAAGCTTCTCTGACGCTTTTTCACAGAGATTTTGAAACTGAAATTTCCAAACCCGTTTCCAACGAAGGCGCCAATGGGCTTCCCCATAGAACTTGCCAACCTGAATTCCTACAGGCTAGATGTGAGAGGCACATTCTGCTGCTTCCTCCCTTAGAGTTAAACTAGCTTCTGAAAGCTCAACCTCCGGGGAGTTTGTTTGGCAGAGATATAGAACACACTTTTCCAAGCCTGTTGGAAGGCATTTGCAGTTTCATTTCGCGTCTAATTTCCCTAACCAAACTGCTTGCAGCTCTAACTGCCTTCTAACTACCACTTCTTCGGTTCAGTGAGATATGCTGGATTCTAAACGGAGAAGCTTCTCTGACGCTTTTTCACAGAGATTTTGAAACTGAAATCTCCCATGCCGTTTCCACCATAGGCAGCAATGGGCTTCCCCATAGAACTTGCCAACCTGAATTCCTACAGGCTAGATGTGAGAGGCACATTCTGCTGCTTCCTCCCTTAGAGTTAAGCTAGCTTCTGAAAGCTCAACCTCCAGGGAGTCTGTTTGGCAGAGATATAGAACACACTTTTCCAAGCCTGTTGGAAGGCCTTTGCAGTGTCATTTCGCATCTAATTTCCCAAACCAAACTGCTTGCAGCTCTAACTCCCTTCTAACTACCAGTTCTTCGGTTCAGTGAGATATTCTGGATTCTAAACGGAGAAGCTTCTCTGACGCTTTTTCACAGAGATTTTGAAACTGAAATTTCCAAACCCGTTTCCAACGAAGGGGCCAATGGGCTTCCCCATAGAACTTGCCAACCTGAATTCCTACAGGCTAGATGTGAGAGGCACATTCTGCTGCTTCCTCCCTTAGAGTTAAACTAGCTTCTGAAAGCTCAACCTCCGGGGAGTTTGTTTGGCAGAGATATAGAACACACTTTTCCAAGCCTGTTGGAAGGCATTTGCAGTTTCATTTCGCGTCTAATTTCCCAAAGCAAACTGCTTGCAGCTCTAACTCCCTTCTAACTACCACTTTTTCGGTTCAGTGAGATATGCTGGATTCTAAACGGAGAAGCTTCTCTGACGCTTTTTCACAGAGATTTTGAAACTGAAATCTCCCATGCCGTTTCCACCATAGGCAGCAATGGGCTTCCCCATAGAACTTGCCAACCTGAATTCCTACAGGCTAGATGTGAGAGGCACATTCTGCTGCTTCCTCCCTAACAGATAAGCTTGCTTCTGAAAGCTCAACCTCCGGGGACTCTGTTTGGCACAGATATAGAACACACTTTTCCAAGCCTGTTGGAAGGCCTTTGCAGTGTCATTTCGCATCTAATTTCCCAAACCAAACTGCTTGCAGCTCTAACTCCCTTCTAACTACCACTTCTTCGGTTCAGTGTGATATGCTGGATTCTAAACGGAGAAGCTTCTCTGACGCTTTTTCACAGAGATTTTGAAACTGAAATTTCCAAACCCGTTTCCAACGAAGGCGCCAATGGGCTTCCCCATACAACTTGCCAACCTGAATTCCTACAGGCTAGATGTGAGAGGCACATCCTGCTGCTTCCTCCCTTAGAGTTAAACTAGCTTCTGAAAGCTCAACCTCCGGGGAGTTTGTTTGGCAGAGATATAGAACACACTTTTCCAAGCCTGTTGGAAGGCATTTGCAGTTTCATTTCGTGTCTAATTTCCCAAACCAAACTGCTTGCAGCTCTAACTCCCTTCTAACTACCACTTCTTCGGTTCAGTGAGATATGCTGGATTCTAAACGGAGAAGCTTCTCTGACGCTTTTTCACAGAGATTTTGAAACTGAAATCTCCCATGCCGTTTCCACCATAGGCAGCAATGGGCTTCCCCATAGAACTTGCCAACCTGAATTCCTACAGGCTAGATGTGAGAGGCACATTCTGCTGCTTCCTCCCTAACAGTTAAGCTTGCTTCTGAAAGCTCAACCTCCGGGGACTCTGTTTGGCAGAGATATAGAACACACTTTTCTAAGCCTGTTGGAAGGCCTTTGCAGTGTCATTTCGCATCTAATTTCCCAAACCAAACTGCTTGCAGCTCTAACTCCCTTCTAACTACCACTTCTTCGGTTCAGTGAGATATGCTGGATTCTAAACGGAGAAGCTTCTCTGATGCTTTTTCACAGAGATTTTGAAACTGAAATCTCCCATGCCGTTTCCACCATAGGCAGCAATGGGCTTCCCCATAGAACTTGCCAACCTGAATTCCTACAGGCTAGATGTGAGAGGCACATTCTGCTGCTTCCTCCCTTAGAGTTAAACTAGCTTCTGAAAGCTCAACCTCCGGGGAGTTTGTTTGGCAGAGATATAGAACACACTTTTCCAAGCCTGTTGGAAGGCATTTGCAGTTTCATTTCGCGTCTAATTTCCCAAACCAAACTGCTTGCAGCTCTAACTCCCTTCTAACTACCACTTCTTCGGTTCAGTGAGATATGCTGGATTCTAAACGGAGAAGCTTCTCTGACGCTTTTTCACAGAGATTTTGAAACTGAAATCTCCCATGCCGTTTCCACCATAGGCAGCAATGGGCTTCCCCATAGAACTTGCCAACCTGAATTCCTACAGGCTAGATGTGAGAGGCACATTCTGCTGCTTCCTCCCTTAGAGTTAAACTAGCTTCTGAAAGCTCAACCTCCGGGGACTCTGTTTGGCAGAGATATAGAACACACTTTTCCAAGCCTGTTGGAAGGCCTTTGCAGTGTCATTTCGCATCTAATTTCCCAAACCAAACTGCTTGCAGCTCTAACTCCCTTCTAACTACCACTTCTTCGGTTCAGTGAGATATGCTTGATTCTAAACGGAGAAGCTTCTCTGATGCTTTTTCACAGAGATTTTGAAACTGAAATCTCCCATGCCGTTTCCACCATAGGCAGCAATGGGCTTCCCCATAGAACTTGCCAACCTGAATTCCTAAAGGCTAGATGTGAGAGGCACATTCTGCTCCTTCCTCCCTTAGAGTTAAACTTGCTTCTGAAAGCTCAACCTCCGGGGAGTTTGTTTGGCAGAGATATAGAACACACTTTTCCAAGCCTGTTGGAAGGCATTTGCAGTTTCATTTCGCGTCTAATTTCCCAAACCAAACTGCTTGCAGCTCTAACTCCCTTCTAACTACCACTTCTTCGGTTCAGTGAGATATGCTGGATTCTAAACGGAGAAGCTTCTCTGACGCTTTTTCACAGAGATTTTGAAACTGAAATTTCCAAACCCGTTTCCAACGAAGGGGCCAATGGGCTTCCCCATAGAACTTGCCAACCTGAATTCCTACAGGCTAGATGTGAGAGGCACATTCTGCTGCTTCCTCCCTTAGAGTTAAACTAGCTTCTGAAAGCTCAACCTCCAGGGAGTCTGTTTGGGAGAGATATAGAACACACTTTTCCAAGCCTGTTGGAAGGCCTTTGCAGTGTCATTTCGCATCTAATTTCCCAAACCAAACTGCTTGCAGCTCTAACTCCCTTCTAACTACCACTTCTTCGGTTCAGTGAGATATGCTGGATTCTAAACGGAGAAGCTTCTCTGACGCTTTTTCACAGAGATTTTGAAACTGAAATTTCCAAACCGGTTTCCAACGAAGGCGCCAATGGGCTTCCCCATAGAACTTGCCAACCTGAATTCCTACAGGCTAGATGTGAGAGGCACATTCTGCTGCTTCCTCCCTTAGAGTTAAACTAGCTTCTGAAAGCTCAACCTCCGGGGAGTTTGTTTGGCAGAGATATAGAACACATTTTTCCAAGCCTGTTGGAAGGCATTTGCAGTTTCATTTCGCGTCTAATTTCCCAAACCAAACTGCTTGCAGCTCTAACTCCCTTCTAACTACCACTTCTTCGGTTCAGTGAGATATGCTGGATTCTAAACGGAGAAGCTTCTCTGACGCTTTTTCACAGAGATTTTGAAACTGAAATTTCCAAACCCGTTTCCAACGAAGGCGCCAATGGGCTTCTCCATAGAACTTGCCAACCTGAATTCCTACAGGCTAGATGTGAGAGGCACATTCTGCTGCTTCCTCCCTTAGAGTTAAACTAGCTTCTGAAAGCTCAACCTCCGGGGAGTTTGTTTGGCAGAGATATAGAACACACTTTTCCAAGCCTGTTGGAAGGCATTTGCAGTTTCATTTCGCGTCTAATTTCCCAAACCAAACTGCTTGCAGCTCTAACTCCCTTCTAACTACCACTTCTTCGGTTCAGTGAGATATGCTGGATTCTAAACGGAGAAGCTTCTCTGACGCTTTTTCACAGAGATTTTGAAACTGAAATCTCCCATGCCGTTTCCACCATAGGCAGCAATGGGCTTCCCCATAGAACTTGCCAACCTGAATTCCTACAGGCTAGATGTGAGAGGCACATTCTGCTGCTTCCTCCCTTAGAGTTAAACTAGCTTCTGAAAGCTCAACCTCCGGGGAGTCTGTTTGGCAGAGATATAGAACACATTTTTCCAAGCCTGTAGGAAGGCATTTGCAGTTTCATTTCGCGTCTAATTTCCCAAACCAAACTGCTTGCAGCTCTAACTCCCTTCTAACTACCACTTCTTCGGTTCAGTGAGATATGCTGGATTCTAAACGGAGAAGCTTCTCTGACGCTTTTTCACAGAGATTTTGAAACTGAAATTTCCAAACCCGTTTCCAACGAAGGCACCAATGGGCTTCCCCATAGAACTTGCCAACCTGAATTCCTACAGGCTAGATGTGAGAGGCACATTCTGCTGCTTCCTCCCTTAGAGTTAAACTAGCTTCTGAAAGCTCAACCTCCGGGGAGTTTGTTTGGCAGAGATATAGAACACACTTTTCCAAGCCTGTTGGAAGGCATTTGCAGTTTCATTTCGCGTCTAATTTCCCAAACCAAACTGCTTGCAGCTCTAACTCCCTTCTAACTACCACTTCTTCGGTTCAGTGAGATATGCTGGATTCTAAACGGAGAAGCTTCTCTGACGCTTTTTCACAGAGATTTTGAAACTGAAATCTCCCATGCCGTTTCCACCATAGGCAGCAATGGGCTTCCCCATAGAACTTGCCAACCTGAATTCCTACAGGCTAGATGTGAGAGGCACATTCTGCTGCTTCCTCCCTTAGAGTTAAACTAGCTTCTGAAAGCTCAACCTCCGGGGAGTTTGTTTGGCAGAGATATAGAACACACTTTTCCAAGCCTGTTGGAAGGCATTTGCAGTTTCATTTCGCGTCTAATTTCCCTAACCAAACTGCTTGCAGCTCTAACTGCCTTCTAACTACCACTTCTTCGGTTCAGTGAGATATGCTGGATTCTAAACGGAGAAGCTTCTCTGACGCTTTTTCACAGAGATTTTGAAACTGAAATCTCCCATGCCGTTTCCACCATAGGCAGCAATGGGCTTCCCCATAGAACTTGCCAACCTGAATTCCTACAGGCTAGATGTGAGAGGCACATTCTGCTGCTTCCTCCCTTAGAGTTAAACTAGCTTCTGAAAGCTCAACCTCCGGGGAGTTTGTTTGGCAGAGATATAGAACACACTTTTCCAAGCCTGTTGGAAGGCATTTGCAGTTTCATTTCGCGTCTAATTTCCCAAACCAAACTGCTTGCAGCTCTAACTGCCTTCTAACTACCACTTCTTCGGTTCAGTGAGATATGCTGGATTCTAAACGGAGAAGCTTCTCTGACGCTTTTTCACAGAGATTTTGAAACTGAAATTTCCAAACCCGTTTCCAACGAAGGGGCCAATGGGCTTCCCCATAGAACTTGCCAACCTGAATTCCTACAGGCTAGATGTGAGAGGCACATTCTGCTGCTTCCTCCCTTAGAGTTAAACTAGCTTCTGAAAGCTCAACCTCCGGGGAGTTTGTTTGGCAGAGATATAGAACACACTTTTCCAAGCCTGTTGGAAGGCATTTGCATTTTCATTTCGCGTCTAATTTCCCAAACCAAACTGCTTGCAGCTCTAACTCCCTTCTAACTACCACTTCTTCGGTTCAGTGAGATATGCTGGATTCTAAACGGAGAAGCTTCTCTGACGCTTTTTCACAGAGATTTTGAAACTGAAATCTCCCATGCCGTTTCCACCATAGGCAGCAATGGGCTTCCCCATAGAACTTGCCAACCTGAATTCCTACAGGCTAGATGTGAGAGGCACATTCTGCTGCTTCCTCCCTTAGAGTTAAACTAGCTTCTGAAAGCTCAACCTCCGGGGAGTCTGTTTGGCAGAGATATAGAACACATTTTTCCAAGCCTGTAGGAAGGCATTTGCAGTTTCATTTCGCGTCTAATTTCCCAAACCAAACTGCTTGCAGCTCTAACTCCCTTCTAACTACCACTTCTTCGGTTCAGTGAGATATGCTGGATTCTAAACGGAGAAGCTTCTCTGACGCTTTTTCACAGAGATTTTGAAACTGAAATTTCCAAACCCGTTTCCAACGAAGGCACCAATGGGCTTCCCCATAGAACTTGCCAACCTGAATTCCTACAGGCTAGATGTGAGAGGCACATTCTGCTGCTTCCTCCCTTAGAGTTAAACTAGCTTCTGAAAGCTCAACCTCCGGGGAGTTTGTTTGGCAGAGATATAGAACACACTTTTCCAAGCCTGTTGGAAGGCATTTGCAGTTTCATTTCGCGTCTAATTTCCCAAACCAAACTGCTTGCAGCTCTAACTCCCTTCTAACTACCACTTCTTCGGTTCAGTGAGATATGCTGGATTCTAAACGGAGAAGCTTCTCTGACGCTTTTTCACAGAGATTTTGAAACTGAAATCTCCCATGCCGTTTCCACCATAGGCAGCAATGGGCTTCCCCATAGAACTTGCCAACCTGAATTCCTACAGGCTAGATGTGAGAGGCACATTCTGCTGCTTCCTCCCTTAGAGTTAAACTAGCTTCTGAAAGCTCAACCTCCGGGGAGTTTGTTTGGCAGAGATATAGAACACACTTTTCCAAGCCTGTTGGAAGGCATTTGCAGTTTCATTTCGCGTCTAATTTCCCTAACCAAACTGCTTGCAGCTCTAACTGCCTTCTAACTACCACTTCTTCGGTTCAGTGAGATATGCTGGATTCTAAACGGAGAAGCTTCTCTGACGCTTTTTCACAGAGATTTTGAAACTGAAATCTCCCATGCCGTTTCCACCATAGGCAGCAATGGGCTTCCCCATAGAACTTGCCAACCTGAATTCCTACAGGCTAGATGTGAGAGGCACATTCTGCTGCTTCCTCCCTTAGAGTTAAACTAGCTTCTGAAAGCTCAACCTCCGGGGAGTTTGTTTGGCAGAGATATAGAACACACTTTTCCAAGCCTGTTGGAAGGCATTTGCAGTTTCATTTCGCGTCTAATTTCCCAAACCAAACTGCTTGCAGCTCTAACTGCCTTCTAACTACCACTTCTTCGGTTCAGTGAGATATGCTGGATTCTAAACGGAGAAGCTTCTCTGACGCTTTTTCACAGAGATTTTGAAACTGAAATTTCCAAACCCGTTTCCAACGAAGGGGCCAATGGGCTTCCCCATAGAACTTGCCAACCTGAATTCCTACAGGCTAGATGTGAGAGGCACATTCTGCTGCTTCCTCCCTTAGAGTTAAACTAGCTTCTGAAAGCTCAACCTCCGGGGAGTTTGTTTGGCAGAGATATAGAACACACTTTTCCAAGCCTGTTGGAAGGCATTTGCAGTTTCATTTCGCGTCTAATTTCCCAAAGCAAACTGCTTGCAGCTCTAACTGCCTTCTAACTACCACTTCTTCGGTTCAGTGAGATATGCTGGATTCTAAACGGAGAAGCTTCTCTGACGCTTTTTCACAGAGATTTTGAAACTGAAATCTCCCATGCCGTTTCCACCATAGGCAGCAATGGGCTTCCCCATAGAACTTGCCAACCTGAATTCCTACAGGCTAGATGTGAGAGGCACATTCTGCTGCTTCCTCCCTTAGAGTTAAACTAGCTTCTGAAAGCTCAACCTCCGGGGAGTCTGTTTGGCAGAGATATAGAACACATTTTTCCAAGCCTGTAGGAAGGCATTTGCAGTTTCATTTCGCGTCTAATTTCCCAAACCAAACTGCTTGCAGCTCTAACTCCCTTCTAACTACCACTTCTTCGGTTCAGTGAGATATGCTGGATTCTAAACGGAGAAGCTTCTCTGACGCTTTTTCACAGAGATTTTGAAACTGAAATCTCCCATGCCGTTTCCACCTTAGGCAGCAATGGGCTTCCCCATAGAACTTGCCAACCTGAATTCCTACAGGCTAGATGTGAGAGGCACATTCTGCTGCTTCCTCCCTTAGAGTTAAACTTGCTTCTGAAAGCTCAACCTCCGGGGAGTGTGTTTGGCAGAGATATAGAACACACTTTTCCAAGCCTGTTGGAAGGCTTTTGCAGTTTCATTTCGCGTCTAATTTCCCAAACCAAACTGCTTGCAGCTCTAACTCCCTTCTAACTACCACTTCTTCGGTTCAGTGAGATATGCTGGATTCTAAACGGAGAAGCTTCTCTGACGCTTTTTCACAGAGATTTTGAAACTGAAATCTCCCATGCCGTTTCCACCATAGGCAGCAATGGGCTTCCCCATAGAACTTGCCAACCTGAATTCCTACAGGCTAGATGTGAGAGGCACATTCTGCTGCTTCCTCCCTTAGAGTTAAACTTGCTTCTGAAAGCTCAACCTCCGGGGAGTGTGTTTGGCAGAGATATAGAACACACTTTTCCAAGCCTGTTGGAAGGCATTTGCAGTTTCATTTCGCGTCTAATTTCCCAAACCAAACTGCTTGCAGCTCTAACTCCCTTCTAACTACCACTTCTTCGGTTCAGTGAGATATGCTGGATTCTAAACGGAGAAGCTTCTCTGACGCTTTTTCACAGAGATTTTGAAACTGAAATTTCCAAACCCGTTTCCAACGAAGGCGCCAATGGGCTTCCCCATAGAACTTGCCAACCTGAATTCCTACAGGCTAGATGTGAGAGGCACATTCTGCTGCTTCCTCCCTTAGAGTTAAACTAGCTTCTGAAAGCTCAACCTCCGGGGAGTTTGTTTGGCAGAGATATAGAACACACTTTTCCAAGCCTGTTGGAAGGCATTTGCAGTTTCATTTCGCGTCTAATTTCCCTAACCAAACTGCTTGCAGCTCTAACTGCCTTCTAACTACCACTTCTTCGGTTCAGTGAGATATGCTGGATTCTAAACGGAGAAGCTTCTCTGACGCTTTTTCACAGAGATTTTGAAACTGAAATCTCCCATGCCGTTTCCACCATAGGCAGCAATGGGCTTCCCCATAGAACTTGCCAACCTGAATTCCTACAGGCTAGATGTGAGAGGCACATTCTGCTGCTTCCTCCCTTAGAGTTAAGCTAGCTTCTGAAAGCTCAACCTCCAGGGAGTCTGTTTGGCAGAGATATAGAACACACTTTTCCAAGCCTGTTGGAAGGCCTTTGCAGTGTCATTTCGCATCTAATTTCCCAAACCAAACTGCTTGCAGCTCTAACTCCCTTCTAACTACCAGTTCTTCGGTTCAGTGAGATATTCTGGATTCTAAACGGAGAAGCTTCTCTGACGCTTTTTCACAGAGATTTTGAAACTGAAATTTCCAAACCCGTTTCCAACGAAGGGGCCAATGGGCTTCCCCATAGAACTTGCCAACCTGAATTCCTACAGGCTAGATGTGAGAGGCACATTCTGCTGCTTCCTCCCTTAGAGTTAAACTAGCTTCTGAAAGCTCAACCTCCGGGGAGTTTGTTTGGCAGAGATATAGAACACACTTTTCCAAGCCTGTTGGAAGGCATTTGCAGTTTCATTTCGCGTCTAATTTCCCAAAGCAAACTGCTTGCAGCTCTAACTCCCTTCTAACTACCACTTTTTCGGTTCAGTGAGATATGCTGGATTCTAAACGGAGAAGCTTCTCTGACGCTTTTTCACAGAGATTTTGAAACTGAAATCTCCCATGCCCGTTTCCACCATAGGCAGCAATGGGCTTCCCCATAGAACTTGCCAACCTGAATTCCTACAGGCTAGATGTGAGAGGCACATTCTGCTGCTTCCTCCCTAACAGATAAGCTTGCTTCTGAAAGCTCAACCTCCGGGGACTCTGTTTGGCACAGATATAGAACACACTTTTCCAAGCCTGTTGGAAGGCCTTTGCAGTGTCATTTCGCATCTAATTTCCCAAACCAAACTGCTTGCAGCTCTAACTCCCTTCTAACTACCACTTCTTCGGTTCAGTGTGATATGCTGGATTCTAAACGGAGAAGCTTCTCTGACGCTTTTTCACAGAGATTTTGAAACTGAAATTTCCAAACCCGTTTCCAACGAAGGCGCCAATGGGCTTCCCCATACAACTTGCCAACCTGAATTCCTACAGGCTAGATGTGAGAGGCACATCCTGCTGCTTCCTCCCTTAGAGTTAAACTAGCTTCTGAAAGCTCAACCTCCGGGGAGTTTGTTTGGCAGAGATATAGAACACACTTTTCCAAGCCTGTTGGAAGGCATTTGCAGTTTCATTTCGTGTCTAATTTCCCAAACCAAACTGCTTGCAGCTCTAACTCCCTTCTAACTACCACTTCTTCGGTTCAGTGAGATATGCTGGATTCTAAACGGAGAAGCTTCTCTGACGCTTTTTCACAGAGATTTTGAAACTGAAATCTCCCATGCCGTTTCCACCATAGGCAGCAATGGGCTTCCCCATAGAACTTGCCAACCTGAATTCCTACAGGCTAGATGTGAGAGGCACATTCTGCTGCTTCCTCCCTAACAGTTAAGCTTGCTTCTGAAAGCTCAACCTCCGGGGACTCTGTTTGGCAGAGATATAGAACACACTTTTCTAAGCCTGTTGGAAGGCCTTTGCAGTGTCATTTCGCATCTAATTTCCCAAACCAAACTGCTTGCAGCTCTAACTCCCTTCTAACTACCACTTCTTCGGTTCAGTGAGATATGCTGGATTCTAAACGGAGAAGCTTCTCTGATGCTTTTTCACAGAGATTTTGAAACTGAAATCTCCCATGCCGTTTCCACCATAGGCAGCAATGGGCTTCCCCATAGAACTTGCCAACCTGAATTCCTACAGGCTAGATGTGAGAGGCACATTCTGCTGCTTCCTCCCTTAGAGTTAAACTAGCTTCTGAAAGCTCAACCTCCGGGGAGTTTGTTTGGCAGAGATATAGAACACACTTTTCCAAGCCTGTTGGAAGGCATTTGCAGTTTCATTTCGCGTCTAATTTCCCAAACCAAACTGCTTGCAGCTCTAACTCCCTTCTAACTACCACTTCTTCGGTTCAGTGAGATATGCTGGATTCTAAACGGAGAAGCTTCTCTGACGCTTTTTCACAGAGATTTTGAAACTGAAATCTCCCATGCCGTTTCCACCATAGGCAGCAATGGGCTTCCCCATAGAACTTGCCAACCTGAATTCCTACAGGCTAGATGTGAGAGGCACATTCTGCTGCTTCCTCCCTTAGAGTTAAACTAGCTTCTGAAAGCTCAACCTCCGGGGACTCTGTTTGGCAGAGATATAGAACACACTTTTCCAAGCCTGTTGGAAGGCCTTTGCAGTGTCATTTCGCATCTAATTTCCCAAACCAAACTGCTTGCAGCTCTAACTCCCTTCTAACTACCACTTCTTCGGTTCAGTGAGATATGCTTGATTCTAAACGGAGAAGCTTCTCTGATGCTTTTTCACAGAGATTTTGAAACTGAAATCTCCCATGCCGTTTCCACCATAGGCAGCAATGGGCTTCCCCATAGAACTTGCCAACCTGAATTCCTAAAGGCTAGATGTGAGAGGCACATTCTGCTCCTTCCTCCCTTAGAGTTAAACTTGCTTCTGAAAGCTCAACCTCCGGGGAGTTTGTTTGGCAGAGA